>NC_132856.1:10632500-11257500 GCF_048164855.1 Canis lupus baileyi | reverse complement strand
TCTGCTTCTCCCTCTCCCACAACTCCTGCTCATGCTCTCTCTCTCTCTCTCTCATTCTCCCTCAAATAAATAAATAAAAATCTTTACAAAAAATTAATTTAAAAAATAAATAAAAATCTTTATAAAAATTAAAATATAAAATATTATATTTATTTTATTTTTTAAATAATACTGCGACTCATTAAATCATCCTCAAGGTCTATAGAAAGATGGCAAAGTGTCTATCATTCTAATGTCAAATATTACAGAAGTCACAACTATTTTTCCATTTCTTTCAACAACTCATCCATCCTCCAGCCATCCATCCAACCATCCTCCATCCATCCATATCCCCATCCATCTATCATTAATCCATCTCTCTATCCATGAATTCATTTCATTCACCAAATGTTCAGTTAGCCTACAAAATACAAAGTCCTAACCTCAAAGAACTATTAACAAATAATTTTAGACCAAAGCTGACAGAGATAGGATATAGGAGAGGTACCAATAAAATACTGAGAGTTAAGAAGACAGGAGCAATCGCACAGAGGAGATCAAGAAGTGTTCAAGGAGGGCAGCCAGGGTGGCTCAGTGGTTTAGCGCCGCCTTCAGCCTGGGGCGTGATCCTGGAGACCAGGATTGAGTCCCACGGCCTTCCTGCATGGAGCCTGCTTCTCCCTCTGCCTGTGTCTCTGCCTCTCTCTCTCTCTCTCTCTCTCTCTCTCTCTGTGTCTCTCATGAATAAATAAATAAAATCTTAAAAAAAAAAAAAAAAGAAGTGTTCAAGGAGAAGGTTGAAGGTGCAACTGAAGGCACAATAGCATCTTTTTCAGTGCCTTACAAGTGAGGTTGAGCCATGAAGTAATATTATTAACAAATAGCTAGCTGTCTCAAAGTAAGTTTATTAGCTACCACTGAAACATGTAACAATTTCTGCAAACAACTCCTGGAAAGTTTTACCACTTACTTAAAAAAAAAAAAAAAAAGAATGCAGATTGAGGTGGCAGGGGTCTTTTTCAACTTGGTTCAGCATTCTCCAATGCCTTTTGCCTTTCCAAGTAGGGCCTGCAATCAAAATGTCATCAATGTGCCTCCTCCTGTTTTTCCAATCTCTCAGGAAAACTGCTGTTTCAAAAAAAAAAAAAAAAAAAGAAAGAAAGAAAAAAAAAAAAACCATGACAGAACATTTTGACGTTATTTCTATGCTGCTGTCCAAAAAAAGTGGCATTTGGTTAATGTCAAAATTCAGGTAGTATTCACATCAGATGATGTGATTATTTCTTTTAACGTAGGGTCTTACTTTTTTAGCTAAGAATTTCTAGCTAGACAGCTAAGGTTATCCCCACATATACATTTCCAGTTGCTAAAAGAGAAAGAGAGAGAGAGAAAGCCACTAGTACCCTTGGCTGTGTATGAAGAAGACTGAGCAATATTTCTGGAGCCCCTCATGGGACCGAGGTTTTGGAGAATACACCAAGTTACTATTGAAGCAGCTCTACTTTTGCCTTCTATTTGTCACTTCTCTTTTCTTAACTCCGTGGGGACTCAGAGCTGGGAATTCGCTTTGTAAGAATGGCAGGCTCCTCTCCTGTTTTCCCATCAGCTGCACCACTATTTAATCAAGGGAACTAATCAACTGTGCAGTTCATAATGGATGTCAGTAACATTTCCTGTGTTATGACTGATGAATCTAACTTTGGACTTAATGCCTTTGTTCCAAATTAGATGACAATAGAATCGAGATTAATACCATATTTTTTTTTTTTTGAAGTTTCATTATGTCAGCTAACAAAAGTACTTCTCTCACAGAGATTGTACTGCATGGGTGGGACCAGAGATGATTTTTGGCAGTACTTAGACTATTTTCATTGTAATAACAAGTTATATTTTAACATGAATTAATGTAAATCTTCTACTTCTAATAACTGATTCTGGTTTTTTCCCCAGGAAAGGTGGTGATAAAAAAAAAATCTCCCTTTTTGTAAAAATTTAAATAAAAACTTAGTCCTCTGCCCATGTGTGTTGAATAAGTAAATCTCTATCCTTCAAAGAAATACCCACTGAGTCACCCTTTTACCATCTCTATCTCTTTCTGCCTCTCCCATGCATTCTCTCCCTTAAAATTAAAGTTAATAAAATGCAGATGACCCATAGACAACTCCCTCAAGTCAACTGTGCCCTCTAGGGATCCAGTGTCAAACAATTGACAGAGTCCTCCCCATTCATGTCTCTCTTCTAACCCTAACCAAACCTGACCATTGAATCCTCAGTCCACCAGGCACTTGCTTCATTTACAGTGTCTTCTTTGTTCCCTCCTATTTTCCTTTATTTTTTGATTAATCAACAATGCTTCTCCGTAATAATCTCAAAAGAACCTCTTGATAGATTACAACCATTAAAGGACTTTCTCTGCAGAGAAATGCACTTGAAATGTTCATCAGGTTGAGGGGTGAGGGTGGGGGGAGGAAGCCGTGGAGGAGTCCTTTAGCAGTCATAATAGGAGAAACTAATAAGACTAAAAACATTCATTTCAACTCAATGGGGAAAGAATGGGGTTTTTAAATTATTAAGTTCTTAAGACAACAAAATTACATTATTGCATTCTAAAATTGAGCAAAATGCAAAGGAATCTTCTGCATAATAATAAGTAACTATATTATCTTGATTTTTAAACATCTTCACTTAGCCCCTAGAAACAGTTCTCTCCTGAGAATACAGATATCTCAACAATTATCTATTTCTGTAAATCCCTTTGCATTAGTTTTTCTTAAATTTCTTAGTAGGCACTACAACATATTTAGAAAGGGGTCTCCATTCACGGGAGTATAAATGTGAACTGGTTTTTTTGTTTGTTTGTTTGTTTTTTGTGAACTGGTTTTATCTTTTCCAAGAACTGCTACCAACTATCCTCTGTAGGATTCCTATTGCTCCCTGAATAGAAGTCTGATTGTGTAACTTATTGGTCACCTATTAAAACAGTCTCAGTTTGGTCCTTTATGCTTATGTCATATTTGTCTCAAAGCATCAATTTCATATTTGCTCCCAAACTAGCCTCTTTCCTCTTCCTCTCACTACACACTAAAATGGCAGCTCAAGATCCTGAAAAGGAAGGAGGTAGGCAATACCAGAAGTTTCTTTCACATTCTCACTTTGTGAATGGTGGTCAAATTGAGAAGAAGGAGAAGGAAATAGACATCTTCTTTTGTGACTATCCCATAGCAGCAATGAGCCTTCTCCTTGACTGGTCGTAACCACCAATCTATTTCTTTGTTCCATGGACTTGATGGGTTTAAGTAGAGACTCCAACAGGCCCTTCTGATGGGAGCTTCACTCCACATCTGACTAACAGGAAAAAACCTCAATTCCTCAGCAGAACATTTAAGGCCATTTATAATCTGATTCAAAACTCTCTCCAACCTCACTCCTGCCACTCCACTCCAGAGACCCTAAGTTCCAGGTCTTTGAAACTTCTGTTTGCCAAATCTGCCATCTCTGTCCTCTGTCCGGCCCTGTCCACTTGCTTCCCCATCCCCCAAATTTGGAGTGACCTTTCCTCTCTTCTCTGGCATCTAAACTCTTATTTATCCACAGTCTTGAGATGTATCAGACTTTAAGGCAGGTAAGAAGCTAGGGGTACTCAAGGTTCACAGAATTCTCTGGAATTCTGAAAATCTCTGGAATTCTGAAAAAAGAAGACTCTATAAAATTTAGAACTAGGAGAAACCTGAAAATATCCAAATCTATCTTTTGTAAATCATTTGAACATATAGGTAGTATTTTCCATCTACTTTCAGTACTTTCTATAATGCTGTTATAATTCTTCTTAAACTAAAAGTCAGTTTAAAAATAACAATAAGCTATAGTAAAAAAGCCATCAGGAAAACATTTAAATTTTCTCTCACAAGTGCTATCATTACTCCCATATAAATGATGCTCTTTTCTTAAAACAAATAAATAATTAAAATGATCCAGGCAAATAAAAACTCTGATTGTTTCACTGAATGTTACTTCCTTGAGAAAATACACACACATATACACACACAGAGTGGAATTCCATCAAGATGGCTTTTACAGGTTGTCTTACATATAGTCCTCAAAGTGATACTACACTCCAAAAACAACAAAATACAATAATCAGATGATGTTAATTAAAACACCATATCTTATGTGCCTTAGAGAATATGGTGTTTTAACTCTGCAAAAGAAGAAAGCAGTAGAAAAGATCCTAAATTAATATCTATAAATCAATGATATTTTTAACAGGAGGGAAGAAGACTCATTATTGGTTATATAGAATAGAAGTTTCTATCAGGTTACTTATCTCCTCTCCTCTCTCCAAAATAAGCCATATATATAGAAATAGCCTAAAAGTTTAGGAGAAACATTTTCTTTGACTGGGTAAAACTCTTCTATTCCTTGTCTGAAATGACCTTTGTTTAAGGTTCCACTACATTGTATTCAAAAGAATACATAAAATTGAAAATTAGTTTGGGCTTTTTCCTTCCTTGGAAGGTTTGACAAAATTTCCGTAATGCACTCCAGGGTGGCAGTCAGAGTCCTGTGGGAGTCAGTCTATGGAGCAGGTAACTGATTATCTTCCCTCCATTAGACCTCCACCAATGTGGAGATCCAGGTCCCAATGTTCAAAACCAGGACTCTGCAAAACTACAGCCCACAAGCTAAAAACAGCCCATTACCTGCTTTGATTAAAACAAACAAACATAAAAACCTTTATTGGAACACAGCCATTTGTTTCAGTATTGTCTATAGGTATAGGTATTTTCATGCTGTAAGGACAGAGTTGAGGACTTGTGAAAAGGCCTAAAATATTCACTTTCTATCCCTCAACAGAAAAAGTTTGACAATCTCTACTCTAAATACTTTCATCTTGGTACTTGGCACATAGTCAATAATCAATCAATCAATTCTTCCCATTGTCCCATTCTATACTGTAAGCAAAGAGGTGCCAAGTTGCTAGTCGGAACACTTTTCCAATAAGAAGCCAATCTGAAAGTATTATATGGACAAAGAGAATAGATATGGCATATTGAGTTTCAAATAATGTCAATCAGTTATCATTCTGATGTCAACCGATAAAGTAATTATGTCACTCCCTTTCTCATTGAGCACCGTCCCAATCCAGGAACCCTCAGGTGAAAAAATAGGAACTTCAGGTGACTCCTATCCCAAACTACTCACTGAATGAGAAATGGGAGTATCTATAAAGAAAAAGTAGTTGCATTAGACCATTTAGTCAATAAAAGCAAATAATATATTAATAATCAGGTTATTTGAAAGCAAAATTGTAAAGACACCAAGAAGATACAAAGTCAAATTAAATATTAGTGATACCAGCAGCCCAGATCAGAGCTCTTAATAAACTGAATAATATTTACATTTCAACTTGGTCTTCAGTACTATATGTGGAATATTCTAATCCATCACTCAAACATGAAAAACACTGGCTTAGCCACTGGTTAATTATTGGATTGTCATAACCCATTTCATGCCCGCCCATCTTTTTTTTTTTAATAAGCTGATTTTGTTAGTGCTTTTATTTTGTAATTACAGTCTCCTGACAAGTGTCTCTCCCATTCCTGTCACTTTACAATGGAATCTACTGAGAAGGGAAAAAAAATCTCCTATGTATAGAGGCTTCAAATATCTTACCATCTAGTCTCACATGTAGTTTTAAAACATTGAGCGGACGGATGCTGAACTGCCATTCTAATGCCATATAAGGTTATTGAGAGCCCTAAGGGAATATATAACTTCTTTTTTATATATAACTTCCTTTAAACATGTATGCAGAATTAACAACGCTATCTTAGATGCATGTCAATGAATCCTGGGATTAGCTCCCTATTCAGGTTGATTAGTAGTTATTTTTGAACTCCTATAATTACCAGGATGACTAATTTAATGAATACCATGACCAGTGTTCACACCCCTCATAGCAGGGTGTATAGTGTGGTTTGTTCAGAATAAGGAAGGGGTGACTTCACAGCCTCTTTACAAATAACATTAAAATCATGACTTTTTTTTGCCCAATTCTGTCATAGTCATATTTCATGAGCCAAAAATGATACGTTGCTCACTCCTCTGGGTCCACACAGCCACTCCTGTGAACACCTACTATGTCATCATGTCATCAAGTGTGGGCTCATTGCAGTGTCAGCTGCTTACCTCTCTGGATGGCCACCCTACTAGACTGTAAACCCCACTGGGGGCTGGGGGAAAGTCATGTTTATCTACGAGTTTCTTATCCATAGGATAACATGTGGCACCTTTTAAATCTTTTCAGTAAATGTTTGTTAACTTACACATGGTTCTGCTGGTATGACAAAGCCCATCCAAGTTAAGCACAATGCCACCAGGCTGTGAAGACAAAAAAGGCACAAACCATATTTCTGGTCTATGTATCATCAATGCCTATCATCAATAAGACTTCATACATTAAAAAAAAAAAAAAAGACTTCACACAAGGAAGCCACTGAATGAAATATTTCTGGAAAGAAGGAAGGATTTTTACCGGGAGGCGAAAAACCCATTCGGTGATATGAAAACACAACTTCTACCCAACTATGTTGTGGATCTAAATCAGAAGATGACATTTTTTTTCTGCAAAGGATCAGTGGTAAATATTTAAGGTTTATAGGTTTTACTGTCTCTGTTGCAATGACTCAGTTCTGCTATAGTCAATGAAAGCAGCCAGAAACAATAGGTAAACAAATGACTGTGATTGTGTTCCAATAAAACTTTATTCATAAAATCAGGTAGTGAGCCAGATTTTCTTGCCAGCCATAGTTTGATGACTCTTAAGATGAGGAAAGACAAAATAATAAAGCTTTTATAAGATAATACATCCAAGTATCTATAAGACCTCAGTATATGGAAAAAGTCTTTTTAAAAAAATATAAGAGGGCAGCCCCGGTGGCGCAGCGGTTTAGCGCCGCCTGCAGCCTAGGGCGTGATCCTGGAGACCCTGGATCAAGTCCCACGTCGGGCCCCCAGCGTGGAGCCTGCTTCTCCCTCTGCTTGTCTCTGCCTCTCTCTCTGTCTCTCTGTCTCTATGAATAAATAAATAAAAAATCTTAAAAAAAAATATAAGAAAAGCAATTATCATTATGGAAAAAATATGTCAACTGTATTAGAGTTCAGAACAATGGAATACTACATAGACATAAAACACACCATTGCTACCAACACTACATGAGAAACTTCCCAATATAATGCTCAACAAAAGAAGCAACATACAGACATTCACATAAAAACATCATTAATGAAGGGAAAAGTTACAGGGTGAGAAAGAAACTTGTCACTTATATAACTAATGAAGGCCATAAAAGTGCTGTGGAACCATTTCCAATGTATGGTTTTTTGCTCACACCAACAAGCAATTCCCCAACACCAGCTTGGTGTACTACAATTCAATTCAATTTTGACACTATCTATCCGAGAAACCATCAGACTCCAGAGATCAAGGGCTTAATCCTTCAAGACTGCTCCCTGCCAACCCTTGGACACAGCAGCAAGTCCAGATTATCAGCTGTGCTTCTGACTAACTGGTTAAATCAGAGGTTTCCATCACCTCTTCCTCAGGCTCCATTAATTTACTAGAGCATCTCACAGAACTCGGAGGAATATTTTACTTCCTAGATCACCTGTTTGTTACAAAATAATGTAACTCAGGAAGGGCCAGATAGAAGAGCTGCATAGGGCAAGGTGAGAAGAGATGGTGCAGAGAAAGCTTCGAGGCCTTCTCTTCCCAAATCTCCATGTGTCCACCAATCTGGAAGCTCTCTGAAATGTATCCATTCAGGTTTTTATGGAAGCTTCATTACATAGCTGATTGCTTAAATCAGGGGCAAGTGGCATTTGATTCAACCTCCAGCTCCTCTCCCCTCCGTAGAGGTAAAGGAGTTCCAGCCTTCTAATCATAAGGTTGGGTTCCCCAGCAAGCAGCCCCCACCCATCTAAAGAGTGGTCTCAAAGTCACCTCATTAACATAAAAAAGACATCTTTATTGCTCTCAACACTTAGGAAGTTGCCACAAATGGTAGGAGCTCTGTGCCAGAAACAGGGACAAAGATCAAATATATATTTCTTGTTACAAATCATAATATCACAACCCATGGTACAGTAAAGAACCCCTACATATCAAAAAGGGAAAGACAAGTGAAATAGAAAAATAGAAGAGGGCAAAAATAAGCATTTCACCAAAAAAGCATATCCATTTGGCCAATAAACATATGAAAATAAGACCAACTTCATTAGAAATCAGAAAACCCAAGTCAAAACCACAGTGATGTACCACTCCATGCTCACTCCAGTGGCAAAAATTTAAAAGGCTGGAGCCAGTCCGAGACAGTATCTGATCTCACCTTTTTCAGGGACACACTGAATCTACAGCAACATACAGAACAATTTCCTCTTTAAAAGACCCCAAAACTAGCCAGACAGCTCCTTCCCATCAGGATAAAGGAGAAGACCAGCATCAAAGTGCATAAGAAAGGGTGGGAGACAATCTCACCAGAAAGCACCCCACTCCCAGTTTGCAGCTATTTGAAATTGGAAGGGAATTCACATACCTGGAACTTCTCCCAAAGGAGCAAAGATTTTATACCCCACATCAGGCATCCTCCCCAACTTTCATTTATTTATTTATTTTAAGATTTTATTTATTCATAGAGACAGAGAGAAAGAGAGGCAGAGACACAGGCAGAGGGACAAGCAGGCTCCATGCAGGAAACCCGACGTGGGACTTGATCCCAGGTCTCCAGGATCACACCCCAGGCTGCAGGTAGCGCTAAACCCCTGCGCCACCGGGACTGCCCGTCCCCCAACTTTTAAGACTTGCATCTGAGAGACATTACCTCCAAATATCCAACTGAAGAAGCAAAAGGGCTCACATCCTCCCACAAGATGCACAAGGGTGGGAACAAAGTGAGAGACTGGTCTTGAGGAGCTGGAGCAGACTCACCTGCCCCAGGGCCGAGCGAGGAACCTTTCATTTGAAAAGCACCCAGACTTAAGGGGAGGAAAGATTCATCTGCTCATCTGAAAGCAACAGCTTGAGGGGCAGTGTAGACCCAGGCTGGCACAATTTTTACATCCTCCTTCTACCTTGCTAAAGCCAGCAGGCCCCTTGTTTCCCTACTTCCACCTCTGGACATTTTTTCCTCCTTGCAAATGCCATCATTATCCTCCAGTTGGCGGGTACCACCTTCATGCCCTCCCTCAACTCTGCTCCACAGAACCAGTATCTCCCACAGCTGAGTTTTATACACACTTGGTCCTGGTATTTCAGCTATAGTCCAGGGAAGGCCCCTTCAAGGCCTGGTCCCGGAGGCCAGGGCAGCTTGCTTTCCTGGTCCCATGGGCCTACGCAATTAGAGCCCCAGTCCCTGGCTGGCTCCCCTCCCAGTGCGCTGCACAGACTCCAGACTGAAATATTCCTCCAGGCTTTCTGGGATGGAGGCCTATTTGCTTGTTCAGGGGCTTTGAGTGGAGACACACATCTAGAGGCCTACGGAGGTGCTCTCAAGGAGGAGAGGCAGGTGGACACAATCTTTGTGCTCCAGCTTGCCGGTATCTCCCAGAGAGGATCTTATGCCCTATCTAGCACCCTGATTTTTGCAGCTGCTTCCTGGACACCTCTTTATCAGCTGGCTCTGCAGGCCTGCAGGGCTTATACTCGTGCTTGTGGGTCCCACAGGACCATAATCAATGGAGTAAGAGTTCTTAAACAGATACCCCCAGGGCACAGCAAGAAGCAACAGACCCAAGAGCTGAGAGTTTCTGTTGAAGAGGCCTATACGCTGATTTTCATAGCTGCAGCCTGAAGGGCAGGCTTCTGATTAAACACATATGTAAGGGCTAGCTGTAAACCTTTCCAGAAACCTCAGAAAGCAGGCACTACTCAAGCTCTCCCTCTACTGTGCTCCAGAGCACCGGTATCTATCTCTTGGAGCAAAGCTCTGACATGTGTCTGGTGCCCTGGTTCCTACAGCTGCTGCCCAGGGGACACCCCTTGAATATCTGGCTCTGGTGTCAGAAAGTCTTGTGTTCCTGGGTCCCCTGACACTTGTTAACCTAAAAATAAAAACTGCCAGTTATTTTACCAGGAAAAGATGGGTTTATTCAGGAGTAAAAGAAAATTGCCATCTGAGGCAGGCTTCAGGTTTAGCACATGTCCAGGTAACTACAGACAGGCTTTCAAGGGATGTAGGCTGGGGGCGCCATCTTTACATGTTCTCTCTGTGTTGCTCCAGTTCACCAGTAACTCCCAGAAAGGAGCTTATTTATTCATCTGGAGCCCTGATTTTTTTACTGTCACCCAAGGGACACCTCTAGATCACCTGGCTCTGGGAGCCACCAGGGATTATGCATGTGGTCCCATAGGACTATATATTTGTTCATAGTTTAAAAGCTAATGCCTGAGGATCTGGCTTCCAATAAGTCTGAATCTAGGTGCTGAGATGCCTCAGCTCTGGAACACTGACAGGTCTTGGCACATCCTCAAAAGTGAGAGCTATTAAAAACAAAATAGGCTATGGGGACAATCATAAAAGTTTAAGAGACAACCAAGAGCTAAGGTAGGGTTGAATGATAAGATTCATCTCCTATACAAGGCCACCCCTTCAAGACTAGGAGAGGTGGCTGTTTCATCTCAGAGAAACAAACACAAGAGTTGAGCAAAATAAGGAAACAGAAAATTATGTTTCAAATGAAAGAACAAGATAAACCCTCAGGAAATAAAAACCTTAATGAAAAGGCAAAATGTTGGTGAATTTCAACAACAGAGCTCTCTTCTACTGTTTTGGGAACATGAATTGGTACAATCACTTTGGAAAGCAGTTTGCCACAACCTATATTGAATGTGTACTCCTAGGTGATACCTAAGAGAAATGTGTGTGCAGGTATAATAAAACATGTGTTTAAGAATGTGCATGGCTGCATTATTTGCTAGAAATAACTGGAAGTAATTCGTGTGTCTACCAATAGTGGAATGAATAAATGTTCACACAATGGAATGTTCTACAGCAGTGATATAAACAAACAAAAGCTACACATACAACATGGACCAAGTTCACAAACTCATACTGATAAGGAAAAAAAAAGAGACACAAATGAGCACATACAATAATCCCATTTATATAAAGTTCACAAACAGCAACATGTAGCCCGTGATTACGACAGAAGTTGGCCCGTAGTCATCTTCATGAGGCAGGAAGAAGCATCAAGATGAGCATCCTAAGAGTTCTAAGTCCTGGCCATTGTTTCTTGACCTATGTAATTACATAGGGATTTGCTTAAATAAATAAATAAATAAATAAATAAACAAACAAACATTAAGCTCTATAGTTATGTATATAGGCTTTTCTGTATATGGTAATAGTTCATAATTTTTTAAAAGGCTTTAAGACCTGTCATCTATAATAGAGATTTTTAAATAAAAATATCACCATCAGTTGGTCTCCTTTGTCTTTTCAACGTTGCTATTACTACATCTTAATGAATATGCCATATTCCTTTAAGCAAAAGTGATATTACATGATTTCTGAGGCTAGGTCACAAAAAGCACTGCTGCTTTGCCTGGTTCCCTTGACATACTGGTTCTCAGAGCACTCCTTCTGGGATCACAGCCACCCTGCTATGAGAGGTTTAAGCCATGCAGAGAGGCCATTTGTGTACCATAGCCAAGCCCAGTTTCAGAGTTATCCCAGCTAGGCACCACATATGTGGTACCAGAAGATTCCCACCCCCAGCCAGTGGAGTCTTCCCAGTTGAGGCCTTGGATATCCCAGAGCAAAGACAAGCTACCAGCCATACCCTACTAAAGTTCCTGACCCCCAGAAACCATAAGCACAAGGAAATGGCTATTAATTTATGCCCCTAAATTTGCAGTGTCTGTTACACAGCCATAGCTCCTGGAATGACCACTTTAATGCCATTATTTCTAATTTTTGTAAGAATTTGATGAAGACAGGTGCTTCCCTAACATTCAGGTGGGTGTGGCTGAGGATTAGGCAATAGGTGAACTGCCCAATGTTATATGGTGGTGCCTCCATTTAAGCCCTAATCTGTCTGTCCCTGAAGTGTATACACTATCTACAGGTCATGCTGCCTCTCTTTCAGAAAGGGGTCGATCACCGCAACAAAATACCTCAAAAAATAAATGCAATATAAATAAGAGTGTATTGGTGTAACATCTGATGCCAAGCCTAATCACCAGAATTTCTTAAGACTAACAGACTTTTAATAGTCTAATGGAAACTCTGTCACATGACAGCTCCATGCCATGGGCAATTCACCTAAGCCTTCCTTTTCTCATCTGTGAACTATCATGCAAACACTGGAACATATGATGGGATAATGCCTGCTTGGGGCTACATTTGGGGATTTTTATGAGGATAAAAATGAGAAAATAATGAAAATTTAAAGGAATCATCTGATGCCATCAGACATGTTGCTTCTTGGCCAATTGACTAGTTTTGAGAACATGAAATTCTTTCACATCTGCAAAGCACTCATAGTTTTCAAAGCATTTCTACCAATATGCCTTGGGAGAAACTACTTGATAAAGTGTAAGGCACGATGACAGCATTACTATTGACACACAGGGTGACAATTAACACTGAGGAGCATCATTTTGCAAGAGCCATGGAACCAGAATGATAGAAAAGAGGAGAGAGAAGAAGGATGGGGATGGGCCATAGGCATGTGGTTTTCCTTCTTTGTATCCTCTGCATAAGAACAGAGTCAGATGCACAGAGGAGTGTGAAATTTCCAGAATGGTATCCCATATTCCCTTTCAAGCCAGCCAATGAAGTTTTGGACATCTCAGAATTAGAATAATTGTCACAAGACAAATTTGGCTCCCAACTCTGCTCCCTTGTGCAAGAGCTCAGAAAAACCATTCACTGTGGCAATAAGGAGAAAAACAATGAAAGCCTGTCAGCATATTTATGGTGGCCAACATGACATTCCCCTTTATTAGATGAACTTCTGTGAAAGGACATAGGTCTAGAGCCCTCTGAAGAGTTCAGCCTCCCTCAAAAGGGTGGTTAAGGCTCCACTCACCGATCTTAATCCAAAGACTCCCTGCTTAAAGTTTAAAATATGCTGGGTGCCTCAGTCTGATTCCTTTTTTTTTTTTTTTTTTAATCCACTTCAGCACACACAATGGAACAGAACATGAGGTCAAGAAAAAAGTAGAATAGAAATTCACTTTGTGTCTCTGGGAAGAAATGGGAAAATGGAAGATCATGTTCTGAAGTGACTTTCACTGCTCTCCAAGGAGCAAAATACAATGAGAGACCCAAAGAGCAGGGTTAGAGGTCATTTCCTTGCACAGCTCTTGAGTTGATGTATTTTATTCTTGGAGTCTTTTATAGTATTCTGCTCCTTCTAGGGCATAGAAAGTCATTTCAGAACTTGTTCTGCTACCTTCTGTGTTTCATGGAGTCAGAGGTTGGTCTGTCTTCAAAAGACAAAGAATTCTTTGTTGATTCCAAGTCTTTATGGAGTTCTTACTATGTGCTCACACACCATGTTAAGTTCTGTATCTGGCCTGGTGCCCAAATACAGCTGGTGATCCAGAGACGCTTGGTTATTCATTCAAACATTGACTGTGCTAGGTTCTCAGCTCAAGTTGGTGAAACAGATCATCTCTGCCCTTATGGAGTTCCCAATGTAATGGAAATGCCAGTGGGACTAGGTACTGAACGCCATAGCACTAGAGGCAGAGGTGACTACCTGCCTGTCACCAATTTATGCTTCCCTCCAAAAAGTAGTTGCTGGGAAGCAATTGCCTACGGTGTTACTAGCCCCTTTGCATCTAGGTTGGGTCATGCTCATCATACCCTAAACAAACAAACAAACAAACAAATGGAGAAAAAGACCCAGATCATAAAAACTTTCTGCACAATCCTCTGTGCTCTCTCTCTTCTCCCTCTATTGGCTGGATGTAAAAGTTTGTGAGAGCCACATGGTATAGATAGGACAAGGCATGTCAGCCTGGATCCCAAAATGACTCTATGGAGCAGAGATTCTGCTTTCAAGCTCTGCACTGCTTGAAATCCACTATTGGACTTGACATTAGTGAAAAATAAACTTATATTAAGCCACTATATTGAAAGTTTATTACTACTGCTCTTTTTATTAATTACACATACAGTACCTTTCAGTTCATTCATTTATTTTTTATTTATTCAACACACTATTGAGAACCCACTATTAGTTAGGCATAGTGCCAGGCACTTGGAATACTATATGTAGGAAGAGACAGAAAATAAGCAAAAAGATAAATACACAAGAGAATTGAAATGCTACGAAGATGTCTTAGTCCACTCGGGCTGTTCTAACAAAATACCAGACTGAGTAGCTTATAAACAACAGATATTTATTTCTCATAGTTCTGGAAGTTTGGAAGTCCAAGATCAAGACACCAACATAGTTGGATTTTGGTAAAGGCCCCCTTCCTATTTCGTAGTTAGCACCTTCCCGCCATGTCCTTACGTGGTAGAAGGAACAAGGGAGCTCTGTAGGGTCTCCTTATAAGAGTATCATTCTCATTGATGAGGACCCTACCCTCATGACCTAGTCATCTCCCAAAGGCCCCACCTACTAATACCATCACCTTTGGGGTTTAGGATTTCAACATATGGAGGGCAGGACACAAACATTCAGACCACAGCAAACAGAACAACAAGCATTGCTGTGATAGCAATTAAAAAGCATCTCTAAAAAGCTAACAATTTAACATAAGACCTGAAAGATATAAAGGAGCCAGCCATGCCCATATTTAGAAGAGTACTGTCAGCTGAAGGAAAAGCAAATGCAACGACTTCACTAGGCATATTCCAAGAACCAACCAAAGTCGCATGTGCTGTACTAGTTAAATCAGGAGAAAGGGCATAAACTGAGAGAGCTCCTAGCCAACCAGGAGGTGTGGTTCCCTCCTCATGACTTTCCCAACCAGTTTCAAGATCAGTCACTGCTGCCCTATAATCCCAAAGTTTTCCCTTCCCAGTGCCTCACGATCTGGCTGTGACTGCCCCTGCTGAGGACTGACTGACCCCTGAAAGAATGTTTTTTAGCAGCTATAGCAGCAAGCACAATTTTAGAACACTGCCTGAAATCATCTCCTGTACACCGAAATGAAATCATTTCAATCAATGAAGCATTTTAAATTTATGACTTTTTTAAAACTGGCAACAGTACCATTGGCTTGAATGTCACCAAGAATTTTGACCTGAGGTTTCAAGAAACCAACACTATGTAAATTGCTAAGTATTTCTTCATAAAATAAATAAATAAAAGTCAGGACAATCACAATAACCTCGCCATGGAGTGTTTCCTCTAGTAGGGAAGAGGAAATTGTTATAGTTTCAATTCGGGACTTGGGGACCACATTTGATGTGAACTCTCTTGCCCTTACATGAAATATTGAATTAATTTCTGTTATCAGTTGGAATATGTTGCTGTCTTATTCACTATGAATTACCCTGGCTGAAAATATTTACTATTTTTTTCCCCTTTAGATTCTCCTGTGTCAATAGCCTGGGGGGATAAACTGTCTGATTTAGTTATAGAGAAAATCACTGTTTTTATTTGATGCCTATTTTTTTCCAAGGGGACAAGAAAAACATTCTCACTGCTATCAACTTGTTTCTAAGAAAAGAAGAAGGTGCCATTTCACTAAAAATCTATCACACAGTCTGAATGAGATTGCTCTGAGCTTGGATGGGGGAAGCTCCAGGAGATGATTTAAGAAGAAAGTCGCAAGGGAGTCTGGAGTAAGAGAAGTATTGAGTAATTCCTGGCGTGGCCTCTACCCTGGGGGCAAAGGGAAGCAGAACCTTTGGTGTTCAATGGTCTCCACAGGGAAAGAAGAACTGAGACAAGTGGGGAGGGAAGGAGGTAAATAATGTCAGAAAGCTAGATTGTGGTCCTGACTATATCTCCAAGTGTTGATGTATAACTATTACTCTAGGCCTCTGTTTCTTCATCAGTAAAATGATTTTGGTTTAATCTCTGCTAATCCTAATGGTCTATGGTTTTTCAACAATGTTCACTGAACATTGTGACGGTTATTTTTATGTTACCTTGGCTGAGCCACAGTACCCAGATATTTGGTCAAACAGTATTCTAGATGTTTCTAAGAAGGTATTTTATGAATGAGGTTAACATTTAAGTCCGTAAACTCGAGTAAATCACATTGCCCTCTATAACGTGGATGGGCATTATCCAATCAGTTGGAGACTTTACTGACCTCTCTCAAGAGGGAGTTTTACCAGCAGATGGCATTCAGGCCTGAGCTACAAGTCTTCCCTAGGTTTCCAGCCTGCTAGCCTACCTTACAGATTTTAGACTTGCCTAGTCCACTTTCACAATCACATGATCCAATTGCTTAACACAGATACTGGTTTTCTTACTGGTTCTGTTTCTCTGGAGAACCGTAATACAACCACCTACCATGGCCCAGCATCATCCTAAACACTTGGGATTTATAAAGAAACAAAAAAAGGCAAAGACTCTTGACCTCTCAGAGTTTATGATCTTGCCTAGGTCTTTGAGGACTGTGTAGGGTCACTTCCTCATAATAGTCCTCAGGAGTTGGTATTAACTAAGACTAAAATGAGAATTAAAGATGTGTTGAAAAAAAAAAGGAAAAAAAAATAAAATAAAATAAAGATGTGTTGAAGTAGTCAAAAATAAATAACTGAAACAAAATAAAACCTAGGAACAGTGTACAACAATAAAGGGAGATAGCTTGTTTTGTCCTGTTCTTCAAACTATCCCTGGAATATGCCCAATTGCAGTAAATTCTAAAGGTGAACACTATTAGCAAACCACAAGAAAATAGAATGTATCTTGGTGGGATCCCTGGGTGGTTCAGCAGTTTAGTGCCACCTTCAGCCCAGTATGTGGTCCTGGAGTCCTGGGATCGAGTCCCATATCGGGCTCCCTTTATGGAGCCACCTTCTCTCTATGTCTCTGCCTCTCTCTCTGTGTCTCTCATGAATAAATAAATAAAATCTTAAAAAAAAAAAAAGAATGTATCTAGGTGAGAGTGTCCAGGTTAGGAAAGTTGGCCAAAAACTTCAAATGCTCTGTAGGAAACAGTGGGGGGAAATGCAGCTTTCTAAAAATTCAAGTAGCGTTCTCAACTGGCAATGATTTTGCCCTCCAGAGGACATTTGTTAATGTCTGGAGACATTTTGATGGCCATAACTGGGTGTGCTACGGGCATCCCAGTACATAGAGACAAGCCTACAATGCATAGGATTGCATTGTACCCTCTCTCAATAAAAAACGATCCAGACCAAAATGGTAATAGTGCTGAGCTTAAGAAATCCTGAATCAGAGTCAAAGAAGGAAGAGATCTACCTAATAAAATGAATACTATTCTTTTAGAACTATGCAAACATGGAATCAGTAGCTCCATAAGAAATGAGTTTTGTGTTGCAGGACATTTCTAGGGAAAAACTATAGGTCATCATGATATTACAGAGAAGATCCAAATCCTGAACTACAAGTGATTCTCAAACATCTATAGGAAGCTGCATGGAGTGGTCTATGAGTCTTCATCCAGTTTAAGGATGAAGAAACGTCAGAAGTCAAATGATTTAGGTGCAATCTCATAGTACTCTGAAAGCAGAGTTAAAATTAAAATTCACAACTGTGGAATCTTGTATGGAATGGAGAAAAGACATCTTTAATCTCTCTCCTTTGGCAGATACAATAACTTAACTGAATAGAAAGTAAAAATGTGATCATTATTTATAATTACTTTATCTACCATTTTTTTTAGCACTTCGTCCTAACTCCTCTGCATGTCTTATATAATCCTCTAAAACAAGAATGGAGAGTACAAACAAGAATGAACTCATGAAAACCTCTGAGGCAACTACTGTTATTACACCCATTTCTCAAATGAGGACCCTGAGGTATACTGAAAGTAATTAATTGGCTAAGGGTCCTTTAGCCAGGACTTATCAGAGCTGGGATGTGAGCACAGCCTGCCTGATAAGCCCATATGTGTTCCAGCTACAGGAACAAAAGCAGCACCAGAAGATTCTGTTAATGAAGACCAAGTGAAGGATTAATGGTGTTGTTTGGACATTACATTATAGTTAAATGCTAGAATTTACCTTTCCTGAAAAAAAAATCGCTGCTAATGAAAATTCACCATGCTTTGTCCTTCTGTCAGCACAACCAGAAAACTCAGTTGAGGTCATACTCTTAGTCTTCCTGGGCCTAAATTTCATGGTTTATAAAACGGGGTGATGACCCATCAGTCAGTATGTGCAACCTATTGCAAGTACTAAGATCATGTTTATCAGGCAGGATACCTACAGGAAAGAGAAGCAACACTCAAGAACATTTCAGAGGTATTTACAAAGAGATTCATTCAAAACTCAAGGGACAGTGCAGGAACGTGGGTTAATAGCAGTGGAGCTGTCTGGATGCTTAGGAACTAAAGGACAAAAGGAAAAAGTGGGTCCCAGAACATGGAAGCAAAGACAGTTGTGTAGAACAGCTACCTTGGGCACACAGGGTACTGAATCTGTATCAACTGATGACTACACAGGGATGGAGGAAGTCAAGAGAATAAACACTGTGACCTGTTCTTCTCCCTTCCCACCCCATCTCTTGCTGGGACTCCTCTTTGGCCAAACCCCACAGAAAGGACAGGTAGGGGAGCCTGTTGATGACCTTTCCAGAGATCACCTCCCAGAGGCAGAGAAAAAAAGAGAAGAGAGGACACTTGGAGAGACAAAGCGATACTGTCAGACACATATAATTTTTGTGCCCAAGATTGCGAATCTGAGAAACCACCAATGAGCCGACACGGATGCAAGTACATGAGGGTTTATTAACAAGCTCGAGCTTGGTCCAAGTATAACCAACGCAGTGGAGCAGAGACTTGGAACCCGAGGTGGTTTACAGCTGGGTTTTTATGGGCTGGTCTAGGGGACCTCCAGAAGGGGTAGAGGAATTTCTTAAGCTCTGTTTTCATTACAATACGGAAATTTCTGTCAAGGGCATTCTGAGCTCTGTTCTCATTCTGATATGGGACTCTCTGTCAAGGGCATTCTGCGGTTTTTCCTGTAAAGTTCAGCTCTTATTCACAGGGGCCTGAGATGGCTATACTTGTGCTAACACTAAACTTGAGGTGGAATGGCTTTAATTTTCTCGGCCTCCACATAATGGAGCCCTAAAACACGTGAAGAATGTGCAGCCTCACCAAGATCAGAAGGGAAAACACAATTTTAAGTATTTTTTCACATCAAATTTGGAAGAAATATTTTAAGGTGATAGCAAGTGTAAGTGGCTTTGATGAAACAGGCATACTTAACTAGAACTGAAGTAAAGATGTTCCTTGTATCTATCTGTAAGGCAGTTTGAAAAAAGCAGCAAGAGGTATTAAAATATTGTTACCTTTGACTCATTATTACTATTGATATACGTACAAATGTTCTAGAATATCTGTAGAACTGTAGCAATATTTATAAAAGTGAAAAGCTGTAAGATTAAGTGTCTAACAATAGGGCCTGGTTAAATAAATTATAGTATATCCCTATGATCGAAAACTCCACGACCATATTGTTGGAGAATATTTAATGATAAAACAAAATGTTCAAGGTATAATATTAATGACAAAAAAACTGTTATTTTATTATAAAACAGATACCATGAAACCCAATCCATTTAACATATTCTATCTGTATATCTGGGATTACATCTGAATTCAATCAGGAAGTACATCAAAATATTAGCTATAACAGACTACTTCTGAGTCATGAGATTTGGGATGATTCTTATCCCCTGTTAGCTGAGACAACAGAAAAAAAAAAAAAGGGAAAATAAGTTCTAGGCATTGGTATGCCTCAAATCAGCAAGAAAATCAAGGTTTTAAATTTCAGCTGAAAACACTGTGCCATTCCCTAATGCCCTTAAGTCATATCAAAGAATTCAAACAGGGAAAGGAATGGGGGATGCTCCAGAGTCCCCTTTCCTAGTCAAGAAAGATAAGATTCGAAAAATGAATAGCACTTCCAAGTCAAGTATCTACTATTTCTAATGTAGCTATTTAAAGTGAAGCTTTAGTTACTTTAAACAATAAACCCTAAAGTGAATGGCTCTATCAAAACGCACGCCTACCCACTCTCATTAAGTGACACCATTTACCATTTGCTGATCCTAAAAGCTATGACAACAGTTTCTTAGAGACAAGAAAACCCAGTTTACCAAACTCTTCCACATATACCGCTTCCCATACATATCTCATTTTCATCTCCACATTTACAAGGAAGGAGCTAAATGCAAAGTCGCTAGTACAACTGACGGCTGATAGTAGATCATGAATGAGCTCTGCTTCAACCTGGAGCACCCGTGGCATTCCTGTAATTTTGCAGATGAGGAAAGTGAGACCCAGAGTGGAGAATCTCTTACCCAAGTTTACGGGGTAGATGATGACTTGAGCTAAGAATGATGAGGATTTTTCTTTAGAGCAGCTTCTCTCCAAATGGCTGAGACAAATGCAAGGCCAAGAAGCCTCTGAGGAATGGAGACCTTCACACACAGACAGATTCCAGGGAGGGCACTCCACATAAAGCCTTAAAATGGGCATGCTCTTGGTTCTGCATTTCATTTTTCAAAATTCATCCCAAGGGAATCCTCAAAGAGGCATACAACTGTTCATATACAGAGACATTTATGAACATTGTTTATAAAAGCAAAGTAGCAAGAAACAACATAAATGTCCAAGAACAAGGGAATGGTTAACTAAAGGATGATTTAACCATGTAACAGAAGACTACATAGCCATTTTAAATGCTTTCAAAGAATACCCAGTGGCATGGGAAAATGCTCGCATTATAATGCTGAACAAAAAAGAAAACAATCTGACAAAGATGACAAATTGTAATCTGCAAGGACAAATATAAAATGATGATTTCAAAGAAAAATGACTGCTTCTTGTAGCCTCTAAATAAATACTGGGAAGATTTCTTTCTTTTTCAAAACAAAACAGCTTAGACTCTTGAAGAGTTTTTTCTACTGACCTCTATCTCCAAAGCAGTTCAACAAAATTATATTTATTTTAGTTATAGCTTTGCTTCTGATCACAATTGTAATACATGCACAAAGCAGAAAACTGAAGAAAATAGAAAAACAAAAAGCAAACAAAAGCACAAATAACTTTCACATATTCCCTCTCAACCTGTGCCCCTAAGATAGCCAGTTAATAGTTTTGCCCAAAATTCTCCCCTTTTTCTCCCAAGCTACAGCTTTAAGTTTTATAATCTGTGTAATATATGACTATATGAACAGAGAATCAAAATATTCTTAACTCAACAAGCATATATTGTGTCTTTCATCGTTCAAAAATGAACTAAATTTAAAAAGTAAACAAATCCTGTCAACCCAACAAAACTATTGATCATCCTTTCCTTCCCCAAGCATCATGGGAAATTCTTTTCGCCCAAGAATGAGTAAATGAATAAATAAAAGAATTAAGTCTGAATTAATGAATGCATGACAAGTAAATGTCTCCTGGTCTGGAAAAGAAAATATGAAGCTGTCTGCTAAGCTGCTTTCTGGCCTATAAACAATTAACAGCAACACAGCATAAGGAAGAGTTGCCATCAGGTCCTGTCTGTCTTGCTATAGGAATATCTGAATTCCTTTTTCGCAATCTTCAGTTTGATAGGCACAATTCACTTGCAGCACTTTATTTATTTATTTATTTATTTTTACCTAATGGGTTTTAAACTATTCAGCTTCTAAGTGTTCATATTGAATGAGGCACAGGGATGAGGCAAAAAAATTTGGCAACAAGGCCTAATTGTCTTCAACTCACTGGAGGCACTCTCTGCCTTTGGTACTGTCCGCAGTGTCCCTGTGTCCTCTGAGCTGGCCAGAGTTTTCTCTATTATATCTCACTGCTTCATGAGACAAGGACCAGGACATCTATAGACACAGTTACCACTCTCATAGCCGTTTCCATTCCACAGACATTACTCATTCTTTTGCTCATAAAGATCAAAGTATTAAAACACAGTTCTGATGTCATCTTGCTCATGGTCTTATCCAATGATAAATGGCAGAGGGACTGAGCAAAGACATGATCCCTCTTTTGTAAATTCAATGTTACACTAAGAGACATATATTCCTTGATGACTCTCATGATTATCATTAAGCATTCATTATTTATTCATTCACTTAATAAGTGAATGAAGTGGCACTTATTAAGTGCCTACCATACTAAGCCCGATGCAATGAGCTGGTGAAATAACAGGGAAGGGGAAAAATATGAGCTCTGTCTTCATGAAGCTCCCAGCCCAGCATAAGAAACAATGAGGAAATAGGGAAATAATCAGACTCTCATATAGAAAACAATGGGACAGATACTGGTATTCAGGGAAAGCTGTATGGTAGATTATGATGCTCCTTCAATGTAGGACTTCATGCCTGGGAGTACCATCAGCTCTCAGCCTTCAGCTGTCAATCCTTTCAGGGGTGGCCTCAGCTGCAGAGAGATGACTCTCCAAGATCACATCCTTCCCAGTGAAAAGGTAAACCCCCACTTAAGGCTGATCCATGAAAGAGTATAAAGGCCTGGCCATGGCTTCCAGCTGGAAGAAACACTGTAAGACCACTCTTGATCCAGAGCTCCCTGTGTAGTCAGCCAGGGCTGTGCCTGGCTTGCTCTGCTCCATGTCTCCCTCTGCCCACACCAGCTCCATTCTCCTCTCTCCCACAGTAGGCGAGCCTAAGAGTCCCCATTAAAAAAAAGACTTCATGCTAAATTACATCTCAGCATCTTCCTGGGATAGGCAAAAGTTGAGCCTTGAAGGATGAGCAGGAGCTAGCCATACCAAGAGGCAAAGGAAGCAATCCAGATTAGGGGAACATCAAATTCCAAGTCACGGAGGCATGAGCTTGTTGGCATGATTAAGGACCAGAGAGTATTAGGGACACAGTCAGGAATCTAACCGGTTAGGAGATGGAATCAGAGAAGCAGGCAAGGGCCAGACCACGAGGAGATCTGTAGAACATTACAAGGGGCTTGGATTTCATTTAGTATGTAGGGAAAGATACATGAAGGGTTGTATGCCAAGAAACAACAAAATCTATTGTTCATTTTTTTTTAATTTTTATTTATTTATGATAGTCACAGAGAGGGGGGGGGCAGAGACACAGGCAGAGGGAGAAGCAGGCTCCATGCACCGGGAGCCCGATGTGGGATTCGATCCCGGGTCTCCAGGATCGCGCCCTGGGCCAAAGGCAGGCACCAAACCGCTGCGCCACCCAGGGATCCCCATTTTTAAGAGATGACTCCAGTGGCTTGCTCTTTGCAAGACTGCTGTAAGGAGTAGGAATACCCAGAGGCATATATCTCTATGTGAGCTGTCCCAATACACAAGTCTGGACAGATAGCAACTCTTTAAGATTTGTCCAAGAGATAACTTTGAGGGGTATGAAAGGGGGAAATGCCTAGTAGCTAATGAACACCTACTATGTACTAGCCATAACAAAGCTTTTGATACAGGCTTAATTACCTTCATGTAGCAGCAACAGCAATGGGGGACAAAGAAAGTAAAAAAGTGGCCTAAATTCCCTAAATTCACACTAACAGTTAAAGACCAGGGATGTGAATCCAGGTCTCCTGGCTCTATAGCAAATTACTTCCTCTTTGTAAGTATTATAGTATTATGACTATATATTATACATATTCTGTTTTTATATAATAATAGTGCTATATAGGTTTAGTACAATAAGTATTATAAGATGTTACATCTTTTGTAAAGCCAATGATAATTATAGGCATTTAAATGACCAGTTGCTGCTATTCTATATTTCCCAACCTACTGAACAGCTGCACCTGCCCCCAGATAATTTTCTCAGAGGGTCTTAGGGTGAAAAGGAAGAGACCAAATGCAGTCTCATGGTATCCAAACTCTACTTTATACCCTGAAAAATTTTTGACATCTTCTCCCCCTAGAAACCCCCCCCCCCCCGCCAGAATGTTTCATGAGAAGGACTCCCCCTTGCAGGTTGCTGACTTCAGGCACAAATCCATGGTATGAATCCAATTACCAACCAACTTTGGTTGTTGTTTCATGTATCCTGCAATGCCACCCATTGTAATTCAGTGTAAGTGGCTGAACTTTCAAGAGTGTCTCCCTCTGCTATTCCTTGATCTGGAACAAGATAGCAAGGCAAATGCGTGCAATTGAAGGGCTTTTATCATGCAGTGATATGAAGGTCAGCAGAAGGTAACTTGCTTCCTCTCCCCTCTTTTCAAAGCTTGCACAATGAAGATTTCCAACACAAATAATGTAAAAGGGCAAAGGCAATATGAATGCCACCTCTTCTTACACATTTTTTAGAAACATCAAGGTCATCGATGCATTATATTATTTCAGGGGGTAAGATTCCTGCAACAACATAAAAGGGCACAACCGGAGAATTCAGCCTGACTCCTCCCTCGAGGAAATCTGGTCATTGCATACTCTTTTCTTTACAAGACTATTACTTTTCCTGTGTTCTGCCTTTGTTTTCTTTTTACCAGAACTGCATCTAAAAGCAGGAGCAGACCCATCCCAATGTTTCAAATGTTTGTTTTTCTTTTTTTTTTTTTTTTCTTTTTTGAGAGAGAGAGAGCAAGAGCGGTAGAGGGACAGAGGGAGAAAGAGAATCCCAAGCAGGCTCCATACTCAGTGCAAAGTCCAATGTGGGGCTTGATCTCATGATCCTCAGATCATGAGCTGAACCAAAATCAAGTGTCGCATGCTCAACTGACTGAGCCATCCAGGCACTCCTCAAATAGTTACAAAGACATCCTTAATAATGCAAAATGAAACAAAAACCTTGAGGCAGCTTAAAGTAGAATATACAGAGAAAACAAATCCAATAAAAAAATCATTAAACTGAAGTAAAAAGTCAAGAACAAAGAAGTAACCATATTCAGCTTGCTGAGATTTTCTAAATGTATATTTATAAGTTAGTAGATAATTTCCTAATTCTCCAGAACAGCAGATTCTCTGGTAAAGATGGGCATCTCTTCCTGGGCTGAGTTACTCTTGTAGAAGCATGAGTGTTTTACTAAATAATGTTTTTAAAGGTAATTCAGTTAACTGAGTATATTATATACACAGAAATGTGTAATCAGTAGAATATAGCTTGAAAAGTTTTACAAAATGAACATTCTCATGTTACCAGCAACCAGATCAGGAACTTGAACAATGCCCAGCACATTAAACCCCCTTCACAACCCTCCCAGTCTCTCCCCTCCCCAACCTCTAGAAACCCCTAGAAACCCCCACCCAGGCAACCAGTATCCTAGCTTCTACTATCCTAGGTTAGTTTTGCCTGGTTTCGAATTTTATGTAAGTGGAATCAAATAGCATGCACTCTGGTGCTTAACTTCTTTTGTTTAACTCAGTGTTGTGAGTTTCATCCATGTTGTCACATGTAACAGCACTTCATTGCATTACAGTGACATTCTTCCTCGCATGACCTACAATATCCAATGCGGATGTACACTTTGTTATCTCCTGTCCCCAGGTACCATGAATAGTACTGCCATGGACATGCTTGTACAGCTTTCGGCACATGACTTGCATATCTCTGTCGGAACTGAACTTCTAAATCATACAGTATGTGTATAGTCAGCTTCAATAGATACTAGTGAACAGTTTTCCAAACTGATTGCACTAATTTACATTCCCCATGACAGGGTATGAGAGTTCCTGTTGATCTAAGCATTTTTCCAAGGTTTGACTGGTTTTGAATTTTCATCAAGTAATGCATGTTCAAAGTTTTAAAAAAACAAATAATACCATAAGGCTTGTAATGCAAAAGAACAATCACCTACACTACCTTTAAGTCCTGTTCCCCAGACTTTTTAATTCTTTTAGCATTCTCAATTCTTTTAGCTCCTTTTTCCAACATTTTTCTTTGTGTTTTGATTTTTATTCCTTAATTATTTTAAGGATTATCCATTGATTTCCTTCTACTGAAAAATAGTTTTAACACTCTTACACCCTATGCTCCCACCCTCCCCACATGCATTGCACCTCTATCTTCTTCATACAGCTTTATTATAATGTTGATTTTAACAGTAGTTACTATCTAAATTAGTATTATATAATTATTCACAAATGAAGCCAATAGTATACTACAACTGCATTCCCTTTCTTATCAAAATTGTGTTTTCTCTAAAGTTAGTAATTGCCTTTATTTTTCATCTACTCATCATTTTGTCTCAGGCTCTTAGACAGAATTATAAACACTCTTTCAAAAAACTATAGTTCCCTGGGAAATCTATCAGTACTGCATTTTCCCTTTGAAATTTGGTGAGGTTTTTTGGTTTTATGAGGTTTTTGAGAGTTTGGGGGTTTTTTGGCAAAAGGCCTGCTCACTGAGCCTCCTGAACAGCTGTCATTTTAGGAAATCCCTTCCTCATCATCCTAGGAATTCCTTTACTCCTCAGAGTTGGATCCCCCATCTCCAGAATCTTATTTTCCTTCCTGATGTTTTCTTTTGCTTGTTGGAACAAACCTTCCAGTAGTTTCCCAGTATAAATGTTTTGAGCCTCCCACATCTACATTCCATCTACTCATTTGACAGTTTAGAAGTTAATGGATGTGTAGGCAAGAAGCCTTTGCTCTGCCTGAAGACACCACTCCCTTGACTTGTTGGCTTCCATGTTTGCCACTAAGTAAGATTTCATTGTCATTCCTGATCCTTTGATATGTGACCCATTTGTTTTTCTCCGGGGTACTTTTAACATCTTCTCCTTTTATCCCCCATGCCCTGAAATTCCATGGTAATGTGCCTTGATGCAGACTCATGTGCTGAGTACAGTGAGTCTTTTCAATCTCAAGATTCTAGTTCTTTTGTTATCAATATATAAAGGATTTTTAAAAAAATTTTCCCCTTTTTTGTGTCTCTCTTGGTGGACCTACTTGATTGATTCCCTGATTTTCTAATTTCTCTCTTGCTATCCATGCCTTTGTTCTCTTGCCCTACTTTCCAGGAGATTGCCTCAACATTAATTTTCAAACTTCTGATGTTTTTTTTTTCATTTCTGCTATAATATTTTTCATTTCCAAGAGCTCTTTGTTCTCCAGTCCTTTTTTAAAAATAGATTGTATTTTGTTTTATCAGTGAAATATCTTCTCTTTCTGAAAATATTAATTAATTATAGCTTTTAAATTAAGTTGCCTCTTGCTCACTTTACTATCACAGTGTTCATCAAGTTCATTTCCTCTCAGTCTTTGTTTTGGTCTTTCTTCATTTTAGAATAGAAAATTTCCTCAAAATCTGGTGATTCTTACACATCCACTGATATATGAGAAAGGCAATAAAAAATGCTCATTGGCAGTTCATGCTGAGTAGCCTGGGCTTTACTTGAGAGCGACTGGACAGAAATTTATCTAATTCACTGGAGGCCTTCCTCTTGGAGTATCAACTACTCACAAGAAAAATTGTCCCATTTCTGCTTGGGGAACATATACCCTGCTACTTCTGTTCTGGAAATTGAGGAGAGGAAGGGGATTGGGCAGAGAAGTCTCTATCTTTATTTCATTTTAATATCTGAGGCCAGCTAGCCATTCATTGTTCCTGATGTCCTCAATCTGAACTCTCTCTGAGTGTCTCCAAATGCTGTGAGGAAAATCCATTACCTGGTTATTTGGAGTAAGAAATGGCATCTCAAATAAAACAATCCATTATACATGCAGTATTAATAAGGTATTGGGGGGTGGCCTATTTTCTGCTTTACTAAAAAACTGCAATCCATAGAAATGGACTTAGGCAATTTAAGTGAGAAAGAACTTTATCAACTGAAGGTACTTCACAGAATCCTTGGGAAGGCTAAAAAGCTAAATCTTTTAGAAGTAAGCCCAAAATCACCCACCAGAACAGGCCTGGTAAGTAAATGTCCACAGACTCTACTACCCACCCAGCACTAAAGAAGATGATCACTTCTCCCACCACCACCCCACCAAAGCCAGTTTTATAAAGACACTTGACCTTACAACCATTGGCTGACTGCTTCCACTAAAAGCTAGATTTCCCTCTGCTTAAATAATGAAAACACACCCAGACTCTTTCCTCAGCTCACTTGCAAATTAAAATGTCATGTGTATTTGATTGGCACAACCAGGTCCCATGACTGAGGGGGAAATTGGGAATTAGAGTTTAGATTGGGGAAGCAAGACTACAGATTTCCCTAAATATAAAAATACTACTCAGAAGATGACAGATGGCCACAAATATGAGAGCTATCCTCTACTGCACTCATTCTGTACATTCTGTCTTTATAGGTATCTGGGCTTGGATTTTCACATCTCTAGAATTCCATGGCCAAAGTTGGCTTATTTCTTGTTGGAAGTCCACTCTCCAGACACGCTGTTTCACCTTTTTTGCTCGTTATCCAATTGCCATTCATCCATCTGCTCTCCATCTTCTATGCTTGTTGACATCTTTAATTTGCTATTGGTTCCCCTCCTGTACTTTTTGTCTGGGTAGGCTTATAGCTTTTTATTTCTTTTTTGTTGTCTTAGTGGGGTTCAGGAGGAAGCAGAAATCATTATGTGCTATGTTTAAACAAACTTTAAGATATCTTTTGTGTAGCCATTAAGGTACCAAGGTGATTTATTGATTATTTAATATACCAGAGTAACCTCTTGAAAATTTTAAAACTTTCAGTGAGCTCAGACACATCAGTACTGCCACTTCTCACCTGCTAACTTCCACCTAGGCAGGAAGTCAGAGGCCTGTACATCGTTGAGGAATGGACTTTCTTACCAAAATTTTATGTATTTCAGGAATGATAAAGGAAAAAATGTCAAGCTGAGTCCTGTGTTTTTACCACATGGTGAAGAAAGGAAGCTCTAGTCTCCTATCCCTGTAGCATTTCTCTCTCTAGATTCAATTTTAAAATCTCAGGGAAGAATTCTGGCTAGATTGGGTCATGTACCCACCACAGTGGTCAGGGTACATGAGGACTTGTGACTGGTCCAGTCTGGCTTACTCCATGACTAGAGCATAGGTCTTTCACAAGAGGTTGGGGGAGTGAAACAAGACATTCTGAGGCAAGTAACAACCTAACGTGTGTACACTGCACTGCTACACAATGGATATTCCCAGATATCATGTAACCATGGCAAGATGCAGATATGGAAAATAAAATTGCAGAAGGCTGAATAATGCCCTCAAGACACATTGTCAATCCCTAGAACCTGTGAATGCTACCCTATACAGCAAAATAACAACAACAACAAAATCTAATGTACATGTGTAATTAAGTTAGGGACCCAGAAATGGATGATCATCCTGGATCATCTGGCTGGGCCCTAAATATAATCAATCAAATATGATCAGTACATGTAATAAAATATATCCTATTTTAAAAAGAGAGACAAAAAGAAATTTAACACAGCTATAGAAAAGGGAAATGCAATGTGATGAAAGAGATAATATTATATCAGCAGCTACCATAAGCTGGAAGAGCCAAGGAAGGAATTCTCCCTTTGAGTCTCCAGAAAGAGTACAGCCCTTGGTTTGGGACCAGTGAAACTAAGGAAGACTACTACCTTCCAGAACTATGAGAGAATAAATTTCTCCTGTTTTAAGCCTCCAAGAGTATGGTAATTCACTATAATAGCAATTGGAAACAATTACAGGTTTTGGTATCTGCTGTAATAAATTCCTACAAATAGCTTTGGAATTGGGTAATGGGTGGAGGTTAGATTTTGAGACCTATGAGAGAAAAAGAGATCGCCTTAGCACATTAAAAGAAATGTGAACATAAAATGCACTGTTGGTGAGGTCTCAGAAGGAAGTGAGGAACATGTTATTGACAACTGAAGGAAAGGTAGCCCTTGTTTATATAATGGCAAAATGCTAAACGTAAATGTATCCTACATTTGTGTGGAGAGCAGAACTTGTAAGTTATGAACTTGGACACTTAGCTATAGAGATCTCCAAGTAAAGTAGTGAAGGTACAGCATGATTTTCTCTTGCTATTTGAAGTAAAACATGAGAGGAAAGACATAATATGAAGAAGAAACATTAAGCAAAAAAGAATCAGAACTTGACGACTTTGGGTATTAACTTCCTATCCAGATTGCAAAAGATGCCAAAATTAGTAGATAAGGTAATCACTATAAGGAAATCATGCTCTGAGGATTAGGTCAAGAGTGTGGCTGGACAATCTGTTGAGAGAGCCAACAAAACTGGGCATGAGACTTCATCATCTCAGCAGAAGCTGGGAATACAGATAGGATTGTCCAGGAAATATCTGTGGGGAATCCTTTATCTAATAGCATGAATGCCTATGATAAACAGTGGAGAGCCACAAGATTTTTGAGTGTTCTATTTGTAGAAACCATGCTAGTTTTGATGGAAAGAGAGAGAGAGAGAACAAAATGAAGAGAGGGCAAGAAACAGGCTCATAAAAGCATTGACCTTCAAATATATACTACTTTAAAAGAAAAAGGAAGACCAATACCCAGAGTGGAGTCTTAAGCTAAGAGGTCAGAGCCATGAACCACAGAGGATTATTTCCAGGCCTTGAGACTTAATAGAACTTGTCCTGCTGGATTTTAAAATTGCTTAGGATCAGTGACTTCTTCCTTACATTTCCTCTTCTTTGGAATGGGAATATGCATGCCTGTTATCCTATAGCCTGCCCCACCACTGTATTTGGAAGTATGTTTTCTTGCTGTACAGGTGTATAGATGGAAAGAAAATTTTCCTTATGATGAATTATGCCAAGAGTTTCATTGACACCTGATTTATATGATTTAGATGATGATATTTTATATTTGAGCTGTTGGTAGTTACATGAGATTTTGGACTAGAGTTAATATTTTAATGGGTTGAGACTTAGGACAATGCTGAGATGGGGTGGGTGAAAGCATTTTGCACATGGGTTGGATATGAATCTTTTGAAGGCTGAAGGGTGGACTGTGATAGGCTGAATAATAACATGCTCTCCCTCCAAAATAATATACCTCATTCTAACCCCTAGAACTTGGGACTGTTACTTCATACTGAATGGATAAATGGATGAACGAATAGATGGATGGATGGATAGATAGACAGACAGACTTTGCAGGTGTAACAAATTAAGGACCTTGAAATGGTGAGTTTGTCCCAGATTAACAGGGTGGGCTCCAAGTGCAATCAAATGTATCCTTATGAAAGGGAATAAGAAGAAGCTTAACCACAGAGAATACAATATGACAACAGAAGAAAGAAAGAGAGATTTAAAGATGCTACTCTGCTGTCCTTGAAGATGGAGGAAGGGGCTATGAGCCAAAAAATTCAAAGAACGCAGCACTAGAAACTAGGAAAGGCAAGAAAATGGATTTTTTTCTCTACAACCTTGAGATGGAGTATGGGTCTACAGATACTTGATTTAGCACCATAAAACTTACTTCAAATTTCCGGCCTCCAGAACTGTACAAGAATCAATTTCTATTGTTTTAAGCCAACAAGTCTGTTGTAATCTAGTACAGTCACCACAGAAAACTAATACACACTTGAAAGTATCAATGATCTCTGAGAATAGAACAATCAAGAGGAAGGGGATATATTCCCTTAGAAAGGAAGATAACAAGTAACTGAATGCCATACACACCCTAAACTCCAGACATTGCCACTTAGACTTATGTGACCGTGGGCAACACAACCTTTAGAGCCTCCCTTTCTTTACCATTAATGTGGGTGACAACACCTGGCTCACTTTATTCCCTTGGTTGTTTTGAACTTAAATAAGAAAAAGTAGACTTGACATTGCTTTATGAATTCAAGAGTACAATTAAAAATGTATAATGATTACTTTTAATAGATGAATCCATCCAAAACATTACCATAAGTTGAAAGAAAGGTATTAAGTACTGCAAACATAGGTTACCAAGACATCTAATTTTTAAAATGTAAGACAGTGACACGTGCTGGAATTCACGTGGTGGAACGTGAAGGCTTGGGAATATGACCATGAGAAACATGAATTCTGGGCAAAGAATTGGTTTACTTTCTTTATCTAAGGGTAGGAATTCCAACAACCTATGCAAGCTAATGTATTCATTCCAAGTTAAATGTGCTTCCTACTGGGAAAAACTAGATTCAATATGTCACATTTATCAGGCATGATGAAATGAGACTTAAAAAAATAATTTGGGAAATTAAATCCATTCAAATGACACTGTTACTGTTCAAAGCATCTGCAGAATGACTCTGAGAATTTTTCTTCCAAAGCCAATTTCACCAGCCAAACAAGCAAAAAAGTCACTATTTCAAACTAAGCCCTTGATTTGGCTCTAAAATGGTGTTTCCCAGAATAATTTACCACTTTTTTTTAAAGATTTATTTATTTATTTTAGAGAGAGATAGCAGGGAGAAGGGCAGAGGGAGAAGGAGAGAATCCTCAAGCAGACTCCCCGCTGAGCGCAGAGCCCAAAAAGGGCTTGGTCTCATGACCCTGAGATCATGACCTGGCTGAAATCACAAGTTGAACACTCAACCAGCTGCACCCTGATAATCTCCTACCTTATTCACAAGAGTTGCCTACAAAAGTGTTGAGAGTATTTCCAAAAATGAAATCTATCCCAAAAGGACCAAGATTTACTAACATCAAAAATCTTCTTAAAAATATTTTTAAAAATGTACTCTAAAGGTCATTCTAAATGAAGCCCAACAGTGTTGGAAACAATAGTATGTCACTCCGGTAAGTTTCTAGCGCCTCCTGATGTGGGGCTGATGTACTCACATCTCTGTACCGACAAGCAGAGAAGACTCTTGGGCAGAAAGCACTGCAACACTAGAGACAGACTGACCTGAGTTAGAATCCAGCTCCATCCCCCACCTGCTACACGACCTTGAGTGACTCATTACTTTCCCCATGCCTGTTTCTTCTTCCATAAAATAAACACAATATCTTGGGTGGCCATATAATTTATTGTTCAACCTGGAGCACGTTGGAAAGTGAAAAGGGCTCATTTAATACTGACATCAGGACAGCAGGCAAACCAGGATGCTTAGTCATCCTAATGCCCTACTCCTCCTGGGTTTTGTGGGCATCAAGTAATATAATGGGTTCATCAAGTATGCAAAATGGTAGCCTTATAAAAATTATATACACCAAGTTTAAAACAAAACCAAAAAAAAAGGTAGTTATTTTGGTGATGCCTATGTGTTCCAATGGGTTTGGCTTTCAAATGCCTTTTATTTACAGATCTGTGCAGGTCTGGCACCTTGCTGCATCTGCTATGATAAATGGATGTGCGTTTTACACTGACCGCTTGGCAGGGCTACCGACGGGGCCTTCCCTCCCTCCATCTGCACGATACCACCACAGGCTGGCAGGTTTCCCTCTGAGCCCAGCCGGGAGAAGGCAGCTCTAGGTCCATTTATCATTTGCTCTGTATGCACAGAGCTGACCACACAGAGGGGTTTTCAGGGTTATGACAGGCTCAGCATTGGGCTCCAGTTAGTTGAACTTTCTCAAGAGAAGTCAGTTAAACCCAAGCATTTCTGCACATCCCAAGTTATATAGACATTCATGCTTCTATATGTCACCCTGGGATGAGAGAAATTTCCAAGTTATTAAAATATTTAATTTATTTATTTGACAGAGAGAGAGAGCACAAGCAGGAGAAGCAGCAGGCAGAGGGAGAGGGAGAAGCAGATTCCCCACCAAGCAGAGAATCTAACGTGGGGCTCCATCCCAGACCCTGGGATCATGATCTGAGCCGAAGGCAGACGCTTAACTGACTGAGCCACCCAAATGCTCCCAAAATGTCCAAGTTATTAATAATCCAAGCCCTGTATAAGCTATTATACCTTCTAAGGCTTGCACCTACTTTGGGAACAAATACCTCTGACAATCTTAACATGAAGTGAGCTTTCTCTGATTAGCTCTCATGCCTGATTAATCTTCTTTTGGCTACTTAGGCCTCCCGGAACAAATGGAAGTAACAATAAGATCAATTACAAAAACATACTATAAAGATGAGGGTCATGCACTCAGGTAACAGTCTGCCTGGATTCAAACCCTGCCACGTACTAGCCATGTGACGAGCCTGGGCAAGCACCTGAACTTCTCTGTGCCTCGCTTTCCTCCTCTTTTAAAATGTGAATAATAGTACCTAGCTTTTCGACCCGTTATAAGGAGCAAACAAGTTAAATGAGCCACTTGCGCTTAGTTAGCACTACTTAGGTTTTTGTTAATTTTCTTTTTATTTTAGTAAATAGCCTTACAGTAATGTGTGAGCTCCCAGTTCCTAGGTCCTTACTGCGAACAAATACGTCACTAGGCTCTGATTGGTTTTTCTGGACACCAAATACATCATCCAACACCGATTTTCCAATTCTCTGACACAAACTAGGTGTCCTACAATTCAGTTCAATTCTGACACCAACCAGCTGGAGTTAGCACAGACCCCACAGGCTCAGGACCCAGTCCCACAAGAATGCCCTCCACCTCAGACAAATAAAGTCCCCAGACTACCGTCACTTCTATCTAGCTGACTACAACTTCAGGGGTTCCCAGGACCCCTCCTCAGGTCAATAATTTGTTAGAACAACTCAGAGAATGCATGACAGAGCTATATTTATTATTGCAGTTTATTTTAAAGGATATAAATGAATAGCCAGATGAAGAGGTGCACAGAGCAAGGTCTGGAAGTGTCCTGAGTACAGGACCTCTGCCCCTGTGGAACTGGCGTGTGCCACACTCTCCCAGCATGGATGTATTCACCAATTTGGAAGCTCCTTCAATCCTTATCATTCCGACATTGTTTGTTTGCTTTACCAAGGTTTCATTGCAGGCAAGATTAGCTAATCACTGGCCTTCAGTAGCTGAACTCAGTTTTCAATCCCTCTACCCTCTGTGGAGGTCAGAGGTAGGACAAAAGTTCCCACTGTTATCCTGTGGTTGGTTTTCTGGCTACCAGCACCAATCCTAAAACTAGGGACCTTCATCTCATTAGCATACAAAGGACACCCCTTTCACTAAGGAAATTCCAGGGTTCCAGGAGGCTTGTGCCAGAAATGAGTCCTGTCTATTACCCCCAGCTCTTTGGGTATGTTATCTCATAGTTAGTCCCTTTTCAGGAGGCTGAAAGGTTGACTTACTTGCCTCAGGTCACAACTGGTATGTGACAGAGCTGGGAACTCACACACACACACACACACACACACACACACACACAATGTCTATCTCACGTTATGGCCTCATCTTTTGTTCTTTTGTTTTCCTTAGAAAGAGGGAGAGGGAGGAAGGGGCAGAGGGAGAGAGAGAATCTTAAGCAGGCTCCATGCCCAGCATGGACACTTCACCAGCTGAGCCACCCAGACCACCCCTCTTTGGTTCTTTCCTTTATAACCAGACACATGGGTTTGACCCAGGCCCAAAATCTAGCAGAGAAGCAAGATGTATCCACATGAAGCAGACTGTCTCTCACTCTGATGTGTCCTCAATTCAACCCCATGGACTCACAGCTTACACTATCAAGAGGAGAACAATAACTAAAATGGAAAGAGTTGATTCGATCTGATAACCCTTTGCGGCACAAGCAACATGGCAGGAATCCCCTCTTAGGTACCAAGTTTAATGCAAAAAATGGAAAGCAGCTTTCCCCTGTTTTCACAGAAGCACATCACCCAGTCTGGAAAGTCAGGAAGCCCCTGGCCTGGCTGCAGAGGAGACAGACAGCCACAGAAACAGCACAGCTGGGCACGCCGAAAGACCACAGTTCCTCGTGATATATCAACAACCACAGCAGGAGACAAAAGAAACAGAAAATTCCAGGAAGCCCCTGACCACACAAGTGGCAGGATTCATTCTTGAGTACATGAAAATTCCTTGCCAAGACCCTGCAAAATACTTGAGGGTTTCTATTAAGGAAAAGGCAGTTGTGTGAGCAAGGAGAGACAAGAGCCATTGCAAGTGATAGGTATGATGCCATTTGGCCCCACAGGCACATAGATACTGGGCTAAGATAAAAATCCAACCCTAGGGCAGCCCCGGTGGCTCAGTGGTTTAGCGCTGCTTGCAGCCCAGGGTGTGATCCTGGAGACCCGGATTCAAGTCCCACGTCAGGCTCTCTGCATGGAGCCTGCTTTTCCCTCTGCCTGTGTCTCTGCCCCTCTCTCTCTCTCTCTCTCTCTCTCTCTGTCTCTATGAATAAATAAATAAAATCTTTAAAAAAAAAATCCAACCCCAGATTCAGTTTCAGAAGAGCAATCTTTGATGCTTTCTCCCTTTATTTACATAAAACTTGAGAGCCAAGAGACACGTGATTAATTCAATTGCTTTTTGCATTCAAGTCAAGCCCTCCAAAAACATGTCTCATTAAACCCAGACAATTGGTCTGTCCATAGCAACAGCATCTGAGTGTGGGATTTGCACAACCAAGCCCTATTTTAATTACAACATAATGGGCAACCTGGGTGACTCAGCAGTTTAGCACTTGCCTTCAGTGTGATCCTAGAGACCTGGGATCGAGTCCTGCATCGGGCTCCCTGCATGGAGCCTGCTTCTCCCTCTGCTTGTGTCTCTGCCTCTCTCTGTGTATCTCTCATGAATAAATTAAATAAAATCTTAAAAAAAAATTACAACATGACCACAAGGGAACTTCCCCAGTCAATTGTTAGGGCTGCCATGGAAATCTTCATCCAGGTAAATCCATCCATTTTAACATGGTAAATCATAATAAAGAATAATAAAAACACTGCTCCAGATGAAACAATAGAACCAGGAGAAGTTTATTAGTGTCCCCCCCTGACATCCAAGAGTAAACAGGAGACTAGAAATGTTGCCCATGCTGACATATCACTTAGGGCCAGAGCTTTTCATGTAACAGGATCATTTTTGGAGTCTCAGCACATCAAAAGGGTGCTAGAAGAAATAAGTAATTACCTGGGGAAGATATGTGACGACTGTGAATATAAACTCTCTTGACGTTTTCTCAGGTTCCATTTTATCTTGACTTAGCAGTCACCATCACTAAACAAACATTTGTGGGTTCAATTGAATCTTGAGTGAAGCCAGCTACCATCATTAGGCAAACATTCAAATTGGGACACGTGTCAATACAAAAATGATCTGCTCTGTTGATTGCCACGCTGCCATAGAACAGACTCAGGACCAGCTGGGTCCAGCAATCAGCTTACTTTATCCTCACCTCACCTCCCCCCGATCTCCTGTCCACCAGAGAAAATTCTCAGTCCCCACTGGTCTCTCTCCTTCTTCCTAAAGGCTGATAGGGCAGAAATGCAGGCTCTCACCTTCCTTTGCTTCTTTGCTCTTCCAACTCAGTCAGAAGAGGACTTCAATTCCAACTGGCTTGACTACCTTTCTTAAGGGGACAAATCTAATTAATCACTCTCCTGGCTAAATCATGGTGACCAGGGTATAGTTATAGTTGTTTTGTAGGCTATTTCAATGCCAAACACTCTTAGTATCTGAACTATAATTATGTATTGCCCTTTGCTCCTATTTCTCTAAGATTATCCCAGAACTATTCTGCATAGGAAAATGCACACACAGAAGCTGGCATCTAACTCTGCTTTCTTCTTTTTTTTAATTAAAAAAAATTTTTTTTAATTTAAATTCAATTAGCCAACTAGAGGAGAAGACAGGTAGCAACCTTTTAGCTCTTGGCTGCAGCAACTTCTTGCTTGCTCTGCTTTCTATCCCAAACCCTAAGCTGCAGATTCACAATTAGGACTTAAGAAACCTCCTATGCATTTACATCCATGCTGATGACAACGTTCATGATGGGAAATGGACAGAGTGGATTTTGTTCAATGCAGACTTTCCTAATTATGGGTCTGGACCCCAAAGAAAACTCTCCAAAGCTGTTTCCTGATGTCCATGCTACAGCCAGACCAGATCTGTGGTGTTGAGCTGTGGAAGTCTGGACCCCAGCTATCCAGAGGGAATATCTGTTAACTTTTTAAGGATCTGTTGCAATTGAAGACAGCCACAAATTCTTTTACACTCTTCCCATCGAGAGGTGGAAGGCACTATGCTGAGAAAGACATATGAGCTCTATCAGTTCATTTATATGTGAAATCTAAAAAAAATTAAAAATAAATAAAATTTAAAAACCTCCAAATTCTAGAAACAGAAAACAAAGTGGTGGTAGCCCGAGGTAGGAAGCGGGGGCAGACAAAAATGGGTGAAGATGGTCAAGGGTAAAAACTGCTAGTTATAAAACAAGTCCTAGGTAGTGAATGTACAACCCAGTGACTACAGTTAATACTACAGTATTAGCAATGGAATATTAGCCATTAGAAACGACAAATACCCACCATTTGCTTTGACGTGGATGGAACTGGAGGGTATTATGCTGAGTGAAGTAAGTCAGTCAGAGAAGGACAAACATTATATGGTCATTCATTTGGGGAATATAAAAATTAGTGAGAGGGAATAAAAGGAAAGGAGAGAAAATGAGTGAAAATATCAGTAAGGGTGACAAAACATGAGAGACTCCTAAATCTGGGAAATGAATAAGGGGTAGTGGAAAGGGAGGTGGGCAGGGAGTTGGGGTGACTGGGTGATGGGCACTGAGGGGGGCACCTAGTGGGATGAGCACTGAGTGTTATACTATATGTTGGCAAATTGAACTCCAATAAAAAAATTAAGTAATTAATTAAAAATAATAATAATACAGTATTAGATATTTAAAAGTTGCTACAAGAGTAGATCTTAAAAGTTCTCATCCCATTCCAAGAAAAAAAAATTGTAACTGCATGGTAATGGATGTTTAAACTTACTGCAGTGAGTGTTTCACTATATGTATATATATTTCAATCACTCTCTCTATATATATATATATATGTATATATATATATACACATTTCAAATCAATTATGTTATACACCTGGAACTAATAGAATGTTATATGTCTATTATATCTCAATTAAAAAGTGAAAAAGAAAGAAATAAAGGAAAAAAGAAAGTAAAGAGAGTGAAGCAGGGAGGAAGGAAGAGGTAGGGTCTATTTATTCTCCCCTTGAAGAAGGAGGACTGGACTCTCTGACCAGTAGAATTGAGCAGAAGTGATGCCATATCAGAAGTAATTTCTGGCCTCAGCTTTAAGAAGACAGGCAGCTTCTACCCTGGTCTCCTGGAAGCCAGTAGCCACGTAAGAAGGACAAACACTTGGGGAGTATCATTCCTGTGAGAAGCCCCAGCCCTATAGAGAGGCTGTAAAGATAAGACACCACATACAGAAGAGAGATCCGGGGCAGCATCAGGGTGCCATCTCCAGCTCCCCTTGCTGGTGACACCTGGTGGATCAAAACAAGCCACCCAGCTGAACCTCTCTCAATTCCTAACACCTACAAAACTGTCAGCAAAATGGATTGGTCATTTAAAACTACTGAGTTTGGGGATGGTTTGTTATGCAGCAATAGATCACTGGGATAGTACTAATTCACCAAAAATGCTTATCTTGAACTTGGTATGCTTGTTCCCACATGACAGCCAGCTTTTCCTTCCGTCTGAGTTGTTGTTCTCCTAGGCATTTGCCTGACCAGATCCTTCCAATTGAGGTTGTAGAACAAAACCTCCAGCTTGGAAAGTCCTTACCTAACCATTCTATCTAAAGTGTCTTTCCCAAATACACATACCTAAGTCACGCTTTATCCTATCACCCTCCTAAAATTCCCTTTTTGTTCATTTTTTTACTAGTTGATAATGGGTCCCTCACCCCTTCAGGATATGGAGTTTTGACTTCTCTGTTTATTGTCTTATTTCAGTCACCCAGAACAGTGCATGGCATACATTAGATACTCAAGAAATATTTGTCTAAGACAAATTTCTTTTTAAATCTAACATTTCTTTTTAAAAAAGAACAAGAAGAAGAAAAAGAAGAGGAAATGAGCATGTTAGCAGAATAGTTGAGAAAACAAAATGTATCTCCAAGAGAAAAAGTTGTAAATTGTGATAACATGACGTTATCATAAAGCAAATAAAAGCTTTTCTCCCTTACTTGCCTGGTTCTTATGCTTCTTATGTTTCCAAATTAAGAATGTAAAGGAATGATTTAAAATTTTCCTTCCTGATTCTCCAGAGTAAGAATCTGGACATTAAAATATCATTTACAGAAGACATTACTCCATTATCGAGCAACGCTTCCCTCTTAAATGTAACCCATTTTTCTTACCTTAAGACTTCAGTTTGAAAGGTACACTAAGGTGATATTTTTGTTATGCGGAAACCCTGAAATCAAAGATACTACCACAGTGCCACCTGGTGACTGATTCTGATTCTGCGCATATTTTTCTATTGACGTAAGGTGGGAAGAAAGGGATCTTGCACCTCAGGTTATGATATACATAATCTTGTTTGAGATACAATGATTCTGAAGTCGGTGATATTATTCTCATGTGATGGAGGATGAAGGGGGGTACTGACAAACGTTCACAGATACCTAATATGTGCTGTATTAGGCAAGGCTTTTTCAATAATTTTTCTCATTTAATACTTAAAATAACCATGGGACACTGATAACCACCCTCATTTTTGTAAATGAGCAGACTTGCACATAGTAATGTTCAATGTCTTGTCCAACATTTAGTAGATGGGATTTGGACCCAGGAATGCTGGCCTCCGAGCCTGTTTTCACTGTACTGGATAGCAGGATTAAACATCCTCACCAAGGAAGCTGAGCCTGTAAACTTCAGAGAGAAAACTCAAGGCCCAAACTTCTGAATCCAAAGTTCGTGTAGTACTTTCTTTAAGAAAATAAAAAGATTTTATTTATTTATTTGAGAAAGAGAGAGAGAGAGCAGGAGCAGTGGAGAAGGGCAGAGGAGGGGAAAAGCAGACTCCCTGCTGAGCAGGGAGCCCTACATGAAGCTCAGGCCCAGGACCCTGGGATCATGACTTGAGTCAAAGGCAGATGCTTAACCGACTGAACCAGGCTCCCTTGTGCTTTTCAATGTCCAAAATACTTTTACATTCATATTACGTTTACTCTTCCCCTAAATGAAGTATATAGTTACTCTTGCATTCCAGAAGAAAGGGAAGACCCAAAAGGCAAGTGACTCGTCCACATTACGTTAGTCCTCCTACATTAGCAGGTAGCCCACACCACACTTTTATCCAATCCCAATCCAATTATCTTCTCACTGTGCTTCTTCATTTTAAATGACAGTGTAACTTAATCCCTGGTTACTGCTGACTTACCAGATTGCAGTCAGCAAGGAATCATCTGACACCTAAACCAAAATTAATTCTAATTTTCATATTATTAATGTTCTTATCCCTCTGGGTAACAATTTTGTTGAACTTAGTTCATTGGCCAGCAATACTTTGGTTAATATCCTCGTCTCAAAAACAGATACCTGTCTCGTGTTTTCGTAGCTCAATTGGGGAATTTAATCAATGAATCAATTCAAACTAGGTTAAGTAATTTGTTTCCACTGACTTGCTCGATTCTTTAATTGATTTTTATCAAATTGACCCGTTACATGAGTTGAGAAGATATAACGGGATAATTCAATTAATTTTAAATTTAGTAGGAAAGTGGGATTGGAGGGAGTAAACACCACCATTTGCTATTCTGTAGAAGAAAATTACACCAGTGGTAAATTCTCCAAAAGAGCTACCAAAAAAAAAAAAGCAAATTCTGTCATTTGTTCATTCATTCATCATTCATTCATTTTTTTCTTTTGATCATTCAGTTAACATTAATTTTGTACATACTAAGTGCCAGACCTGTGCCAAGTAGATGGTAAAGAGGTGGTTAGGAGGAAGGTACAATACAAGAATACACCAGCTATCAATTTATTGCCTTTTTCAGATCCAAATCATCTTTTATTGACAGCTCAAGGAAAATAGTTCTTTTGAAGACGGCGTAATGCCCAATTCTACCTATAGAGGGCGATGCAGAGACACTGCAGGAAGAAGGGGCTGCTTTTGTTCTTAAGCCTTTACAAGTGCTGCTTCTCTGGTTCCTACCAAGAGCTGTTGTCAGCAGTGGCTTGCAGGGTGCACAGGGACACGTTCCCATCAGCTCCAGCAACACCCCCAGGATGGGTATCCAGTGAATAACAGGAACCCTGCAGTCACTTCACCTGCATCGGGAAGGGGTGTTTCCTGCTGCTGGTCTCTGCCTCCCTTCCAGTTGCTTCCTGCTTGCCTAGCAGCTATACACCAGCCCCAGCCCAGAGTGACGGAGAAAATGCCTCCACAGAGTGGACTGCAGAGAAACCCTGCTTCACAGTAAATTTTTCTTCCTGAAATTACTATGTGGTTTCTTTCTTCTCATTGCAGCCTGACTGACAAAGAGGGTGGGAAAGAAACAAAGGCAGATAAATTAGACCTTGGTAGCTTTCATCGCCAGGTGTTTGTCTTAGCAGCTCTGTATTGTCTAAAGAATCCTGCTTTTCATTAATATTTGATATTGCTGATGGACTCAGGAAAAACACAAATGCTGGGAGCTAAAGAGAAACCCAGGTAAATTTTTAAAATTTAGCTTGGCGCGGAATTCCTTATTGATGAATGGGGAACACATACTTCACGTACAACAAATGCTACACCCTGCCAAATGGGTGGGTAAGGGCATCATGAGATGGCAGCTCATGTACTCATTAACAAAGAAAATGTAACATGAAATACTAGAAAATGATAAATTCAAGAAATCTAAAATATATTCCAAAATCACCTCCCTAGAGTGAGAGGGCCTTAAAAGACCACCAATCCAATGTTACCCAACTTAGGAGGAAAATCTGAGTCATCTGGGGATTTTATGAGGAATACAGCATCAGGGCCCTATCATGTAATGATATAATTAAAGTTTCTGAGAGACAACAGAGCCCAACTCCTTCATGTTAGACAAGCCCATTGCTGACCTTTATGAAAGGCACCCTCTGCACCAGGCACATGATTTGGCAGGTGGAAAATCTAGGTTTTAATCTCCTCCTGCCCCCTCAACCAAGTTCACTTGTGCAGTGTGCAACCTGCAAAACTATACAGGGGAGCCCTAACTTGCAAAACAAAAAAAATTGAGGCCAACAAGATTCAATTTCATCCTTGTGCTAATTTATTCTCTGACCCATTCATTCACTCAACCATCATTTATTGAGTATTTGATATGTCAACTCTGTGGAAATAAGATAAACAAGACATGGTCCTGTCCTTAGAGAATGTGCCATGCATCTAGAAGATAACTTGAACAAAAATGCTCTGTTTATGTTATGGCATCTGATCTTCCAACAATGTGGAGAGGTAGGTACTACTAGTAATATCCCTGTTTTACAGATTGAGAAACAGAGGATAAGAGACATATTCAAAATAACATGCAAAATCCAGTCCTGAGATGCAATCAGAGCCCAAGCCCTCAAACCCCAGCACAGTTTGTTCCTTGATATAATATTGCCTGTTCTAGGAAACCACAGTGGTGCCCTGTACCCCAGCCTCAAATGCAGCCTATCCCCCAAATTTGGACTATTGAAAGTCATTTTCAGGGCATCTGGGTGGCTCAGTCAGTTAAGTGTCTGCCTTTGGCTCAGGTCATGATCCCAGGGTTCTGGGATCGAGCCCCACGTCTGGCTCCCTGCTCAGTGGGGATCCTGCTTTTCCGTCTCCCCTTCACTCCTCCCTGCTTATTCATTCTCTCTCTCTCTCTCTCAAATAAATAAATAAAATCTTCAAAACAAAAAACAAAACAAAACAAAAAAGAGCCATTTTCTTCCCTATTCCACATCCTTGGGCTTTCTTCCTGACTGGGGATACCTGTGTAATGGGCATCATTGAATGCAGAAGGCTTCTCAGTTCCAATTGACCGCATTTAAGAATGAATGAGAAATTTCAGGGCAAGGTGGGAATAAATGGAAGTAATAAATGTGTGTCCTGCTCATGAGAAACATACCCAGTATTAATCTGTCCTCTAGCAAAAATTTTCTTTCTTCGTAACACTAATCACTAGATGACTCTAATTCTGTGGACTGGCTTTTATCACTAAAATGTCAGCTCTTTGAGGGTTGCGATTTGCCTGTTTTGTTCAGTTCCATACTCCCGGAAGGAGGAGAGTGCCTGGTTCACAGCAAGTAATGGCTGAATAAATGAAGGAATGAAGGAACAGACACATTTTATAGAACCTATGCAGTCAGGTCAACCAAACCATTTTCTGATTTAGGAGAAAAGCCAAAAGCAATAGCAGTATGTAAATTTCAACAACAAGCCCATAAAATGCTCTAGTTTTAATAATGCAAACTTATTTGTCAGGAAACATGAGCATTTTCTTTCCAAACCTATATTTTTATAGTTAAGACATTTTTTGCTTCACTGTCAATAAAGGAATTTTCTTGCAGTGACACAACCCAGTTTATGGTCTGTTTCTTTTTATGTGGATGGTAAAAAAAAAAAAAAAACAAAAAAGCAAAACATAAGCCACCACCATCTCATCATTTTGTACCATTCCAGTGGTCCAGAATAAACCATCCAGATCAAATGTGGACAGGATGAACATCATGCTAGTGATGCCTCACAGAGTCACAAATAATAAAGCTGGCAAAAATCATAAAGTATGTGTGTCAGTCTCATATTCTTAAATATGCGAGGAACTACAAGCCAGATTAGTGAAGGAAGTCACTGAAAACCACATGGCAAGTTAGCGTCAGGGCTGGGACCAGATCACATTTCTCACCAAAGATTCATTTCCTCTGTCGAGGTGCTCAGAACTAGAAACAGTATTGGGCATCAGTGGCACAAACCCACAGGAATGTGCTTGCATGGAACACTGAGGAAAAACAAGTGTGGCTCTAATTCATCTGCCCCTAATGAGCGTGCCCCTAGTCTCACGACTCAACTCTGGGATGAACCCATGTGACTCGAAGCTAAGTGCATCAGGTAGGTTTTGTTGCATAACTGCCAACCACCTCAAAAGTTAATGGCTTAAAGCAATAAACATGAATTTAATGCATGGTGCTGAGAGTCGGCAACGTGGGTTGGGTGCAGCTGGGAGATTCTTCTGGTCTCAGTTCACGAGGGCATCAGCAGTCAGCTGCTGGTGAACAGGAAGCTCCATGTCTAAGCTGGCTGGTATTCCAGCTCGGGTGATGGGAAAGATTAGGCCACATGCCTGTTACCCTCTGGCAAGCTCCCTGGGCTTGTATACATGGCAGTGGCAGCATTATGACAAGACAAGCAGCGCACGGCCTGGGCTGAAACTGGCACATCACCCCTTCCATAGCATTCCATGCTAGTCTACACCCAAAGAACAAAAGAAGAGATCCTCCTATGTCAGTGGGATGAGCTTAAAGTCACACTCCAAGGGCATGGGAACAAGGCAGGAAAGAATGTGTGACCATTTCTGCAATCTCTCACATACCCCTCCTCCTTGGCCCTCGGGTCTAGCATGCCTTCTGCAGGACTCTCAGCCAATCTGTGAGGATACGCATTCGCAGCTTTATTAGGTATAAGCTTGTGCCCAAATTAAGAGACCTTAAGAAGACAGGATATTTAGAATGGAGAGAATCACCAACCCAATAGGGGAAGAGAGGTATGCAGAGTCACCCTAAAGAGTTATGTTGTAAACAGGAAGACCATACAGTAAAGTGCGTGAGCCCTGGAGTCAGCCTGCCCAGGTTTGAATCTCAGAGTGAGATGCACCAGCTACGTGACCCCACACAAATTACTTAACCTCTGTAGACCTCAGTTTCCCTGTTTGCAAAACGCAACGACCACAACAGTATTATTTTTATTTTATTTTATTTTTTTTCACAACAGTATTATTAAATAGTGCGCAGGCTTCATACACAGGAGGAGGTAAATAAACATCAGTGACTATCAGCTTAGTATGATTACAACAAAAGAATGAGAGAAGTACTTTCCCTTCTATCCCCTCAGCATTTTTTTAAATTTTTAAAATTTAATTCTTAAAATATTTATTTATTTATTTATTTATTTATTTATTTATTTATTTGAAAGAGTGAAAGAATGTGTGCACCCACGTGCATGAGTGGGGGACAGGGTAGAGGGAGAGGGAGAAGCAGACTCCCCACTGATCATGGAGCCTGACCCGGGGGTCCCTCCCAGGACCTCGAGATCATGGCCTGAGCCAAAGTCAGATGCTTATCTGACCGAGCCACCCAGGCACCCCACCACCCCCAGCATTTCTGTCCTTCGAATCGGGGCAAAATCTGTTGCCTTGTGGCTATTGTCCACAAAAGGGAGAGCCCCAGGGAGAGGACAGGTCAGTGGCCTAGCGAGGAGAGCAGTCAGAAATCCCAACAGGAGAGGGTGGAGGAGAAAGTAGCACTTAGCCTCTCTTCCTTGGAGCAACCCTGGAGGTGGCAGGACCACCCAAGAACATATAAGTAGAAACAGGGGGCTCAACCGTAAGCCCTGTGGCATCCAAACTTTCAGAAAGGGGCCTAGGAAAACCCAGCCCCCCAGAGGCTCAAAGGGACCACGATGAGCTATACTCAAGGCAGCCCTTTCCCCAGCTTCCCAACCTTGTGAATTCTGTGGGCTTCCCACACAACCCGGGGATGGGGCAGGGCTGCCCTGAAACATAAACCAAGCTACATTTCTTGCCCTTTCTGACAAGAGGGAAATGGGTCAAGCAAGATTTATTGATTTAGAGACACAGAGAAATGTAGATTGTTCCTTGCCCCACTGCTTCTTTACGATATTGGCCCATGAATGCAATGCACCGTCCCACAAGAGCACAAGCTCAGCTAACAAACCCCCAGGCCAGAGCACTGGCTAAGGGCTGTGGCGAGGCCCCAAGGCATCTGGATGTCCTCTACCAGGACGGTGGTTGTGCTACATCCAACACAGGAAGACATAGCCACAGCCCATTCAATAGTCCTGCTCCAGGGGGCAGCCTTCTCAGGCTAGCCTGGAGATTGGGAAGCTGGGGAAGAACTGAGGGGTCCCCTAGAAGACATGGGTATAGGGACAAGTAAGCTCAAACCTTAGCTCAGCCACTTGCCTCATCTGCCTCCTCTCTGTGCCTCAGTTTCCTCTTCTGTTCAGCCAAGATTGTATCCACCCTGCAGGACCATCATAACCAAGACCATGTACATAAAGACCATGGTGCATATGGGTTTGTGATCAATATTACCGATACCGTGAACAGTTTACAGGATTTCTCTAAGTAGACATGACATCTCAGTGCTGATCTCAGCAGACATAGATCTCTGCAGAGTCCAATGCACTCTTCCCACAGAAAACGAGAGTCATCCCTGTCACAACATTTACTCCTTGGCTTCCGGACCCATCTTCCCAATGACCTGAGCTCTACAGCAGGCAGCTTCTCAGGCCTGGTTGTACTAGGTGCTCAGTAACAGTTTAAAAAGGGAACAAATGTTGATTTGTCAGTCCAGGATTTAAAGTTCACTGTCCCACAACCGGACAGAAAACTTTTATGTGGGGATCAGCACCACCAATCTCATAGGGTTGTTGTGATGGTCAAAAGAGATGATGTCCAGAATAAACTTTGCATTACAGCCCTTGGTACCTCAGAATTTCCCCATAAATGATAGCCATTATTATCAATTATTAATAATTAATTTGTAATATAATTAATATTGTCATTATTCATATCAATTGCTCCCCCCGATCCCCTCCCTTTGTCATCTTACCCCCACCCCTTTTGTGAACATTGTTAACCTCATGTCCTAGTGTTCAGTACATATAGATGCATCTTAGGTACACAGAGGTCAAGCAAGATTGATCCACAGGCCCTTGTACCTCAGTTTCCTTATCTAGAAAATAGAGATGATAAATCATTGGAAAGATTAGTCATGGGAGTGCCTAGCACAGCACTTAGAATAAGTTCACCATCAGCATCTTGACGATCCCTTTTAATAATTTCAACTCCTCCACCAGGTAATGCATCCCATTTTCACTCAAAGGCGAGCCCTCCTCTGTGGGCCTGTGAATCCTTCTATGATTCCCTGTTGCCCTTTATTTTGCCCTTCCATTACAAAAACAAGTCATGCTTGGTTGCCAGATAAAACCCAACCATCACACATGACCTATTGCAACCCTGGCAGGATCCAGGCCAGCCATGAAACAGGACAGAAGGTGCTGAGATCCATGGGGCCAGCTCTGGAGACAGCAACTACGGACCCATTCCAGGTGTCCCCGAGAGGCATCCTGAGTCAGGCCAGGAGCCACCTGGGAAGGCACATACCCAAGAAAAAGAAAACAGATGTACTAAATTGGAAATAGTCATTTCTGGAAAAGTCTCAGGCTGATGTGACTTCTCTATTTTGCCTGAAGCATTTTTCTGGCCTGGGGCAGTTTTGCAAGCCCTTGAAGGCATGTCTAAGCTTTCCTTTGCTTACAACTTCTAATAGCGTTTCATTAGATACTCTCAAGATCACCGGTGTGACTTTTCCTTTAACTCCAACTCCGATTTTTGTCTTCCAGGCTTGAGTATGAGTTATGCTCCCTTCTACACCTGGACTAATCAGCTCCTTGACTCCCCTCCCCCAAGTAGCCAGCCCTCGTTCTGAAGGACCCACTGAAGGTATAAGCGTGTCAAGGGCCCTCTGCTAAGGGGGGAGCAGCTTTTCACAAGAACTAAATTAAGGTATAACATCCTTTTCCAAAATGAGAAAATCATTATTAACCAAATACACACCCTAGGTTTTAATTTTCACTCTTAATTGTGAATTTGTTCATGTTAATTGCTCAATAAAATAAAGTACAATGGGTCACAGGATGTAGAATTCCTCTCTTCCTAGGCCTGCAACATCTAATTATTCCATTTGATATTAAAATCACAGCCTCCGCACTCAAGATTCCAAAACCCACCAGACTAAGCGAACATAAGACACTGGCATCCCCTAGATTCAGTTCCTGAAATTGCATGTTTATTTATGAAGGATAATTAAACATTTAACAATTACATTGTGCTTTTCCATATGCTTTAAATGCTTTACAAGCCCTGTAATCCTTGTAATAACCCTATGAGATAGGTATTATTAGCCACGTTTTGCAGATGAGGATAGGAAAGCACATAGAGATGGGGTCACTTGTCCAAAGCCACACCACTACTCAGTGGTAGGACAGGATTCAAATGCAGGTCGGCTGGCTGGCTGGCTACAGTGTCTATCAGCATAGCCATGACACTATATTGAAACTAGAACTTGGGTAGAACTTGGGAAAATGTGAATTCCACCAGGACACAGAGTGAAATCCACCATCTCAAAACATCGAGTTTCATTGACCCCTGCTGGCCACCCTGACAGCACAATCTGAGTTAGGTTTAGCCTTGAACCTTGGCCGGTAGGTCCCACCGGTTCTTAATCTTGGCTGAGTTTCTTCACCTCTCTAAATCTCAGCTTGCTGCAATGAAGATTGAAAGGGTAATACTTGCAAAGCCTTAAAAGTAGTGCTTGGCACACTCTAAGAGTTCGATAAATATTAGCCCCCTGGTATTATTATCACTTTGCCGATGAGAACACTGAGAGAAGCAAAGGACTCCCCAGAGCAAAGCCACACTGCCGGCTGCATCAAGCAGGTTCTACTAGAGCAGGTGTGACTATATCTTGCCATGTGCCCTTCCTGCCCTACCAGCTGGGACATGTATGCATTCTAGTAGCACACACGTCAGGGCTCCCGGCCCCCAAGGAGCCCCTGAAACCCATCAGAAAACAAGAGATTTGGAATTCCAGCCGTGCCCCCCAAGCCCATTGCCAGGCAGCATGTCATGAAAGCACACAGGTTTGCGGTCACCCACCGTGCCGTGTGCTGAATCGGTGTTTGTTTATTTCGAGGCAGCTCTGGTGCTGTGATGGTTGGAGAAAGCAAATGCCAACCAACAAGGGAGCGATGGCCACGAAGGCAAACGAACAGCCAGCAATCGATATAATTAATCTGTTGGAAAGCCAGGCACCAAACTCAAGTGGGTTTGCTGCCAGTTTGAAGCATTTATCTTAAAGGCTGAGACGCACTGAGTCTGCTGAGAGAACAAGTTTGCATTTCAAAGATGCCTTGAGGAGAAGTGGTACCCCGGCCTGCAAACAAGGCCTTTGAAGGTTTGTAATTCTTCAGCATCTGGCAAAACAATCGCTCCATAAAGGCAGCTTAACTGTGTCAGAGGTATCCCCAGTGTGAGACGGGGCATCTTTTCACATTTGCCACCAGAGACCCTGGGAGTCTCCACCCACACGTTTGAGGCAGGCAAGTGGATCATCCCAACAGGAGATCAGTGTAAGGACCAGACAAGGCAGTTCCCTTTCCCTCCTGCGTATATTTCTCCAGGGCTAACATCCTTAGACACAAGAGCCAGTGCCTAGGGCCCACAGCAATGCATTTAGAAGACCTTGAACATGTTTTAAATCTTTTTAAAAGAAAGGGACACCTGGGTGGCTCAGTCGGTTAAGCATCTGCGTTTGGCTCAGGTCGTTGTCCAGGGGTCCTGGGATCAAGCTGGTGTCTGGCTCCCTGCTCAGCGGGGAGCCTGCTTCTCCCCACACCCCCCACCATTCACCCTGCTTTTGTGGGTTCCCTCTCTCTCTCTCTCTCTCAAATAAATAAAATCTTGAGAAAATATATAAAAATGAACTTTTAGGTTGTTGAAAATACTTAACTACATGATGTTAGTATATGTATGTATGTTAATATATTTGTCTTTAGACCAACATAGTTGGAATGTGTGTGTGTGTATGTGTGTGTGTGTGTGTGTGTGTGTGTGTTTTCTCAATGGAGGAAGGTGCCAGTGAAGGCAAAAGTGCTAAGGTCCCATGACCCAAGTTTCTCCAAAGGCCAAATGGACATATAAGAAAGGATGGCTATAATGGAGAAAGTCTTCAGTTTTAAACTGTTAAAATGAACAGAAAACAGTAAAGTGGTAGAGAAATGGCCCTTGGCTACTCAGGCTCAGGGCACCTGCACTGTGTGATGCCCACAGCCACCCCCAGAGACTCTGGCCCCTAAGGTGCATATTCCTAAATGAGGAGAATTCAGGAAACTCATAACGTTTTGACCCCCATTCTTTTTGGGGTCTCCTAAAGCAGACGCTGTCAGGATACCATCCACAACCTTACACCTTTCTATGGGCTCCTGCTGGTCTCTAACTGCTAGATGCTGAGTCTCTGTGCTAGAGGACTTTCTTTTTCTAGAACTATGGACAGTCTAGTTGCCAGTGTACCCAGCAGGTCAGAAATGCAGAGGAATTAGCACTCCTGCAGTAGCTCTCCTACAGGGACTCTCAGAAGTCAGTGTATAAATCCCCCAAATCCCTTACCCTTCAGGTAGGATCATTGTAAGGTATGTGTTTGGCAGTAGTTCCCAACTGAGCTTAAATCATGCATTGCCATTGCGGGTTTTAAGAGTGCACCTGAGGGGTTAATATTAAAAATATATGAACAACTCATACAACTCAATAGCAAAAAACCAAACAAATTAAAAAATGGGCAGAGGATCTAAATAGACATCTCCCCCCCCAAAAAAAAGCTAACAGTTGGCCAACAGGTATATGAAAAGATGCTCAATATCACTAATCAGCAAGGAAATGCAAATCAAAACCACCGTGAGGTATCACCTCACACTTTTAGAATGGCTATTATCAAAAAGACAAGAAATAATAGTGTTGGCTAAGGATGTGAAGAAAAGAGAACCCTAATTCACTGTTGGTGGGAATGTAAATTAGTGCAGCCACTACAGAAAACAGTACGGAGGTTCCTCAAAATATAAAAAATAGAATCACCATATTATCCAGCATTTTCACTTCTGGCTATTTATCCAAAGAAAATGAAGAATGTAACTTAAAAGATATCTGTATCCCCACGTTCATTATACATTATTTAAAATAGTCAAGAGGTGGAAGCAACTGAAGTGTCTATAGATGGGTGAATGGATAAAGAAAATGTGGTACACACATGTAATATTATTCAGTCATAAAAAATATATATGAATTATTGACATCTGTGACATGAATGGATCCTGAGGGCATTATGCTAAGTAAAGTAAGTCAGATAAAGACAAATACCATATAATCTCACTTGTAGTGGATTCTTTTTTTTTTTTTTTTGAGATTACTTATTTATTTATTTATTCATAAGAGACATAGGCAGAGTGAAAAGCAAGCTCTGTGCGGGGAGCCTGACTCGGGACTCGATCCCAGGACATGGGATCATGACCTGAGCCAAAGGCAGATGCCCAACCACTAAGCCATACAGGTGCCCCTCACTTATAGTGGATTCTAAAACAAAACAAAACAAAAAACAACTAAGTTCATAGAAACAGAGAACAGACTGGTGGTTGCCAGAGGTGAGGAGTTGGGGGGAGGGGTGGTGGGAGGAATGGGTGAAGAGAGTCCAAAGGTACAAACTTCGAGTTATAAAATACATAAGTCATAGGAACATAACGTACAACGTGGCAACTATAGTTAATAATGCTGTGGTTGCTTATTTGAAAGTCGTTGAGAGAACAGATTTTAAGTTGTCAGACAAGAAAAAACTTTTTTCGACAATATATGGTGACAGAGGTGAGCTAACCTCTTTTGGAGATTATTTTCCAACACATGCAAATATCAGATCATGATGTTGTACGCCTGCAACTAATATAATGTTATGTGTCAATTACATAGTATAAAAAAGAAAATGGCACAATTAATTGGTTCACCCCTTCCCTGCATCATATCTCCACTGCTGCTACACTTCCTTCCTACATCCCAGATAAAAACTTGAACTCGAGTCCCCAGTTCAGTGTCTGCTTCTGAGAGAATCCAAAAACATCCCCCCTTAGCAATCAGCCAGTTTATGCTCAAGGCAATGTGACCCACAGGGAAGCCCACAGGAAGAAGACAGAGCTCACCCACTCATTCGGTTGTGGTTCACAGCCAGACCTAAATGTCTCTTGAAACAGCCTGTGGGGGGTTACCGCACCACCCATCCTCAACACTCAACTCAGGAGGATAACAGAGTTTGGGGTCTCAGGGAACAGAATGGCATTGTCTGAGGCCTGGGATCTTAGAATCATCAGCATGTTAGTAGGTCTCATGTCACCCTCATCTCATGTCAAAGATGACTTAGCGGGACACCTGATTGGCTCAGTCGGAAGAGCATGCAACTCTAGATCTTGGTGTCATTAAGTTCAAGCCCCACATTGGGTGTAAAGATTACTGAAAAAAAATAGTAAAAAAAGTATTACTTAGCACTAGTAAGATAAGCAACCCATTCTTTGCAAACACAAGCTTTCCAAGTACTCAACATCTAAACAAGAGGGCATTCAAATATCTTCCTGAGAAAAGTCACTGTCTCACATACAAGAAAGCCCACTTTCCTTCCTCCCTTATGACCGTGGTGGTCAGCTGACTCCTTGTGTGGCAGACTTCTAAACTGATTATATTTTCTTATTTTCTGTATTCTTGATGCTCTGACATTTGAAACCTTTATCCTAGCATTTCCCAGGGTTAGCTAGTTGCTGGGGAGAGAAAAACAACTCTCCATAAGTGTAAGTGCCTTAGATACGCACTGTCAACTAATCCCAAGCCTATTCCCAACCATCTCCTTTATCAAATTCTCACACATCACGTCAATATTACCCCTGCCCCAAATCACCCAGGGCCAGGTACTCCATAACTGGGGAGCACCACCATACTATCTAGTCCTCAGCTTACTCAGAGTACCTATCCTGCACCTCCCTATTTCTCCCAGTGAAAACCTCAGTAAAAGCTCCGAACCTTTCCCTCTCTGCTGCCTCCTGGCAGACCTGAGCATCTTCCCATGTGATGCTGCATGGCTTGCTGAGCCTCCTGTTCCCAGACATCTGTGACTATAAACTTCCTTCTCGACAATCATGCCCACATCTGTACCACACCTGATGAAAGCAAATCTCTAGTACAATTTTTAGAACAACCCCGTTCGATGTCAACCTTTAAAACGGAGAATTGGCACAAGCAGCTGACGGTGCTGAGCCAAGTTAGGAAAACTCCCACACTCAAGTGGATTTTTTTTTAAAGCTTATTTTCCAAAAACTTTCCCTGATTTAAATTTTTTTAAATTTTTATTTATTTATGATAGTCACAGAGAGAGAAAGAGAGAGAGGCAGAGACATAGGCAGAGGGAGAAGCAGGCTCCATGCACCGGAAGCCCGATGTGGGATTCGATCCCGGGTCTCCAGGATCGCACCCTGGGCCAAAGGCAGGCGCCAAACCGCTGCGCCACCCAGGGATCCCAACTTTCCCTGATTTAATATGACAGGACAATTTATTGAGATGGTATGGGTTTTTTCCTTCTTTCGCTTTTTCTCCTATCTACCCAATTCTCATGTGTATTTCCTTGACTTGGAGAAATTTGGAAGAAAGCAGACTCTGCTTAAAGTCAACAGCTTTTCCCCTACTTTGTAAGAATTTAATCAATCGTCATTATTATGCTAGATGTCCCCAAGGGGGAAGGAAGGAGCCAGAATTCTGTCTTGAGAGTAGCAAGAAAGATGAAAGAGAAGCTCCCAGATGTTACGGGAGTTGCAACACCCCAGAGGTGACAGGGCATCAGTAGCACCCAACCTCTAGACCCAGCCCCAAGCTTGACAGCAGAGTCCTCAGACCATTAGACCAGTGAGCTGAGATGCAGAACCACTGTAGAGTAACCAGCATGGACTTGTGTTTTGGAACTGCCCAAGACCCTCCTGTCACTCAGGACCTTAGAAAGACCTCATGGTAGAAGCCACAATAATCATGAGATAAAACACACCTGTACCCCATGCAGTGGAAGTTTGGAGGGTAATTTAGATTAACTAAATAAAAAAAGAAATTTGATAAGAGATGCCAGAAGGACCGAAGAGCTGTGGCAAGCAAAATAAAGGCTCCCACAAAGATATCCAGGCTGTAATCTCCAGAACCTGTGAGTATGTCACATTACTGGCAAAGGGACTTTGCAGGTGTGATGGAGTTAGATCTTGAGATAGGGGGTATGACAGATTTAATTGTGCCCCTCCTCAAAATTCATATGTTGAAGCCTTAACCCTCAATGTGTCTCTATTTGGAGAAAGAGCCTATAAGGAAGAATTAAGGTTAAATTAGGTAATTAAAGTTAAATTAGGCAGGGCTCTGATGTGATAGGATTAGTGCCCAGAGAAAAGATACCAGGAGGGAGTTCCTATTCTCTCTCTCTGCCATGGGAGGATACAGCAAGAAGGTAGCCACCCACAAGCCAAGAAAGCACTCTCATCAGGAACCAAATCACCTAGCACCTTGATCTAACTTCTAGCTTCCAGAAGTGTTAGAAAATAAATATTCATTGTTTCAGCCACCAGTCTGGTATTTTACGATGGCAGCTGGAATAGACTAAACCAGAGAGGCTATCCCGGATTATCCAGATGGGCCCAATGCAACCCAAGGCTCCTTATACATGAAAGAGGAAGCTCTTGCTTCCTAGGTCAGAGCCAGGGAAAGAAGCAGAGGTCCAAGAAATGGGATTGCTGGCTTTGAAGATGGAAGGAGACTGTGAGCCAAGGGATGTGGGCAGTCTCTAGACTCTGCAAAAGGCAAGGCTAGGGATTTCCCCCACAGCTTCCAGAAAGGACTATAGGCAGCCAAATTGGTACTAGCCCAATTAGGCCCCCTTTGGACTTTTGACCTCTAGAACTATAAGATAATAATAACCTGTGTCATTTTAAGCCATCAAGTCTGTGGTAATTTGTTACAAAAGCCATAGGAAATTAATACAAGAGTCAACCTGAAAGAGCTCTTAATGGCCAAACACGAAACAATTTGAACAAAAAAATAAATTGCATGGTAATGGATTACAATTCAAAGAATAAAATAAATATATGAATTACAAGAGTCCATACTTGTATAAATAACTGAATAAATCAAATAAATGGGAAGAAGGGGTAAATCTTCCTTTACAGACTAATTCTAAATAATAGAAGTAGATAATTCTCTCTCCAGGTGGTGGACTTTAACCAAGTCCCTCTGGTAAGTGAGGACTCCATTCATTACTGGCTTCCAAAGAACATTGTACGGAAAGGGAAAAAATAGAGACCTGGCAATATTACCCTCACAACATTCAAGGTGATCATTCTTGTGACTTAATCATGAGAAATGTCAAACAAGCCCACATGGAGGGAAATCCTACAAAATATCTGACCAGTAGTACTCTTTGAAACTGTCAAAGTCGTGAAAAACAGGAAAGGATGAGAAATTCAGAGCACAGGAGACTAAGGAGGCACCCGGCTGAATGCAATGTGATCATCTGGATTGGATCCTAGGACTCAAGAAGGCATTTGTGTAAAAATGGGCAACATCTAAATAAGGTCTGTAGCTTCATGAATAGAAAGGGAAGGGAAGGGAAGGGAAGGGAAGGGAAGGGAAGGGAAGGAAAAGGAAGGGAAGGGGGAGATGTGTTACTTTGTCAAAACTGAGTTTGTGATTACAAAGCTCTACCAGCCACATAAACAAGAGTGAGAATGAGGTGGATGTTATAGTTTACTTTAAAGTACCACTTACAGGGGATCCCTGGGTGGCTCAGCAGTTTAGCGCCTGCCTTTGGCCTGGGGCGTGATCCTGGAGTCCCGGGATCATGTCCCGGGATGGAGTCCTAAGTCTCCCATTGGGCTCCCTGCATGTAGCCTGCTTCTCCCTCTGCCTGTGTCTCTGCCTCTCTCTCTCTCTCATTAATAAATAAAATATTTAAAAAAAAATAAAGTACTACTTACAAACTAACAGAGAGAAAGCTATAGACATAAGTATGCAAGTTATATTTTGTCTACCCTAGGGACAGTCTATTAGCATTTAAAATGACCTAATCAGGAATCCACACCCCAGGGTGGGTGGGGTGGTTAGCATCTGATGGACTCTAATCAGAGATCCGAATTCTAGAAGCTGCCAGCTCAAGTGCTTCAAACATTTCTATTTACATCTGCTCTAGAGGATCATTAATTAGCAGATGAGATGTGAGAAAAACTTCTTCACTGATTAAATGAGTAAAGCAGAGAGTATGTGGGAGGCTGGAAACACCATGAGACCCTCCACCCTTGGTAAACACAGGAGAAGCATCTGTTGAACCAGGCAGCTGAATGGTGTCTTGTGTCTGGAATCCCACTGGTCCTGTCTGTCTGTGTCCCACCTTTGCCTTCTGGTCTTTCTTGTTTGTTGCTGGATCTGATTAGAAAGTCTAGCTCCCCAATGGTCCTTTCACACAGGGGCTTGTCAAAGCACCTAAAAGCACAGCAGGCTGCAGGAAGCTCCCAGGACAGTGGAAGGCTGGTTTCATGGCCTCTCGCTTAGTAACAAGTGTGGCAGAGTTTAGAGGGGACATAATTAACCACGCAGAATTGAGGCAGTGAGAGGGAGACCTAGAGCCTCCACTTGCCTCTAATAATTGGACGCTCCAGATGGTCACCAAAAAGAGCAGGACAAGTGACTGATGAAATCAGCTGTTTGCCCAGTAGGGATAGGAGGGAGAAAGCAAGGGAAGAGGGAGAGAGAAGAGAAAGGGAATGAAGCTGGAAATGGAGAAAAAAGAGAGAAAGAAAAGGGGGCATGGAGAGGAGAAGAGGAGAGGAAAGATGGAGGAAAGGAAGGAGGAAGAGGGCATGTGGAGGATGAGCCTGGGAGAGAAGCACGTTGAGGAGGGATACTGACATGGCTACAGACTGGCCTCAATTCTTGCCCAGCAAGGGGGGATGCATCATGTTTGCTGAGCAGCTTCTGCACCCCTGCTTACTGCTGCTTGCTCCAGCTTTCTGTTTCCCAGGCACTGCTGGCTGCAGGAGGGAAAATTCAGGCCCATGATAAATCACCCTAGGCAGGAGTGCTAAGACTGACCAACGTTAACAGAGAAGAGCTTAATGGGGCAAAAATAGCACACTCCTGTCCCTACCAAGACCTAGAGTAGGGAGGGAGATGGAGGGCCCAGCTGTTGCACAAGGGAGTCTTCAATCTTAGGGCCTGAGATATCCAGGCACTTGCCTCCTTAGGAGCACAACCAACCAAGGCCCCTTCCTGCCTAGGTCACTGAGCACCGAGAATCTTAACAGCAGAGAAGAAGACTTCCACCTCCTTCTAGTTTTTCAGAAAACAGCAGCTGGATTCTCTCCTCCTCCAGGAAGAACTCCTGGAATGTCCCTCCTTAGTAAATTTCCTCCAGCGGCCTCACACAATTTGCCTTCTATGCTGCTTACATAAAACACTTTCGGGCACTGAGAAAAGCAGGGATTTGGAAATAATAGCAAAATACTACTACTACTAACAACAATAATAGGTGATATGCTGCATATTAAGCACTCACTCTGTGCCACACTCCATGACAAGCCCTGTCCACATACTGTCCCAGTCAATTTTCCCAACTTAGGAACCTAAGTATTCTGAAAATCCCCATATTAGAGCTAAGGAAAACTAAAGGAACTGAGGTACCACACAACAAGGATGTTTCCCAAGGTCATGCCTATGGGTAATGAAGCCATGATTCACACTCTAAGTCAGATCCTAGTTGACCCACTCCCTCCCAGGGTCACCTGGGACAAGGGACTTCAGCTCTCTACACCTGGGTTTCCTCACTGGTCAAGTATGAGTAATCTATCCACCCAAGCTGACTGTAAAGAATGACAAATAATAATAATAATAATAACAATAATAACATGTACAATGGGCCTGGTTGACCACCTGGGATGTGACAGCTCCTTAATAAAAAGTTGTCAAATAATGGGGATCCCTGGGTGGTTCAGCGGTTTAGCGCCTGCCTTCAGCCCAGGGTGTGATCCTGGAGACCCAGGGTCGAGTCCCTCATCAGGCTCCCTGCATGGAGCCTGCTTCTCCCTCTGCGTGTGTCTCTGCCGCTGTGTGTGTGTATGTGTGTGTGTGTCTTATGAATAAATAAATAAAATCTTTACAAACAAATAAATTTTAAAAAATAAATAAATAAAAAGTTGTCAAATAAGTAAATACACATATAGTGGCCACTAGTTACCAGAATTGCCTTGTGACATCTCCTGAAGTCTTCTCACCACATTAATTTTTCCAATCCTCATCACTGTGGGTGGCATTAGTTGGGCTGCTGCTCAAGACACATTTCCTCAGTGGCCATCATCATGCTATGTCTTTGAGGCAAGTGATTCTTAACCTCCATGTCCAGGTGTTTTGGGGTAGAGGGAAGGGTGGTTTCTACCTAGCTCCCCCAGACCAACCAGAGCCCTCTCTTGAGATTTTTTGGGCAAAATCTAGAAAGGATAAGCTTTCTGCTCTGACTAGGGAATTCTCATGATGAGAGCAGAGGCCTGCTGACAGCCATTTCCCCACTGTGCAGAAGGAGCCTGCACTCAGAAAGCGAATATAAAGCCCTCTTGCAGAGAGAGGCATGGAGAAACCTGCCAGCCTGTCACTAAAGTCGTCACTAAAGCCAGCCCCAACCCACCCTCATTGTAGTTTGAGCCAACACAGACCCCTCTTGGACTAAAGTAATTTAAGTTGTATCCTTGTTATTTCCAAACAAAAGAAAATCAACTAATACAATCACTGAGCTCACTATTCATTCATTTATTCATTCATCCAACAGGTGTTCACTGAATGCTAAAAATAAGCCACACACTGTGGATGCCATGCAGGCCTTGGAAGAGACACAGTGAAAGAAGTAAAGGACACAGGCTGTTTCAGCTAAATGCAAGAACACACGCTGAGCACATGCATATGTAATGCCTCATTTACGTGTGACAAGAACTCTGCCAAGGAGGTACTTTTGTCCCAGTTTTACAGATAATAAAACTAAAGTACAAAGAACGTATTCACTCTTGTGATAACAATAATTTTTATCATTAGTTGAGTGTTTACTACATGGCAGATGTTGTGCTAAATGCTCATATTTATTGATCCACTATATTTCACTGATTCTAAGGTGCCATCACTTATAAGAGACATTAATTGAAAAAAAATTTTTAAATGTTAGACACTTGTTACAGATAAATTGTGTTTCCAAAATTCACAATTCACAATGTACTGAAGCCCTAACCTCAAAATATGACCTCATTTGGAAACAGGGTGACTTCAGATGTAATCTGTGAAGTTAACATGAGGTCACACTGGGGTGTGCTGGGCCTCTGATCCAATATAACTGGTGTCCAAAGAAGAATGCCCCGTGAAGAGACAGACATACACACAGGGAGAACCCAGTGTGAAGGTTGGAGGTAGGTTGCTACAAGCCAAAGAACTCTCAGAAGCTAAGAGAGATTGTTGGAACAGCCCTTCCCTGTAGCCTTCAGAGGGAGCATGGCCTTGCCAGTACGTTGGTCTCAGATCTCTTAGCCTCCAGAACCATGACAGAATGAATTTCTGTTGTTTCAGCCACTCAATTTTTTGGACTTTGTTACAGCAGCCCCAACAAACTAATACCACAGTGTTGCTTAGAAGATGCCCTTGAATTATAAGATGTTAAAATGTCAGTCATCCAATCAGGAAATAAGGTAGTTTGGTCTTCTCAACAAACCTACAACCTATCCCTGTTTTACAGATGGAGAAAATGAGGTACTAGATATCTTACCCAAGGTTCACAATATGCATTGGGGGAGCCAGGACTGAATGCAATGCTAGGTTTTTAAACAGTGCCCTGTGCTACCTATCAGAGGTTCCCATAACCACACATATGTGTACTAACACGTACATGTGCGCGCACGCACACACACACACAGCACCCCTTCCTTATATCTAGGTACTCAACTCATAGACTATTTAGAACTACTGACAAAGTTACATCTCCAAAGAAGCATGACCATTTTCCCAAGAGGACCGTTCACTAACTATTCTTTTTCTAACTTCTGTGGCCAAAACCAATCCAGACTTTGCTCTTTGCTCAGACCGGATCTGTGTCTGCCAGTGTACACTCTTCCTTGAGTTCCAGGCCACATGATGTATCAGATCAGCACGGAGGACTCCTCAAGGGACCCAGCAGGAATGCTGATAGAGGCCACAGCTTGCCCCCTCTGTACAAAGAGTGGGACACAAAGTCCCCAAAAGGTTTCTAAAGGCTCCCAGATGGCTTAGGGGCCATTTGTGTCATGGTCTGGCAACCCCGTTAAATTCTGGCATGCCTTCCAACCCCTTCATCACATTTCCTGTGTTCTTTTAGTTCTCAAAGGCATCTTGTGGAAAAGGCATTTGTAACCCTTTTCAGAGATACTCTGTTTGGTGAGGAATGGAGAAAATGTAAGGACAAATTATGCCAGAATTTTTGTTTAAGAGTTCATTATAGGGACATCTGGGTGGCTCAGTGGTTGAGTGTCTGCCTTCAGCTCAGGGTGTGATCCCAGGGTCCTGGCATCGAGTCCCACATCAGGCTACCTGCAGGGAGTCTGCTTCTCCCTCTGCCTCTGTGTCTCATGAATAAATAAATAAAATCTTTTTTTTTAAAGAGTTCATTATAAAGTGCCATGGCTCCATGCAGACAAGTCAGGTCAGAAATTCGGTCACAGCAGGAAGGTGAGGTTGGCTTCCTTTGTTCCCCACCATATCCCTGGTGCCTGGTGTAAAGCTTTGCACACAGCAAGCACTCAATAAACCTCACAGAATTAACAAAAAAAGAAGGATCAAGGATATAAGAAAATAGAAGTCTAACCCGAGAAGCAGGACCCAAAAAAAGTATTCATGAAGCACCTACTACACGATAGGGACTTTCCAAGGAGCTTCCCTACTTTTAAGGTAACCAACCATTCTGGCTTTCCCTGGCCTGATTGGGTTCCCAGGATGTAGGACTTTCAGGGCTAAAATCAGGGAAGCCCCAGGTGGACAGGGGCAAGTTGGTCATTCTACTTACATCATTTCCTTTAAACCTCACAGTAGTCCTATGACATAGATACTAGAAGCCCTAATTTACAGATCAGGAAACTGAGACTCAGGAAGTAAACTATTGTCTAAAGCTATATGGAAGGTTGGCCATTTCGGCAAGATTTAAATCAAGATAGGTCTGATTTCAGAGACCAAGCTTACCCAATCAAACCATGACACAGGATTCAACCGACTTCATGACTTATTCAAATATCACCCTAGGCTCCAACTATGACAAAGGCAGTAAGTCTTACCTTGCCAACCTTTAAGAACTTGCTAGAATAGGATAGAGCTGGGTTCCACACCTCACACTGTGCTAGTCTTCAATAAATACCTGTTGAATGAATGAACAATCAGTTGGGAAATCTGGGTCCATCTCCTCCCTCCCTGCACTCTACCACTGTACTGTAATCTGCTCTCAGGCCTCAGTTTCCCCAAGGCTTTCTGAAATGGAAAGATCTGGAGCCAGACTTTCAAAGGTGGTTGACTTCAGGCCAGAAGGAAAGAAGGAAACAGAGCTCCAAAAGGTTAGAATGTCATGAACCAAGGCAGGAAGAACAGACAGATGGAACATATTCAGGAAGTGTGAATAAAAAAAGAGAATTTGTATAAGAGCAATGGGCCCAAATGGCAGAAGATTCCAGGTGTCAGGAGGATGTAGATGATTCCCTGAAGCATAAGAGGACAGTGTTAGACTTTTCTCATTATTAAAATTTGTTTCTTGGGGCACCTGGATGGCTCAGTGGTTGGGCATGTGCCTTTGGCTCAGGTTGTGATCCTGGGGTCCCGGGATCAAGTCCCACATTGGGCTCCCCGTGGGAAGCCTGCTTCTCCCTCTGCCTATGTCTCTGTCTCTCGGTGTCTGTCACAAATAAATAAATAAAATCTTTTTTAAAAAATTTTTGTCTACTTTTTAATGAAAACAACATATTACTGAAGCAGGACACATACAATTTGTAAGTAACATATAAATACTGAAAGTCCTCAGGGCTTTTGCAGTTGAAGCACAGTTAAAAAAACTGGGAATCACTGATTTGCCTAAGGGGAGTTTATTATTTTTTAAAAGCAGGGAAAATGAAATGGTCAAAGTTTCTACTATACTTCCTATTATGTTAAGCTTTACACCCCCAAAATTCCATTGCACTTTTTCTCCAACTATCCAGTTACTCACTTTGCTATAATGTCTTAAGTTGAACTAGCCATAGATTTATGTTCATTCTGATTATGTACACAGTACAGTCAGTTGGGGTTTAATTTGAAAGGTGCTAGGCCGGTGGGGCCTGGCCTAGTACTGATCCCAAAATATTACCCAGCACCAAGGGCACTGACATTTTCTGCATTTAAGATTCTTTTATGTTTGACCCTGGAAAATGATATTAAAATAAGCTGTTATTTAGAACATGCTGTGTGCCAGTTGTGTGTTAGCACCTGGAATACAAATGAGAAAGAGAGAATGAAGAGAAAGAAGAGGGTGGATGAAGGTAGGGAGGTAGACTTCACTGTTTATGGGAGACACAGGCATGTGAATCTATTACTTACAATTCAATGTAATGAGTGCCTGATATGTAGTGGGTTTTTAGAAAACAGGATTGACTGAATGAGTAGATGAAAAATTAGTTGAAATAAAGAGAAATAAGAAATCTCTTAAAAGCCCAGAGGAGCAGGGCCTGGCTTGGCCTGGGCAGAGCAGGAGTGATTCATGGAGCTGGTGGCTGAGGGTGATCCATGAAGAATGACTCTGCCCTTGGGACACCTGGGTGGCTCAGTGGTTAAGCGTCTGCCTTCAGCTCAGGGCATGATCCTGGAGTCCCAGGATCGAGTCCCATGTCAGGTTCTCTGCGTGGAGCCTGCTTCTCCCTCTGCCTATGTCTCTGCCTCTCCATTTCTTTCCATCTCTCTGTGTCTCTCATGAATAAATAAATAAAATCTTAAAAAAAAAAAAAAAGAATGACTCTGCCATGTAGAGGTGATCAGGGGACTTCAGGCAGAGGGAACTGTCACTCATCATCTGGCACTAAAAACTTAATTCCAGTCATCCCGGCAGGAGAAGGCCTGGGACAGGACCCATTAGGGTTGACTGCTGGGGCATGTTGAAGAACTGATGTTGCCTGACTCCAGAGAGATGGAGGAACAGAGACACTAAGGTGGCAGACCTTGGGGAGGGGTGCAGCTTTGGGGGAACGCAGAGGGAGGGACGGGGAAAGTAGATCCAGAAAGGAAGAACAAATCTGAGGCTTTGTTTTTTTTTTAAAAAGATTTATTTATTTATTTATTTATTTATTTATTTATTTATTTATTTATGATGGACAGAGAGAGAGAGAGAGGCAGAGACACAGGAGGAGGGAGAAGCAGGCTCCATGTTAGGAGTCCAACATGGGACTCGGTCTCCAGGATCGCGCCCTGGGCCAAAGGCAGGTGCTAAACCGCTGAGCCATCCAGGGATCCCCCCTCCCTTTTTTTTTAAAGATTTATTTATTTATTTATTTATGATGGACAGAGAGAGAGAGAGAGAAATCTGAGGCTTTGCATTCAGCTTTGACAACTACCATCGAACCACTAGATGTCACCAAATGCAAAACCCACTGGAGACTCAAGAAGAACAAAGCCAGGAATCTTAATCCTTAAGAATTCCTCAGCTCAGCCCTGGGAAAGTCATAAAGCTAAGGAATGCTACACCCAGATCACTGTAGGTCAAGGATGACTAATTTTCATAAATGTCACCAAAGGAGATGCCACAACCTGGTGTCCCAGCATCTCTATCTCAGGCACACAGTATCTCAGAGAACCCCCAGGACGGCCCAGAGGGGCAGTACCACTACTCACCCCAATTTACAGGTGAGAACACAGAGAGCCTGACAGTCTCCTACCTACTGAAGTTCACATAGCTAGGAAGTGGCTGAACTGGGACTGAACCCAAGTCTCTTGCATCTGAGCTTGTTCACCTATACTATGACATACTTCCCAAGACATGACAGGCTGTCACTAGCACAGTGATTCAGGCATGAGGCTCAAAAAGGCACACTGGAGCAATTCTTCAATTCATTGACTCCATGATTCTAATATAACTCTCTTCCCTTGATTTTACAACAGCTAATTAGAACCAGTAGAATGGAATGATAGCCTGAATTACCCCAAACAGAACTTTTTGTTGTTTTTTTTTTTTAACTTTTGACATATATTGTAATGTTGCACTTCATTTGTAGGAGGAGGGAGATGTTTTGTGTTTTTGAGCAGCCTATTTAGCGTCTCAATGCTGTTTGGTGTGGGATACCACTCATGTGAGGGTATATGTTGTTTGACACAGGAAATGTGTGAAAATGTAGATTGATAGAGAGAAGTAGCATATTAGGAAGCCTACCACCCAACCGTCAAAAGTCGAAGGACAAGAAGAGTTTGGAATGAAGTGTGGCCCGGCTTGTACCAGAAGAGAAACTGGAGCATCCCGACACCAAAGAAGTTTTCAGTGTGCTCGTTTCCTCATTCAAACATTTCCTGGGAGCTGCAAAAGTGGTCAAGGCATGCCATTGCCTTTATGGCCAGTCCCCACAGGGGAGAAGAACTTCAAGTGAATAATAACAATACAACACATCCAGTACTGTATTTGAGACACAAAGTGCTAGTGGAGGAGAAAAAGGACAGAGGAGAGAAAAGGCATAAAGGACAATGACTTTACAAACCACTTCATCTACAAAAGATGAAGAGAAATTCAGGTACAGAAGGGAATGCCAATCAACAAGAAGGGCAGGTGCAAAGGCACAGGGGCACAAAGATATAAAAAGTTCACAGGATGGCAAAAGTTCTGGTGTGCCTGGTGGACTGGCAAACTTGGGGAGAGTGGGAAGCTGGAATGGAAGGAGACTACAGGGGTATGTATGCAAGGGCTACATTTGGTGCCACTAGCCACTAAGCCCTTGAAGTGGGACTGGTCCAAATGGAAATGTGCCACAAGCATAAAATACATGGCAGATTTTGAAGATTTGGTCAAAACAAATAAAGTAAAATACCTTAATATTTTTACATTGTTTTCTTGTTGAAATGATAATATTTGGGATATATTGAGCTGAAACTGTATTAATATTAATATGCTCATTTTTAATTTTTTAATGTGGCTACTAGAAATTTTAAGACAGTATATGTGGCTGGCATCGTAACTCCACCAGTCAGTGCAGGGCTCATTCAAGCATGAGAGCATCGAGTGGCACCATAAGGAACATGGACCTCATCGTGCAGCAGGAGAGAGTCATCAGAGGTTTGCAGCAGAGAAACAACTCAGTTCCATGAGGGTTTAGAAACACCCTGGGTGGGCATAGACGGGAGGGGTAAAGCCAAAGCCGGGAGGGCACTCGGTGCCATTATAATTTGCTAAATCAAAAATGTTTAGGTCTGAATGAGACAGAGAAAGGAAACTTGGGAGAGCTATTTAAGAGGAAGAAAAATACCTGGCAGGTTCAATTTAGATTACTGCCCTGCAAAAAGACAGTCCTTTTCGGGGGAAATTCCTATTCCTCACCAAATCACAAAACCAAACTCCCTAGGGCACAAAGCTGAAAAGATAGCTTTCAGGGCACAGGAAAATACAGTGGGAATGCTTAAGAGAAAGACTTACTCCTCTTTCCTTGTTAGGGATCCAAGAGAAAAATCCAGCCTCATTAGGCTCCAGACAGCAATACTCAACAGTGTGTTCTTTTATGCATCCCTTCAAGGCTGCTGACAGGAAAGACTGTTGCCATGGAAACAGGCCCAGCCGGGAAGCATAGCGGGGCAAACACAGACAGTCTCATAGCCTGCTGTGTCCACAGAGCTGACCAGTTGGTAAATATTACACCAGGCACATACCGGAGACACAAAGCAAACAGTAAGTCATCCCAATGCTCTGCTGGAATCATTCCACGAGGAAATGTTGAACTTGGAAACTGTGTGGCTTGGTTCCCATGTTACACAAAGGACCATCTCCCAATGCAACAGGGCTGACAACGGGGCGTCTCAACATTTTGCCATGGCTATAATGAGTATCTTGCAGCATGTAGCCTTCCCAGGCCATAGGCACCAGCGGCAAGAAAGATGTCGAGTTATTCTGGGGAGAAGTAGAAAATCAGTGGGCAAGTTACTTCCCCCTTTCTAGGAGTCTCAATTATATTTACCTTTAAAATGGGTATTATCTACATGTTACAAGGTCATTGTGAACACTCAACGAGATCAAACAGGTTAACAAGTAACTGCGTAGGGATGCCTGGGTGCCTCAGTGGTTGAGCGTCTGCCTTTGGCTCAGAGCGTGATCCCGTGGTCCTCAGATTGAGTCTCGCCTCAGGCTCCCCACAGGGAACCTGCTTCTCCCTCTGCCTATGTCTCTGCCTCTCTGTGTGTCTCTCATGAATAAATAAATTTTTAAAAATAATAAAAAAATAAGTAACAGTGTAGCTGGTATACAGTAGGTGCTTAATAATGTTAGTTTCACTTCCCACTGAAATGTATCCATGTGTGACATCTAGAACTAAAGATATTCTAACCATGGCCTGAACACCAAATATAACCATATATACTATCCATATATGGAACCATATAACTATCACCTCCTCGTTTTAGGCACATCAAGATTTCTGTCAAGTAAGCCTAAGCTGCCTTGACTTTCTCCGTACCTACCACTGAATAAAACTACACTGACTTTTTTTTCCCTTGTTTTTACATTAACTGCAGCTGAACCACATCTCCTACATTATTTACCAAATGTAACTGATGAACTGGATTCATGTTCTGGACTTGTCGACCACCCCAGTTAATCTCATTTTATTAGACTGATGCCATAGCTCTAGTCTAGCAAGATGATTTGAAAGCTGTCCTCTGTCCTTAGAGATCTTACCGTCTGGAACAGTGTTTTCCAAAATGTAATCTCTTAACCGCCTGAATTAGAATTTAAAATTCAGGTTCTAAGTGGTAAATGAATTTTATCTATACTAATAAAATTGGGTATTATCTTTAAAAATAATAAAATAAAATGTAGGTTCCTAGGCCCCATCTTAGATTTATTCAGTGTGAACATCTGGAAGTTCCCATTTTAGCAAACTTCTTAGGTGATATTCATGACCAATACGGCTTGAAAATCAATTCTCCTTCCATTCTTTTTGCATTCCTTAATCAGTTCTTGGACCACCTGTCTTGGAATCTTCTGGATGTCTGTTAAAAATGTGGTTTATGAACATCACCCACATGTAGGAGTCAATCTCTGGACCCAGGAACCAGCAGATGTAACAAGATCTCCAGGTGATTCTTATCAACACCAAGGGTTGAAAACCATTGGCCTGATGAATGATAAAGCAGCGTGCATAAGAACTGTCTGGAGAGCTTATTAAGTCTTGAGCCCACTTTTAGAGAATCTCAATTCAATAGGTCTGGAGAGGGACCCAAGAATTTATATTTCTAACTATCTCCTAGTGGTACAGATGCTGCCGATATACAGATCACACTTTGAATAACATTGTGTAAAACAGATATTATTCTATGTATTTAAAAATATACTTATCCATAGGGGCACCTGGGTGGCTTAGTCAGTTAAATATCTGAATTCAGCTCAGACCATGACCTCAGGGTCCTGAGACTGAGCCCTGCATTAGGCTTCCCACTCATCAAGGAGTCTGCTTGTCCCTCTCCCAATACCCCTCCCCCTGCTATTACTCTCTCTCACATACATAAATTAAATTAAAAATATATATATACCTATTAAAAAATCTATAAAAATTCTATTGAAACAAAAATGGCCAAGCCTTTGTTTTAAGTTGTTAGTTAATGTCTTTTAAATCTCTTTTAATCTAGAAAAATGGCCACCAACATGGATGTTTTGGGGTTGTGTGTTAAATACACATAACTTGACCATTTTAATCATTTTCAAGTACATAGTTCAATGGGTGTTTAGTACATTGACAATATTGTGCATTAGTCACCACTATCTAGTTCCAGAATGGTTTTATTTCCACAAAAGGAAACCCCTTACTTATTGAAGAATCACTTCCCATTCCCACGTCCTTTGAGTCCCTGATGACCACTAATCTACTTTTTGTCTCTATGGATTTGTCTATTGTGGACATTTAATATAAATGGAATCACACAATATGAGACATTTTGTGTTTGGCTTCTTTCATTTAGCAGAATATTTTCAAGCTTCATCCCATTATAGCATGTATCAGTACTTTATTCCTTATTTTGGCTGAGTAATATTGCATGGTATGGATATACCACATTTTATTTATCCATTCATCAGTGAGTGGATATTTCTATTGTTTCTACTTTGGGTTGGTATGAATAGTGCTGCTATAAATGCATATGTACAAGTTTTTGTTTGAATGTTTGTTATCAATTCTTTTGAGTTTATATATATAAGTGAAATTGCTGGATCATATGATAATTCTATGTTTAACTTTCTGAGGAACTGCGAAATTGTCTTCCATAGGATACATCATTCTCCATTCCAACCAGCAAGTGTAAGAGTTTCGATTTCTCCACATCCCACCAATACTTGTTTTCCTCTTTCTGTTTTGTTTTCTTATGGCCAGCCTATTGGGCACGAACTGTTCTCTCATTGTGGTTTTGATTTGATATTTCCCAAACAACTAATGACATTGAGCATCTTCTCACGTGCTTACAACCATTTGTGTATATTCTTTGGAAAAATGTCTATCCGAGTCCCTTGCCCATGTTTCAATCGGTTGTCTTTTTTTGTTGAGTTGTAAGAGTTATGTATTCTTGATATTAGATCCTAACCAAATACATGATTTTTTTTTTTTTAGAGAGAGAGAGAGGTCGGGACGGGGAGAGGGAAAGAGAATCTTAAGCAGACTCCACACCCAGTGCAGAGCCCAGTGCTGAGCCCAGTGCAGGGCTTGATTCCACAACCCTGAGATCATGATCTGAGCAGAAATCAAGAGTCATATAGTTAACTGACTGAGCCACTCAGATGCTCCCAGATAGATCATTATTTAATATTGTATCCTATTGTGTTGGTTGACTTTTTAATCTCTTGATAGGCCATACCCTTTCAAAGATTAATCAAATTTCAAGGTGATAGCAGTACTATAGAAGTTAATAACAGACAAGGGTTTGGAATGTATCTAATCAAAAGCTTTCCAAAGAAACCAAAGTAAGAGAGCTACAGTGGCTGTTCTAAGGTCTTGTAGAAACTTACCAGTACTGGAAATTATTTAAGGAATATTCAGTCCACTCTCCCAAATTCAAAATACACATGCAAACACATGCACACACATATGATACCATTTTACATCTAAGATATTAACATCCAACATGCACATGCAAACACATAGACACAAAAATGATATCATTTTATGTCTGGGATATAAGGGGCATTACAATATGCCCATAACATATTACCTTTTCTCAAAAGTGAATTTCCCATTAAAATGGACAATTTTCCATTAAAATTCTGGGGAGAGCTTGTAAAGAGAAGTAAAATAAGCACTTACTCAATGGGAATCTAGGATGACTTTATATTGAACGCTTCTTATAATTTAGGAACTATTTTTGTTTTTATAAATGTGTTACCTACTGGGGAAATGTGTTAATAACCATAAAGCAGGTGTATCAACTGCAAATAGCCACAAGCACCAAACATGTAGTATGAAATTTTGAACCCAAAGGAGTAAAAGGCGAAAGAGCTAAGCTGCTTATTGTACAACCAAATGTAACTCCTGCCTTTTTGTGATGCCTCTTAAAACACCAGGCATATTGGGCACCTGGGTGGTTCAGTGGTTGAGCATCTGCCTTTGGCTCAGGTCATGATCCTGGGGTCCTGAGATCGAGTTCCACATCAGGCTCCCGACAGGGAGCCTGCTTCTCCCTGTCTATGTCCCAGACATATGTCTATGTCCCTGCCTATGTCTCTGCTTCTCTGTGTGGGTCTCTCATGAATAAATAAACAAAATCTTAAAAAAAAAAAAAAACACTAGCCATACCAAACAAAAGGGCTCCATTGACTGTGACAACCCTCACCCAAGCCACTGGCTTATGATTCCTATGTAAAATATTCCTTCCTTCATTTTGAAATAAACTAAATATCTTGGTACCTAATCCTCTCAAATCCAAGAACCAAAGATGAAGAAAACAAAGGAAAACAACCAAGCACTAAATGAGTGTCTATTAGTGTCCAGAGCTGGTCCATTTACTAACTTCAATGGTGCAAAAGTGGGGAAAGGGTAGAATTAGAAAGTACAATGCTAAGATGCTTAGCACAGTATCATCAACCCCAGAGGAGCAACAACTAGCTAAAATTATGTATTCATTCATTTCCCACTTCTTTCTCAAAAGGATTTTGGGGAAGCCTCCAACAAAGAGTTTAACAAAGTTAGTAAAATAAGTACTTAAATAAGTACTAATAAGTACCATGGCAAATCTATATAAAGGAAAGGGGGAAAGAAGCAATATGAAACACAGTAGTTCAGATAACAAAAATCTATGAGCAGCATCGAATTTGGCTGTGAACTTCCTGGCAGACAGGGGGGGTGGGTGAAGGAAACACTACATAATTTTTAGCAATTGGGACTAGTAATTTTTCATGAATCCTTAAGAAAGAAAAGGTTTTTCTTAGTGGCAAATCCCCAACATTCTTAAATAGTTAAAATGTTTCCTAAAGGTTTAAACATAAGGATTTGATAAGCGCTTCTAAAAACTTCCAGTCTACCGTTAGTGCTTTCCCCTAATACTTTGCGGTAGTGAAGCTGATGCAAAACAGACAAACACACACAATAGAAAACTGCATTTTGTAAGAGAAGACCACATCCTGGGAGTCTTGTGGGAGGACTTGCAGGGCTTACATGTTTAGTCACACATACCCATCCCCAGTAGGGCCAGCCTCAAATATCAAGAACAGTCTACACTATACATCTCTGGGAGTTAAGTAATTCCAGAGTCTTAGATAGCTTCCCAGGAAAACAGAATGGATAGTCTCCAAGTCAAAAAAAGAAAGAAGGAAGGAAAGGAAGAAAGGGAGAAAGGAGGGGAAAGGCAACTCCTTTTTTGGAGAGGCAGAGCTGTGGCTGAAACACAGAAAACATAAACCCTTGGAAACAATCCAGTTATATATGTTTCCTAATAAGATGATGTCCCTTGAAGAAATAGGCTATTCTGTAGCCAATGCTTGGTGAACTAGCAAAGGAAGAGGGATTCTTCAGAGGGAATTGCTGATTATGTTAGCTAATAAATCCAAGAAACCCTGGAAGAGTGTCACACAAATGTATGCGAAAGTGGGAAAGGTTTAGCAGCAAGAAATGACCATGGTCAAGTGGAGTTCTCCATTCTGTGTCTGCCTTCTAATTTTTGGCTCAGAGTTATCAAGTCATCAACTCTAAGGGATTAACCACAATAATCATTGAGGGTTCTTTACCAGAGGCAGAAGAAAAAATTCAAGTTAGCTTAGCAGACAAGGAATTTCCTGATGAATAGAAATCAAAGGAAAATGGGGAGAAACCAAAAGGCCCCAGGAAGACAGAAACCAAGGCATCTATGATCATTCAGTCAGGCCCAGTCCCTGTGTGCCTTTGCCTCATCATCGCTCAGCTAGAGTGAAATTCCTGGGTGACAGAGTCTGGGTCAAACATCCATCCACTGGCCAGGGAAACCAGATCACTTTGACCCGTGGTTCTCTCTGTGTGACCGTAGGGGGGGATTTTCCCCTCCGTAGACATTTGGCACTGTCTAGAGATATTTTGGGGCATCCAGAGATTATCACAACTAGGGATACTGCTAAATATTGAACAATGCACAGGAAAGCCCCTTCTGACAAAGAATCCTCCTGTCCCAAATGCTAATAGTATCAAAGTGGAAAAGCCTTGATCTTGACTGATGGGCCCGAAAGGAATGCAAAAGGGATATTTTCTTAACAGAAAGTTGAGGTGTGTAGAGGACATGACCACTGACTGCTCCACCCAGATTCCCCTGAATCCCTTTGGCCATCTCCCTTTTCCCCTTCCCAAGCTTTGCTTTTCTAGCTCCTACCTGCATATTCCTTCATAGGACAGTCCTTGGGCTGCTGGAGCCACTTGTGAGCCAGACAGCTGGAGTGCCTGGGAATTTATATCTCATTTACTGGGGCTGGTGAGTAGGAAAACTCAGCTCTCTTGCTTCAAGTGCCATCTACAGTCCAGAACTCCCCTGGGACCAGGCTGAGGCTGGGACTTTGCTGAGATTGTACATTTGCTTGGCATGTCCTCCTGCTCCAGACCTACTTCCCACTTCCTTAATGAGTTCTCCTGGGAACACTTTCTTAATAACTCATTTGTACCCAAATCCCCTCTCAGGGTCTGCCAAAAGGGGAACCTATCCTAAGATAAGGTGCTATTACCAAAAGAAATGGGCGTAGCGGAGATTGCTAGACAGTCAAAAGCAAAAGAGACCCACCATAATGATGCAAACTTCTCCTGGGTTTCCAGCTTTCCCCTCACTACAGAACAGATTACTGGGTGGCCCAAGTGCATGGGCTTTGCAGTCAAGCCTGGGCTTGAAACCGGGTTCTGCTTCCATGTGCCTTTGGGTGAATCATTTCCACAGTTTTCTCTCTTTTCATCTGTAAAATGCGCATAATGTTAGGACCTACCTCACAGGGTGGTCTTAAAGATTAACAGGAAAGAAGAAGTATTTATTCTGGCATGGAGTCCTTTATGAATACTCATCAAAGACAAAATTTGTAAAGTAGTGAGCACCTTCACTGTTTTTATTTTAAAAGCACATGGTAACCTTTTGAAAATCAATAATAATGAGTGAGAGAGAGAGTGCGAGCCCCAACTTAGATGGAATTCCATCTAGGGTGCTTTGTAGGCCACCTGTGATTAGAATTACATCTTCACAAGCAGAAGCAGAGATTTAAGGCTCCCAGGTACCTTCTAATCATTAACAGGTTGACGTGTTGTAATCATTACTAGTATCTATAGCAAAATGATCACTGCAGCAGAGCATCAGGCATAGTACACATGGATGGCTGGAGAAGCAGCCAACCCACCCAGGTAGGAAGAGAATATTATGTAGAGAGAGAATTATTATGCTTCACCACAAAAATAAGATGGAGAAAGGTACAGGATAAACCAAAATGTAGAACTCTGGGGAGCTGAATTGCCAGTTCTTTGTGTAAATTAAAGCAGCTATAGTGTAAGGTTTAGATGAATGCCTTATGAATGAAATATAAGAGATTACTAGTCTGCAAATAACAAAATTACTGGAGGGTATTATGCTGAGTGAAGTAAGTCAATCGGAGAAGGACAAACATTGTATGTTCTCATTCATTAGGGAAATATAAATAATAGTGAAAAGGAATATAAGGGAAGGGAGAAGAAATGTGTGGGAAATATCAGAAAGGGAGACAGAACATAAAGACTCCTAACTCTGGGAAATGAACTAGGGGTGGTGGAAGGGGAGGAGGGCGGGGGATGGGGGTGAATGGGTGACGGGCACTGAGGGGGGCCCTTGACGGGATGAGCACTGTGTGTTATTCTGTATGTTGGTAAATTGAACACCAATAAAAAATAAATTTATTATTTAAAAAAATAATTAAAAAATAAATGGTTAAAAAAATGAAAAAAAAAAACAAATAACAAAATTAGATGTTTGCAAGCAGCATAGAAGAGCAGAGAAGAGTAAGCAGTCTTCACAGATCTGCAAGCAAAGTCTTTCCAGTGCATTGAAACCAAACAAAAGATATTAACAGCATCCTGGAATGGGGTCAGAAAACTGGTCTCAGGGTGGGCAGGGAAGAGGAGCTCAAACAACTTGTTTCTCTGCCTTCTCTGTGGTTTGTCTGGAAGTGACATTAAGGGCTCACAATGAGGTTAAGGAGATGCATTCTTCTAAGGTTATGGAACTGCCTGGTGCATAGCCACTAGCCACATGTAACTATTTAAATTTAAATGACCCAAAATTAAACAAAACTTTAAAATCAGATCTTCTGTTCTATTGGCTTCCTTTTTTTTATTTTTAAGTAATCCCTATGTGCAACATGGGGCTTAAACTCACAATCCCATGATCAAGAGTCGTATGTTCTACAGACTGAGCCAACCAGGTGCCATCCTCCCCACCCACCCACTCCCCTGCCCCAAATCTCCCCACTCCAATCATTGGCTTCTAATCCCAGCTCAATGACCTGTTTAGATAAATCACAACCCTCCCCCCACCACCTCAGAATCTCGTTAGGTAAATAAGAGGAGCTGACAAGGTTTGTGAGATCTCTCGTAGCAACTGTATTGTCTGTTCTTGCAGTCTGTCTTGGAAGAACAACTCAGAAGGAACTATCTTTTAAGTGATGGATAGAGCTTATATGTCTGAACATTTGAAAGCCATATCTGCCTTCAGAGTAGGATTTGTTGCCTCTCTTGGCTCTTGGGGCCCTGCCTCAGCTGTCTCAGCCAGTCTTCTGGGAGCAGCCCATATCCAGTGACTGAGGGAGGTGGGATAGAAAAGCCTAGCCATTTCTATACTACACAGGACAGCTCCAATAGGCAGTACTCACTCCTCAGCTCCCCTGGGTTGAGGAAACTTTCTGGAGCCTACAGGGCAGTTCAGCTTCTTTCTCTGTCCAATCCCATTGCTCCCCATCCTTTGGTGTTGACTTCTAACAAACATCGTGTACACCAATAAACGTCTCAGGGTCTGCTACCAGAAAACTTGCTCTGTATCAACATGGTATATCAGAAGGGTTAGGCCGATGGTCAATGTGGACAAGTAGAATGAACAGATTGTGTGGAGATTTTATGATATAATAATAGCAATTAATATCAATTGTAATAGCTGTCCAGAAATCACCCCACCCAAACCCACTTAAGTTTCTGTGTCTCTTTTTCTAGCATCAAAGATGTAAAAACATATAAAGAGACAGGATGTGTTAAGATCTGTCTGTCTCTCCCTTATACACACACACACACACACACACACACACACACACACACACACAATGTGAAGTGGGACTTTCTCTGATTTAGCACTTAAAATGTACTAAGAGCTTTATATCTGTTCAATTTTAACCTTCACAACAAATGTGGAAACCAAGGCTCAGATAGGTGAAGTCACTTTCTCAAGGTCACAAAGTCCTTAAGTATCAGAGTGAGGATTTACACACAGGTAAACCCCAACATCTGTGCTCTTGGTCTCTGATGGCTCAGGGGCATCAAGGATCCTCACCACTGGTGCTTATTCAAAGTAAACACGTTCTCTCCAGTCAGCACCCCACTCCCAGCCACACTGTAAAGACGCAAGAGATTAAAGGTGTTGTTGGAGAAGGAGAGAGGGGGAGGGAGAAAGGGAAAAGGGAAAAGGAAAAAGACAAGTAGGGAAAGATAGACAGTGATGGCTGGAGTTGCCAGTCAGTGGTGCCTACAAGTAAGGGGAGTACAACCTCTGGATTTCCAGGTTGACACCTGCTCAGGAAATGGCTAAGTCACTCCTTCCTTTGGCAGGGAGAACAGAGAATGGAAGAGGGAGACTAGGCTGGAAGACAAATGTAAGTGAGTTTCCTGCTGGTTAGGAGCACACCAGTCTCTGCTAGAAGCACTTTTGACCTGAACTAACTCATTTATGCCCTCAACAGTCGTATGAGATAGGCACTTTCTAATTCCCATTTTGCAGGTGAGAAAAAAAGTAAGGTACAGAAGGGTTAAATGATTCACCCACAGTCACACAGCAAGTCAGTGTTCCTTGAAGTTTCCTCCTGAACCAGTTAATTACCTTAAGTTCCCGTGACTAGGAAATACCATCGTAGCACATAGTGCAGTCATGCTAGTGCATGGAGGAATGAAAGGAGCATTGTATTAGGAGTTAGGAGACCTGGTTTTTTATCTCACCTCTGGCCCTAGCAAATTCTGATCTTGGGCAGGTTGTTTTTATCTCTCAGCCTACATTTCCCATTTATAAAGTGAAATAATTGCTATAAATGATGAGCTCATACAGCAGTTGTAAGAGTAGAAGTAGTAGTAGTAGTAGTAGTAGTAGTAGTAGTAGTAGTAGCAGTAGTAGCAATATTAAAGTAGAAATTGTAGTTGTGGTAACAGAAAAAGTAATAACAGATGCAGTGGTATTAGAAGTAGTAATAGTAATTGAAGTAATGGTGGTGGGACATCTGGGGGGCTCAGGGCATGATCCCAGGGTCCTGAGATCGAGTCCTGCATCAGGCTCCCCATGGGGAGCTTGATTATCCCTCTGCCTATGTCTCTGCCTCTCTTTCTGTGTCTCTCATGAATAAATAATTTTTTTAAAAAAAATAAGTAATGGTGGTAATAAAAGTAGTAATAGTAGTAACGGTAGTAAAATAGTAGAAGTCATAGTAGTAATAGAAAGAGGAGGAAAAAAGGAGGAGGAAGAGGGAAAGAAAGAAATAGTAGTAGTAGTAATAAAAGAACTAATACTACTAAATAGCTACAATACTAACAGTAGTCTAAGGTAGTAAAGTAATAGAGTAAAAGAAAAAGAGGGGTAACAGAAGTCATAGTAATAGAAGTAGCAGTAGTAATGAAAGGAGTAATAATAGTTATAGAAATATTAGGCAGTAGTAATGGAATAGTCACTGAGGAAGAAGAGGAAGGGTGGAGGAGGAGGGATAAACCCTCAATGATGACCTCCCATATGCAAGGCACTGTGCCAGGTATGCCGTGTGCACTCACCCCTCACATCTCTCTCATTATATGGCTAAGTGTTGTGAAGCCCACACACAGATGGGAAAACTGAGATTTGGAGACATCAACCTGTGCAAAGTGGAAGAAGAGTCTAGACCGTGCTAAGTGCCCCCCATCAACCAGGCTGCCTCCGTAGGGTCTCCCATGTACTTCTCCAGAGATTTTCAGCTTTTACAGCCCTCATTCCCAAAGTCTTGTTACGTCTAACGATCTGAACCTCCTGTCCTCTGAATTAGAAGGAAACGTAGTGCTAACTTCCTTTAGATAAGGTTCTTTATAAATATTTTCCATGGAATGCCCTTTTTGCTTTGTTTGAAAGATCAGCATGAGACTGGTTGTCACCCAATATTCTGTTGACATTTCTTTTTTAAAGAACATAACATACATTCTTGGGCTGGACTCAAACATTCTTACATTTTAGGGTTTTTTTAATACTATTTATGGAAAAACATAATCATTGGAAATGCTAGGTGGAAGCCCTGAGTTCTTTCTTCCTCTACAATGAAGGGCATAAAATGTCAGCCCTCTACAATGCTAGAATTACTCATGTCTCCATCCCCAGCCCTCAGGACTGGCATAAAGCTCCATAATAATCACAATTGAGAACGTGATTGAGCACCTACTATATTATGGGTGCTGAGTAAAGCATTTTATCTGCATTTGTTTCTATTAATTCTCACCATAACCTCATGATATAGGGTGCTACCATCAGCCCCATGTTGCAGATGATAAAACTAAAGCTCCCAAGCATTCAGAAAATCTCCCAAGGTCACAAGTAAGTGAAAGAGGAGAGATCTTAAACACAGATCTGTTTGAATCCAAACCAGGACTCCTAGGCTGACTAGGAATAACTAGAAATAACCAGCTAATGGGGACTTAAGTAACTACAGAGAAACTGAACACTCATTCAGCAAGTGACCCACAAAAAAACCATTCTGAAAGGCCATTGGCAGTACTCATCTAAGTAAGATGGGGGAAGAGGGCTCCATGAATATCTTCATAGTCATTCATTGTTTATTCAATAAACATATACTGACCATCTGGAACATAGAGCAAAACCCTAGGAACTGAGGATACAATGGGAATCAATATGGGACCCTCCTGGGAGCTCACAGTTGAGAAGGAGGCAGTAAGTCAATAGCCAATTATAATGGGAGAAATGAAATGCTTAGGCTAACACAAGGAACCTTAGTAATCTGCAAGGGTACCCTGATACAGCCTCCTAGGAGGAGGGAAAGTATAGTCAAGGATGGTTTTCTGGAGGAGATGACACTAAATTGATATTAAAAAGACAAACATGGGGTGCCTGAGTGGTTCAGTTGGTTAAGTGTCTGACTCTTGGTTTCTACTCAGGTCATGATCTCCCGCTCATGAGATCAAGCCCCATGTCAGGCTCCATGCTGAGCATGGAGCATGCTTTAGATTTTTATTGTCCCTCTGCCCCTCCCCTCCACCATGCCCCTTATTCCTGCATGCATATACACTCACTGTCTAACAAAGAAAAAGAAGAAGAAGAACAAAACAAGTCAGCCAGGGGACTGAGGTTGGCTATGGAAACAGCAGAGAGAATAAGCAGAGAGAATGCATCAGTATTTACTGAGCAACTGCATCTGTTAGAATCCTTTTGATTGTGAACAACAGAAAACCCAATCCAAAGTCTTAACTAATAAGGGAATTTATTATTTCACTCATGAGGAAGTTCAGAGGACCCATATTGAGTTAATTCAGTAGCTCAATGATGTCACCAAGTACCAGATTTTGTTCCCGTTTTTGTTCTGCCATTTTCTTGCTACAGTTCCCGGTGTCTCATACAGAAACAATATCCATTAGAAGAAAAGGGGCTTTTCTAGTCCTGTTTTTATTCCTAAAAATGCCTCCTCCTCCAGAAGATTTCCCTTCACACATCACTGAACAGAAATTGGTGACATGCCCCTTATAATTAGGCTAAAATGTGGTTAAAAAAAGAAAAGGAAAAGAGAATTGCTTGGACTAGATCCACCATGGGGAATGGAAAAAGTGTCACCATGCCTGACCCACAGCTCTATGGGGAAGGGCAAATGTAAACAATTAGGAGTTCTGCCTGCCAGGAAAAGTGGGGGTAGTGAGAAATGGATATGGGTCATTGGTACCATGGTGATATGTCTGGCACACAGTAGGGGCTCAATAAATGTCTTCTGAATGAGGAAAAGGAAAAACCAAGTTGGGATGGTTACAAGAGTTGGAGCAATAGAGTGGCTATGAATACATATTCAACACAACTCTTTCAGTTGCAAGAAATAGATATCCAGTTCAACCTAGTTTTAGAGAAGAAAATTATATTTACTGGTCACAGAACTGAGAAATCTGAGATTATACTGGCTTCAGGACATGGATGGATCTAGATATTCAAGTAATATTTTCAGGAATCTGTCTCAATTCCTCTCTTGACTAGGTTTTTAGCAGATAGACAACAGGAGCTGCAAGCCCAAATGCTCCCAGCTCAATAGCCCCATGAGAAAGAGGGTTCCTTCCCCCCCCCCCCATCTTTCAACACCAGCCCCTGATTTGATGCTCAGTGACCTGGCCCAGATCTCATGTCCATCCCTGACCCAATTTCTGTGGCTGTGAGGGGGCTGATTGGTCAGTTCCAGGTCACATGACCACCCTATGGGAAAGGAGGAGGAGTGTGGGTAGTCAGAAGTAAGGAGCAGAAGAGGACATGGAGGCAGAGCAGACACAGGACAAGGGAGGGGATAGAGGCTGGGAAAAGGATATGACTTGGCTCCCTTTCTATTGTTCCCTCACAGCTTCTACCTGCTTTTTCTTGGATAAATAAGAAGCAAATGGACAGTCTGTACATTTCAATACTCTCCTCTTCCTGCTAAACAACAAAAATTACTTCCAAGAAACATTCCAAACCAAGAATGAGGTAGGTAGATAGGAAAAGAAGTTCATGTTTAATTAATGGGAACAGTCTTCAAATGATCTCAGTGGTAAAACCTCATTTCATGTAGGTTTAGAAAGGGAACATTCTGGAGATTATTAATGGAGTTTTGTTTTTCATGGCTACAGTGAAAATAAAGGGGGAAGCATAATTGGTGCCATTCGGTTAAAATTTGGCAATTTACTCACTGGCAGATTTGTTCAGATGTGAAAGGGTGGGGCCAGGGCCAGGGCAGAACACGACAAACACAGCTTATCCATTTGGGAAGGACTTGGGTTGAACACGTGAGTGGTTTCTATGTAATTTGGAACCCACAATACATGCACTAATTTTAGGAAGATTTCCAACATGGGGCCCTCCTGCATGAGCCTCTAGAAAGCAAACATCACAGCCACCGGGAGTGATCACATGACAAACATAAGCACACAATGCAATGTAGGTTTGGTTGTGATATATTCTTTGGCCCAATTTTCTCACCATAGGCCTTTGTCCTTGCTTATCTCCCTACCTCGAATGCCCTTCCCTATGGCTCAAGGTTGGTCTTCAGATATCAACTTAAAGGTCACCTCATCAGAAGGATCTGATCTATGATCTTGTGGTACTCTTTAAATTTTCAGCATCTCACTACCTAATACACATGTGGTTTGTTGAAATATTCGTAGACTCATTTATGTTCTGGCTCAAGGATAGCCTCATATAGCTGGGGTCCCTGTCCAATTTTGGCTGCCAGTATATAGCTAGTGACTCCACCAGAGACTGGCACAACATTAACACTCAAATATTTGTTAAAAACATGAAATGGTTATCCCTGGCCCCTCCCTCCAACACTTAACCTAGATAAGGGCCATAGCAGACTCCCTGCTACTTTATCCTTGTATGCCTCCAAACCTTTGCAGAGTTTCCTTCTAGTGGAGTCATGCCCTTCTCCATTGTCATACCCTTGGACAACCTAATGAACTCCATTCATTCTTCGGGGCTTCAACCAGTGTTACCTTCTTTCTGTAGCTTGCCTCAGCCCCAACCTCAGCCCGTGACTAGAGTAGACTTTGCTCCTATCCCACCTGCACCATCGGTGCTCCTGCTCCCCTCTGGTCTTACTGAAAAAGGTGAGGTTATAGAAAGAGCACACACTCAGAATCAGACAGTTTGAATACTGGCTCCAATACTTACTGGCTATGGATGCTTAGGAAAATGTTTAGCTTTTCTGGGCCTCAGTTTCCTCATGTGAAAAATAGAGATCATAATAGCATCAATTAACACAATATCTGAGAAAACTAAATGAGGTCACATACATAGACAATGTCCAGTCCGAGTACTTCACATCGTTTTAGAGTTCTAGAAGTAATCACAGCTATTTGTGGATCTGTGCATATCATAGGTTGTGAATTCATCAGAGGAGGGATGACATGCTGCTGTTCTTTGTAATTTTTTTTGTCCTTCATGTTGCCTTGAACATAGTAGATGCTCACTCAATGTTTGTCCAATTAAATTAGATGCCATTCCAACAGGACCAGACCCAGGTATTTGAGTGACTTCTGTACCCCTTTTCCTTGATCTGCAGCTATCCAGAGAAAGCAAACCCATATGCCTTATGTGTTAGGCAAAACTTTAAGAAAAAAATATCACCAACCATGAGAAAATAGTTGTACCCCACATTCCCACACCAAACAGAATTGTTTTCAATCAACTATCTAGTCTGCACTCTGCCCTTCTAACCCATGTTTATTAGTATGAGCAATCAAGAAGTTACTAAGAGAAATTGCACGGAACAAGCAGGAAGTAACATTTGGTTGTTATGAGTGTCTCTAAAATGGATGCCTCTTCACACTCACTTCTTGAGTGGAGGTTGTTTCCCTCCAAAAGTTCAGAAAACACGAGATTTACCATCCTAACTTTTTGCTGCCTAAAATTGCCAACCCTTCCCTTGTTCAACTTCAGGGACTATGTCAACTTTAAGATCCTGCCCACAGGGCCACAGAGGAGCCAGACATGCCAACAAAATATTATTTGCTTCCCTGGTTTCTGGTGCATTCGACAGGAGCCTTTAGCTCCCAGAGTCCCAAGACTGCAAATTCCTGTCCCAACCCATAACTTCACTACTTACCCTGGCACCAATCATTTTCTCAGACACGTAAGGTGGCTCCAGGACCTCATTCCAAGTTCTGACTATGCTTTCTTTTTTCCAATATTGTGAATGTGCTTCTTTTTTTAAAACATATTTTTCTTGGAAATATCTGTATGTCCTATTATCGTCTTTCATGCTTTGCTGGAGCATAATACACCCCTTGGAAAGTCAACCACAACTGATTAAATGGTTTTAATATATATATTTAACAGGAAGGCAATTAGCTATGCTATATAGTTCAAAGATGGTAGCAGTGTTGGGAGGGAAAGGCAGTGATGTGTGTGAGGTCACAGATGTGCCATCTGGGACCATTCTTCATTCAGCAAGTTGTCATTTACTTGGAACATTTCCTCCATTCCATAGATTTTAGGCATGCTTTCTGTTCAATGGGAAAATGGAAGGAATAGGTCATTGAGACCTTTCATTTTTCTCATTCTTGTCATATAAACATGAAGAAACTGCCCTCTCTAAAAATGCTGCTAAGTTAGGGCAGCCCAAGGATATTTCAAGCCTGCATTCTGGCCATTTCTCTGTTTTATGTGGCTTCCTGCTCTCACATCTGATGAAAATAGTTCTTTCCATGGCAACACCACATAGAGAGATATGGTAGTGTCTTTTTTTAAAGCAATATTGTTTATCTTGAAACTGAACAGAATTCTCCTTTTTCTCTCACTCCACAATCACACCAGTGTTGGCAGACTCTCTTGAGGGCATGTGAGGACAGCTTAGCCATCTTTACCAAGGATTGCAGTTCTTTCTCTAGTCCTCCATAGGACATTAATCCTGTATACCTGTAAATAGTTTTTAACTTTGAGTGCTAAAGTCCAAGTTCTTAGTTTGATGTTCAAGGCCATTTTCACAACTGGCTCTGCCTGCTTCTACATTTTCATATCCTAACACTGCCTACATTTTATTTCACATACTAACAATACTGAGTGCTAACCTGGAACCCAAATGCACCTGAACTTTCATGGTCAGCCTGCCATTATATCACAATCAAGTACAACAACATATCACCTCCTCCCAACATGCACAAACTTACACGCACATATACATAAATACATAGACACTCAAATCTCTTCCCTACAACATTCAAACAGTAAAGCTGAATTATACTTAAGGTCTGTACAGAAATATTGAAAAGGAGATTACCCTGTATCATTTGGCCCTTAAGATTCCTTTCAAAATATTTCCTCAAAAAAAAAAAATGTCCTTAAAATTCCTTTCCCCATTGTAACTATCAACAGTATCTCTACTTTATGCAAAAACTGAATTTTGAGAACAAAAACCTTTCTCCAACTGAAGTTAATTCTTTCTCCTTATCCTATACTCAGCTCGTATACCTACTGAATAAAACAAAAACCAGGCAGCTAGGTGAGAGGTTTCAGTGATGTCAGATCATTAGGCAAATCCTGATAACCCAGCATCCTGGGTGAGTCTCAGAATGGAAACACTGGGTGCGGGATCCCTGGGTGGCGCAGCGGTTTGGCGCCTGCCTTTGGCCCAGGGCGCGATCCTGGAGACCCAGGATCGAATCCCACATCGGGCTCCCGGTGCATGGAGCCTGCTTCTCCGGTGCATGGAGCCTGCTTCTCCCTCTGCCTATGTCTCTGCCTCTCTCTCTTTCTCTCTCTGTGACTATCATAAATAAATACAAATTTAAAAAAAAAAGAAATACTGGGTGCTTGCTGATGCCTAATTCATTCACTGTATAGAGTTCACAAATGAACTGTGCATCTCTGAATCCCGGATTGCATATGCTGCTCACCTTTCTTCGAATGCCCTTCCCACATTGCCTATCTGATGAACTCCCTAAGGCCTTAAGACTCAAGTCAAGAATCTTCACTTATGAGAAATCTTGGTGATTCCAGACATGTTTCCTCATACAAAGGAAAAAATGGAAGTCCCAAACTGACCAACCTGACTTAGCACTGTTATATGATCCCTGGGTTTTGTACTTGCTGGCATATCTCTTTGTCCTATTATACCTATTAAAGGGGAAGTCTTCCTGTCTGAATCTCAGTTCAGCACAGTGCCTAGCACATAATATAAAAAGTACCAGTAAATGTTTGCCAGATGGAATTTTATTTTTATCATACACCTGAGATTGATGTGGAGTGGGTATATATATTAATAGGTATTACAGGAGAAACTCCTTTTGTTTTCTGAACCACTAGGTGTGTTGGATGTGTGTTCTAACAACTTTCTATGCATTAATTTGATCATCATAAGAATCCTATGAAGTAAATTTACTGTCATCATCTGCATTTTTCAGATACTGAAGTTTAAATTTCCCTTCAGTAGATTGTATTGTTCAAAATAATTGTCTTCCATACTAGAGTGCCCTTCCTGTAGGTGAATTGTATGCTCAGGCATGGCTATGTTGCTTGCTTTGTCCTATGAAACATAAGAAGTGATGTGTGTCATTTCCAAAGCTTTAAGAACTAGTACATTGTTTGCCTCATCTCTTTTCCCTCTGCCCTATGAATAGCTTCTGTTCCATCACCCTGAGTCCTAGAGTAAACATGATATGGAACAGAAATGCAGCTAACCTGTATGCCTATAGAGCACAAGCAATAAATAAAACTTTGTTCCTATAAGAGGCTGAGATTTGAGGGTCATTTGATTACCTCAGAATAACCTAGCCTAAGCTGACTAATGAAATCCCCAAACCTGGTCTTTTTTTGATGTTCTCATGGTAGTGAATGAGATTAACTTCCATCTATCTGCACAACCATGAATCTGGAATTCATCTCTGGCACCTCCTGTCTTTTCCACCAAAAGAGTAAAATTAAAATTTTTAAAAATCCCAAGTCCTGCCAATTGGCCTTCCTAAATATCCCTGGAATGGCGTTGCCTCCAGTTCTCTCTTCATCTGCAATATCATCATCTTAGGTCAAGCCACCATCATCTCTCCCCTGACAGTTTACATGATATACCTGAACTCAGTCCCACGTGCAACCTGCCTTTTCCTCCCTCCATTCTTTCCTCCACAGATGCTCTGTTACAATGACAACATCGATCACATTACTATGGTGCTTAAAAATCTTCAGTGCTTTCCTACTGTTCTCAGGAAACTGAGCAATATCTTAATTTGGCATCAAGTCCCTCCATGATCTCTTTCTTTCTCAGCTCTCCAGTCCCATTCTATTCTACCCTCACTTAAACTTAATGATCCAGCTACTCTGATCTTCTTTCCACTCCTTTTTTTAAAAATATTTTATTTATTTATTCATAGAGACAGAGAGAGAGAGAGAGAGAGAGAGAGACAAGCAGAGGGAGAAACAGGCTTCACGCAGGGAGCCCAATGTGGGACTTGATCCCAGGTATCCGGGATCACGCCCTGGACTGAAGGCGGCGCTAAGCTGCTGAGCCACCCGGGCTGCCCTCTTTCCACTCTTAAGCCATGTTATCTTCAACCTTAAGGCCTTACATATGCTGTTCCTTCTACCTTGAGTTCTCTCTCTACTACCCACCATCACTCTCCATCTCACTACTCAAATGCCACTTTCCTGGGGAAGCCTGCCATGACTCCAATAGTTTGAGTCAAGCCCCTTAATTAAATGCTTTCATTGGTCCCTGTACTTCCATAATATTTTTCACAGTTGCAATTTTATATAGGATTGTTTTATGAAGCTGCCTCTCCAACTAGACCATAGGCTTTGCATTAATAAGAATCATGCCCACTGGATGTTTTAACCTGGACACTCAACAATTCCTGAAACATGGCAGATGACCCAACAATATTTGATGAATGAAGTGATGAATGAAGTAATGAATGAATAAGTGAATAAAGCCCTTTTTCATTTGGATATTCTAGGGCTCCCAGTAATGCTTGAGAAATACATTGGTTTGCTATGCCCTCTAGCAGGAATTAAAAACAATCCTCCCCATTCAATTGGTTGGATCAGAAAACTCAAGGTAACAGAATAGTAATATTTTTGTCAGTGTTTACAAAGGTAACATATAATCTCATCACTTGGGCTCCCTGATCATGCAGATAAAAAGCTAAATTCAGAATTTCTCTGGATTCAGGCCCTGGACCTAAAGCAAATAAGATGAACATGAGTACTGACAAATAGGGTTAGGACTCTGCAGTCTCAAAGTTAAGTTGGTCATCAGCTAAAATGGACTGTTTGTCTTTTGGAATGTGTACAGATGGTGACCAGAATGGAGCACTGGCTGATATTTTCCCTTTACAACTGGCCAGGGCTTTGGGCATCCCAGGGGCATGGTCTGAGCAGTTTCATATAAACAGTACCAGAGGCCCATAGGAAGGCCCCTGTGTTTTTCTAGGCCACTGATCATGACACTGGCTGTGCCACTGCCTTACTGATGGTGGTCAGAGGGAGAAGGGCTGGGCCAGCTGACAAGAGATGCTCTGTGACCGGCTAGGCTCTGTTTGTTATTTCACAGAGTTCCAACCTGCGTTCTAGAAAACAGCCTTATTGACATTCACAGGACAGGGGAGTCCAGGTATGAGCAGCATGGTACAATGGAAAGGAACCAAGTGTGGCTCATTCTCTTGGTTTCAAATCCCAGCGGAGCTACTTACTAATGATTTAAAATTGGGCGAGCCACCACATTGCTCTGAGTCTTAACATCTTCATCTGTCAAATGAGGAGCAGAGGAGGGATAATTCTTTTGCATATGAAGCACCTAGCATATAGTAAGTACTCAACAAACATCCACATCTTCTCTTGATCACTAATCTTTCCTTCAAGTACGTTCAGAGTCATATCCTCAACTTTTATCTTAATAAACTAAGAGTGATTCTCTGAACCTCATAGTCCCATCCTTGCTTTAATGAAAAGGACAAAATATTTTACCTCCTTTAGAAGTATGACAATTGGGGGTAAACTGTGTGAAAACCAATGTAACATTATAACATTATTATATAACATTATATGTAAATACTAGGAAATATCTTTCTATTGCAGAAGCAGTAATATCAATCTCTGCCTCTTCTTGGGTACCTCTTAGGAGCCAGGCACTGAACTGAGTGATTTGTAACCCTGCTAGTCATGTGAGCTTGGGCAAATTATCTAGCCATGCCTCAACTGTATCTACTGTAGAATAAGAATAATATTAACACCTCCATCATAGAAGATTAAGTAAAATACTCTATTCCACTTTGGATAACTTGTGACTATGCATATTAAATGGTAAATACTGCTTTCATTCATGAGCCTGCTGGAGCCAATCATACTGTCTCTCAGGAGCAGATTGTGTGCATTTTCTTCCCAACTCTGTGCTTAGTGACATCACATAAATAGTTTGAATCAGTTATAGTGGACATATTTAAAATAAGGTCACTGGAAAACACTACAAATAACGGCTTTTTATTTTCAGTTTCAGTTATTATCTATCTACTAGCATGCCACTCCTATCATTCTTTCTATTTTACTCATGTAGGGCATGATGCTCCTGGAGAGGTTAAGTGACTTACCCAAGGCCATGAAGCCATTAAACAGCAGAGTTAGGAGTTAAATCATGTCCATCTGACACCAAATCCCATGGTCTTTTCCACAATAAATATGTTGTCATTTAAAGTAAAGGAAAACAATGCTGACTTTTAATGGGTTCCTTACATATCATGAGGTCCTTAAAATAAAATTTTCTGACCTATTGTTTTTAAGTTATCAAACATCTTTTTTTTTAAGATTTTATTTATTTATTCATGAGAGACACACAGAGAGAGAGGCAGAGACACAGAGAAGGAGAAGCAGGCTCCATGCAGGGAGCCTGACGTGGGACTCGATCCCAGGTCTCCAGGATCAGGCCCTGGGCCGAAGGTGGCACTAAACCTCTGAGCCACCCAGACTGCCCCAGTTATCAAACATCTTTATGGCATTTATTTTTATTCTCTAATAGCACTACACAACTGTTAATTCATTAAATCCTAGTAACAGCCTATTAGGTTGCTTTTATTGCCATCCTACTTTACATCTGAGGTAATAACTGAGGCAGAGGGGAGTTAAGCAACTTGCTCAGGGTCATGCAGCAAAATAGATTCAAATGCAAATATGCTACCTGTAATCTATGTCCTTCTCTATGATGCTAGACTGTACCTCTATGTTAACAAGAAGCATTTACTTCATGCTTTAGCACAAAATCTGCTTCACTCCTTTGCCCTGGGAACTTGGTAGCATTTTTTTTTCCTCCTTGAATCACAGAGAAAATATTTATGGATGCCCTACAATCACACCATGGGGGCAGAAGTCATTTTGCACGAGTGGCCTAGCATGTGGAATTCTTCAGCTAGCAAAATTCTAACTATTTCATGAAGCTCCACTTTGGAGCAATCCTTTATGCTGCTGAGAGTTGTTGGCTAAAGGCCCTGAGAGAGGAGCCTGAGGTGGTACAACAGAAATACCTATATTACCTTTTTAATTTTTTACTATAGAAATTTTCAAACATTTGCAAAGCAAAAGAAATGGATCCTTTGACCCAAGGACTGATTTCTTTCCCTAGTGAACAACTAGAGAGGGTTCGACTCCCATGTTTAGGAGGTAAATGAAGTAAGTCCATTTATGTTCCAATTCCAGTCACTTCTCCCCAAGCCCACTGCTGTGACCTTAGCTCAAACTGATGGCGTCATAGCCTAGAAAACTGTGGCAGACTCCTGATGGGTCTCCTCATTTCCATCTGTGCTGCCTTAAACTCTGTTCTCCATAAAGCAACCACAGTGAGCCTCATAAAGTATAAATTACACTATGTAACGTCCCTACTGAAGCCCTCCCACCACCCAATAGCTGCCCATCGTATAAAAATCAAACCCAAACTCCTTGCCATGACCCTGAAAACCCTGCAAGATCAGCCCTCAGCCTATTTCTTAACCTCATCTCCTACTATCTCTAGCCAATGAGCTTTCCTACAGTTGCTCAAATAGGCCAAATTCTTTTTAACCTCAGGGCCTTTGCATGTGCTGTTCCCCTACTTTGAGGTTTTTTTTCTTCCCAGATGATAATATGGTTGCCTCCTTGCCATCATTCCAGGCTCAACTCAATACCACTTCCTCAGAAAGGCTTCTTCGATTGCCCTGTTTGTTTATTTATTTATTTATTTAGTTAGTTAGTTAGTTAGTTAGTTATTTTATGATAGTCACAGAGAGAGAGAGAGAGAGAGAGAGGCAGAGACACAGGCAGAGGGAGAAGCAGGCTCCATGCACCGGGAGCCCGACGTGGGATTTGATCCCGGGTCTCCAGGATCGCGCTCTGGGCCAAAGGCAGGCGCCAAACCGCTGCACCACCCAGGGATCCCCTGATTGCCCTGTTTAAACCACTGTTCTATCACTCTCTGTCCACATCTTATTCCTTCATAGAATCTACCGCTAGCCTATGCATTTCTTTATTTCATTATTATTGTCTCTCTTTCAGCTAAAATGTAAATTGCATGAGAGCAAGGACTCTGTCAAGTCCACTACTGTCTCTCCAGTGCCTAAAACAGTGCCCATGACCTAAGAGGTGTTTGTTTGGCCAATATTTGTTGAGTGAACTAATAATAAGTGATGAAAATGAATTATGCAATGATGATGACCATCACTCAGTGTCAGACAGTTTTGGAGTTCCTTTCCCAAATGGGAAGATTGTTGGAAAAATACCTTGTGGTGACAGAAACAAATAGAGGAAGAAGTTTCCAGAACTGAATGACATCCCACCGGAGGTCCTCAGAAAAGCAAAGTGATTTCAAAGACCAAGAGGTACCTATCATTCTGTCCATACTATATCTTCAGATTGGAAAGAGAGTGTGAAAGAGAGATGCTCCTGCTAGTACTTGTGGTGGGACATGGAACTTGCTTCTAACCAACTGAATATGGCAAGGGCAAGGGGGTCTTTGATCCTCTTTCTGATGTGTCATCAGAAAGTTAATAGCAGCCTAATGCTACATCACCTACGCCACTCACTTTATCATGTAAGCATTTTACCAGCTCATATCATCACAAGAAGAAGAATAAATATAATACAAGATAATGTGAGAGAAAAAGAGACCACAGTCACATAGCTCTTATCAGAGTAGGTTGTTATAACTGCTCTACTGTATTATGAGTTATTGTTGCAAATCTCTTTCTGGGCCTAATTTATTAATTAAACTTTATCACAAGTATATATGTATAGGAAAAAACATAGTATTGAACCCTACATCTACTCTCTGCAGTTTCAGGCACCCACTGGGGGGTTTGGAACACATGCCAGGCAGATAAGGAAGGACTACTGTCTATTTTAAGAGGGATCAGTTTGGGAGAGAGAGAGCTCTCCACTTCTCTCAAGCCAACTGTGAGCAGGACTGCCCTACAGTACTACAAAGATCAGACAATGAGAGAGACACAGAGGACAGGATGTTCCAAAACAAGATAGAAAGGACAGACTAGAACAAGTTTGAACGGACAAGAGACATCAAATTAGAAGAGAAGGAAGAAACTGGCAATAAGCATCATGTTGTATCCTCACTATCTCCGACTCCTAAGGCCCCCAGAGGGTATCTGCAAGTCTTGGCTCCAGGCAAACTATCTTCACTCACTCCTGCTTCTGATCCTGCTGCCCTGTTGTGTGCTTCTCACTTACAAGCCTGAGTGGCAGCAGGTCCAGGATGAGAAGCAGCATCCTCTCGGTGGGAGGCAGCTGGGGACTGTTTGTATTGAGTGAATCATTCACTCTAGAAGCTGAGTACTTCCCCCCTCCCCCGCCAGACTCTCAAACTGCAATTAATTATCCCTGGAGTGCTCTTCTAGGTGGGGTCACGGCAGTGAAATGCCACCCAGGCTCTGCCCTCAGACACTGAGAGAGGCAGCTTGTGTAACATGCTAGCTGCCATGGTGCAGCCCGGGCCACGCAGGGAAAGCTGAGGTTACCCTGGCTATTGGCACACAGCTTCCCTTTGTGGAGGATGACACTTGCTACAGGCGTGACAGAAGCATTTGTTCTACATGTCAAATCTTGTCAAAAGGGGAAATAATGTAATGAGTGCTTTCTGGGTACTCAACAGTGGGAATCTGGCAGTTTTCAGCACTGAATGAGTGTCTGTTGTGAAATACCCTCTCTTCTCAACCCCAGTGAATTCAGCTGGCTTGTACCATAACAGCATCGGGCACCCCGGATGTAGGCTGGCCCGAGCTTCCGAGACAGAAAGGGAGGGAGAAGCTAGTGCCCTGACTGGGCACTTGCTTTATGCCAGATGTTGTACCAAGTGGTTTATAAAAATCACCTTAATTCACCTACTAACTCTGCAAGGTGGTCTCCTCATCCTTATTTTGCAGATAAGAATAGTAAACCCAGGGAGTCCGGTTCACGTAGTTGTTAAGTAGACAGTCAGGGTTGGAATCCAGACTCAGAAGCCAACATTTGCATTCTTGCTGTAAACATTATGGAGGCTTGTTCATTTTATTCATTGTCACTTTATTATTAACCTCCTGAGGATAAAGACTAGGTCTGTTCTCTCCCTGGGTGAAGTTTACTTGCGTTGTATCATCTAGTCCTCTCAATGTTGTTATCCTCATTTTACAGATGAAAAAGTAAAGCTCAGAGAGGTTAAAGAACTTGCCTAAGATCACACAGCTAATAAGCAGTAGAGCCAAGTTTGAACACAAGTCTGATTCTAGAGTCTGACTCCCTAACCACGTGCCCATTCCTTAGGTTATGGATATCTATATATCCAACCATGCCAGCTGAGAGGTGGTTACCAGTCAGGAAAAGAGCTCTCTAAAGAACATAGATTTCTCAAAGTCACAGGAGACACCCTGGATCTCTTTGAGACATATGACTTTGCTAGCATCTGTATCCATGGCAACCCCGAAGCCTTAAAAACACTTTGGTCATGAACTCTAACCCCTCACAGAACTGTCCTGACCCAGCTTTTGGAGCTCACCTTTGGAAACATCACAAATGAAAACCATGACAACAGTGGATTCTGAATGAGCGCCTATAAAAGTAAGTCACTTCTTGGATGAGACACAATATTAAAAATGTATTCCAAAGGGTCACATTTCCTCAGCCTGAAAATATCCAAAAATGGAGATAAGAGAGATAAATCGGAAGAAACAGAAAGATCGTATTCTATGATAGTTCTCCCTTCATTAATCCTAATTCTTCATGAGCTTGGAGAGATAGAGAAGTTTCCATGTGGATATATCAGGGGCTCCCTACCTTAACTCATATCCCAATAAGCCATTTTTTTTATTTCTAAAAACCTGTTTTTTTCTTTTTGGTTTGGTTTTGTATGCCTAGCATCTATTCTCTCTTCTGAGAGCACCATTCCAATGTTCTTGGAGGGGAACTACCATCTCTCACGTGTGTTCCAGGGTGCAGGAGAGGAGAACTCCAGTCCCAGTCCCAGGGGCATCTGATGTACGTAACCCCAGTCTCACCAATGGGCATGTTTTGTTGCCCTGGCCACAGGGAATTGATTCAGGACCTGCTCACAGCTCAGTCTTGGCCACAAAGAGAGCCTGCGGTTTCTGGGGGAACTACTGGGAAGGGCAGCTCTCCCTTCCCCTGTGTGTCCACAGCTGCAGGACACAGGGGCAGGCTGTGACAAGGACCCTGCCTGAGAGGGAAGCTCTAAGGTAGGATGGTGGGTGTGTGTGGGGGGGGGGACTCCTGACTCTTTGAACCTCTTTTACCAGAGGAACAGGTGTAACCTCAGCTTTCCCTGTGTGGCCAGACTGGTGCCGTAAAAAAAAAAAAAAAAAAAAAAAAAAAAAAAACAGTTTGGTTCTTTGAAAATGGCTACCAAAAAATCCTAATCCTAGCATTAATATTAATGAGTAGAATCCAGGAGAGAGGCACAAATGGCCACTCCCTATCCTAGGGCACTGGACAAGGAGTCTAATACTAACCATGTTCCTCCTATGTCCTACACTCTGGGCCAACACTTCTCTTATTCTGAGGGCAACTATACTTGCTTCTACCCAAGGAGTCCTTCTTCCTGGAATAAATCTCTCTGCTCATTTCTATTAAGTGCCCTCCTACTCATCCTGCAAAACCCTCCTTCTCCTCCTCCTCTAGAGTTAGGAGTTGCCTCCTCTGGGCTCTAAGAGCACCAGCCCACATTTCTGCAGTCACCTCTACCATATTTCCTTGTTTTGTATCTGCCCATATGGTGATTTTTTTCTTTATTATCAAATTAAGAGATGTCCAATGTTTAAAAAAAGAATCCTAACAACACATGAGGGAATGAGATAAAAAGTGAGATAAATTCCAGTGTCTCTCCCTTGAGGTAAACATCATGAACACTCATGAATCCATTCAGACAATTCCAATTGCACTACAATAAAATGTTGGTCCCAGGACATGTGAACTCTCTCTCCTAGGACAGGGATTCGGCTCCACTCCTTCTGCAGTGGTACTGTGGAACCATTCAGTCTGCGTTCTAGCCCTGGCTCAAACATTTACTAGCCTGTGACTTGGGACAAATTAATTACACTCTCTGCACCTCACTTTCCTCATCTGTAAAATGAGATTTATAGTTGTCACCTATCTCACCAGGTTCTTGTGAGCATTAAGTGAGTTAATATATTTAAAGCACTTAGAACAGGGCCTGGCACATGGTGAGTGCTATGTAAATGTGTACCACTTCTACTGTTGATCTCTATCTGCAGTGTCTAGCTCTAAACAAAATGTTCTGAGTACAGATGCATTTCTCTGCAGTAGGCATGTAGTTAGATGGACTCCATTGCTCCTCAGGGAGACTTCTGGCACTTTCTCACTGATATTTCCTCCCCATCATAGGATCCACCCTCATCACCACCCCTATTTATTGAGTTTGCATCATGGGTCAGGGTGTATCTTATCGTATTTTACCCTCCCGATATTCCTATAAAAAAAAGTACTCATAAGTATTCATAATAGCATTATTCACCATGGCCAAAAACATGGAAGCAACCCAAAATGTGGAAAAACTTGGTTGAGGTTCCCACAACTAGTAAAAGGCATTGAACTCAAGCATGTTTGACACCTCAGCACACTATCTGCCCAGTGTGCCTGGTGCATTGTAAGTGTTTAATAAATACATGTTGGGTGGACAAAATAATAGAATGCTATTGTAACGATATCCTTAATTTTCCCTCTGCTATGTTTAATCATGGCTTCCTGGAGACAGAGATGGCAAATTATAATTAAGGAAGAGTGAGAAAGATGTTAATACTATCCTTGTTCACTCCTGGCCCCCCAAGCCCCAAAGCAAGCAAAATCCTTGGAGCTGCCAGTCAGACACAATGTTCTGAGACCACGCACACCACACTGTGGACTGTACAAAGTGGAGTGCAGGCAAGTAGGGGACAGTCCCTCCCCAGCACATCAGCCACATGGGTTCTTAAAAGCAATGGGAATCAAAAAAAGATGGAGGGGTGTCTGGGTGGCTCAGTTGGTTGAATATCTGACTCTTGGCTTCAGCTCAGATCAAAATCCTGAGCTGGTCATGAGATGAAGGTCATGAGATGAAGCCCAGCGTCAGGCTCCACATTCAGCGGCGAGTCTGCTTGAGATTCTCTCTCCCTCTGCCTCTCCCCTCCCCTCAAATAAGCAAATCTTTTTAAAAAAATGATAGAGATGGTCTGACGAAAAGCTGCAAGATAAGCTGTCACTGTATAGATGAAGAAAGTGAAACCCAAGACACAGGGACTAATTCAATGCCCTCCAGCCCACTGGTGGTATAGCAGGGACTAGAACCAGACCTTACATTTCAGGTCCACATACTCAGCAGCAGGAAGACAGTGTAGCCCTGGAACCCTCAATATATACAAGGTTAAATCAGTCCTCCATGAATAGCTGCGTGGTCTTGAGCAAGTCACTTACTCTCTAGGGCACTCAGTTTCTCCACTGATAAAATGCAGATATTAAGTCTTTTATTTGGATTAGTAACAAGAACATTAAAAAAATTTAGTAAGCAAAATACAGCTAATGCAATAGAAGAAGTAGGCAAAAGAAACAGTTCACAAAAGAGGAAACACAGAGCCAAAAAAGATATATGAATTGATATTCAGTATCATTGGTGATCAAGGAAATGCAAATCAGAGCCACAATGGGAGATAAGTTTTTATGTCTATTAGCTCAGAAAAAATTTTAAATCTGACAATTCCAAACATTGCATTGGACAGAATCTGAAGGTTCTCTTATACATTGCCAGGAAGTGTGCAAATTGGTGCAACCATTCAGAAAAACTGAGACACATAAGATTGTTCAAAGGTGACACTGTTAACAAGAGCAGAAGTCTAGCAACCACCCAAAAACTCATGAGTAGAAAAGTGAATGAATAAACTATGGGATATTCCCACCGTGTGATCTTCCAGAGCCATCACTATGGATAAACTACACAGAAGTATTCAGTTTGATGGATCTCAGCAAGGTATCACATTGAAATTGTGTCTAGCCTGCTAAGTAGCCTTTTATATAAAGCTAAAACAATTAAAATGAAATGTATGCATGTATCTTTACAACACACATGGATAGAATTATATGGAGAAAAGCCAGAGGGTGATAGAAATGGGGTTCAGGAAAATGGTGGCCTCTGGGATGAAATGAGAGAGGAAGCTGTACACACACATGTGAGTCCGTGTTAATGTCTGAGCTTTCGTTCTAAGCCCAGGGTCATGGGTGTTCATGGCATTATTAAAATATGTGATTCTGAGCATGTGTCATGAATCCAGAGTCACTGTCCTTTTAATTCTGGGAAGCTAAAGAGCAATGGTGACAAGGATTCCTTCTTGGTGGAGCTGCTGTGAGGATTCAGAATGGATGGCCCGGCTTCTGGGCACCTGCACAGTAACATCCAGCTCCTAGGTGGTGGTGGTGGTTCTATGTACTTGTGGCTCAAAGCAGCTTCAAGTGAGCTAAAGAAAACAAAATTCCTTTCACTCCGACTCCCTCTGCCTCATGGCTCCCCTGATTTTGTGTATCAGTGCAATCTTTCCACCCTCTTGGGTGTCTTGCTTTTACAGATCACACAGCTCTTGTCTGGTAAATAATAACCACTTAACTTCCAAAATCTTCAGCCAATGTTCTTTGAAGAGTAACCTCTTCAGAGCGCTGGGACATGCTTGCACTACCTTCCCTTCAGAAGGAACTCTCATAGTTGGGTCTCTGACACTGGCGTCTTGAAGGATTTCACATGGCCTGGACTTAGGTTTAAAAGAAAAACTGGCTTTCAGTAGAGGTGGGGGGAGGTGGGTACCTTGTTGACACTGCTCCCTCACCCGGCTGTAGGTAAGAGTTTTCTTTTTCCTCCCACACAACACAAGGAACAGAGAAGTCATTTAAGCCTTATAAATACTGGCAGGCTCAAAAAGCAAGTCGCCAGTCTTAAAAACAAGTCTCTGTTTCCTTTGGCTAATCTGCAAATCCAGTCATATTTTCAGATAAGAAGGTAAACAGAGGGTGGAGGAGATTAAGGAGGCCTGTCTTAGGCTAGTATCTTTATAGAGAGACTGCGAGAAGAAATGTTACTGGAGTCTTTCCCTTTCAGGGAAAAGGTTAGTAGCCAAGCCCAGAATAACCCCAAAACCTAGGAGGGTGGTAGAAATAGGCACTTCTCTCTCTACCTTCAAGACAAAACCAGAACACCAATGAATAAGGTGCCAGACACACTGGTGCCAGAGCCCAGTCTCAGGGTTTAGAGGCAGGGAACAGGGTGGAAAAGAAAATTGGTGGAGTCTGTAGTCTGTAGAACTGCCTCTACCCACTATTTAGATGGAATGGCTGCCTAGAGGGGTAACAAGTCCCCCATCTCTTAAAAAAAAAAAAAGAAAAGAAAAAGAAAATCCATGCCTTGTGGTAAGCCTCTCTTAGCAAGGATGCTGAGGAATGTTCTCCAGATGGTAGAACCAGATCAGAAGGTTGAAGCTGGAGAGGTAAGGAGGACAGGATGGAAACCCTCTGAAACTAAAGGCAGAAGCCAGCAGAACTCAGGAGGTGATAAGTTCATGGCTTTATGGCTTCTATAATATTCTCAAAGAAATATGTGACCCTAAGAAAAATAATGAACCAATAGATGAGGTGATCTTTAAGGTTTCTCCCCTAAACCCCAGGATCTAGGATCCCTTAGATCTCAGAATTCAGAGTAGGGTACAAAGATATTCTGTAAGATTTAAAGACGGATCCCTATGTGGCATGTGAGGTCCAGGATGGCAAGGATTTCTATGAGTTTCCTTCACTGTTTTGTACCACCAGCATGTACAGCAGTGGCTGCCATGTAGTTGGGAAACATTTGTTGATTAATGTGCGTGAATGAACCCTAGTCAAAGCCTCTACTTCTTTTCCTTAGGGACCCCTGGACAAATGAGGTCTCATCTGGCTGGCAGTGGTGATCCCTGGGCCTCAGCAAATGCTCATCTTTGGACCTTATCTGTACAAATTCAAAGAGTCTCCCTCATAATTCTAGTGATAATCTCATCGGAAATCTAATGTCAGCTCCTGATTACTCAGTCTGATGGGGCCACCCTGAAAACCCCCACCCCCAGCTCCCGCTCCTAGACTAGAGATAGAGAGAAAGGTGTTCGCTGTGGCCCTGGATGCCAGCTTCATAAAAGGCTTCTGCTGCTCTTGACTTCAAGCCTCCCCATGTTGCTGATACTGCAACCTCATTGTGTTGATATTGGTCTCTAAGGTAAAGAAAGCTTTACAGGGGAAATGTTTGGACCTGGAGATTCCTGTTTGCTCCAGGTGTGGGCTAATAGCCAGAATAATGAGCATTTTCATTCATTTCCTTTTAAAGTGCCACCGATAATGTAGCTAAGTGGACAGCTCCAAACCATTCCTACTGCTCAATTACCAAAACAAGTTTCTGAAATACAACTGATACTTCCTACCTCTGTGGAATTTCACCTAGAGGAAATGCCAAGAACTATATCCTTTTGAAGGCCCCAAGATCTTGAGGGGAAGAGCAAGGAGAGAAGGAGAAGAGTAGGGTAGGTGAGAAGGGAAGAGAGTGACAAACAGCAGAGGCTAATCTGAATTGCTAATGTCCACTTTTATAATGGCCTGCCACAAAGTTAAGCCTGTTAGGTACATTAGTTCATTAAGCCCTTTTGACAGCCCTGTGCGAAAGATTTTATTTATCCCATTTTAATTTTTTCTAAAGATATTTTATGTATTTGAGAAAGAGTGAGAGAGAATGTGTGTGCAAGCACTGGGTGGGATAGTGGGGAGGGGCAGAGTGACAGAGAATCTCAAGCAGACCCAGCACTGAGCACTAGCCCACTGCAGAACTCAATCCCACAACCCTGAGATCATGACCTGAGCCAAAATCAAGACTCAGATGCTTAAATGACTAAATCACCCAGGCACCCCTATTTACACCATTTTAAAGAGGAGAAAACTGAGGCCCAGAGACTTGTCCAAGGTCACCCAGCTGAGCTGTGACCGAGCTGGATTTATACTAAAGCCTGTGCTCTCTACCACCATTTTGCACTGCCTCTCTTTATGTCACAATTCTGCTCCTCCTTCTCTTTACCATATGTGTATCCTTCATCATTATGTGAGGATGGTTTGAGTTAAACTGTGACTCAGACCTGGAGAGAAGAGAAAGCAAGCCTAGGACACGAGGAACTCATGGTGGTTCTATATCAGTGGATTGTAGATTGTAAAAGTTAGAGATGGAGGTGGAACTTTGGGTAGGCCAGTGTGCTTGACCAGGGCCAGGGCAGGGTTTGAAGTGGGGGAAGACCATGCCATGACTATGTGTTGGAAACAGCATGCCAGTTGTGGCATGCCAACCCCCAAACAAGACGGACTCTGCTGTGTTAAGGAAGCCGTCTGGCCCATGGCATTCCCGGAAGGGGCAAGCCTGGCAAATCTCAACCTTGTAACCCAGTCTGGGAAGCTGGCCCCTGTTGGGTTTGGCAAGGAGGCATTTATGAGCTCAGCAGGAGAGAATGAAGAGTGTCACTGGTTTAGAGAGGAAGAATCTGTTGCACCAAGATGACAGCTGGGCCATCGCACAGAAGGGCTTGGCAGTGTGTCTGGGCTACCTTTGTTTCTGACACATGTGGTATAACCAAACTGGAGTCAGGCTCATCCATGGCATATTGGGGCTTAAAGCTCTGAAAATGATCCCTATAAATCTTATTACTCTAAGTGTGGTCCACAGACCTAGAAGCTCGTCATCCACCCGGATGGAATCTCAGATTCCACTTGAACCTGCTGAATTAGAATCTTTAAAGTCTGAGAAGCACTGTCTTAGAGTCTGCCCTGACCTAGGATCAGAATCTCTGGAGCCACATTTCTCAAATCTAACTGACATAGAAACTCCCCAGGTCAATCAGATACAGGCTGAAGTCTGAGAACAAATACAGAAAACCTTTGAAATGTCATAAGGACATCAATGGGGCATTTTAAAAAATATTTTATTTACTTGAGAAAGAGAGAGAGCATGCACAGAGGGAGAAGCAGACTCCCTCCCCACTCAGCAGGGAGCCCGATGCAGGCTTGATCCCAGAACCCCAAGATCATGACGTGATCCAAAGGTAGATGTTTAACCAACTGAGCCACCCAGATGCCCCTCAAATGGAGTATTTAAACCACAGCTTTCAGGTGCTTCTCCAACCCAGTAAATTCCCTTTGAGACAGCATGGAAATTATCATCTGCTGATTTGTGGTCCACCTACTTCTAAAAAAGGATTCATGACTGATTATGAACGGAGCAGGTGGTCAGCAAAGCAGCGTAACAAAATGGATTGCAGGGAAACTCCATAAGCCGACAACCCACTAAACCCTTTTCTCCACATCTGGGGTATTATAGAGCCTAAAATCCCACTGCTCGGTTATCCTTGTGCTTCTTTTTAAAATTACAAGTTTCTCTTGGCGGAAAAGGCATATTTACATTAAATTGTTGATGACTTTTCAAAGCCTGCTTTCCTGATGGCAATCCGTCAGTAAGTCCTGGCATTCTATCTCCAAAGAAAATCTCAAGTGTGCTATTTCTTTCCACCTCTGCTGAGCCATTGTGTCTCATTTGCATGCCTGCCAAGAACTTCCCAGCTGGTCTCTCTATTCCTACTTCTGTCCCCTCTGATCTCTGTTCTACACAGCTCTCAAAGCGGTCACTGAAGGATGGAAATCTCATCATGTCATATCCCAGCCAAAAGCCAAAAACTGCCTGTATCAGTTTCCTTTGGCTTCTGTAACAAATTGCCACAAAAGTGGTGGCTTAAAATAACAAAATTTATTATCTCACAGTTCTGGACTGGAAGTCCAAAATCTGTATCACTGGAAGTCCAAAATCTGTATCACTGGGTTAAAATCAGCACATCAGCAGGACCATGCCCTCTCTGGAGGCTTTAGAGGACAATGTGTTCTTTGCCTCCTCCAGCTTGGGGAGGCTGCCAACCTTCTTCAGCTTGTGGCCACATCACTCCAGTCTCTGCCTCCATGGTCACAGTGCCTTGTCCTCTTCTGTCTGTCCACTCTCCCGCCACCTCCTTTTTCATAGGGATACATGGGATGGCACCTCCCCATCTCAAGATCCTGAATTTAATCATATCTGTACAGTCTTTTTTGGTCATATTAGAAAACATGGATAGTTCCCACACTAGGATGGACTATCTCTGGGGATCATCAATCCACTGCACCTAATAAAATCCAAAATCTGTACTGTGGCCACTAAAGTCCCATGTGACCTAGTCCTTGCCCAACTTTTAGAGCCTATTCTACTCCTCTTTCCTCATTTTTCTGGCCCACCCCTCCAGTCTGCTTTTAGATCTTCAAGTCTGTGCCTACCACGGAGACTTTGCTCTTGTTATTTCTTTTGCCTGCAGTGCTACCACTCTTGGCCCCATTTGCTGAATGAATGAATAGATGAATGAATGAATTGATGGATGAATGGATGGATGGATGGATGGATGGATGGATGGATGAATAAATGAATAAGTGTCTTTTTCCTAAAAACTCAGGAAACAAGATGGTGGGGAAAGTAGAGACAGCAGTATGGGTAGAAATTAACTTCATCTACATCTCAATTTTGCCTAGAAAGTTGTTTGGCTAAAGATGCTTCCACCTACTCTTTTTTCAATTGCCAAATACCTCAAAATATCCACAGCTCTTAGGCACTTGGAAGCTTCCTAGAAAGGAGTAGCTTTAAATGGTTGTAGCCAAGTTAGAAAGTTGGAACTGGGTATTGATAGGAATAATGTCACATGGAAACATCCCCTCTCTCCTCGTTCTGAAGAAACAAGACAGTCCAAGGTATACAAAGCTATTTTGACTTCCAGCAATGATTTTGATGGTGTTTCTTCTTCTAGTGGTCAATGAATATTCATTGTTGATTTTAGTAGCAATTTTACGAAGGCCACCGCTAATGGCTGCATCCTGCCCTGGAGACAGTATGCCTGCCAGTGGTTAAATGACCTTTAATTATCTCCTGCCTCTGAGAGAAGGTCTATCATTAAATGGAATTTCTTGCACACTATTATGATGAAAATGTAAATAGAAGTTCTTTCTGCCTCAGAAAGAAGGAGTCTGAGTTCTGTATAGTTATATAAATTAACAACAGTCACTACATTATATGTAGTAGGTGGTCTAGAGTGATCAACACACTTTCTTCCAGTTTTCCTGGGTCTTTCTCCACTAGTACAGTAAATCTTGAATCACAGGAAACCCCTTAGTCTCAGATACACTAGGACTACTGGTTGCCCAAGTGGTAGCTAAAAAGCCTATCCCTAACACTTGAAGGAGCCAGGGTAAAAAGATACTAGAAGAGGCCCATGAGGTATGTATCTAAATATACAGAAGTTATAAATCAAACTAAAACACTGCCCAATAAAAATGTTCTATCCTCCTATCATGACAAATGTCCGCAAAACAACCCGGAAGGCTGGGTTTGAGTTCCAAGCTCTTAGACTCCCCTCTGGCTTCTGGTCTGTCTCCACTTTCCCTTCCTACTCCTAGCTCTCTACCCCACACCCCAAACCCCAAGAGGTCTTGCTCCATCCTATAAGCAACTACATCTTGGTTTCCCCCTGGGGCCTAGAAGTAAACTGTGACAAGGCCATTCTTGGAGGAGAATGGCCTTAGGGCAGAGGAACACCCAGTTCTAGAAATGGGATTGGAGCCATTTAAGAAGAGAATTCTGAGGTCATGGAACCTAAACCTAGCCTGGAAGGGATAGGTGGCCAGAAGAAGGAAAAGAGTGGAATCTACAGGACAGGAGTCACTCTTTCTGGAGTCTAAAAACCATACTGGAAGTCACCACTCTCTAGAGTGTCCATGAAATTAAAATATGTTAGATAATTTCCAATTTCCAATTACACCACCAGGTCCTTGTGGGCAGAAGGCTAGAGTTGTTCAACCCAGAGAAATAATGTCTGAACAAAATGTTATGGATGCCCTGAGACTGTTCCTAGAAAGAACTGAGGACCTCACTAGAGAAAACAAAATTACAGTACAGTACAGCAGAGAAAAGAAGTCACGTAGCAAAGAGAAAGAACTACTTAAATAACGGCTCTCTTACCTGGAGATTGATAAGAAAAGTGTCTGCCAGAGAGAAGAGACTGGGAGCTTGAATGTCATCCTTCTGAGACCACGCTAAGGCAAGATTTCTGTTTTCCTTCAGGGGATTTACTTTGATTGATGATGCAGATTGTGGTCCAAGTATCAGTAGGTAACAAGTATTGCAAGCTAAAAATGCCTCGTGTGCTCTTGTAGTTTTGTTCATATGAGCATAGTGAATAGCAGGCAGCCAATATTACATAATTAACAGCACAGAGGTGATATGAGGATATGAGATGGCAAAAAAGATCATGAAAGTAGAAAATACTGATGTCCTGTTTAAAAGTATCATGTCAGATAAGTTAGGTTTAGATAATCTCTCTGCAATTTACTAACAGTGAGACCATAGGTGAGTTACTTCACATATTTGAGCCTTGGTTTTAATTCCTAAGCAAAATTGGGATCAAATACTACATGCAGGAAGTCTGGGGGGCTCAGTCGGTTAAGCATTTGCTTTTGGCTCAGGTCATGATCCTAGGATCCTGGGGTCAAGCCCTGCATCAGGCTCCCTGCTCAGCAGGGAGTCTGCTTCTCCCTCTTTCTCTGCCCTTCCCCTTACTTGTGCTCTCTTTCTCTCTCAAATAAATAAATGAAATCTTTAAAAATAATAAATACTACATGTGACTAGTATGAGGAATAATTGAGATAAAGCAAATAAGGAACCCAACCAGTGTTTGTAACATTTTAAGTATTCCAAAATACTACTTCCTAAGGGGAAGAAAAAAGATGGTAGTGGTGGTGCTGATGGTAGTTGCAGTATTACACTAGTAGAGCACTACTACTTGATGTCAAGAAGAAGTAATACCATTGTATACCAATATGGGATATAGGCAGATTAGCTGGATTCTGAAGCTCCTGGTCCTTAAGTCTAAAAAGGAGATTCTTTGATGATAATTAAGACATCGGGCAAAAGAATCCCTTTGAATAAGGAGGTGATACATGGACTAGACCTGTGGTAATTGCAGAACAACAAAAGAACTGACAGGGAGACACATGGAAACATGACTCACTCGTGGCTTCATTGAGAATACATGGCAAAACTCAGCAAGTGCCAATGAGCACAGAATCATCTCCAACCACGTGGGAGACACCAAGAGAAGCTGCTGAGGGAGCTAACCATCGTACTCACAGTTGCACAGACTCAAGCTGAGTCATCACAGCAATTCAGTAATATCTCAAGTGATAGAAGACGGATCACTCACGGGCAAGCCTGAATCACCACCACTACAAGCAACTATTCTCATCCCCAGCCAAACTTAGGTACTACTCAATGCGTATATGAATCATTTCTAAATTAAGCATGAAGATTTCCAAATTATCTCAACATGATCTAACATCTGGACAGGAGATATTTATTATTGAGTTGGAGGAGGGGACATGAGGAGAGAGAAAAAATAGAGAGAAGGCTATGTTCTCTAAGAAAACTATTTTCTTTTGAAATATGGAACTATTTTTGCAAAAAAGACTGACTCACTTTATTTTTTTAATCACCAAAAAGGAAATAGAGTGTGTGTAATAGACTGCTTTACACTAAATAAAGACATCATGTGGACATGAGGCTTTCTAATTTGGTTTTATATTATTCTAACTGCATTAAAAATGTACACACGAATATAAGATTGATTCATTTCTGGGTTGGATTGCCTAAGGTCTTTCTGCTGTTACAAATAACTTCCCGCAAAGCTTTCTCATGCCTTCTGGGATGTAGGAACGTAGTTCACCCCATGATGCTCTCTGACCTGGTCACCCCAAGTTCTTGTTCTTTTTCCCATGGGCTGTGAGGCTCACTGAAGAGCTCTTGATTCTTCGGGAGGACAGCAGGAAGATCCAAAGGCTCTCCTCACCCCAACTTCTCAATGTCTTTTGTTACAAGTTTTCTACTTCCTGGGCTCAAGAATGTTCTTGGTTATTACCGTGAGCTGTAGAATCAGACAGACCAGGATTCAACTCTTTGCTCTGCCACTTCACCCTATGTGACCACAGACAAGCTGTTTATCCTTTTTGAGCCTCAACTTCCTTGTCTGTGAAATGGGGATACTAAGTCCTTAACTCAGGAAAGATTAAGTGTGACCATCTTTGTAAAGGACTTGGCTCAGTGGCTGGCTACATGGCAAGAGCTCCCACAAATGTTAGTTCTTATTCTTTCTAACAGATGAGTGCTAGGAATTATGTATTTAGACATCCAGGACCTGGAATCTGATGCTTTAGGCAATAGAAAACTGTAATCTCCAGCCAAACTGAACTTCTTTTGCTTTGGGGCCCATGCTTTTCCTATCATAATATTCCCCATTCATCACCTTTTGTTATAATTGCTTGTTTAACATCTGTTTTTTCCAGGAGAGTAGATTCTGTGAATCTTTTTTCACTGCTACACGTCTGATACCCAGCCCAGCTCTTGGTATAGAAAAAGATGTCCAAAAGATATTCATTGCATGACTGAAAGACTGAACAGCCAATGGACCAATGAAGTGACAGACCAAATAATTGCTAGAACCACAGACCAAACGATGAATGACCAACTGAGTGATTCAATGAATGAAGGAATGAACATATGAACGAATGATGGAGACTGGTCATGTAAATTCAACTGGATATGAAAATATTGTCCTAGCATGACAACAGATGAGACTACTAAATACAGGATTTTAACTTGGAAAATGTAAGGTCTTTAGGGGGATATATAATACTTGTTTTTTGAATATCTTAGAATTCAGTTCTTCCTCCACCCCCATCAATGATAGGATGGGTGATAATACACTACTGGAAAACATTACTCATTCCACACTCACATGGCCCTCAAATTGCACATCCCTCCCACTCTCCATCATGAACCAGAATCTGCTTGACAGTTTCTGGCCTCAGCGTGTCTATCTATGTCAGATGACATCATGGCCCAACCATGTGTCTTGGGCTGTGAGAACAACTTGGGGAAATCAACAAGAAGGCCCAGATCTTTTGATGCCTAATTTCTGATAACTAAGAATCTTTCCTGAAATCTCCCATCCACCCCTTTCTTCTTGGTGAGCTCATCTTGTCTTTCCAGAAAGGCTGATCAGTGGCAAGGCATTGCTGGACTTCGTCAGGGGGATTTGGTGTCTTCATACCTTGTTCATCAGCCACAGGACACACTCATCTTTCAAGAGTTCTGGAATTCTGCCCATGAATGTCTGAACATTCTGCTGCAATCCCAAAGGACCTCTTAGAATGTACATGTTTAGTCACAGAAGATCCAAGCTGTTTTTAAATTAAAACCTGCCTCGAATGAACATAAAATGACCAGTGAGCTGTATTTTGACTATCCTCCTAAGAATCTTGTGACTGTAACAACACAAATAGAACACTCGTTAATGCCATTTTCCTGGTGTAAGGGAAGGGGAGAGACTACCAAATGCAGGCTGATGAAAACCATAAAGGTCACTAGGAAGATTTTCTAAAAGAACCAAGTGTGATGGCTACTTGCCTGGAAATTAGTAAATAATAATTATGCAGTTATGACATCTTTTCTATGTCAGGCAAGAGACTGCATACTTTCTATACATCAGCACATTTAATCTGCCTGGAAGTACTATGATATTGGTATTAGTGCTTCTATTGTACAGGTAGGTAAGTTGAGTTTCCAAATAGGTGCCCATGCAGGGATGAGAACCAAATGTGCCTGACTTCAAACCTGATGTTCCTACCCCTCCAATAGGCTGCAACACAGCACCTGAGATAAGGGAAAGCATGACTGCTGACAAAGTGGAATGGAACTGTAGAATATAACTTAGGCAGGACAAAACAGTACCTGAAGTCTAGAGGGGAAAAGACCTTGTGAACACATGACCAACAGTTTTCCAATAGATCAACTGTCATCCTATAAGAAAGGGAGAGCCCTTCCAATAGATCACAAAGGCTGGAAAGAACAGGTAGGGTCTAGGAAGACAGATGGAAGCCAAGGTGACACAGAACTTTGTAACAGTGAGAGATGTTCACAACTGAGAGAATGAGTTCTTGAACACGGGAAGTGTCCAAGCAGAGGGTAGGTGCTAAAACAGTGGATGGTATACCTTTGAGGTCCTGGCCCTCTGTCTGAATTGGGTAGATGTCCACTAACCATCTGAGAAGCTTACCCCTATTTGTGCCCAATCACCATCTGCCACAAGCATGCAAGTAAAACCATGTCTGCAGAAACAGTCTAACACAAGTTTTATCTCCCTGAGGCTACAGGAGGGAATCGTGGGAACTGTTACTCTGAATCTCTTTGTGATAAACAAGGAAGAACTGGGGGACATTGGAAGGGAGAGAAATCTTGGGAGAGGAAGGAAACCATGGGTATTACTTTGTGCCAAGCCATGGGTTGGGTGCTTCACACATGCTTCCTCATAAAGCAGGGTACTGCTGTTTGAAAGTAGGGCTGATCATTTCCATCCTACAGCTAAAATAGTCTAAGAGGAAAAAGTTAATTTGCCCATAGCCACATGGCTAATAAATAGGATATAACCAAGGCTCAAACTCAGATATGCCTGACTTCAAAACCCTCATTCTTTTCTCAATGGTTTGCTGCCAAACCCAGTGAGGGAGTTTGGGCAGGATATTGAGAGAAGGTGCTTAGGACAGGTGGATTTGGATGAGCAGAAGAAGAATAAGAAGGCTGCAGAATGCAGTAAAACACAAGAGAGTAGGTCAGAATTTGATGCTCAGACAGGCAATTTAATCACTGAGCAAAGGCAGGCAACAGAGAGGAAATGGATCAAGCCAGACATCATCTCTTTCACATAGCATTCTACTTTTGACCTTGAACCCAAGCCATAGAACTGGTTCCAAATTACGAGTGATACAAGTTCTTAAATAGAACCTCAGACATTTTAATCTGAACAAAACCCATATATGTCAACTTTGCCCCAAGGGTAATATACAGAAAAATATACATTTTTTTTCTCCAGAGTATCCCATGATTTCAATATCCCATAAAGAGATGTTACCAGGTAACATAGGTTCATAAGGCTTTGGAAAATTAAGATGCCAAGATGGTAAACAGAATGGAAAATGTGATAATGAGAAAAGATGATAATAATGGCTTTAACTGTATTGATTTTTATCTCCTGTCTCCTGGGAAACAGGGGTGCTACAATGCTCCCTTCAATCCCTGGCTGTTGGGGTTGAATAGACCTAATTTTCTTCCATTATCTAGCAAATACAAAGTTATTCCAAAATAGAATTTTATTCTAAATGGTCCCCGTTATTAGATTGTTGAGGGACACCTACAATTAGACCACAGGTGTTAAGTGTGTATGTGTGTATAGTCGAGGGGCATGGAGGGGAGGTTTATTTCTATCATAGGGATCCAGACCCTATCCTGTGGGAATTAAGTGTCCTTAGCATATCCTGGCATGTGGTGAAATGAGCCATTCCTAGGGCTCGGTCTGCTGTTCTATAAAATGGGAATAAGACCACTTGCCTCAGGAAGATGCCCAGAGGATGCAATAAAATTGCCCTCAGGCAGTCATGTTGGTGTTAGCTCAGAAATGGCACTTGGTACCACTCATCCTGAGCATGTCCCTTGAAGCTGGGGAATTCCTCCTTTGATAGGCCAGCATCAACCCACCACCTGACCTATCTAAGCTAGCCCACCTGTCCCCCAATCCTCCTCCCCGAAAGATCAAAATCATTCTTACACTGGGAATTTAGAGCTGCAATAATGCCCCTTTATCCTGTCCAAGAGATTTTCTCTTTAGTAAGTCATACCAACACCTCACTCCCAGTGGGCCACGTAGAACACAACAAGTATTCTGATATACCTTGGCTGCAAAGTACATGCAGGTCAGCAAATTATAATGATTCAAGAAGGCCCACATCAGCAAATTGCTCCAAATTCTCCAGTGTCTCACATTCAAGCCTCATACCCAAAGATGCAAAACTAGATCAATGTTAGCTGGAACCCTGGCATGGGAACAGAACATTTGGAAGGGCCGTCAGGCTTAAAACAAACTTTTGCATATGACCCCACATTCATTCCTCACAATGAGCCCTATTTTGACACAGGAGAATACCAAGGCACAAGGGAGTTATATACCTAAAGTCACTGTCAGTGGTCAAAGAATTCTATGGTCAGCTTTCTCCTCATGATACAAGAGCAGCCAGCAGACTTGCCCTAGTAAAGGTCCCCAAATTTCTGTCTTGTTTCTCCTAGCACCTCTAACTGATTTTCCTATTCTAATTAATTGCCAAAATCAAATCATTTTAACAACTTCACATGCAAGAAGCAGAAGAGACTACACAAGAACCCCACAGGGTGTTCTATATCTCAACAACCCAGCAAACGCCACACTGAGATCATCTCTAAAACCCACCTTGCTTCTGTATGGGTCAGGGTGCTGGCTAGAAATACTTGAAGGGGTAACCACAGGAAGTTTAATCAAGGCACTATCAATGAAGAAGAAAACAGGGCCATGTGAGAAGATGCACCCTGAGGCCAGTGACAGCAAGAGGCGAGACCACCCCAAGGCCTAAAGAGGCCATGGGAGAGAGCTGTCCCCAGGTTCACAGAAGCTGTGACTAGAGGTAGAAGAACATGACCACCACCTCCAAAACCCAGGCCAATAGGGAGGAAGAGGAAAGATTAAATATGCTCCCCCCTGATCTCCTACCAGTCTCCTGCTCCCAGGAAGACAGCACAGATGCTTAAGCAGGAAGTCCGTGCATCAGCCTACCAGGAACAGAGCTGGAGGAAGAAAGTAAAGAGCAAATCTAGAGAGAAACATGGAAAACATCCAGAGAAATCCTGAAAGGTGAGGAGCCCTGTCTCCCCACCTTTGTCCAAGCTAAGCCCTATTGTAAAGCCAGGCATCTCATGAGTGATCCCAGTGATCCCTAACTAAGGAGCAGCTTAAATAACCCAGCAGAGGGGATGCCTGGGTGGCTCAGCAGTTTGGCGCCTGCCTTCAGCCCAGGGCATGATCCTGGAGTCCCGGGATTGAGTCCAATGTTGGGCTCCTTGTGCGGAGCCTACTTCTCCCTCTGCCTGTGTCTCTGCCTCTCTCTCTGTATCTCTCATTAGTAAATGATTTTTTAAAAATCTAAAAAAAAAAAAATAATAACCCAGTAGAGCTTCATTCTCTTATCTGCAAATATGCAAATAGGAATAATAATATCTACCACCTGGGGTTGTGCCAAGGCTTAAATACATAAAGTTACTGTCTGCAAATAGAAAATACCAGGTATTTTGTTCACTGCCTTCCTGGTACCCAGAACGAACACACACACACACACACACAATGGATAGGCTGAATATAGCATTTAATATTACACGTATGGAAATGAAATGTGTAATATGGCTCCTTGGTAAGAGTAGGTGCTGCTTTAAAAATGATACATGCAACACAGGTGACTTACTGCCCCAGGAAGGTTTAAGAATTGAAGGGAGCAAAAGTATTTCTTTTCAAAAAGGGAATCTTGATAGAATTCATTTCCTCACCAGTGTGAAACTTGGTAAGCTTCCTTCTTTAAAGCTAGTAGGACAGAGGCAGAGGCAGAGATTTCTTCTCTCTGATTTCTAGTCACTGTTGTAAAGAGCTCGCCAGACTGGGTCAGGCCCACTCAGGAATAGTCTATCTTTGGATTAACCTGTTAGAGACCTTAATGACATCAGCAAAATCCCTTCACTTTGAACATAAGACACAACATACTCATGGGAGCGAAGCCCCACCACCTTTGCGACGTCCTGTTGGCTAGAAGCAAGTTACAGGGACCTCTCATTCTCCTAGGGATTGTTACACGAGGGCCTGGGTCATTGAGGGGACATCTTAGAATTCTGTCCACCACAGATGAGCATGTGGATGTACTTTGAAAGGGAGAAGGAATAAAGATTATTATCCTGATTTTTCAGAAACTCAGGGACTCTTAAAGACAATGCCCAAATCCCTGAGCTCATCCCTGCGACAGAGCTGAAACACATGCAGAGATTTTTCTGGGTCTAAATCTTGTGCTCTTTACATTCTCTTGTTGACCTCGGAAAGAAGGGAATGGCTCCATTGCATCGTCAACTAGGATATATATCTGATACTCAGAGAAAATGTATCACTTGCTCCTACTAAATAATAATACATTTGAGTTGCAAGTGGCCTTAGAGATGATGGCCAGACACATCATTTTAGCAGAGCTAGGATCAAAATGTAGGGCTCTGGACTCCTGAATGGATAGATTCTCATTGTGTCCTTCATAGTCTCTGTCAAACCTGGGCTATAACGCAAGAGAATGCTTGAATTCAACAATCATGTTTTGTTTTTATCCAGATGTTTTGGTCTTATAAGCAAAGCCTTTCTTGATCTAGGAAGCCCACCCAAAAATCTGAAGAAAATTAGATAGTCATTCTAAAATTAAAGTCACTGTAAGAATGACAGGAAAGACAAAAATTTCAGTTGTGAACAGTTCACATATACATGGTATAAATGTTGGGTCAAATTGATACAAATCAAAACATATAAGCTTATCCAGGCATATTTAGGTCAATTAATATACATTAAAATATACTATATGGTCAAAGTAGACCAGACACGCAGTTAGTGGTTCTCAGACTCTCAGTCTTTCCACTTGATCATGAGAGGTTGTTAGTTATGAGCTAGGTCTCTGTTAATACCCCCTTGGGTGTCCTTGCTGTGAATTAAACAGTAAATCAGATACTGTCATCCCCCGGTAGAACCCTACAACTGCTCTGTCCAATACTGTAGCCACTGGCCACAAGTGACTACTAAGCGTTTGCAATGTGGTTGATCTCAATGGAAGTGTACTGCAAGTGTAACTTGTACACCAGGTTTCAAAGATACAGCACCAAAAAAAGGATGTAAAACATATCAGAATGGGAATCAATCACAGACAGAAATGACATTTGGGATACATTGGGTTAGGTAAGATGTATTATAAATAGTTTACCTGTTTCCTTCTACTTTTTTAAAATGTGGCTATTAGAAATTTTTAAATTATATACTTGGCACACATTATGCCTCACTGGAAAGTACTGATCTATAATTCCCCACTGTTCTCAGAAAAGAATTTAGCCTCTGTAGCAGGGTGTGATCCAGTCACTGCCTACTTCTCTGGTCCCCTTATGCTTTCTCCCTGTCCCTCATTACCCTCCAGCCACAGAAACTTTATGATCTCTCATAAGGGGATCATAGAAAGGGACACAGAAAGCCTGTACCCACCTTAGGGTCTTTGCACTCAGGATTCCATTCTTGTGAAATGTTCTTTCCATGGCAACTCTACTCATAGCTGACTCATTCTCCCTCTTCAGGTCCTCAGCTCATATGACCTCTTTAGTCAGGCTTTCTGGACTACCTGATGTGAATGGACCACATATCCAGTGAATCTCTGCTCCCTTTACTTCCTCTAAGGCACTCACTTCCATCCTCCATATCCTGATCTAATTATCTGTTCACCTATTTAATGCCTGTCTCCCTCCACTAGAATCGAAGCTGTGTGAAGACAGGAAGCTTTCCAGTCTTATTCATGGTCTATCAGAGCCTCAGCTCAGGGTCTCCTAACCCACTGTAGTTCTCAGTTCAATGTTTGTTGAATGAGTGAATGAATGAATGAACAGTGAAAAGGGCATGAAAAGGAGTCAAAAGCCCCAGTTAGGACAAACCCATTGATAATGACAATGACAACAATACCATCTTCCTTCAAGTGCTTACTTTTCTCCCTATAGTCAATCCTTAAGATTCATTTGGGAGGTAGTATGGTATAATTGAAAGGGCCACTTACTGGCTGTGTGACCTTGGATAGAGCCCTAGACTGTTCTCAAATCTCCACCTTCTCCCAGAAAAATAATTAGAATTATTATGGAATAATTAGAATCATCCTTTGATGTCTTGACATTCAATTAAAAAAGAATAAGAATAAGAATAAGAATAAGAATAAGAATAAGAATAAGAATAAGAATAAGAAGAAGAAGAAGAAGAAGAAGAAGAGGAGGAGGAGGCGGCGGCGGCGGTGGCGGCGGCGGCGGCCCAGAGGGCCCCAGTGACATTTATTAGACCAAGACATTCCTTAAGGGAAATGATTCCTTTATTTACCTGAGGGGGCCCCCAGCACCCAAGACTCTGACTACAGGTCCCCTGGAACATCTGGCTCAAGAGTAGGGTTCAAAGAGTCAGCATCTTTAGCCAGGAAAAGAATAAGTACTAGCAGGGACTGGGGGGTGCCTTTCTGCCCACAACAGGTTATTCTCCAGAAAAAAAGAGACTGGGCCACCCCAAGCAGTAGCTCCTGATTCTCACGTTCTGAAAAGAGTCACTATATCTGCCTCCTTAATTGACACTGGGGCCAAGGGTAACAACAAGGAAGGGAAGGAGGTCATGAGTTTCAAGCTATACGATGTTAAAGTTAATAAAATTAGAATTATTCCATGGAACCATAATTTCTCAAGATGTGGCAAGAAGGGTGGCTGGAAAAGGAGTGAGAAATGACTTCACTGGGAAGGCTTCTGCGCAGTTTGCAAGGGATAAAGCATGTCTTTGTTATTCTCCTGGCTTCTGTTCCTATACCTCTGAAATATGAAGGCTTCTGGCATGACATCCCAGTTCATCACCATTGTTCCAAGGGTTTGCTACTGAATGGGCTATTCACATGGAAACCTCTTCGAGGCCAGGCTTCTGTTGGCCACAGTTTATTTACACCCTGGTTTAATGTGCAGCACACCTTGGAAGTTTGGACAAACTAGACCACGGTACAGCATTGCACCATCTCTTCCTAGTCCTGCCTGCCTGCTCACTGCTGATTAAAAGCCAGAACCCCACCCTCATTCATTCAGCCCACACGTTCTAAGCGTCTATCACATGCGAGGTGTTGGGGCTACAGCTGGGAGCAAGCAAAACAAACGCCAATGACAGCAGATCCATGAAAGAAGAAAAGGGGAATCACAACTGGAAAGCCCTTTCCAGGAATGTGAAAAAAAGGAATCAAAATTTGGGTTCATTGATCAAGAGTTGGGATTGCTGGGGATGATGGTGTGTCAAGAACTGGGGATCTCTGGGTGACTCAGCAGTTGAGCGCCTGCCTTCAGCCTGGGGCGTGATCCTGGAGTCCCAGGATCGAGTCCCATGTCGGGCTCCCTGCATGGAACCTGCTTCTCCCTCTGCGTGTCTCTGCCTCTCTCTCTGTATGTGTCTCTCATGAATAAATAAACATAATTTTTTAAAAAATGGCGGAGGGTTTAAGAAGGAAAGTACCTCTGATAAGAGACGGAGTTCTAGAGGGACACCTGGGTGGTTCAGTGGTGGAGAGTCTGCCTTCACCTCAGGGAGTGATCCTGGAGTTCTGGGATTGAGTCCCACATCGGGCTCCCTGCAGGGAGCCTGCTTCTCCCTCTGCGTGTGTCTCTGTCTCCCTCTCTCTCTGTCTGTCTGTCTCTGTGTCTCTCATGAATAAGTAAATAAAATCTTTTAAAAAGAGAGAGGAAGGAAGCCCTAGAATGTGGCCAGCAGTTCCTCCATCCCCCCAAATCAGTCACATGAAGTAGTCTGGGACCCCTCCCCTCCTTCAGTCTCCCTGCAACCTAGTTTTATGGTAGACCCCCTGAGCCCTGCTTTTCTGGCAGGGGGTGCTGCCAACATGAGTTTTAGGACCGAAAACCTCAGGAGAGAGCAATATTCCCCCAGGATAAAAAGTGGGGTTTGGTTCTCCGCCCAGGCAGGGAAAAGCACCCCCGGGGACCCCACGTCTGGCTCAATAGAGATGTGTCTGTGTAGGCACACAACACTGTGAAGGAAGATCTTGCTGAGACTGTCTTAGGGGACTTGTTATGTGAGATGTTGTCAGACCCTTCACCCCAAGGAGGTGAAAAATCCACAGATGGAATCCCGCTTGTCCAGATCTCGACAGCCTCATCTATCGAGTTTAACCAGAATTTCCTGGCTTATGGCTTCTTGTAATGCTGTGCCTCTTCTCCCTGGGGAAGTTCTCACTCTCATCCACGAACTAAGATTGATTGATTAATTGATTGAAAGATTTTATTTATTTATTCATGAGAGACACACACACACACACACAGAGGCAAAGACACAGGCAGAGGGAGAAGCAGGCTCCATGCAGAGAGCCTGAAGTGGGACTTGATCCCGGGACGCCAGGATCATGCCTTGGGACAAAGGCAGATGCTCAACCGCTGAGCCACCCAGGCTGCCCCGAACGAAGATTCAAAGCCTTGCTGAAGAGCTCAACTTTGGACCAGTTACCCTCTCTTGAGCCTAAATCCTCATGTGCCAAATGCAATGGAGCATCATCATCATCATCATCATCATCAAAGGTCCTGGTAACACGGGAGGTCATTATGCAACCGGAGAGAAGATGCATATTTCACGCTTAAAAAACCAGGACTGTGTTCTCCTCGCTGAATTGGGAGAATTCACACGAAAGCAAGGTATGCGAGGCAGATCAATAATCCACAAGTATTAATTAATTAAAAAAAAAAAAAAGATCCTAAGTCAGTAGACTCTGCCCTCCCGGCTGGTGACCGGAGGACCTGGCCGGTGCGGGCTGCACAGCACCTGCCTCCCCCCCGCCCCCCCCCCCTCCCCAGGACAAGGCAGAAAGAGTGGGAAGGGGGACGCGGCTCAGCATTTATTTTTGGAGCCAGCTCACTAAAAACACCCCCGCCTTCCCGTCTGATCACTCTCCCTTTTGACCTGAATGGATGGCGGGAGCCGGCGGGCCTCCCCACCCTCTGCCCGATGTCCTTTAAAGGAGAAGGGCGGGGGCGCGGATTCCTGCGGCTCCCTCGACGGGCGCAGGCGAGCCGCCGCCGCGCGGGCCGCACCGGGCAGGGCAGGGCAGGGCAGGGCAGGGCAGGGAGGGCAGGAGGGGCAGGAGGGGCAGGGAGGAGCTGGGAGGGCAGGAGGGGCAGGGAGGGCAGGGAGGGCAGGGAGGGCAGGGAGGGCAGGGCAGGGGCCGCTCTGACGTCAGGGCAGCGCTCGCGCCGCCGCGGCCGCCCGGCCCGGACCACGCCCCCGGGGCGGAGAGCCGCGCGCTGCCATTGGCCGGCCGAGCGCGAGCGCCCGCGACGATTGGCTGGCGCCGTTTGCGAGGGAGTCCCGCTCTCCAATTAAAGGGCCCCGCGGCGCCGGGCTGCGCGCAGAGCTCCCCTGGGCGCGCGAACTCGGCCCGAGCCCGCGCTGTGCCCGCGCTGTGCCCGCCGCGCCCCTGCCCGAGAAGCCGGCGCTCGCCGCTGCTGCCCCACGGGAGATGGCGAAGGTGGCCAAGGACCTCAACCCGGGAGTTCAGAAGGTGAGCTGCGCTCTGCCTGTGCTGCCCACGTCCTTGCTTTTCCCCGCGTCCCTCCCGCAGGCTCGGCCGCGACTTACCCAGACGTAAGGAGCAGCAAACGCGCTACATTCCAAGACTTCCCGAGAAAACGGAACAGTTGGGAGTACAGAGTTGAGCTGACAGGCGCACCCACCCCGAAACTTACTCTTAAAAGCCCTTGTGTGGAATTTGCAGAGAATCTTTAGTGCTGCCGTGATGCTGATCGCAATGTTATTTGAATTTTCTTTTTGCGCTCGTTTTTCTTGGAGTCCAGTCTGCCAGCAGATAGTATAACACCCCGTGCTCATCCCATCAAGTGCCCTCCTTCCTCGGTGCCAGTCACCCAGCTGCCCCTTTCCCCCTTCCCCACACCTCCCCTTTCCCAACCCTTTGTTTGTTTCCCAGAGTTAGGAGTCGCTCATGGTTTGTCTCCCTCTCTAATTACAATTTACATAAAGTAAAACTATTAAAGAAAATAGTAATCCTGTTGTCTGTAGGGAGAGAAAAAAAAAAAAAAAAAACAACTCCCTTCTCCTCTTCCTTCCCCCTCCCAGGATTGAGGTGGAGAGTAAATATTTACTCACAAGGAATCTCCCCTCTTGCTGTCATCCTGTTTTCTATTTTGCACTCACACACACACACTCTCTCTCTCTCACACACACACACACACACACACGCACGCACACACACCAGTTTCTTTAGTTGGTGATGTTGGCCATGGCAGCAGTTCCAGCACGAGGGAACTAATTTCTGTCCCCAGGGTCTGCACGTTTCCCTTTCAGGAAGGGCTGGCCAGGAGCCCAGAAGGTCATGGGTGAATTACCGCAGGAGGGGCCTGTGGCTTCAACACCCACCCGCTACTTACCTTGGTGCAGTCGGGAGAGGGCACAGGCCAGAGGCATAGAGGACAAGTGAGCTGGAAGGGAGCAGAGACACAGACAGTCTAAGCCAATGGAGAAACTGAAGCCCAGGGTTAGAAACTGAAGCCCAGGGTTAGAGAGCCCAGAAGACCGCAGAGATTATTAAGGGAAGCCTTGGGCACGGAAACCCTGGCCCTGCCACTTTTTAGCTGCACTGTTTTGACCAATTCACTTTTCTGTGCCTCAGTTTCCTTGTCTCCAGTTCTAGGGATGATAGATCTCTCTTTTCTCCAGCAGCACTAGCAACGATAGTAAGCTGGATTGGATTAATCTCCCAAAGCAGTCATTTTTAAACTCTTGCAGGGCAAAGTCCTCCTGAGACCTCTGCCATTACCTGTGGAGTAGAATGAGAGGAAAACAAACAAACAAACAAACAAAAAAGGAATAAAGAAAGAAAACAACAAAACCCAAACATATGTCAGAATCAAAATAAAAGTGCAAGCCATGTAACTTTGAGGCACGAGTTCATGCATCTGATTTATAGCTGCACGTTACACAGCTGACTTGCCCCAGACTCCCACACAGGGTCCAGTGTACCCTTCTGAATGTGTACACCAAGTCAGACTTAATCAGGGCATCTCTCTGGAATGTACCATGTCCCATCACATTTGCCAGACTATTTGGAGAGTCAAGTTCTCTCTCCTTCTATGGAATTCGTACACTTCAGACCTTGGTATGATACCTGTTAATTTCCACCTAGTGGCAAGTCATGCATGCACTGCTTTTGTTTCTCTACACATCTTTCTGAACCCCTTGTAGACAAACCTTTCTGGTTCATCTCTGTTCCAACACAGCATACCGTACACAGCAGGACTCAATAAACTACCAGTGAACCACTGAATATCCGTCCAGCTAAGACCTTAGTGTTCGCGGACAGTACATTTTGTACATGAATGTTTTTTAACTTGTCATAGCACGAGGATATTTGTGCGTCTGAACTGCCTCCCCAAATTAAACTGAGGTAAAAGAGTTTGGAGCTAAAGGGGCAAAGCCCCACTGTCCTCTAGAAAGTCAGATGATTTGGGGGTGGTTTTACTACAAATTGATTGATAGATAATGTGTGAAGTAAGACCCAGTACATGGAAACCCTCCTTCTTACTGAAAGCCAAAGCCACCACTTGGAGGAAGCCTTGTTTTTATTTTCCTTTGCATCGGAGACTGTGATTATCGGGATTAGAGGTGGAACATGTTCTCCTTCTTGTCACCCTCCAGTGCCAACTTCCTTGGCCTGCAAAAGGTTTATTTTCCATTTAGATCCAATTACAGGCTTAAAGAAAGAATGTAGTGGGTAGAGATGAAAGGGTGTAATTCTTTTTTTTTTTTTTTTTTACTTCTTGGGACTGTGGCAGTGAGGAGGGCAGTCATCACTATGTAGATTAACCAATGTCTTCAACTCAAAAAGTCAAGGCAAAGGATGAGAGTGGGGGAGAAGCTCTCCTTGCTTAACATTATAATAGTGATTGAACACCGTGTCATACCCAACAACATTCTAAAAAGCTTTTATTCCATATTTACTATTTAAATCTACAGCAGGGGGAGGATTTTATAACATTTGGCTTCAGGATACATAATCACACTTAGGCATTTTGAAACAATTTCATAGACTCTTGGAGCGACAAGGGACCTATTTACAAAATGAGAAATGGTTTAAAATGGCATACAGACTGTCTCTACTGCCCTACCCCCAAGGGGAAGTGTGGTAGGGGGAATCCCTAGCAGCTGGAAGTTATAAAAGGTCTTCAAGAGAACATAAAATCCAAAACCTGGAGTAGCCTTAGAAATTGTCTAACCAATCCCAGACAGACTGAGATCACATACCTAGTTAGTGGCAGAGCTTAAAAACATTACCAGGCTCCTCTCATCTGTGCTAAGTTAAATGCTCCCAATGGCTGCTCTTAAGCCATCATTTGTTTTTCTATTGGGAAAGGCTTCCTAGCACAGAGAGTTCCCTGAGAATAGTCAACATTCCTTGGTAATAAAGGGCCTGAAAGGCCACATGCCATTTCTTTTGGTGGAATCAACTACTACTGCGTTGTGTTCTTCTGTAGTGTTTATTAAGCATATTTAAGAGTACTGGTACTACTATCAAAATAGTGTTTGAACCAGATAGAGGTTCATACCCTATCCTAGTAACTCTACCACTTACTACCTGTGTGCTCTTGTGTATTAGCTAATTAACTTTTGAGTCTCTCCTTATCTGAAAATTGGAGAGACAGTAGCAGCATCTACCTCCCAAGGTGTCTGTGATCATTAAATGAGATAGTACATATAAAGAGCTCAGCCCAGAAGCTCTCAAATAGTTAGTTGTTATTGTTGTTGCTGTTATTATTATTATTGGTGGCAATGGCAGTGGTATATATTATGATGGGTGTGTGAACGCTGAAAGGAGTCTTTTGGTAAATGAAGGACACACTTTTCTTTATGACTATCCTATCTGAAGAGCAACTAATTTCCATTCAGCTGAACCAAAGCCAGTTGCCCCGTCTTGATGAGCTGAACATTGGTCTTATCTTCATTCTACCCAAACAGATACAAAATCTGCTCACATGGAACAGAGATTACCAGTCATTTCACTCTGGAGTCAATTTTAGGCCTGGAGGGGGCATGGAGCTCTTGTCACTTTTTAAGCAAGGATACTGAGGCCCAGAGGGGTCAAGCTCCTCATCTGAGATTGCCAAGATGTGCTGAAGCCCATTAGGCTCTGCGACAATACAGCCCTGTTGGCTGCCAAAGAGCCACTTGCAGGAATTTAGAAAGGACTAGAACCAAGAGATCTAAGAGCATGTTCACTGTTGACTGCATGTGTGCCGGTGGCCTGGCTCCAAAAGGTCTGTTTTTCACCCCTCAACTCAGTGTCAAAGGAGCATTACATGATGGTTCTAAGTGCGTTGCCAGATTCAGCTGGGTGTCTCCCCACACCCTTCTCTGCCTACCCTCCCTCTTGGCTTTCCTGTCCTCAGCCCTTCCTGCCTTCACCTCCAGTTCCTGCAGCGTGCAAAACTGCTGGCACATTGCCTGAGAGAGCCGATCCAATGTAAACACGGCTCCTCGAGAACGTGGTTGGCTCCCTCAATCTTAAAAATATATTAAGCTGTCATTTAAAGGCCTTCATAGCCAATGCATTGGAGACATGCCCATAGGTGTAGAAGCACGTTGGCCCGAGAGAGCCTTATCGTAAAAGAAAGAAAGAAATTATCCAAGTTCTTAAAGGATCTCTGAAAACAGATGCTGAAGCCATTACTTTGTAAATTACAGATGCTTGTCGTGTTGTGCAGACGTGTGTGAATATGTGGGGTTAGGGGCTGATGAGTGGCTTTCACCAGTGCATCCACCTCCTGGGACGATAGGAGGCAGGGAAAGCCCTAATCACAGACCATCTCTAGGCTTTACTCTCGGCCATCTAAGCTCCGAGACCTTCTCCTAGCCAGGGTTTACACACCACTCTATAAGCCGGACAGTGGGAAAAGGACTTTGGTATTTTCCTCTGAAGATCCTATAGTTTGATCTTCTCAGTATATTAACTGGCCAAAGGTAACAAGGAAGAAAAAGAAGAGGCTGAGTCCAGCAAAAGCTGGGGACCAGGAAGGAGGGACAGTGTCACAGGCTCACATGTGCATCTTACTTTCCTACCTCCATGTCCGCCACTCCTGGTGAGGAAAAGGTAAGGACCAGAGACGTGAGGGAATAATTCCTCCTTCAACCCACTGGAGTCAGCAGGGCTCCAGAAGAGGTATTTGATTTGACCTTGGAAAGGAGAATCATTTTTTCATTCCAGCTTGCACATTCAAAATAGTGTGTGAATAATAATGTGGAAATCTATCATGATGAGTATAGACCTTGGGAATTCTTATCTCCCCAGTGTTCATCCAACACCATTTAAACATTTATTATGAGAAAAGTTTTCTGGCAGTGGTTGAGTCATTATAGTAACTGTTGGCATTTCTTTACCAGGTGACTTTGAATAGGTCACTTTTCCTAGGAAGTAGCAGACCTTGACTGAGAACCTGTCTTCCTTTTCCCTCCAGTCCACTAACCTTTCCTATACAGCAGGCTATCTCCCAAATAACAAATGATTATGGATAAACAGGCCTAAAACTCTGTTCCACTGAAAGTAGAATTGTGGAACAGCTTTTCAGGACAACCAGAAGGGAGCCACAGCTGTTGTTCGTTAAGTGCCTTCCTTTGGAGGTACCCACCCCTCCAACACACACGCATACCCTTTTCATTTGCTTATCGGGAAGAGGATTTGGCTGGCAGCTGCCATGACCTTAGCAGGTGCAAGGCCACCAACAACTTCTACAGGAGTCCTTCAAGATTATGATAGTTCCTTAACTTCACATGTAATCTTCAAGATGTCCTAAACCCATTCTTGGAGCTTTGTACATAACAACGGCATGGATCTGCAAAGGCTCTAGAAATGCTTTCTATGAAGCTTTTATAGAAAAGCATTGAACAAGAAGTTGGGTCTCATATGTGCACTGAGACTCTGTCAGTAGCCAAAACTTAAACTTTGTATCTAGGCTTAAATATTTGATGTGGAAATTTGGTGGTAGCTTCACAAAAACAGAAACAATCATACAATTACAAATCTTTGTCAGACTCCCAGATCAACTCTTCACTCACTGTCTGCTCTTTTATATGAGGAGCAAACCCTTTTAGGTTTTTTTCTCAGAAGGGACCTGTTTGGTCTTCCTTTTACGATTTGTTTGGACTCTTGTCACTGAAGGGCTTTGCAGGAAGAGTCGTCTGTTCTCTGCTAGCATAGACAAATTCAAGGAAAGACCAAAGAAAGGAAGGAAGGACTCTCTTGAGTACGTGCACAGTGCTTGGCCTTTCTCATATCCCATTTGGCCTTAAGGACTACCATACAAAAATATGAATATCCTTTCTACACATGAGTAAATGAAGACTAAGTTAAGTGATCATATGATGGCAGGTTAAGAACTCAAATCAGGTCTTCACTCCGATCCCAAAACTTAAGCTCTTTCCACTCTAAGGAAAAATAAGAAGGCTTTTCTCAGAAGTAGCAGTCTGGTAGAGAGAAGCTATGATTATCACTGTGAGCTATCTACACATTAGTAGTCTGATTCGGGAATTGCCCAGCATTTGCCAAATGTTACCAGGCATTTGTACCTCTCTGGTATCTCTCGGTCACTACGAGGTATATACTGTCACTCACAATAAGTCCAAGCCATTTCCAGATACAGAACAAGGGCTTTCTAGATTTCTCCTAGTTCTGGCTTTCTTAGAAGTCTAATAGAACTCAAGGGAGGAGGCTGGTAGAGAGACAGTCTAAGGAAGCATACAAAAGTATCCTAAAATTACTGAAGAAGCAGTGACCCTTGACCAAAAAAATAAAAATAAAAATAAAAAAATCCTAGAGATCCTAGTCTGAGAGCTTCCAGGAAATTCTAGCCTGGGGATAAGCTTGGCCTTTGGAATGTATCTCTACATGCCTGGTCAGCCTGACTCATGGCCTACCCAATAACACGTGAATCAGGACCAAGCAAAACACAGCCAAGCCCCCACCAGGACACGCTTTAAAAGGAAATAAGATTGCTGAGGGGGAAAAAAGCAAAGGCTCCATTTGGCAAGTCACTCTTTGGAAGGACAAAGGAGTACTGGGGTCCAGCCCATGGCGGCTGTTTCAAATCCACATGATCTGTTTATGGATTTTTTTTTTTCTCCTTGCGTTTTAAAACATTAGATTCTTTATAAAATTAATCTTTGGAGAAAAATGCAAATGACTCGTTATTTAAAAGAACTGAGCAGAATCTAGGGATCTGCTTGGTCAGTCCCTTTGTGTTACTGTTGGGATATGGGGAGAAATGCCATATCCAAAATTTATATGAGACATAAATGAAAGATACACTGATTCACAGCATCTTTTATGAATGCAGGAGAAAAGGATATGTTCTATATTCTGTTGCTTCCATGCCCAGAGTACTCTAATTTCAGTCAACTTCATACCCTCAAACTTCAGAAGGTCAAGTGAACATTTTGGTGATGAACTTTACTTTGGCCACCAGATTTAGAGGCTTATTGAGAAGTGGTTAAACACATAGCCTTTGCAAGCATGGAGATCTAAATGTGACTCATGGTTCTGCCATTTGCTAGATCTGCAGCCTCTGCCAAGTTGCTTTTCCTCTCTGGACCTCTGGTTCCCCGTTTGAGAAAGAGAGTTAACAATAGTTCTACATCTAAACAATAGTTAGTGAGATAAAGCCTGTAATGTGCCTGGATGCCTAGTAAGTGCTCAGAAAATATTTCCTCTTGCTCTTACTGGCATCCCCTCTCCTCAGTACAGCACAGAAATCCCATAGGTAGTTAAGCACTGGGGTGTGGGAAACCAAGTTCAGCTTACCTACGTCACATCACATGTGGCTTCTAAGATATCAGATTGCAGGACCTTCTCTTTGTAGCTAAACTTAGACTTAGCCATAAATATACTCAGGCTGCATCATATGCAAAATTGTGACAATAGCAACAATTTGCTTTGGGTGGCTGGTTGCCACACTTCTAAAAAGCAGCCCTCCCTCTGCCTGAGACCAGTCCTTGGCCCCAACCGTTTGATCGTGGACAGGCTTACCCTCACCAAGCCTCAGACATCCTGCTTATTAATCAGGATAATGGTCACTCATTTCTTCATTTAGCAAATATTTATTTAGCATATATCATGTGCCAAGCATTGTGCTGAGTGCTAAATACAAGACAATGAATAAGAAAGTTTTGGTCCCTGCCTTGTAAACTTGAGTCAGGTGAAATTAATTTCTCATAAAAGTAGGATAAAGGCCAAATAATGTCAGTGTTCTATGAGTCTGTGTATTCCTTGACCATCTGCAGCACATGTGCACACACCCTCACATCTACACACCTACTAATTCTCCTTTGCTACCCACCTCATATTCCCCAGGACTGCATACATCTGAGCCATACCCAACCCCAGTAATTTGTACAGTGTAACAGAGGAATGAGTTCACACTGTTCTCCCAGTTTTTACATTTTTTTAAAGATTTATTTTTTTGAGAGAAAGAGCACATGAGCGAGAGAAAGGGTGGAGGGAGAAGGAGAAGCAGACTTTCTGCTGAGCAGGGAGCCCTGATGTGGGGCTAGATGTGGGGCTCCATCCCAGGACCCTGGGATCATGATCTGAGCCAAAGGCAGACGCTTAACCAACTGACCACCCAGGCGCCCCCTAGTTACTGCATTTTAAACAGGATATTTAGTGACAGAGTCTGAGGCTGGAGGGACTATTGGCAGCTCTCAGGTACTATGGTAACCAGCAGCCCCTTCAGCTGCCTTGCAGATACGGTGGTAGACAAACTGTGCTCAGCCTGTGTCCTCAGCGGCAGCCTAATGCCCCAGGCTCTGTCCTTAGTGGTGTTGATGGCAGGGGCACCAAAGGACAGGGACACAGGGAAAGGGTTCTTGGATGGCTAACACCCCTATAACCTGCCCTCAAGAAGATAGCATCTATTTGGGCCGTATGACTAAGTGGCATGTCCAGGTACTGATTCATGAGGCTGACTACCAAGGTGACTGGCCTGGCTGATCCACTGGCTGCAAAAAGTGGAGGGAAAGTGGATCCCAGCCCTGCCCTCATCCTGGAGGAGAGCCACCCACCTGCCAAGGCATTCCTTTGCTCCCCACCCCACCCTGGCACTGTGACCAGCCAGTCTCCTTGCTGAGTGGATCTGGTCTGAACTGGGCTGGGGGGGGGGGGGGGGTGGGAATCAGCATTTGGGGGCTTAGCTCAGAGGAAGTCGAGGGAATTTTTTACATATTCTTAGCAGATAGAAGTTTTTAACTAGGAATCTGTGGATAGAATTGAAGGTATCAAGGACTGTAAATAAAGAAAAATTACACCCTCACACTCCCAGCCTCTAATGGATTCAGCATTTCTTTCAATTGTGAATGAAGGCAAAGCCCTGACAACTTAGCAACCCCTTGACTCGTTTTCTTTTTTAACTAAATAAAGCTATTGTGCAAGACATTTACGTTAGAAAAAGATAGCTGAGTATGAGCCCTCTGCCCTTGATACCAATGGAATTCTGATACTTTCTTGTCCTATTCCCGCTGAGATAGATGTCAAATGTACCATTTATATTTGTCCATATTCTGAAATCACAGTAAATGCACTGCTAAGTCCTGTTAATTAACTTAATAAAGGCATGTATGTTACTAAATTATAGATCTGTTTTTACATAGTGGTACTATTTCAGTAATAGTGGTTTCCTCTGTAATCCTACCTATTTTATGCACTTAAAACACTGTTCTGAGAAGGGAGGCTTTCATGTCAGACAAGAAAAAGAGCCCAAATATATAAAGACGTCTGTCAAAGCCTCAGCAGTACTCTATACACATATACACAAATATGTACATATATAAACACACATACAGCTGTAGTGGGTTGAGATCTGAGGCTCTTGGAGCAATCTGGGTTTAAATCCCAATTTGGCTACTCATTTCCTGTTATCTTGGACAAGTCACATTACCTCTCAGCCTCAGTTTCTTCATCAGTAACATAGGCCTAAAAGTTGTCCTCAACAATAACCTGTTAAATTCTTAGCACAGTACTTGACAAATAATGTTGTGTTTTATTTTTTTAAGATTTTATTTATTTATTCATGAGAGACAGAAAGAGGCAGAGACACGGGCAGAGGGAGAAGCAGGCTCCATGCAGGGAGCCCGACGTGGGACTCGATCCCAGGTCCCCAGGATCAGGCCCTGGGCCGAAGGCAGTGCTAAACTGCTGAGCCATCCGGGCTGCCCTAATACTGTATTCTAAACATGAGTTACCATCACTATGAATAGAGCTAACGAGAACGAAATGGTAAAGAGAATAAAAACATTACTTAGGCGAAAATTCTTCACCTCGAATTTGGCACACACAAGAATTTAGCTCATGCAAACATTTATTATGTGCAATTTTTATATGCCAGGGACTAAGGGACTAAGCTGATAAGTGGAAAAAGGAAGAGTCTCAGAAGCTGATGGTTTCAGAGAAAGAACAGCCAGTGTGGCCATCAGAAAATGAACAGTTCCTAAAGACCTTGATCAGAGGTCCCAGTATAGAACTGAAGGAGGTTAGAAGAGGCAGTACTTAACCCTACCTGGGAGGTCAGAGGAGGCTTGCCCAGGAGGCGACATCTGAGCTGAGTGTTGAGAGACAAGGATAAATGAGCTGTTCGGATCAGGTCATGGTCCAGTTTTATGCTTTCCAAGTCTGGCACGTATATTCTCCATCCTACCTGACTTCTAACTTGGGGAATATCATCCATCTTAGACTGTGGAGAAATACATTTCCATGTATACATCTATCCCCACATATGTATCTTTTATTTTCTGATCTGAGGACTGGCTCCTCTTGCTTTTCAACCAAAACACTTTAGAGTGATGAGGATAGCAGGCCCTGCAAAACTGGCACACAGAAAGCTTCATGGCTTTCTGTGTCTTGAGACTCTTCCAGTTCCAGCAAAGGAAATCCAACAAATTCACTCCCATTGAGCTTGAATTTTTGCAGGAAGATTTAGACTCAGGTAACTGAGAATACGCAATATAAATGGTAAGAAAGGAACACACACACACACACACACACACACACACACCCTGTGAAATTCAGCACACCACATGTGTGAGCAGAACATGAAAACAATCCAGAGCAAGACAGGGTATGTATTTATGTGCCCCCAAGTTTTATTCACCTTTAAACTCTGAAGCCATAAATGATATTAAGAGCAAAAGAAATCTCAAGTAGGAATCTTTAATGAAATAAGAGAAAAAAATCAACTTTTGAAATATGGAACTTGTTTAACAAGATCCAGAATCTTACATTGAAACAATTCCTTTTGAACAGCGCTTCAGATTTCTCACTTGGTCAGACAGTGTGAGTTCCTTGTTGCCATGTGTTAAAGCAGGTGAGGCTTCAAAATGAAAAACACATGGTTTGGGTGTCAAAATGCCACTGGGATGATTGTTTTTGATTGTTCAGTTATAGATGGTGTATTAAAAAAAAAAAAGAAAGAAAGAAAAAGAAAAAAATCCCAGATAATTCCCTGTCAGTTATCTGGAAAATAAAGTTGTAAGAATCATGCCTGTGTTTGCAAGGACCTGAGAAGAGGCAAAGTTTGATAGAAAAGCTGTGTTTCCTTGAGTCTGTCCTCCTACACAGCCAACATGCCTAAACAGCTCATGGGGAGAGACACCCTGTAATAAGATTCACAGTAACTTGAATGACTGTCGTCACCTGCCTCTACTTTTCTTGGATCCAGCCCAGGGTTGGGGCCACCACAAGAGAAATCATCATATACGTATTTGAATAATGCTTGTACTGTATATTTCAGCAACTACAATTAATTTTTAAGAGGTAGGAAGGGCTTTAGTTCCCTGGATCCACCTCCTTATTTAACAAAGAAGGAAACAGATCTATCTTGACCTTGTGACTTGCTCAAGAGCTGGGGTAAGAATTTGAGGTATCATAGTATTTCAGGTTCAAAAAGGCTTTTCAAACTCTATTTTGTTCAGCTATCCCATCCATAAACATGAGATGAACTAGACAGGACAGCCAGATCCTCTGAGAATGCCACTGACCAGCACTCGCAGCTCCCGAAGAGATCTATTTTTTGAAGTCCTCTAAATATTAGTTCTTTGTTATTGTGAGCTAAAATCTCTCTCTCTCTCTCCAACTCTTCCCATTGCTTCTATTTCCCTAGCTCCTCAGTTCAAGGATACAGTGACCACTTTTTTCTAATGTTCCAGTTCTGGTAACTGACCAAGTCCTCTGTATTGTTCAGGATTAAGGTCAAAGCACCTGTTTCCTGGGTTAGTTCCTGCCTTCTGGGAGACCTAGTGTCAGCTTTTAGCTGAGTGAGATAGCCAACAGACAGCCCCTAGTTTTTGTTTTGACATAAGTTCGGTGACTCATGCCACCTTCTCCATCAGAGCATATTTACCTCTCCTAATCTCACCCAGTTGGGAAGGCCACTTCTTTGCCACCGAACTATCCTATTTCTTGGAGAAGAGCTTTTAAAGTACAAAAACCTGGCAAAAGAGAAGGGGATAGGCATCTCAAAAGCACTAAGAACTCCAAACCCATGTCATAAATACTCATGAAAAATCAGCACTGATCCACAAGCGAAATACTTGATTTATAAAGAATTGGAGGCAGGGGGAGATGATAAGAAATCAGAGAAGGCTAAGAAGGTAAAGAAGAAAACTTTGATAAACAGAGGTAATATACTTTTTAAAAGCTTTTTAAATTATTTACAAACTTGTCATAGTTTATTACTATATGGAATGCTAGAGCAGTAAGAGAGCAATGTAAATCGTATATCCTGCTGATTTTTCCATCTGGAAGGGATGTTCCGAAAATAAATATGAAGGCTGGTCACCAAAAACAACTTGCTTTCATTAAATGATGCCACTAAAGAAAAGACAATCCACAAAGAAAATATTCACAGTACATATATCAGACAAAAGATTATATCGAGAATATATAAATAACTCCTTTAAATCAATTTTTAAAAAGCAGTCCAATTTTTTAAAAAATAGGTGGGGATTTGAACAGGCATGTCACAGAAGAAGATGTCTAGATGGCTACTAAGTGTAAGGAAAGGTATTCAATGTTATTACTCATCAGAAAAACACAAAAGCACCGGGAGACAGCATTACACAACCAGAGGACTAATAAAATTAAATACTGACAATAGCAAGTATTGACAAGGACATGGTGCAGCTAGAATTCATATGCTGCCAGGAAAAATGTAAAATGATACAACCACTTTGCTGGGGCACCTGGGTGGCTCAGTTGGTTAAGCATCTGAGTCTTGATTTTGGCTCAGGTCATGATTTCCCACATCGTGAGCTTGAGCCCCCTGTGGAGCTCTGCACTCAGTGGGGAGTCTGCTTAAGGATTCTCTCCCTCTGCTCTTCCTCCATGTATGCATTCTCTCTCTGGCTCTCGCTCTCTGTCTCTCAAATAAATATTTAAAAAACAAAAAGATACAACCACTTTGGGAAACTGGTAGAGACAAAGAATCCCGAGGAGGTGGAAGTAGAGAGAACATGAGGGCAAAGAACACAAGACAGACATGGAATAGAGTACATGAGACCAGCACCCCTCAGTGGGATCCCTACCCATGCAGCTTAATCTAAAACCTTCTGACCCATGGACCAAGATCAAAACCAGCATGGTAGGAGTGGGGCCAGAGACATGGGAGGGAGACTCTTTGGCAAATTTAGGAAGAATCTGGAGATGAAAAGGAAATGAAAGTGAGAGAGTTGGGGGAAGGCACCATTCCAAACCAGACTCTGAATTTTTAATGCCTGGTCCCAAGTTTAATTATCTTCCTGCAGACTCGCCTACGAAAGGATTGGCTTTAGGATGGTGGCTGAGCCAAGCCTTGATTTGTTTCCTTCCTTCAAACAATTGACTTAAACCTTCATCTGACCCCAGAGGCCCCCCTCTTTCTGGCTGGAAGTTTCTTGAGAACAAACTGCAGTGATTTCCATGGTCTAGGGCGGCAGTTGGCTCAGGTCTCTGACAACAGCAGCCACATCTCAGGAGAGTTGGCCCTCCTGAGAGACGACAGCCAGCGGGACAACTGAGAATTGGCTGAAGTTTAGTCCAAACCACTCATAGCTCAGACCGATATCGACTTTAAGTTTCTAGTCTCTGATGAATATTTATACCAAAATAGGGCCAGTGGAGAAGTTCCATCTGTGTGGATTTTAAGAGTTTTGCCTTCCCTCAGCCACGTTGACCAAACTCAGGAAAGTAGCAGAATCATTGCCAAGTACATACTCTTTGAAGTACAAGAAATTCTGAGAAGGCCCTGGACCCATCATATTTCTTCTCATCCTGAAGACTTAGATTTGGCACTCCTTTTTTAAAAAGTGCTTAATATCACCACCTCTCAGTGCTTTATAATTTTAGACTAGCCCTGAACACTATGAACACTCTTTTGAAAGAGTGGATAGTCTCTTCAAAGTTTTGCTGAGTGAAATTGCTTTGCTGGTTGATATTTTCCCCATCTTTCTAAAGTCTGGATGGTCCAGTTAATCACTTTAAGTCACCTCTTTACTTTGCTAGTTGACAAATAGCCCCGAATTTTCTCTTCAGTTTTATTAGTCACTCTATACTCCTTGGAAGCAAAAACACCAAAAATTTTATTAAGTTCTGCCCTTGATATGAGGGATTAAAATAGAAGCTCTGCTCTTGTACTGGGTATATTAACTCCACTTATCAAGCACAGGCCATGTGCCAGGCACTGTGCTACATAGTTTTTTCCTAATGTTTACAGAAATTTCATTTTACAGATGAGTAAGACTCAGATTAAATAAATTGCCTTGGTGACATAGCTAAATGATGAACATGAAATAAATGTGGGAAATTCAATCCACAGCTCTCCCTCTTCCCTCTATGCCATTTCTTATCTATATGTAACATGTTTGCAGGGTTCCAGAAAGATGGGCCATGATAGAGAGTAGCCCTCAGGCTCAGACCTTTTAAAAGACAATAGTATTAGCTGGAATGTAATGATGTTTCATATTTGTCGTATTTTTTATGGTTACCTTCTGTTTTAATACATTTATGGTAAAGGGTTTTTTTTTTTTTCAAGAAATAAGTTGTTTTTCTTTTTTTTTTTTTTAATTTACTCTAAGGGAAATAAACAATCACACAGATGGTGTATTGAGGACAGAATTCATGAAGGAGCAACATAGGTTTTCCTGAACATCTAATACTTGTTTATCCCTAATCTGTATAGCACTTTTCAGTTTTCTCAACATCTCATATGCAGTGTCATATTTGATTCTCACAGCAACCCCGTGAAGCTGGTAGGAATTATGATCCATTTTAAAGGTGAAAAGAAATCGAAGTTCAGAGAGCAGAAACTACTCACCAGGGTCACATGGGTAGTGATAAAGTAGCCAGGGCATGGGTTCAACTCCTCAAGCTCCAACATGAACGGTGCTCCTCCAGTGCTCTGCCAGCAAATCATTTCAAGGGCAGGAGTGGATAAAGGGATATTCCAAAGCAATGAGCCAAGACCAGAAATGCCATGGAAAGTCCACAGAGCTTAACGACTCTCACAGGCTGGCCTAAGTTTTCACAATTTCCCAGTGCTTGTGTATATTCTGTTTCATGGAGAAGCCTGTGGTTGCTACATTCTGAGTTGCTCTAGAGAAGTCTGATTTTCTCTATCTGGTGAGTCACCTTCCAGAAGGTTCAGAAAATGGCTCTCCCATCAGAGGAGCATCTCCTACCTTCTGGGATACACCCCAGAAGGGATGGTACAAACTAGAAATGGGCCCCTCAAAGAGGAACAGCTGGATCCTGCCCAAGAAAAAGAGCATTTCTTTCCATGTCTACTTGCCTTGAACAACTGACCAGAATGCAGACCACAGGTCTTGGTGACTGGATGGGCAGGAATACCATAAACAGAAGAGAACCAGTGGGTTTGGTGGCAAAGAAGGTAAGATAGCACTTCTGTCATACGAAAAGATTCCAGGAACTGAAAGAATTCCTGGAGATAACAATGAGAGTCAGAGGGAATAGCTGAAGCTATTTGCATACATTGATGCATAAAGGAGAAGCATCTTGAGAATCAAGAGGAGGTAAGAACCAGTTCTAGAACCTTACAGGGGAGGAGAGAGCCATTGAGGAGGGCCGAGAAGGGTTGGGCAACCAGGGAAGACTAGAATTCCAGAAACTGCAGGAAATCAGGGTGATTCTTATTTTTCCAATTCTTCCTGTCGGCATCAGCCTCAGATGAAGGACATCTATTATACTTTAGCTTTTAATGTAGCACTGAAGAGGCATTGGTTGAAGGCAAAAATGAAAGTTACAAAAGAAGCTAGTCAAACACATGTTCACTGAGGAGCTACTACTATGTGCAAGGCAGTATGTGAGGCACTGCTGATAGAGCAATAAACTAGATACATAGGGACCCTGCCCCCATTGAGCTTACAGTCTAGCAGGAAAGAATGTCACTAAGGAGTTATATTCAGGATTAAATAATAATTAAATAATTACAATCATGATGGGTACTACAAAGCAGTACAAAATACAGGGTTTCATAAGACAATGTGATGGGGTACCTGAATGACAAATAAGAGTCGAGTATAGGGAGAGAGAAATGTTCAAAAAGAACTGCATATGGGCAGACTCAGAGGTATACAGGAAAGTGGCATCTTTTCTGGGGCATATGGTTAAAAGAATAATCCTAAAATTATTCAAGAGATAATTTTCTGGAAAGTGACTTGGCTTCTATAGTTCTGATTTTAATTGTGTCAGGTGAGCTGCAAAGGTGAGACCTTGAAAACAAATTATTTGCAAAGTGACCATCTGCTAATTGCAGTTTCATAAAACTAGGCTTAGAAAAATTTGACCTAAATACTCTGTAAGGTGTTTTCATTTAAGAATCTGTGATTTCCTTGTGTCAGATTTTCTTAAACATAGAATTCCACTATATAAAGTATGTGCAACTAGTTCATTATGGAGAAAGCTCATTGGGGGGAAAATCAAGGAAAGGATGAAATATTTGAAAATATATTTAATGTTAGTTTGAAAAACATATGATAGTGAAGAAGACGAAGAGGAAAAATAAGAAGGGTACTTTTGTTTTAAACTAAGAAACCATCTTGCTAAAGACATTCAAAACACAGTAGTTTCTTAACATCAAGGCACCAAAGTTGGCTGAAGGAAATGTATGTGTGTCTCAAAGCTTCTACTCCCATAAATTCACCTAAGAATTTATGTGTGAGATTCCCAGCAGGAATCATTTGCATAAGCAAAGCCTGCATGCTTTCAGTAATAGTGCCGTACTTTTACATGGCACACTTCCTATTACCATATCAAGATTCAGATAAGCAAGATTAAAAAAACTTCCAACTTGGTTTGCTATGTCTCTCCATTTCCAAAATTAACTCCAGTAAAAGTGTGTTATCCTTAGATCAGTAATGCTGCAAGAATTCAGACACATGCATACACACACACACACACACACACACACCAAATTAATATCCTTATAGGAAGACATTCTTAAGACATTCAGCCGCTAAAATCAGGAGTCATATAAAACCGGGGAGGTATAAGTTAAGTATTGCCAGCCTCAAGCCCGCAGTCTTCTAACTTGAGGAGGAGTCTACTAAGGGCTGAAACCTAAGAACCGTGAAGCCAATTAGATTTTAATTTCCAAGTATGGCCTGAAGGTATTAGGCCTGGGGACACCGACAGCCTGTTCTCATTTAGGAAATGGGGGAGGGGAGAATAAAGAAACCCTACAAGGACTTTATTTTCTTTTATCTTAACTTCCCTCAAACCACTTGGTAAATCTCCGATAAAATTCCCAAGAGGGCTGGATAACTTCTGGCTCTGAGTGAGCCTAGTGGCTTTACTTACATCTTCCCAAGAACTGGCAGGGCTGATCCATGAAAGAAAAAAGACAAGTTTAAAAAAGATAGCATTGGAGCCTCTGGAAACATTTTGGCAAGAAATGCCAGGTCCATTCTTGCTCTATGGAAATCCCTTTCAGTGAAAACAATGCCCATACTTTGGGAACCTGGTGGTCTCAAAAGAGATCCATAAAAAGTCTGGATGTGGGGGGAGGTAGAAGGACCCTCTCCCCAGTGACTTTTTTTTAAAGAAGCAATGCACCCCTCAAATAATGGGCTGACTTGTCTAAAAACAGGCAATTCTCAAAAACAGGAAAGAATGGTTTTGTCAGTCTGTTTGTGCAATTCGCTATTCATGTTAGCCTGGGCAGCATCTGTAGCTAGTTCAAAGGTTGCTGGTGTCAAAGAAAAATATCAGTTCAATCCTAAAAATCCTACCACTTCAGCCAGCAGGGTCCCTTATACAAAAAATGTGTGGACCTGCTTTGTACTCAGCCATGGGTACCCATCAGCTGTCAGCAAGAAGCTGGCGGCATAGAGGCTGATTTCCTCTCTTTCTCAGTCACCATCATTTTTGCTCTACCAAAGGAAAGTTAAAGGAGTCAGAGTCCGAGCAGGGCCTGAAAACCTCCTGCATTTTCCATGCACTGCCATTACACAGATGTAGTCATCCAGCCATTAATCGCTCAATTTTGGATTTGGAACTTTCTGCCTCGTTCCATATTTCTCCCATTTCAAAGTGACCCCAGCCTTATCACCTTGCGAAGATAAGAGATATTCTACGAATATTTCAAGGCTGCCCACCTTCAAGGGCTCTGGCCAGTGCTGAGCAGGGAAGGAGCCCAGCCCTGTGAATTGTCACATGGAATCTCTATAGCTCCTCCATCCAAGTGTCCCTCACGTCAGGCCTTTCCAAGAGCCACAAACCCTTGGAAAATGTACTGATTTGAGTCGTATTGCTTCTTTGCCTATTTTTGATGAAGTGCTAAAAATACAAGAGTAAAATTACCAAAACACAGACAGAAGGGAAGAAAAGTGGGCAGTAAATCCCCTATCTTGGCTAGCAGAGCACTCACTGCGTCTGCTCCATTATGCCAAGTAATGATGTGGTAGGAGGTAGACATTACTAGCAGACTTAGCCAACCAGGCCTGACAACAGGGAGGAGTATGATTGCAATATCTCGCTCTAATCGGGAGGAGATAATACAGGATGTGGCCAGTAAGCATGGGTCAGCTGTTGCCCACAGGCAGGCTTCCATGTGCCTGCTCTGTTCATGGCTCTGGGTCTGGGCATTCCTGCTTTTTTGGAACCAGCCTGAAATCAGTGAAGGTTGGATGAAAGAGACAGGAGGGGGGATAGAGAGAGGGAGGCAAGAGCACGGTCTTAAACAGAGAAACCTTTCATTTCATATTTCCCTTTCCACATATGGATTTGCTTTTCTACTCAGTTTTCATAGCTGGATTAACCCTTTTCATTCACACATGATGTGAATCTCAGGAATCTCCAATAATTTCCTTACCTGGAGGGGAAGACAGAACCAAACAAATGATTGCAAGTATAGAATCGTTCCAAAGAAGGCTGCATGTGCATGCATATGTGTGGATGTGTGCACATGTGTGTGTGCATACAGGTGGATGGGTGTGTAACAGGTCATACATGGTGGTTAGGAACTTAAAGGGGAAAGCTTCCTGAAGAAGTGGTAGGAGGAACTGGCTGGTGGTTTCTAGAACTTCCCCAGGGGCATTATTCATCAAGAAACCTGAAGAGAAGGATTAGGATCTATTTCAGAGACAGTGGGTTGGGGAGACACAGGAGCAATAGGCCTCTTTCACCACGCTTAAGGGGCCGGGCCGACCAAGCATTCTGCTAACTTTCCACACACTCTAGAGAAGCATGTACTGGGATTCTGTGAATTTGTTTCTCCTTGCTGGCAGCTCTGATTTCAACTTAATTCTATGTATTAAACATGATGTTTAGAGGAAGAATAGTAAGAGGAAGAATAGTAAGAAGAACATGGTGTTTTTTGCCCCAAACACGAATTCTCCTACAGTCATGCCTGGACAGACTATCTTGACAGAAGAGAGAGAGAGAAAAAACACACATTTCTTATAGAGAGTAAGAAGTACTCTTTTGTTGGGCATTTGTTCAAAACTTTGTTTGGGATACCAGACACTCCTAACTAACATCATGGGCTAAATCCATCAGACTAATTCTTCCAACCACAGCTGGTCCGTGGAATCAATTTAATACACACAAACCATTTAATAAGAAAGATAATTGAATCTTTACCCCGAAATACTGACAACTCAAGCATTTCTGCCATCAGCTCATCACCCACCAAATGTTTTCCTTTTCCGTTGCTTTAAATAGGATTGGTCTTTAAAAACAAAAAGGAAAAATAACAAGTTTTCCATCCATAGAATTCTGAATACGAGATCAGTTGAGCTAATTTCAATTTGTTTAGTCTGTGCATTTTTATCCTTATTACACAATTCAGGAAAAGGGTATCTAAGTTGAAGTGATTTCCTTATATCTATGCTTGTCCAGACAGAAGACTAGAAATGCCCAAGAAGCAACCTTGGGGGTAAAAACAGTAGATTTGGACACATACCCACATACGTGTATGCATGTACATCTGCACACACATCCATGTACACACACAGTCCCCTGAAGAATACTTGTGCCCCCAGATATGACCTCTGATGTTGACATGGTTTTTGTTGCTGGCTTTGTGAGACTTGCTATGGTTTTACGAGGCGCTTTATCCTAATTTGTTTCCCTGGCTAATTTGCATGGCATTATAGAAAACATAGATTAGCCAGTGCAGAATAGAAATTTGAACAAGACCGCCAGCAGCCAGTTCTGCTCACTCCTCTGACTGGTGTACTGTATTCTAAGCCAGCTATCTTAAGGCCGGGTGGGAAAAAGAACCCCCAGGATTGAAGCTACAAGCCCCACTTTTCAACTCCTATTTGGGGAAACGGTTTCTTGGCCACAGACTGAAGCCCTGGCTTGAGGCTTCCCCACCCAGAGTACAAGCATCAATAGGCGGGGAGAGTGAGCCAGAAGCCAGAAGATAAACACAGAGCAGTAGTTGTACCTAAGATTGGAGGGAGCAAGATTGGGAACACCCATTTTACATGAAAAGAACATAAATATACATTATGGAATAGGATGCCAAAAGTCCCCCTAATGTAAGAGCAAACAGATTAGAAAGAGTCTGTGTTGTTCACCCAGCATCCCTGGGTTTCTGGGCCCCCGTCCCTACCTCTGGTAGCATACAGGACCTGTCACAGGGAGGGCTTATGTTCAGGAAGGGCAGCAAATATCACTTTGACGTTAAGGATGGACAGTTATTGTACTGGTTAATGTACTGATTTCATTACTCTGTTAAGATTTTTTTCTTTTAAGATTTTATTTATTCATGAGAGACACAGAGAGAAAAAGAGAGAGAGAGGCAGAGACATAGACAGAGGGAGAAGCAGACCCCATGCAGGGAGCCTGATGTGGGACTCGATCCCAGGACTCTAGGATTACGCTCTGGGCTGAAGGCAGGCGCTAAACCGCCGAGCCACCCAGGCGTCCCTGTTAAGATTTTGTAAAGCTGTTTGGCAGCTCATTCTTTCAGTCATTGAAGAGCTTCAAAAAATGGAAGAAGTAGTCCAGACTTTGTCAAGACCATAGGGTTTTTGAGTGGGAAAGTGAATGTAAGGCCTTTCATTATACTTCCTAGCAAGGTCATTCTCCAAAAGGATCACACTTCTTAAAGTGGCGGGGAAGAGGAGAGACAACTTTCCATGATGCAGCTTGTGACCTTCTGGGCCTTCGGTGTCCATGTTGGGCTCTTCTGTCTGGCAGGACTTCTCAGTCCATACCTGGGCCCCAGGGTTGGGGAGGACCACCCTTGACCTCAGGCCTGGCAAAGGATCTCAGCATCAGTGTTGAGTCCCTCAGGGAGTCAGCCGGCCAGTGAAATTTAGAAGCAGAGGGAGGGCTGTTGTCTCCCTTCTGTCTGACTATTAAGAGAGTTTCTCCTGCCTTTGGCATGAAAGCCTGTAATGTGGTTTTGTGCCAGCGAAGAAGGGACCAAAATGAAATAACAAAAGTCAGTCGTGTTGTAGAAACTCACCTTGTAGGGAACAGTGGCCTGGAGGCAGAATGCGGGAGGAGACATCAAACCGATGCACTGAGACCCTGAGTCCAGGTTGTGGTGACTGAAAGTACAATGGGGAAACCCAGTTGTTCCCAAATTCGTCCATACACTAGAATCCTTCAGAGAACTTCCAGAATGACCGCAGCCCTGCGGCTCCTCCCCAGAGATTGTGGCTAAATTGCTCCAGTGCAGCCAGGACTTTGATAGTGTTGAATCTCCCCAGGTAATTCTAATGTGCAGACCAGTTTGGGAACCGCTAATGTGGCCCCTTGCTCCTTAAAGTGTGGTTTGTGGACCAGCGGCAGCAGCTTTCACTGGGAGGTCTGTAGAACTATGGCCTATCAGGCTCATCCCAGGCTTGAGACCAGAACCTTCATATTAGTTAGATCCAGGCTGATCTTTATGCTAATTAGAGTGTCTGATTCATTTGAGCAACGCTGCCTCCAAACACACACAGACCAGGCCAAATCCCTCTACTAAACTACAAACTCAAGGCAAGTCTTATTCTAATTCCTGGCACTGACTGCATTTGTAATTCTACAGTGGTAGGAGCTCTTTGAAAAATAAGTGTCAGGGCCCCAAACTATCAGGGAAAGGGTTCTCAGCATCACTGATTGTGCAGTGGTTTAATTAAAATGGAGATTGTGGGTCCAAATCTAAGCACCAGCACTTTAATTTGACCTCTTTGACTAGTTCTTAATTAGGGAGACCAACTCATCATGGTTGGTCATCATGGTTAGTCCAGAGCTTTCCCGGTTTCAGCACTAAATCAGCCTGACATTTGGGCTCTGATTCAGTCTCAGGCAAACCAAGACAGTCCGTTTCCCTTCACTTACTTCACACACAGCCTGGGGATTCCAACAAAGATCAGGGGGGTTCTCAGACTTCACTTGTGCATCCACATCACCTGAAGGACTAGAACAGCAAATGGCAGGGCCCCACACTGAGTATCTATCTGTGTTAGTGAGTCTGGGGTGAGAACTAAGGATTTGCACTACTCACCAGTTCGGAGGTACCTCTCAGGGACTACACTTTGAGAACCACCACAAGACCCCCTACCTGAGGAGGTATAGTATTTGGCTGAGCTCAGGCATAGCCCAGTGACTAGAGAACCGTAACTCCTAGTACTGGTTGCAGCTGTGACTAATTGTTTTTATTATGGAAAAAAGATAGGACTTCCTGAGCTGGTCCCTAAAGAGTGGGTGGAGTTGAAGCTCTCTGAGGTTTACATGAATGTGAGCAAAAACCCCAGTGTATATTTAGGAGAAGTGCAGGAGGCTCAGGTGATTGGAAAGAGAATCTGCATAGAAGTAGTAGAGGATATGGAAATAGAAACAGATAAATTTGGACCACATCATGGGAGCCCTGTGACATCTAACACTCAAAAACGTTTATCCCTTTGAAAGTAGCTCAATACAACTTCAAAATGAGATGGGTGCTAGTATCCTTGATATAAACAAACTATTAAGAGTTGGGAATAAACCCAGATATGACTCGCTTCTTGGTTATGATGGTTTTGTTCTTTTTTAAAGTGTTAAGAGTTTCTAGAAGACAGTTCTCAACATCTTGTCCCCCAAGCCACTGTGTATCCAGTCATCTGGAGGCCTGGGGTTGGAGTGGGAGCTCCAGCTCCCTGGTCTGGTACTAAGTGTACGTGACCACTTGCCCCTCACTTGGGCTTCCAGTGAGGGAAGCCAATGTCCTGGTGCTTTTCTCCCACAGGCATTGCTTGTGGTTCTGATTCACTTTCTCCTCTGGCTACTGCCTCTCCAGCTGCCCCTGAGGCTTGTCCATTGCCTTGAACATCCGTACTTTAGTTTATTCAGCAGAACAGAGTTGGATGGTAGAAATATTAGGACCAAGGTGATCACGGCCTTGTACTGCTGCCCCCAACCCTAACCTGAACCTCCCACTCCTATAGACACACTGTCCCGTCTGTTTGAGCCCAACTGGCCTAATGCCCAGAGTCAAGGCTAGACTTGTAGGAGGCAGTCTGAGGTCTGGAGACTCCCAGTGTGGTAGGAAATCATAGGATCTGGATTCCAAAGACATGAGTGTGAATTATGTCCTGAGCATTAGCAAATCCCATCAGTTCTATGAGCTTGTTTTTTTTTTTCATGAGCCAAATGCAGAGTGTCTACATCCTAAAGTTGTTGTGAAAACCAAGTGAGATAAGGAATGTAAATACACTTTGTAAACTGTCAAGTGCTATACCCTCCATGGAAAGCACCATAGCAGATGAGATGAGAGCACAACTCTGAAGTAAGACACACCTGGTTTCACTTCCTGGCTCCATCACTTACTAGCTATTGGATCCTGAAAAAGAGGCTTAACCTCTCTGGGCCTCCCTCCTCATCTGAAAATGAAGTCACTAAAAGTACCTCTCTCCCACAGGGTCATCAACCATAAATCTTATGAAATGCTTGGCATATGCACGGCACATAAAGTGTACTCAATAAATGTTAGCTGCAGTCAGAATCATTAAGAAAGCTATAACATTTTTGCTTAAAGGCCAGTATAGATGAGGGTAGAGTTAGGAGCCCCCCCACCACCACACACACACACACACACCTTCCCCATAGGAGCTCCAGTCTAGACCATTCAGAATAGACAAGTTGCTTCTCCTCTGTCTGTCATGCATCCTTTGTTGATTGGAAATAATGATGATACTTCACAGGTTGTCATAAGTGTTCTGAAAGAGAATGCTTAAGTAAGTAAAATCACTCCACAGATTGTCAAACTGTTAACATTTTGGAGTTGTTGCTAGCAGTAGAGTAGTTTCTGGCAGCATTGTTTTCTGTTTATGATGGCAGTTCTTTTCCAAACCTTCTCATAAATTTCACCTCATTCCACCCTTAACTACTTCCACTCCACCTTCTCTCCTTGGTGAGGAGGAAAGGGTTTGTTTTCAAGTAATAAAGCATGTTGGCTAATAACCTTTAATAACACATATGCTTATAGAGCTTACCTGTAGAGGACAAGACAGAGTGATTGGCTTGGAATAGAATTTAGTGGCAATATTCAGAACACCCTAGCTCAGAAAGCAAACCCATGGATGATCAGGAGGGCATGTGATGGCGTGAAGATATAATTTTCAAAAATGTAAGATCATGACTCTTATGCAAATATAAAATAAAACTTAGCAAAAGGTTTATCTAATTCATTAGTTAATGAAGTAAGATACTTAGACCAGTTCAAAAATTATTTTAGGGGCTGGGTATTTATAGGCAATTTAATGTTAGGATGAGATTTATGGGCTAGGTACATAACTAGCTAATGTCCAACAGGACAAGAAACCATAACCTTTATCTGTTTCAAAAAGACAAAAACTCCTTATATTTGTATGTTTACCAGACAAAAATCTGGTAACATGTAGCCTCACCAAGTCTTGGAGTAAAGCAAAGTAAATTTGCCTAGATAATCCTTGCAGGGGGTGCAGAGCAGGGGCCAATGTCATTGCCACCATATGATACTGAGAGGACATGCCACCCACTTTTCTGCCTTACACTCGAGTTTTGGATAATTTTTTTAACAATGGTAAATATTTTACACTAAGAACAACCTTTTAATCTGACTTGCTGCTTACAACAGCCTGTGGAGGCAAAAAAGGGGCAGGGAAAACCCATTTTGCAGAAGAGGAAACCAAGTTACATATGGGAGAACTCTCAAGGTCTAATCCCAAGTCTCACATTCATTCCTAAACTCCATATTGCATCTCTCTTTTCCCTTCATCTCTGTCCTACCTTGTTCTTGGTGACATTTCCCCCCATTAGACTTCCCCTGGGGGTTCACCTAGAAGAAATGCTCAAAGTGGGAAGGAGGCCTGTTGCCCCTGGCCCATGTGTCCCCAGGGTTCCTGGCCTGAGCTGAGTCCTTTTAAGTCCCTGACACAATTCAGTTCCACAATATCCCACTCTCCCGAGCCAAAGAAAATTGTCAAAACATGTTATCTCCCCTCAGGAAAAATGATAGAATAGATGTTACATTCCAGGAACCCATTTTTTAAAGTGATGACTCCTTTTAAGCTCTTCTGTTTTCAGCTACTGTGAGCCACTGTGAGCAGCCACTGCACCATCTTTCTTTTGAGACGGTGTCAACATCAGAGAAACCTACTGTTTACAAACCAGAATATCTTGTTTGAAGCACTGTTTCTGGTTGATGTTTTCCTCTCCTTAATAAACAGGATCATCATTTTCTGTGTCCAACATAGCTGGGTCTGTCTGGCTCCTGGATGAATGACATGCAGGGGACAAATGGCTATTTATTGTGTTAAGCAGTCAGCCAGGAAACTGGCTGCAAGTGTGGCCTGATGGCCCAAATCTGCTTCTTCCTTGCAAGGCCATTTATTTTTCTCTCCCACGGACTTCTATCGCCATGGAAACTGTCCCACTAGCAGGATGGAGACTAAGGCCAACTCTCTGCTTCCTGCACTTAGTCAGAGAGGCAACACGTAAACACATGAAGCAAAGGAGACAGTAAGAAAGTATATGAGGTGTGGAGTTAGAAAGTAGTTCCTCTAAAATTCCCCAGAATTCTCAAGCTGGAGAATGAATTTTTTTTTTTTTTGAATGTCTGAGTCAGGGCCTCCCAGACCACTTACACAAGGTGTGCTGACAAGAAGAGTAGACACTCAGTGCATAATACATGCATGCTAAGCCCTATCACTGCGGCAACCCATTTAAGCCTCACGGTAGCTCCACGAGACAGGTTGGTTCTTATTATCCCCACAACCCAGAGGGAGAAACGGAGACTCTGCAAGTCTGTCACTTGCCCAAGTCCAGCAGAAGAAAGGAACAAATTTAGGACTAATATCCAGGCCTTCTGACCCCAAAGCCTGGACCTCCTCACTTGAAATAGCTGCCTGTTCTCTACCTCTTTTCTTCTTCTTCTTTTTTTTTTTTTTAAGAGTTTATTTATTTATTCACGAGAGATACAGAGAGAGAAGCAGGCTCCCCTCAGGGGCCTGATACGGAACTTGATCCCTGGGCCAGGATCGTGCCCTGAGCCAAAGGCAGATGCTCAACCATTGAGCCACCCCGGCGTCCCTCCACCTCTCTTCTTGCTCTTCACATAGGCTGGCCCCTGAGAGGCTCTGAAAGCCACTTCACATCCCGTGTCCACCATTTTTATTTGATCATGTAATCCTTCCCACTCCCAGCCATCAACAACCACTTTGCGACATCTCACAGAACAAGGATTCTGTGGAACAGGATTCCAGCAACCTCAGTCCAGGCCAGTTTTCTCATCTTACAGAGGAGCAACTTAGGCCGGGGGAGGAAATGAGTTGCCTCTAGCTGCACAGCTAATAAATGTCAGAGCTGGCACCATGGAGCCAGCCCCCTGCCCCACAGGCCTGTGCTCTGCTGTGCTGTGCCGCCTTACATCACTATTTCTAGCCAGACCCTGAGCCAGCAGTTCAGCTCTCCGGCCAAGCATCAGGACTAATCCCCTTATAGGATGACTGTTAAATCAGCCACTCGTTAGAAGAACAGCGATGCTCGCATGCAGGGTGCTTTGGCCTTTATGAAACGCTTCCACACAGCTCTTCTGTTTCCAGGCTTTGCTCCCTCTAGGTCCTTCTGAAATGATCCAACAATGAAGCCTTATTCATAAGTTGTATACCTTCCCAAATAACTGTTGAATCGCTCAAACATTAAGTGTGAAAGGATCACTGTGTTTCAACTAGTAGAATCCAAGGTGACAAGAGGCAGAAGCAGAACAAGAGGTGGAAGCTTGCGAGGTTTCATATGCCAGGGTTCTAGAGAACAGAGTTCTACCTGTGAATGAAAGCTCCCCAGCTTAGGGTGATGAGTTTTGACGGGGAGCATCCTCTCGTTTTTCATTTTTAACAAGAACCTAGCACTGACCAGGCACAAATGTGAACATGCTCTCTTTCAAATATGTGCAGCATGGTGCTTACTCTCCAGAGTTGCGAATGTGTGTTTGAACAGTGAAGCCTGGGAGGACATGGCATAGACAGCAGCTGTCGAGTGGGAGATGGGAGCTAGAGTCATTGTGGGAAGATCTGAGGTACAGAAGAGAAACATTGTGAGGAATAAGTGTGTACTTCTTTGGATTCTAACAGTAGCGATGAGGATGGTCTCCCAAGTTCCACTGCTGGCTTTTTCCCCATTTAAAAGCAAAGGGAGTAAAGGAGTAATGCTCAGATTGCAACATCCCACCCATCATGCCCTTCTGCATCTTTTTCCTGTGCACATTTTCTCCCTTCTAGAAATCCCTTCTCTGTTTCTGTCTGCTCTTTTTGTATAACCCCCATCCAGAGTCACCTCCTCTAGGAAGCCTCCCTGGACTTCCCATATGGGTTTCTTCACCCCTTCCTCTGTGCACCTACAGTCTTTGTGCAAAATTACACCAGCTCCCATTTTTTCAGTACCCAGTGTGAATAAGCACTTTACATATATCATCTTCATACCCATTTGACAAGGAGACTGAAGCCCGGTTAGTCCAAGGCCAGTATGGCTATTAAGTCATGAAGCTGGGTTTGGAATCCTGGTCTCCCAGGCTCCAAAGTCCATGCCTTTCTGCTACAACGGGCAGTTTCCTTTGCCTCAAACTTACCCTTTCAGGAGCAAGTGATAAGTACGTGTTTCTCGCTCGGTCTCCCCCTTGTCTGTGAGTACATCTAGGGTACACCCAAGTCCTATGATGTATCCCTATGCCTGACACATGCTAAATAAATAGTTAAATGAATCAATAGTCTGTTCAGTGAGGAGCTTATGCCTTGTTCTTGATAAAACCATAATACATGTACGTAACTGGAGCAAGTCATCCCCACCCCCAGTGGAGAGATAGGTAAGTTTCTTAGCCAGCAGATCCACTGGCTCTCCAATTTTAATGTAATACGAATCTCCTGGAATTTTGTTGAACTGCAGATTCTGAATCAGAAGGGCTGGGGTGGGACCTGAGGGGCTGTGTTTCTGGCAAGCTTCCTGTGATGCTGCTGATTTGAGAGCCATTCGGGCATTTGGGTCTCAACACAGCAGCGGCAGCAGCTGGTGACAAAGAGTAAAACCTGTCCCATGTGTTGTTCTCCTTTCAGAAGACAACCAGTCTTGAAATGCTCCTGATTTTCCATGTTTTAGCAAAATATTTGTTATGCTTTGAGCTATAAACATTTGGCAGCATGAACATTTGTGTCTGCCTATAGCTTTGGTTTAATCCCACCCTATCAATAAATCACAAATAAATGAGGGAGAGGAGTCACTCACTGGAAGATTCCATTCCAGTGACAAGTGGATCAGGGGAGCTGGTGAATTGGAGGAAGGAGCAGATGATCCCTCGCAGCAGGGGGTTTCCAAGGGAACCCTATGGGCCGGCTGGCAACAGCTCTGAAAGACCCCGCCTCGGTCCATTTTTATTGGGAAGGGCCCCACCCTTCCACATTTGCCTGCTCTATGGCTACTTTCCCAGCTGGTCTTCTCCATTCTTGGTAAACAGTAACTGATGGCTTATTCATCTTGAGCCCTTTGAACCCCACACAATCCCTTTGCTGGCATGCCAAGTCTTTTAGAGGTCAAGCATCCCCGGTCCAAGACATTTGGAAGGAAAACACCCTCTTTTCTGTCTTCTTTTCCAGATGTCCCTGGGCCAGCAGCAGTCAGCAAGAGGTGTGCCTTGTTTGAAATGCAAGGGGACGTGTTCAGGCTTCGAGCCACATCCATGGAGGTAACAGAGTTTGTCAGGAGAGGCTATGCCTGCCTTCATTTCTTGGCTGTCCTTTCTGGGAACCCCTAGTCATTCTTCTCTGCTGCGACTGCTTACAATGCATGTGTTTCAGGGAGGACTGGCTCCAGAGGGAATGTACTCCTGCATGGCCCAATTCAGAAATGACTGAGAAGTCCTTGGGAGCCAAGATGAGAAAGGAGTGTAGTGCTTCACTCACCATTTCAAAGTGGAGGCCTCCAAGCTCAGCCCACCAAGGACCACACTGGGAAGATGTGGGTACCTCTTAATTGGTGCCTGGTCCTCTCCAGATTGCTCTATCCTGGGGTTTGGTGCATGTGCTTGATCCCCCTGTACTATGTTGTTGCCCCTGTTGTGACCTCAGAGGGCCCCAGGGCCAGAAATAAAAGTCACTGTGTCCCTAGTACTTTAAAACCAGGCTGCAGTATACTCATACCCACAAAGGAGGGCCATAAGATACAGCTAGACTTGGATCTGCAGTTTTTTTCTTGTTCTTCATTGAGGACTCTGAAAGCCAGAAGTAGGGTTGCCATACTGCACAGCTCCCAGGCACTGTTCCCATCAGCATCTGTGTGGGTATCGCCCGCTGGATTTGTGCAGGGCACAGCCTGTGTGACTATCCCAGCAGCCCTGGGAGAGACAACCTAACCTCTGTAGGGCAAGAGAGCAAAGAGGGAGTTTTATCTCCCCTGCCAGAGGGTTTCCTTGGACATTCAGTGGGGGAGCACAATTTGGGAGGTAATTGTCTCAGAGTTGTTGACTTCCATAGTGAGATGGCAATTGCAAAAACATTTGTTGAGCTGAACCAAGTCTTTTACATTTAAACGTTGAAGTAACCTTGAGCAGTAGGGAAAAGTTTCTCCATTTTTCAAGTCAGGAAACCAAGAGTGGGTAGCAGGGAAACATCCAATACGTGGCAGGATTCAAACTTGGGTCTTCTTGAACCCCACACCATGTTCTCAAACACTCACCAGTCCTATGTTTGTTCAAAGCACGAGATTATTCCTTGACTCCGTTCCCTGACAGTCCTCAACCTCACAGGAGCTCATGTGGTCTTCTGGATGCAAGGGACCTTCAAGGTCATCCAAACCCCACTCCATCCCCCGCACAAATTCCTCCCACAGCGAACACACTCCCCTTTGGGGGAATGCCCCACACATCTATTCTGGCCACTGGAGCCCTTTCTGGTCTTGAGGAGAGACAGCTTCCCTATCATTTCACCCCCTGGTCCTGAATCTGCCATCAGGGTGTCACAGAACAATGCTGACTCCTCATCAGCTCTCCAAAGACAGCTGGGATACCTCCTTTTAGACTCTTTAAGGCAGGGGATAATGTTCCCCAAATACACCCACTGACTCAGTTCAATGTTTCCCCCTCTAAAGGATCAGTCCTTTGCTGCCTGTTGTCTGACATCTGAAAAGGGTCATTTAACATATTTTGTCTGGTTTTCTAGCTGTTTATGGCAGGAGGGCAATTCTGAGCCTGTAACCAGGAGTTGGTTACCAATTGGGGCTGTAACCAGGAGTCTCAGCATTGTTTTAATCTCTACATTCCCCTACCATTCTGCAAAGGACTTGAACATCAAGTGAATTGATCCTTGAGAAGTGCAGATTGTAGCCTCGGGTCCCACATACCAAGTGTTGTCTTAGTTTGAATAACTTTAATGGAGACCTGAATTCAAGCCACATTGGAACAGTGAGGTCCCAGAATGGGAAACCACGTGAAACCATTTTTATGCTCCAGTTCTCATACTTTTAGTAGTCTGAAAGATATTTGAATAACCAAAGTGACAGCCAGCCTGGTTTAATGAGCAAGTCCCTCGACTGATAATCACAGGACAAGTTAACCTCCTGACTCTGCTTGAAACAAACACTTCCCTTCTATAAGCCTCGCCTTTCCCTTCTGAAAAATGGGGATGCTGGAGCCAATATGCTCTAGGCTCCACTCTGGCTTCGCAATCCATAGTTTGAGGCAAGCTGTCTGTCATCAAATTAGTGATTGACACAGCAGAATTAGAATGATATTAGTATTAGTGGCACAGATGGTAGAATTACTTCGAAGTGTACAGAGTGAAGGCAAGAGCAGACGTTCATGAAACAGCAAATCATGAAAACAGAAGGGGAGGCTCCCCTAGCAGCCTGCAGCCTCCTGCTTCCCAGATGGACATGCCAGGTTCCCTGGCCTTCTGAGCCAACCTCAAGGTGCTGAACTGCTCCTCAGGGCAGAGGGAAACACATGTCCAGGACTCCAGGCTTTTCAGAGAGAGCCCAAAAGAAAGTCTCTTCCTTGCATGCAGAGATTCTTATATATATATTATCATAATCCTAATAGCTTTATTTTTTTTTAAATGCTCACTGGCTTCAGTAAATAGAGAAAAACCCTGCTTTGAGGGAAGGAGGGGACATAGTATGAAAAAACTGAGATGATAGTATGAAAAATGGCTCTTGAGATTACAAAATTTTACATTCTTCAGGGGTCATTCTTTGGATTACCCCAGTGTCCTCATTATGGCACCCCTTCTGATGGGGTCCTGTCTCCATGCCAGCTTAGGCTGCTGCCCCAGGAATTACATGTTAACTCTGCATCTTCTCCCAGGGGCAGTGGATCTTCACTGATAACTCTGCCCTCAGAGCTAGGCTTCCTCTGCTTTCTGAGAGACGATCTAGAGAAAGTCAACCAGAGCTGCTTAAATTTCTGAAAGGAACCAACTAGGGACTCTGGCACTTTGATGCGCATCCAAATCACCTCTGAACAGGATTGCAAGTATCCCTGTCCAGATCCCACTCCAGACCCATGGAATCTGACTTGCTGGGGCCAAGGTAGGGCATCTCCAAGTTTACCAAGCTCCCCAGGTGATTTAGGTGTGCAGCAAAGTTTGAAACTCGTCAAATAGACCAAGGGTCAGCTAACGTCCTGTAAACAGTCTCTTCATAAACATTTTAGGTTTCACAGGCCATTTGGTCCTTAACACAACTAGTTAACATGGTGGCCCTTGTAGCATGAAAGCATCCATAGGCAATATGTAAATGAATTAATGTGTGTATGTTCCCATAAATCTCTATTTCAGGAGTGAAATTCAAATTTCATATCATTTTCTTGTGTCATAAGATAGTAATAACCTTTTGAATTTTTTTCAACCCTATAATATAGAAACTATTCTTGCTTCACAGGTTGTGCAGAAATAGGTGATGGGCCACATTCTGCTAATGGAATGTAGTTTGCCAACTCCTGATACCCACCAGCCCTCTCGCTGTCAGATGACAAACTTGACCATGGGCCTGTGTTGGGCTAGTGTTCAGGATGGGATAAGAGTCCAAGGCTTTGCCTTTTCCTCCATTGCTGGTAGCCTAGGAAGAATAAATAGCTGTTTTAATACTATTGAGGATCTTTCAGGGTTGTGTCTGTGTCCCCTTCAGTCTGAGTGCCCGGAAAGAGTAGAGTAGGGCTAGGGAGGTGTCTTCCTCATCCATGGAATCCCAGCAACAGTGCCTTGCAACATGACACTATGAATAAAAGGAGAAATAACACTGACACAATTTCAAAGAATATCTCATATCCGTTAACATTTTCCATTTTGAAGTGTTTTGCATTTGCCACATCTCTAATAGCATCCTGAGAGTCTTATTTAATAAAAAAAAGCAAATGGCAGCTCCTCCACCCAGCTCCATGCATGGTAGGCAATGGGGCTCAGAGGATCTGATGGGACACCAGGCTTTCCCTCACTTCCTTCCTCTTCCTCCTACCACTTGTCTACTGTCTACTCCTCTACTGTTGTCACTCCCCACATGTAAACCAGTGGTGTCTCCCCTATGTTGGAGAAACCGTCTCCTTCAGGCCTGGCTCATAAAAAGGAGAGGAAAGGGAATGTTTATTATTAATAAAATGCCCCAATTCTATAAAATGAGCAACCCCTTCTTATGAGGACCAGAAGAAAAGACTGCTTATTTTTGCCCCACATCATCTTTAGGGTCATATTGTTTTGGAGTACCGGCATTATCCTTGAGATCATCGATTTTACCATTTCTCAAATTGTAACCCGCTGAATGTGAAACTGGACTACAAGCTTCTTGCATTAAAAACAAGAATCAGCCTTGCACTGCAGAAATGTAACCTGCTGTGTCCCACACTTACCACACTGAGCCTCTTTCCATGTGCCACATACATACATGCTGGGGGAACTGGTCCACATCAACAGAGCCACCCCAGAGCATATGAAACCCTCCTATGGCCCAGCCTTACAGTTACAGTTCTGTCTGATTTTCTCTCCCTCCCCGATCCCAACTGTGCACTCCTGGAAGGTTGCAGTGGGGCCTCCCTCCCTTTATATTAGACAGGGGTTTCTCAACCTCAGCACTGTTGACATTTTGGACAGGCTAATTCTTTGGTGTGGAGGGGGGGCTATCCTATATATTATGGGATATTTAGCAGCACCCCTGGCCTCTACCCCACAGAAGCCAGTAGCTACCCCATTGTGACAACCAAAAATGTCTTCAGACATTGCCACATGCCTCCTCGGGGTCAGAACTGACCTGCGTTTAGAACTACTGGTGAAGAAAAGGAGGATTCCTTCAGGCATCCCTGGCTGTGACGCACTCGTGCTACTGCCCTGACCTCTCTCTTGCTCGGGCCTGCCTCATCCGTGTCGCAGGGCTTGACGTTGCTCACTTCACTTATTAACAAGTTCTTAAATCTCATGCGTGAGAGCAGCCACGATACAGCACGCCTCAGGTGTCAGGCCAGAAAGGGAGGGAAGTGGTTTTCCTCTATACCTTGAACCCTCTGGATTTCAAAACCTCAACAGCATGGGCACGAAGCAGCCAGATGCTGTAGTCTGTAATTGTCAGAGAGAAGCATCAGGCTTTCGAGTGAATTTGACGCTTCCCCCAGGATGCTTTTCCTTCTCTCAGCCTCGCAGCAGAGCCTTGCCAGCAAACATCAATCTCTCCAGCCTAAGGGGTTTCCTGAGCTCATTCCCTTCCCCCTGGGTCCTATCCACCCATTTTCCGAAGAAAATTTCCAGCTGTGTTCTAACTTCAGTTTGAGTGCTAAAGAGTGAAAGTTGTTGAAGCTCCAAGGCTCATGAATCTTGGGAGACCATTTCAAGATTTCCTTAAAGCGGGGGTCAGCAAACTTTTTTTTTTTACAAAGGACCAGATCATGGATACTTTAGGCTCTGTGGGCTACATGGTCTCTGTTGCAATTATTCGAGTCTGCCTGTTTAGCCCAAATGCATCCACAGACTATATGTAAATGAATTGAACATGGCTATGTTCCAATAAAACTTTATTTACAAAACCAGGTTGTGGGCCAGGTTCAGCCCACAGATCATATAGACTCCTGCTTTCAAGCATCTCTAATGAATGAACCAACCTTTGCTGTCATAATCACTGTGAGTAAAAATGTGTTGTTCTTTTTACCAGCAAAAGTCATATCCCACATTCCCCATAGACCGACTGATGGACAGTCTCCTAAACTCAGTTCCCAACTCCTAAACTCAGTTCCCAATCCCAAGGCCTTTTGGTCTCATGTTACCATTCATCTGCTGCAAACCTTTCCAAGTTACTAAAGTTAAACCTTGAACTTGCTTTCAAAAAGGCAGATGCTACCAGCAGGAGACTCTGCTCCTCTTCTCTGGAGGTTGATCTCATTTGTCCCAATTAACCTCCCACCCCAGGAAAATATGCAAGTCATGCAAATGCAGCCATGAGGATCACTGCTTGAGCTCTGAGCTGGAAGATGATCGGAAAATTGGCCGCTTGCTGATGGACTCCAAGTATTCCACCCTCACAGCCCGGGTGAAAGGTGGGGACGGCATCCGGATTTACAAGAGGAATCGGATGATCATGACCAATCCCATTGCCACTGGGAAAGATCCCACCTTTGACACCATCACCTATGAGTGGGCCCCCCCTGGAGTCACCCAGAAACTGGTAAGACAGCATCCTCCAACCAAGGGGTTGTTCTCCTATCCATGTAAATGTTAGCTATGCCTGAATTTCAAAGACAAGGTAGGAAGAGGGCGAGATGATAGAAATGATAGGAATAGATATGATTCTAAGCTCATTCCTGCCTCACTATGTGATCTTGAAGTGAAAACTGTCTGGCCCTTGGTTTTCCTCATCCAGGAAATGGATAGAAGTGTTTCTGAGAATTATAAAGGGCCCTTCCAGCTCTGGTACAGGGTCATTCATGGTTCCCTTTGGGCTCCCCATTTCTGAACAAAGGATGGTTTGTGATTCCAGACTCTCAGAGTGCTTGTCTTCATGTGTGAGATGTTCATTTTTCCTCAGAGTGGCCTGGGATATGCCCATTGCAGGCCTGCCGTGGAGCACAGAAACAGTCCCCTCTTTTCTCTAACCACTGAGACTTCTTGGGCTTGAAGGGAGAACTGAACTAGCTTTACACAACCCTGGGGAAGAAGCACCCAGAGAAGGACAAGGTCCAGAAAGAGAAATGACTTGCATAAAGTCACATCCTGGCTGCCCACTACAAAAACCCATAACAAGTCCCCATGCACAGGCCTCACCCCAGACCATTAAATCAGAAGCTCTAGATTACAGGATCAGAATCAACAGATATGGGTATTTGACTCCTCAGGTAATGCCGAACGCAGCCACCTTCAAGACCCAAGGGACCAGACCAGTGCCCCTCAAATTTCAACAGCCTTATACATTATCTGGACAGCTTGCAGAAATACATCTAGTGAGCTTGGGGCTGGTCTGAGACTCCACAATCCCAACATGCTCCCAGGTGATGCTGATTCTGCTGGCTGCCAGACCATACCTGCAATAGCAAAGGCCAAGGTGATTTCCACAAGTTAATGAGAGTAAAAAATGCCAGGATGCAAGCCTGGCATTTAATTAAATGTCTTCTGGGAAAAAAAGGAGAGGCTTCAGAGTCCTGCATGGTCATATCCCCACCACAGGCTCCCCAACAGCTGTGACCCCTTACTCATGACCTTACGGTGCCCTGACCTTCCTCTTCCCTGCTCTTGAATGCTCTAGGCTTTTGCCCTCCTCAGGGACTTTGCACTTGCTGTTCCCTCCCCTTGAAATGTCCTTTTCCTGCTCTTTGCATGGCTAGGTCTTTCTGACAGGTCCAAGGCAGGCCTTCCCTAACCACCCAGTCTACAGCAGATGCCACCTATCCTCTAGCTACATTTTTTTTTAAGATTTTATTTATTTACTCAGAGACACAGAGAGAGAGAGGCAGAGACACAGGCAGAGAGAGAAGCAGACTCCACGCAGGAAGCCCAACATGGGACTCGATCCCGAGTCTCCAGGATCATGCCCTGGACTGAAGGCAGTGCTAAATCGCTGAGCCACCCAGGCTGCCCTCATTTTTTTTTTCTCTCAGTTCTCTAGTGTTTCTTTAGAAGCTTTGATTGCAAGCTATGGTTGTCTTATGTATGTCTTTGCTTAGTTATCATCTCTCTCACTGGAGTGAAGCAAGGCCCCAAAAGGGCAGATGCCATGCCTATCCTGTGCCCCATCCTATCCAACAACTTGCACCACGCAGGGCACATAGTAGGCTTGATGAGTATTTGTGCTACGTCATCCTCCTGGCCAGTGACATTCCACATGTGGTCTATGGACCAACACTGTGCCATAAAAATCCTGTGACTGGCCCACAACGAGAGGTACAGAAATTGAGCATAAATGTTGGGGAGATTTAGTAGCAATTGACATCCATGCCTGTGATCAGAGAACTCCTCTCACTGAACAGAATTCCACTATGCTCAGACTCATGTGGGAATCTCATGTGGCATGAGCTACATTCTCATCTCATGCAGCGAGCCCACAAATCATTCTGCAATAGATGGAAAAATCAAACAAAAAAACCCTGATCCTTCACCATAGAGAGTCTGAGCAGCACAGCTCTAAGCTATAGCTTAAGTGAGGGAAAGATGGGGAAATCCCTTCTAGATCAAGTGGAGACTGGCAAAGTTACTTTTTTAAAAGCTGTACTTTTTAAAAAAACATTTTAAAAGAATAGGTCAGCATTTGTGAGCTCAGCCACCATGTGAAGTAGGAATTATTTTACGTGTAGGGAAACACAGCGTGGTCAGTTGGCCTTTACCAGTTGCAGGGGCTAGACAGGGGCAGATCCGGGCCAGAGGGTGGCATCCAACAACAGCAGTACCAGGACATGGTGGGTGGCTCCAAACGCAGGTCTGCCTCCAGCGCCCAGGTCTGGGTAAGCCATCACCCAGGTCTACAACATGTCAGTGGAAAGTAAAGCAGGCGGCTTGTTAAAGAGCTGGCTGTAGACGTCAGGAACTGGCTGGTGAAAACCCCAAATGCTTTGGCCCCAGACTAATCAGAGGAAGGCATCGTCAGGCTATGATTAATGCTGGCTCGTAAAACCACATGGTATAAAGGCCCCTCTGTCTGCCCTGCATCTGGCCTGCCTGAGCAAGTTGCCTTTCTGAGATTGGACAGTTGTCCCTTCCCATTCACCCTCCTGATGTTTGTTTAATTACCAAGTGATCAGGACTGATTATATTTTGGAAATGGGACTGAATCTTCCTGTCATCCTTCCCAACCAGAATGAAAAACGGAGAAATTCTTAAGCCTTTAAGGCTAGTAACAATAAACCTAATGGCTAATATTTACTGAGCAGTTACATGTACTGGGCCCTATGCTAAGAGCTGTATTTGCATGGTCTCATCTAGAAAATTCTAACTGTTAAGGATATATACTATTACTATACTTATTCACAGAGAGGGCAACTGAGGTTGAGAGAAGTGACACAGCTAGCTAAATGTCCCATCACTGGTTTAAATGGCAGAGCCATCTCTTGGACTCAGGCCTCCCTGACTCCAAAGCTTAGGCTCTTGGCTACCAAGCCAGGCCAGGAGAACCAGACATATAGGAAGAGAGGCAGGAAAAAAGCAGGTACCTTGGATTAGCACTTTTAAGGAAGGCTTCTAAGAATAGGGAGGAACTTGGGCAGATCTTTGAAGGCTATCCAGGATCTGGGGGGAGGCAAGGAGGAAAAGATGAAGGGAACCAGCATCCATTGAACATTCTGTAGATGACAGATAAATAGATAGATCATCAACACCTTACCACTCCCTATATGCATCGTAACCCCATTTTAATTTTTTTTTTATTTATCTATGATAGTCACAGAGAGAGAGAGAGGCAGAGACATAGGCAGAGGGAGAAGCAGGCTCCATGCACCGGGAGCCCGGCGTGGGATTCGATCCCGGGTCTCCAGGATCGCACCCTGGGCCAAAGGCAGGCGCTAAACCACTGCGCCACCCAGGGATCCCCGTAACCCCATTTTACAGGGGAAAGTCTTTGAGGAGCCTAGGCAAGTGTGGCACTCATACCTCATCCTCTACTCTCATGCCTAAGGCAAACATGGCTGGTCAATCAGGGCACTGTCTCTCGTAGTGCCTTCATTGGCCTCAGAATCCTCGACACAACACTCCAAGTGGCCACTGTTGACTAGGATTGACATGTAACACGAAGCCCATTTACCATCCTTGCCTGACAGCTGGAGAAGCAGAAAGAACAGGCAGGATCGGGTCTTCCGATTCCAGAAATCCATGTGTGTCCTACTGCCCAACCCTTAGAATAAAGCACCTTTTCCACTTTTCTCTCTGCCCTTTGATTCCTCTCCTGATGAAGCCCGATTCTGGGAACCACTTCACCCAAGATGTCCCAGCCAGACAGCAAAACACCAAATGACTCAGAAAGGTCCTCATGAAAACCTTGAAACCTAAACCAACCTTTCCTAACTGCTCCAAGAAAAGGTCTCTTGCTAAAGGTTTTGGAAACATGACCTTAATCAGCTTCCTGGAGAGATTCCTGAGAGATTCTGTTACAAGCTCTGAGAGGCGCAGGCAGCTGACTCTGACCCAAACCTCTGTCCCCATCATCTCCTTCCCAAGCCCATGCCAAACCAACAGTAGTTGTCTGAATGGTGTATCGAGATGGACTCTGATACCCTCTCCTGGGTCAATGAACAGCATCTGCCACAGGTGTGTGTGACTAGGATTCTTGGGCCAGCCAGGCAAGGCATGCCATCACAGAACACATGCCAGTGGCAGCAGGATGCTATGGTACCCAGCTGGGTCTTTGAGCTGCCACAGGAACACTAGGTTCCTGGGAAGGAACACTCACTGTCTCCAGGGCCCTGGCCAGGAATCCTTGAGCTCTGTGGGCTATAGACACCTGTAGCCCGGACAGAGCCATGAGAGGACATTGAATGTAGGGATCAACAAGCAGGTGGTTGACACTTGCAGAAGGCCACTGCTGCGGGACTTGTACCGCAGTGTTTATTTGTAAAGCTAAGCAGGAAGGGATACCTCCTGTTACAGACCAGAGTCATAGCCATATCCAGGGACTGGAGAATCATGGCACAAGGCAGTGTTTACACAGCCTCTTCACTGTGACAAAGACCAAAGGAAACCTCCCTAGAGATTGAAGGAAATTTTTTTCTCTTTGCAAATCATTCATCTCCTAAAGAAGTAGTACACACATGGATGAGACCCAAGCTCTGCTGAGTACAAAGCTGTCTCTATCACAGATGCATTGTGGGAGCTTCAGGAGGTTCCTTTTCCATGCCTCAGTTTCTTGAGGGGTAATATTAGTTCCTTACTCCTAGAGGTTCTGTGAGAATTAAATGGGTTAGCTTGTGTCAGGTACCTAGAAGGGTGCCCAGATCATAGGAAGCACCATGTAAGTGTGAGCTACTCCTCCCATGCCTTCGACCACTCGTCCTGCAGGAGTCGGTAGCCTTCCTAGGAGAAGAAATTGTGCTCCCATGAACTCAATCAGCCATGCAACTAGATCTGCTTCAGCACTTGGAATGAGTGAGATGTTGGCCATCTGAGTGCCCATTCTGGCACAGTGAGCATCGCTCTTGTTTCTACTTCTCCAAAATCCTTCCATAGATCCTGGGAGCAGGGCAGTCCCCACACACGAAATAAGAATGACTGGGGTAGTTATTTGTCCCCCACACTGTCCCTAACCACATCCCCAGGGCCCTGTGCCCTGCCCCGGCCTGTAGGCTGCTGGTCCACTGCTTTCCCTGTCCTCTGATGGTCACATCCTGTCCCACCACCACCCTCTATCTCCAGATAGGCCCCAATCCTCAGATGTCCTGCTTCACACACACCCAGGAGGACCTACTAAAGTGCTCACTTCTAGGCCTTTTACAGACTCCTAAATCACAGTCCAGGATGGGCCCAGGAAGGTTTTTCACAAGGCCATCAAGTGATTCTTATGCACCCCAAAGTTTGAGACTAGATTCTTAAGACCTACTTGCTTGGCATGTTTGTGCTGGCAGCTACCTGCAGTTTTATACTGAGCCAGGGAAAAACAGCACCCCGTTTTCCCAAGACAGAGTCAGGACTCAGCCCTTCCCAAACATGTAGTCAGCTGTGTGGCTCCCTGGCACTTTCATCTGTTGGGGTTCAGCATCTTGGCCTCTTTGGCCAACCCGAATCCATGTGCTCCTTGAGCCACTTTCCTGAGCTGTAGACTCGGGTCAGTGCTACTGCTTCTCTCTCATAATAATGGTAAGGACTGAGTAAGGACACCACAGACTTCTCATGGTGGTCAGGACCCTGAAGATCATGCAGTCTACCTCGAACTTTGTAGATGATGAAACAGGTCCACGGGCACTGGGTACTTTTTCAGTCTTACACAGAGAGCAGCAGCAGGACAAGAGCTAGAAACACAAATTTCCTGGTACCCCAGAATTCTGTCCATGCCCCACCCCAGGCTATCTCCTGTGTCTGGCGAAAGCACCTTGAAAAGTATTGGGGACTATGTGAATGAAGGGATAGTAAGAGGGTGTACCGTGAGCCCACAGAGCCAGGAGGCGGCTCAGCCAGGTGATCCAGGATCCAGGACAGAGCCTCCTAGGGACCATCCACAGCCACCTCTCACTTCATGAGTCCCACAGGAACCCGGGTCACCTGTGTCTCCCTTCTCTAAAATTGGTCTTATCCAGAATTCATTTATTATGAAACTCAGCAAACCAGGCTCTGGACTCATATACTCCTCCCTTACCCCTGCTCCTTATAACATCAGGCAACCAATATGGTTGTTCATTATGAATTATTGTATGACTTTCCATGTTGAGTAACACAATTCAATTCCAAAATAAGTCCAGCCCCAAGCAATGTGATATGGGGCAGGCAAGTTCCAGGAGGTAAATATGGCAACGGCCACCTGGGCAGTAGGAATCACGCAACCTGGTGGGGGTGTCAGGGTCATAGGCAGGGACAGGCATGGAAGTGGAGAATAGTTGTCAAGGATAAACAGTTCTCCTTTCACACTTTCTCGTGCTCTGTGGCTTTGACCTTTATCTTCCCCAATTGTCCTCATCCCTGGTACCCACCCAAGTATAAGGTTACTGTTCATTTAAAAAAAAAAGCCAAAATTGGACAGTTATCTATAGACATATTACTATTCATGTGGTTACCAGTTATAATTGATGTGGAAATGTTATGACCTTGATACCTTATCAATTCATTCTATTAGAAGGTGCCTTGGCCTGTTTTTAAATTAATAAACGATGAAATACCTTATGCCTATCATTATTTAATTATACTTTTCTAAGAAAAGCAATTTTAAACTAGATTGACTCTTTTGTTTTTAATTAGGAACATTGCCATTAGGTGAATGAAGTAAAAATGTTTGGTGTTGAAGGAAACCAAACCTGTATTGCAAAGCCAACAAATCTAAAATGAACACTGACTTCAGGTACACCATTCTCATCCAGAATGTGAATCTGTGACAATGTAGAGGAGAGTGAAACTTATTTAGGCCTCTCTTGGGTGTTGCCAAATTCACCGCATTCCTGCCTTGACTGTCCTCGGTTCTGCAGAAAACCTGAAGAAGCTGGAAGCTGTTCACCAATTCCACATGTCTACCTGAGAATCACAGTAGCTTTATCTCCTCCCCACCAGGGTCTGCAGTACATGGAGCTCATCCCAAAAGAGAAGCAGCCAGTGACAGGCACCGAGGGTGCCTATTACCGCCGACGCCAGCTCATGCACCAGCTCCCCATCTACGACCAGGACCCTTCTCGCTGCCGTGGACTTCTGGAGAATGAGTTGAAAGTGATGGAAGAATTTGTCAAGCAATACAAGAGCGAGGCACTGGGCGTGGGAGAGGTGGCCCTCCCAGGGCAGGGTGGTTTGCCCAAGGAGGAGGGGAAGCAGCAGGAGAAGCCAGAGGTCACAGAGACCACCGCCCCAACCACCAACGGCAGCATCGGTGACCCATCCAAAGAATACGTAAGTCTCTCCCATGCCTCCTGGTGTGGCTGAAACCACCAGGCCCAGGGCTTGCAGGGTCAGGGTGCCAGCTCCAGGCTTTTTCCTGTTGGTCATGCATTCTTTCATACATTCAGACCGCCAGCAGCTATTTGGTGCTTCTTTACTCTGTGCCTGGCACTATCCTGCAGAAAATAACATAAGATCACTGTGCTTGAGAGGCTGATCATCCAGGGCAGGTCCAGACTACCAAACTGTCACAGCTTAGAGAAAGGGCATCTAACCTTGGTTGGGGTGAGTGTAGGCTTGGAGGAGGACCTGAGGCCCATCCTGGCCTGGGAAGAATAACCAGGACACATCCAGATCTTCAGGCTTTGCAGGGAAGACCTGTACCACCTTAAAGAGGTAAGCAGGTAAAAAAAAAAACAAAAAAACAAAAAAAGCACCTGAGTTCCAGAGAGTGCTGCGGAGCCAGAGGCCTGAACTGAGTCCCATGTGATTGAAAGCACGGTATGCTGGTGGTGTGGGGACACGAGGCTGGCAAGGTCAGGAGGGGCACGCTTCCCGAAGAGGCAGGCCATCCATTCATCACTCAAGTATTGACGAGGCTGTACTGCCCACCAGGCCTCAGGAAATCAAACAAGCAGAGGACACCGTCCCCACATTGGAGAATACTGTGGATGTAGGACTTCCCTCTGAGGGCCATGGGAGGCTATGGCAGGCTTTCAGTGGGAGATGTCATGGGGTCTGAGCTGGGCTTGGGAAAGTGTCCTCAAGCAGCATGTGGGAGATGTGCTGTAAGAGAGTGAACTACTAGGGGCTGTTTGAGAAAAAAATGAAGAATCCAGAGTGTCTGGTGAAAGCCTCATGAACTGTTTTGTCTTAATCTGTCCCACAGGAGGTAAAAGGACTAGCTTGAGACAGTGCCACAGATGGCTGATGTTTGCTGTTTCCTGGCCTCTGGCCCCCTTTTGTCCTCTGCCTCTATCAGCCAACTGGCGTCGACTGCCTGTATTTGATATTTAGACATAAATGTCCCAATATGTGAAGCCCTCGAGCAAATTACCTGCCTTTCAAATTACGTGACAGGCTGGCAGTCACCTGTGTGAGCCAGACATCCCAGAGAAATGGCAGCCCCAATGGTCCTATCACTACATTCGGAGAGGACCAGTCTTGTCATCCAAAACCTGCATCCTGCAACTCTAACCCCCATTTGTTGGCACATTCATTTGGGATTGCCATCCAGTGAACTATGGCCTCATACTGTTAATCTGAGAACTTTTTTTTTCTGAAAGATTTTATTTATTTGAGAGACAGCACAGATGGGGGGAGGGCGAGAGGGAGAGGCAAAAGCAGACTCCCCACTGAGCAGAGAGCCCAACACGGGACTCGATCCCAGGACCCCAAGATCACTACCTCAATCAGACACTTAACTGACTGAGCCACCCCGGGCCTCTAAGCTGAAAACTTGAAGACAAAAGAACAAAACTTATTTTCCCTACCACAAATTTGGCAATGATGTTGAAAAGACCCATTTCTCAAGAAGAATGCATGTATCAGCAACTTAAAAATTTAGATTCAGTTACCATGTTTCATAAACGAGTCTCCTCCCCATCCAGCCCTCTATCCAAATAGTCATTTGTCCTTAAAGCATAAATACGACATAATTCCAAATTGGACGGCAATCTCTTTGAATCGTTGTGACATTTCCCAATTGCCATTCCCAGGAGAGAGAGGCTGATCTGAGATCGTATTTTATCCTTGACTCAGCCCCACATATTTGTACAACATGGAAGTGGGGCAAAGGTGGCCTGAGACCCAGGTCTCTGCCTACCGTCAAGTTTAAGAAGTAGTTATGACAGTTTGGAAGTACATAAACAACAAGATCAGACAATAAACAGAATCAAAGGAAACCCGTATTGGTTGGGCTGGGCTGGCTGGGGAAGACAGCCTTCTCCTTCCTTACCCTAACCCCAGTCTTGTTTAGATAACACGTTATGTAATTAGTGGCTTCATGTCTGTATGCCGTGTATTTATGTCACCTCTAGGTGCTGCGGGCTTGTCTTTTTCCTCTCTGTATCTTCAGCAGGTGCCATTGATAGAAGTAGTGGGTGCTCAATAAATGTGTGAACCATGAATGAGTGAACAAATGGATGAATAAGTGAGTGTTCTAACTAAATAGAGCCTCGAATGATGGGGACAATTTAGATGGTTAGGATGATGATGGGATCCAAGTTCACATTTATTCATTAAGCACCTGCTCTGAGCCAGAAACACTGCCCACTCTTTCAGGGTCTTTGTTTATTAATTCACACAATTGCCAAGAGGGTGAATTTCACCAACCCCATCTTATGGGTGTGGAATCAGAGATTCAGAGAGGGTAGGTAACTTTTTCCAAGGTTCCCACAGTTTCTAAGGAGGAGAACCTGGATCTGATACTTTTCGTACTACGTGATGCAGAGTTATAAAACCCTGCTTATGATCTGTTCCAGGAAGAAAGAAGCCTGGGTGCTCTCATTTAATGCCCTATTTATCTCCTTGAAGCCAGGGAGTAAATCCTATGAAAGTAGCTAGATAGACATAGACCATAGGCAATGTGTCCCCAGCAAACCCAAACTTAGTTGTGGATGTGTGTTCCCTGGACTGCTTTGCCTTACCCCAGTGAGTGGCCAAGTTAAGTAGACATGGGTGCTGGCCATTCTGTGTGCCGTGCCTTCTGTTTCTCATAAAAGGGCAGTGTAGGACAGTTTACCAGAGCTAAGCATCAAGCAGGAAGCCTGATTTCTGCTCCCCTGATGTGGACAATAAACTTCGCCAGAAGTGGCCGAGGCATTCAATTTGAGAACCCAGATATGGGGAGGAAATTGTACAGCGCAGACTGACACCCCAGATCCAAGCAGTGATTTAGGGGGGAAAATGGAGGCAAAAGGAAGGACATGGGAGACCTATTTTCCTAGAACTACACTGGTGACATAGCCGCCCTAAGAATGATCATTATTGCTATCATTAGCAGCTACCACTTGGCAGGCTTTCTCTGACCTAAGGGTAGCGCCAAGTATTAGAGTATCTGATTTAAAGCTCCCAAACCCACCCCCCAATGACTGGAAGAAAAGCTGTAGGATTTGAACCACCATCCGTCAGACCCCAAGTCCATCTTTCCTGTTGCCCAAAGCTGGTTCCTTGAAAAGCTAATGGATATTAGGTCATAAAGGGGTTACATGGCCATGTAAGTTCGGGAGACAGAGTGACCAAAACTAAATGGGTTTCTTTGTGGTAGGACCTCCGAGAGCCTCCAGTGAGCTGTGGCAGTGGTTCTCAAACTAAAATCACCTGAAAGGCTAGTTAAAATCCAGAGGGCAATAAATAAATAAATAAATAAATAAATAAATAAATAAATAAAATCCAGAGGGCTGGGCCCCACCCCAGCTTAGTAGGTGCAGGTAGGGCCAGAGAATCAGCTTTTCTACTGAGCACCCAGGCTGATGCTGGCACGGGTCTGGGGGCCACACTTCTGAGAACCACTGCTAAAGAAGTCAAAAATAATCTTACATATAGGCTCAGGAAAAATGACCTCACCAAATTCGTATATGGTGAGGATCGAAGAGATGACAACACAGGCATTTTCTAGATGTATTTGGCCTCCTGGCTTAGGGAGTCCAGCTTTGAGGGCATTGCGCGGCGCTCTCCCATTCCTTGAAAGGTCCACGAGGAGTTCTGGAAACACAGAACTGATTTATACACTGCCTTACACCCCACCCAATCACACTGCTCAGCAACCTACGGCCACAGGCTGCCTCTCCTCTCTGCTACACTGCAGGATGGCTCTCCAGCCTCTGTCAGCCTGTTACAGTGATGTCCTTCCTCAGAGACCTTGGGAGGGGCCCGAAGCCGGCAATGGCCAAGTCAGGCTGTCCAGTCCTCCTCACCAGGCTGCTCCACCAAAATGTGCTCAGAGGAAAGGGTTATCCAGACCAGAGGAGCACTATTGCCAGAAGCCTTTTCCAAATCGCCCATGTGGAAATGCCCCCACGGACTGAGTTAGGGGTGAGGCCAGGTAACAGTGGGTGGGCCAGCCCGCTTGTGGGAACTGCACCCTCTGAGCCCAACTTACCGGCACCTGGGCTGTGCAGCTACTCATATCTGAGTACAGATATGCACCCAGCTTTCCAACTCCAGGTCTGTATACAGGCCTCCCCACCCCCAACAGGATGGTTTGTTCGATGAGTTAGTTGGATGAGCAGTAGTGTTTGGAGACACCCACAGCCTCGGCCAATGAAAAATCTGGGGACCGCAGGTCTGCATGCCAAGAACAATGAGTGGAAGGACTTGCCCATCACACCCCGATCCCACCCACCATGAGTTCTTATGGGTTTGGAGGGCTTCATAGGGCTCCATGGCCAGAGAACTGCCAGCTCCAGCAACCTGGAACGTTCATTCCAGAATGGCAAAGCCCCACGTGGCTTTCCAGCCCTCTGCTCCCCACCACTCCCACCTGGATGGAACCTATGAGTGCCTGGGCCGCAAGGGCAATGACCTCAATGCTCTGATTGTTAACAGCCCCACCAAACCATTTCCCCCTTTAGAATGCTTACTTGGTATTTTCTCAGAAATGAAATAGACGGATTTCCTGGGCATGGAATTTCCGCCTCTCCCGACACCCCAAACTTGTAACTGAAGAAAGGGGAAAGAAAGCCAAAACCTAACACTCAGTGTAATCTCCACCCTTAGGATTTATCATCCTTGCAGGGTGCCCCCCACCCAGCCCCTTCCCCGCAGCACCCCTCCCACCGAGGTCCGCCTTTCAGATGGAAACTTACAGCAGCTGGCTTGCGCAGCCTGCCTCCTGCCCCAACAAGGGACATATTTGTGGGCAAGGCACTTCCAAATCTTTGTGCAGCAGATGTTTGGCTTGTGGGCTAGGCAGGCTGGCTCTCCTGCCAGCCCCTCTCTGGGAATTTGAAACCGGGGCCCCACCCCCACATCCTGAGACCTGCCTGAGCTAGGGGACCCAGGCCAAAAGACCCAGAAAATCACCATAGTTACCAAGCTTCTCAACATCTGCCTCCCTCCTTTACAGCGGAGATATTTTAACGACATTAAAGGAATTTCTTTCCACAGAAAATTCCCTTTATCCCACTTTTTTATGCTATAAATACTTTTCCATGTTGCCACGGAGGCTTCACAAGCATCTTTTTTTTTTTTTTTTTTCTGGAGTGGACTGCATAATATTCCATTGACTAAAACAGGAGTTGGCAAATTTTTTTCTGTAAAAGGCAGATGGTGAATATTTTAGGCTTTGCAAGCCATACGGTCTCTGTCACAACTACTTGCTCTGGCCTTGTAGCCCTAATGCAGCCATAGATGGGATCTAAATAGGTGACTATGGCCATATACCAATAAAACTTTATTTGCAAAAACAGGTGGTGGCCTGGATTTGGCCCATAGATGTAGTTCGCTCACCCCAGAACCAGAATACTATAGAAGATGGTTATTCGCTTTTTATGAATTACTTTGGTTTTATACAACGTCATTTGCTAGTATAGGTTAATAGGGTGATGATGATGTCATCTGCCATTCCTTGACTGTCGAGATTGTACCCAGAGCTATGCCAAAGGCTTCACATAGTCTTGTTTTACTGAATCCTAAGAATTCTCTTAAAAAACATAATTTTCCCTTTTTCTAGTCATCTAACTTGTGAGTAGTTAAGCCAGAACTGGAAGTAAGCCCTGTCTTACCCTAAACCCTACAAAGACTCCAGCAAATGGAAGCTCCTATTTCCATAACTCATGTGTAGCTGCAGGCACTGCACATGGCCATTGCAACATGGATGACCGCACGTATGGCTTTTTCCTTTAGTGGGAAGACAGTCCTTGCCAACACACTTGTCAAATCTGGATTTGAGAACACCCTAGGCTGACAGCCTCTCTTCCAAGGGTAGCATTTATTAAGGCTCCCTGGCTCTGTGTTCTCCCTTTATCAGATAACCAATGAGGGAGATTCGGTTAGAAATGCCTAACATGCTACCTTGCTTGGCAGAGAGCCACATTCAATTATCTGCCCCAAGAAGAAGCATGAGGTGAAACAGTTGGCCAAGAACAGTGACCACCATATGTAGAGCATCTCCTATGAGCCACGGCCTGCCATATGTTCCTAATGAGGAAACTGTGGCACAGAGAGGTGGGTGACTTGTCTAAGGGCTCACAGTGATGAAGCAATGGTACAGATCTCCTTCCAAAGCTCACCACCCTAACCACTGCCCGCAGCCTGCCCAATCTGTACTGCGAAGAGTCTCAGGGAGATAACAGTGTGAGGGAAGAGAACACACGAGTCTTAAGATGCCAAAAATGACACTGAGCCAAAAAAGGAAAGAAGAAAAGAAAAAACAAGAAACCTTTGGGATACATGAGGCTGCAAAGCAAAGATGGTGAATAATCACCATAAGAGGAAATGGGGAGATGCTGTTTATAAATAAATTGTTGAGTATTTGTGTTGGAAAGAACCCAGTGCCTGCATTCAAGGCCCTTGTGTTAATATTTACTGTATTGTAATAGTGAGATTTTCACAAGGCACTCTGGGTTTAGACTGAGTAGGCCTTTGGATAAGAGCCTTCCAGAAAAGAACAGAATGATTGGGATAGAACTTCTGGCAACCCCAACAGAGAGATTATCACTGGTCCAGAGAGGGTTCGGCCTATCTGTTGATCCTTCACTCAAAGCCAATACAGCTCCGTCCTTAGAGACAGTTCTCTGGCCACGTAACTCTTGGCTACTATCCCTAATCTACTGTTGCCTAAAACACTCTGTTTCTCGGTTACTGTCATTTCTGAAGTCTTAATAATTCTGTGTGCCCACATTGGATGTTCTTGTCACCTACTCCTGCATGTCAAGCCTCCCCAAGGCTTAAAAAAGTAATATTAATATCTATCTTACCGACAAATCAGCAATTTGGGCAGGGTTGAGTGCCACACTGCCCATGTGGCATCATTGGGAGCAGTTTGCAGGCTGGGAGCTGGAGTCTTTTGAAGCTTGTTGTCTTACTGGTTTGTGGCTTTGATGCTAGGAAGACACTAACAGCTGGACTGGACCAGCCAGGGAGGGGCTCCAAGGGCCTCTTCCCCTATGTCTGTGTGGTTTCTCCACATGGTTGCCCTGGCAAAGAGACCTCAGGATTCCTTTCCTGCCTGCCCAGGGCTCCCAAGGTGTGTATACAGAGAGGGATCCCAGTGGAGGAAACTGTTGTCTTTTATGACCTACCTCAGGAATCTGTAACATCCCTCCCACTACATTCTGTTCAATAGAAGCAAGTCATTAAGGAGGGACCACAATCAAAGGAAGCGACTTTGACACCTCATTGGTTGGAGAAGTGTCCAAGAATTTGCCAATGTCATTTCCACACACCATGACCTAGGGAACCCCAACCCTTCAAAGTCTTAGCTTCTGAGACAGCTAAATCTAAAATAGTGCTCAGCTCTCTCAAAGCAGGTGTTTTTACAGATTACAAAGGCCCAAAGTACAGAATTTTGAAACCCTTTCATTTAGACCCTTTTTATTAAGAATCTCTGACCATTTGAACAGGGACAGGGCAAAACTTCAGTGGCACAAGGACAAACTACACGTTTGTTCCACCCAGTGAAAGTTTTGTACCACACCTCCTCCCCACAGAGGGGAATCAGTGTGCAAACTAAGCTCTATGGCAAATGTTAGGAAGTTTCTCAGGAGCAAGCTCCGAATTTAGACGGTTGAGAGTATGAATAAGAACCAACTAATAGGCTAATGATAAGCATTCTCTCTGCCTCTTAACATAGTCCCAAGGGACTTTTACTTGGCCACACTATCTCCTTCATAGGGAAAGTAGCCTGAGAATGACCACACTGGGCTTTCTTAAAAATCGTCTAGAATTAAGGCATCCCAGGAATTCAGATTGGCTTTTGCTGTAACTGAACTGAATTGGTGGTGTCATTTTTGCTGAGTTTATTTTTAAGGTCATTTTAAACAGTCTGTAACCATGGTTTTCAAAATGGTGCCCTGACCACACCAGCATCCCCAGGAGCCTGCAGATTCCTGCACTTCATCCCAGACCTATCTGGATCAGACACTCCAGGTGCGGGGCACAAATCTGTTTTAACAAGCCCTCTGGGGGTGCCCAGCAGACTCAGGTCTGAGAATCACTGTCTTACAGGGGGTGGTTTGGGAGAAGGGATTGACTGTCCATGAGCCTGGGGGAGCGAATGACAGTGCAATTCACACAACTCTATCTTCTGGCCATGCACAGATGGAAAAAATGGAGATGGGAAAAAACAAAGCTCATTGACGGGAGGAATAATGTCCTGTCAATCTATGTGAACATGGTGTTATGGAAAGAAACCCCAAAGTCCAAACCAAAAGCACATCCTGCCCTCAACATGTCTTTCTCATCTTGGGATAGTGATTTAACCCTTTGAGCTACAGGTCTTTCATCTATAAAGAGAACTTGAGTATGGATAATTTTAGGTAATTATTATTGAGCCCTAAGAAAGTCCATTAACTCTATTATCTCATTTAATCTATACAACTATATGATATTAATATTATTAGTATCCTCTTGATGAGTGAAAAAACTAAGGCACAGAGAGGTTGAGTAACTTGCTTAAGGTCACACACCTAGCCCGACTCTCAATCATCCACTGCAATTTAGAAATTGTTAACTTCAGTACCAAAGATGTAGCAGAATAAGTTTGTGTAGAGAAAGGCAGGCCCAGGATCTTTGGAGCCAAGCAGGCTAGGCATTCTGACTCTTGGGTGCCAGCCTGCCCCTGGGGCCTGAGGAGCCACTAGGCTGACAAGCCAGGACACTGTTAGATCTACTATCCTTTGAGATGACAAGGAAAGCACAGAAAATAACTCAGAGGCCAGAGGAGGAAATTGGTTCCTGACACATGTTGACAGGGCTCATTACTTGGACATCTTGTTTTCATAAAATGGCAGTGACACTGTTTGCTTTTAAAAGGGCTGGCTACTGGTAGTAATGAGGCCATGAGCCAGGGATGCTGGGGGAACAGTGAGGGAAGGGACACTCCTCATTGAGGGAGACACTTGAGACAGCGCTTTCAGATGCAGTGAGGACCAAGCTCCGCGGGCACAGATCTCTTTCCCTTCCCCTCTCTGGGCTGCGGCTGTCACTGGAATTATCTCCCTGCAGTGAGAACCAAACACAGTGTTCCCAGCCTCGAGAAGCAGTAATGGCTCCCCATTACCTCCAGAAGTCAAAACCATAACCCAGGCTCATGGTCCCCCAAACCACCTCTCTCACCTTCCGTCCCCCTGTTTCCTTTTGTGGGTTGTGGGTGCCTTCCAAGGGTCCCCAGACACATCCAGATGCATTTATACCCCCTTTCCCTGCTTCCACATTAAGCAACATCTGGAAATCTGGAGTTGGAAGCCCCGCTGGTATATCACAGTGATGCCCAACTAGGTGGTGGATTGACATTAAGTCCCATCTGCGTGGGAATAAAGGGGCTGGAAATTTCGTCCCGTGAAACTTAGAAAGCCAGTCAGACAGAAAACTCACTTGGTACTCATACAGCGCTTGCCAAAGAGTTTACACTTCCCAGCTGTGCTGAAAGGATAGTGAAAATAAGTCAATGATGATTCATCACTTGTTTTTGGTTTAGACCCTCTGATGAGCTCCATGGGAGCTGGGACTCAGTCATGTGCAGGGGAACAGGGTTTTCATTGTAGTGAAGGACTCACACCATTCATTCTTGGGGGCATAACTGAAACAAGTCCAGCACAGTCTAAGGAACACTGTCAGGCAGTCCAGATTAGTTATCCAAATACATGTTTTATCTAGCCATTCATTCCACAACAACTATGCTTAGGGACCCCTGTCAGTACGTGGGCATTCTTTGTCGTTTGGTTCTCTTTCCCTACTTTTCATCATCACAGTTCTTATTTCATCCTCTTCGTATATAAGAATATATATTAAGTATGTCATTCAAGTCTGTAACTTAAGAATACCAAGTGTTTAAGCTCTTAACACATGCCTACTCATCTTGGCGCGACAAAATAATGTTTCTGTTTGGGCTGATATATAATTGGTGCTTAGATCAATTTCTCATCTAAAGCCAGGGTCTGCAAACATTTTCTGTGGCGGGCCAGGTGGTAAATATCTCAGGTGTTATAAACCAAGAGCCAAAACTGATATCATATAGGTACCTCATGTATCAAGAGAGAAAACAAATTTCCACCAAGTTTTCTATTTCTGAAATTCAGAATCTAGTAATATCATTAAGCCTAGATTTCTGTAATACAGGTTATATTAGCTCAGGCTGTCATAACAGAATACCAGAGACTGGGTGGCTTTAATAACAAATTTATTTTCTCATAGTTCTGGAGTCTAGAAGTCCCAGATCAAAGTGCCGGTACAGTAGGTTTCTGATGAAGCCTCTCCTCCTAGCTTGTACATAGGTGCCTTCCTTCCGTGTCTTCACACAGTCTTTCCTGTGTGAAGGAGAGCAGCGAAGGAGAGCAGGTGATTGGTCTCTCATAAGGACACCAGTCCTATTGGACTAGGGGCCCACCCTTATGACCTCATTTAACCTTAATTACCTGCTAAAAGTCCTATGGCCAAATGCAGTCACATTGGGAGTTAGGACTTAAACATAGGAATTTAGAGGGGCACAATTCACTCCATAATTCAAGTTCATTAATGAGAAAAATGGAATTCTTTCTAGGAAGAAAACATTTCACCGAATTGGAGTTCAGATGTAAAATCCATTCTTAGCTGGTGGGTCTTAACAGGCAGCAGCCAGGTTTGGCAGTGGCTGCAGTTTGCTGATGCCTATGCACAGGGTCGTAGTAAGAAACTCGGCTTCCGAGTCAGGCTTGGCCCATGTTCAAATCCCAGCTTTGCCTTCCAGCTGTGCATTACAGCAACCACTGAACGTCTCTGAGAGGGAATGTCTGGAGGGAAATAATGATTTCCTTAAAAGGGAGCTGAATTAGAAGGGGGCGTAACTCTCCAGGGTTTCTGTAAGGGGTATTAGTAAGGAGCATGGAATCCTGAGCATAGTGTTGGACACAGACCTCTCTTAAGGAAATGATAGAGCCACCATCAGCATCAGCATCACCAGAATTTTGAGGAGCAGGAAATAACTCCAAAATGACTCAAAAGATTTGATATATTTAATATGTACTCTGGATAGTATGTCATGAGAGAATGGCAGTTAATTTCTGTGGTTTTCCTCCCGATGTAATCATGGCAATGACATCAGATCCCAGCCGAGGGACACTCTACAAAACACCTAACCAGTACTCCTCCAAACTCTCAAGATCATCAAAAACAAGGGAAGTCTAGGGCACCTGGGTGGCTCAGTTGGTTGAGTGTCTGACTCTTGGTTTTGACTCAGGTCATGAGATCAAGCCCCACATCCAGCTCCACAATGAATGTAGAACCTGTTTGGGATTCTTTCTCTCCCATTCCCTCGGCCTCCACCCCTGAGCTCAGGCTTCTCTCTCTCTAACTCCCTCAAAAACAAAACAAAACAAAACAAAAAACAAGGGAGGTCTGATAAATCACAGCCAAGAGGAACCTAAGGAGATAGGAGGACTAAATGTAATATATCCTGGAATAGAAAAAGAATATTAGGTAAAATCTAAAGGACATCTAAATAAAGTTGAGACTTTAGTTAATATTAACATCAGTATTGCTTAATTAATTGTGACCAGTATATCATATTACTTTAAGACGTTCAAAACAGAGGAAATTAGGTGTGGGGTATATGAGAACTCTCTGTATTATCCTCACAATTTTTCTGTAAATCTAGAACTCCTCTAAAACTTAAAGCTCACTAAAAGATAATTATGTGTGGGTAAAAGATCCAAAGTGCAGGTGATCCAGTGGGTTTTAATGTAACTAGGATGGAAGGTTGATATGGTTCAGACTCCACACTGACTTTGGGGAAACTACCACTTGTCCAGTTTTGATACAATATCCATAGTTATATGGAAAGGCTCTTAAAATATTCCTCCCTTCCTTTTCCAACTTCATACCAGTGTAAGGTCAGATTTTCTTCATATATTTCAAAGAAAACAACATATTGCAAAAGATACAGAGCTACAGCAGCCGTGAGAATCCCATAGTCCTCTATTGAGCTAGTCATTAAAGAGATCTGCAAAAATACAAAGCAGCGCCTCTCTCCTCACTAAATTTTTCTATTTGGGAAAATAGAGGTATTTTTAATTGCGACTATCTATGTTAACACGTTGGTTTATGATTTCTAAGTGAATTATTAAGTAATTGCTTAGTCTTATATTCAGTTTTAATTTTTCTTATGGTAAATCTCAGCAGCTATTACCTATATGAGGAAAAACTGTTTGGGGTTCTCAATAATTTGTAAGAACCTAAAGAGTCCTGGAGGATAAAAAGTTTGGGATTCAGTGAGCTAAACTACTAGTGTTACTCAGTCCTCACAGTAACTTACGAGGTAGGCCTTGTTATTATCCCACTTTGAAGATGAGAACACTGAGGAACAGAGAGGTACAGTAACTCACTGGAGGACCCTCAGGAAGTAAAGTAAACTCCCTCAGGAAGTTGAGTGGAAACTCAAACCCATATCACAGTGTCCTCTGACCCCCTTGCATCCCTGGTGTGCTCCTCCCCTTCTAGGTCTGTGAGTTCTGCAAGGGAGTGGCCCCCGCCGACAGCCCTGTGGTCTACTCAGACAGGGCAGGCTACAGCAAGCAGTGGCACCCCACCTGCTTTGTGTGTGTCAAGTGCTCCGAGCCGCTGGTGGACCTCATCTACTTCTGGAAGGACGGTGCTCCCTGGTGTGGCCGTCATTACTGCGAGAGCCTGCGGCCCCGGTGCTCTGGCTGCGATGAGGTAAGAGTCGGGGGGCTGGACAGTGTGGAGGGTACCCCCGCTACTGTGGGAGGGGACCCGGAGGCCAAGGGGAGAGTGGCTTCATGGGTGATAGTGATCCACAGATAGGAAAACTGAAGCTCAGAGCTCTCTTCCTGCGCTCAGCCTCGGTTTCCTCATTTGCAAAGTGGGGCAGAAATTAGTTTGCACTCATGGGGTTGTTTGGGATGGGTCAGACGTGTCATTCTTGTCAGGTTTTTTTAGATTTTATTTATTTATTCATGAGAGACAGAGAGAGAGGCAGAGGGAGAAGCAGGTTCCGTGCAGGGAGCCCGATGTGTGATTTGATCCTGGGACTCCAGGATCACGCCCTGGGCCAAAGGCGGATGCTCAACCGCTGAGCCACCCAGGCGTCCCTTCTTGTCAGGTCCTATCCTTGGCATGATGCCTGGCACTTAGTAAGTGCTTGGAAGAACATTCTGGGATGAGGGGTGGGTCCCAGAAAGCAGGCTGCCCCCATTCAAACCTGGCTGTGCACAATTAGTGGTGTAGTTACCTAACTCTTGTGCCTCAGTTTATCACTTATGAAATGGGAGGAAAATAGGCCCATCCCAAGGGGTTGCTATGAGGATAAAATGAGATCATTCATGAAAATGCATGGCACAAAACTTGACCAAGTTCATAAATAGGAGCTACTAGTAGTCTTATAAGGTAATATAATGTGATGTGATACTGAAACATTAACTTAATACAATAGAGATGCTATGAAAAGGGTTTGACTCTCCAATATGAGTTCAGGCTAGAGGAGCTCTAAGACACATTAGCAGTGACAGAGTCTGCACGCCTGTGACAACGGGAAACTCACTACCTTAATCACTAGCACAAATGAGGGTTAGAAACTTCTTCATTTTGAGCCAATATCTGCCTCCTCCCCCTGACCTTCCACATGTTGCTCTTCATATGAAGTTAAAGCCCTACAGCTGTCTTACCTAATAACTGTGTTGTCAAGTGAGGTTAAGAGGGGAAAGGACTGTTAGCAGGCCTGTCCCACAACCTCATTTTTTTTTTAAGATTTTTTAATTTTATTTATTTGAAAGAGAGAGAGAGTGCATGAGCAGGGAGAGGGGCAGAGGGAGAGAGAGCAGCAGGCTCCCCGCTGAGCAGGGAGCCCGACACAGGGCTCGATCCCAGGACCCTGAGATCATGACCTGAGCTGAAGGCAGATGCTTAACCCAGTGAGCCACCCAAGCGCCCCAACCCCCCACAACCTCATTTTTATGAGGACAACAGTATAGTTAGAATCACAACATTCCATCCATTATTAAGGACTTACACTGGGTCAGCCATTTGCTCCACACGTTATCTGTGATGTCCCATTTTCATCTCACAATAGTGAGAGATAGTCATTATCTCCATTTTACATTTGAAAAGAGAGCAGCTCAGAGAGGCCAGTGACAATCACATGGCATTGGCTCTGTCTCAGTCACTATGCCAAGTACTTCCTATGTAGTAACACGTGTAGCATTCATAAAACCCTATGGGATGAGTAGTATTTAATCCCCATTCCACAGATTGGGAAACTGAGGCATAGAGAGATTAAGTAATTTGCCCAAAGTCATGCAGCTGGTTCCCTGGTTCCTTTTGGGCCCCCAAATCAGAAAGCACATTTAATAAGTATGCTGTTCTGCAATTTTTGAGCCTCAGGGATTCCTCAGCATATGTATACATATTCCAAAGTGTTACTTTATTCCAAGCCCAAGTGACCCCGTGTGACCTCACTGTTGAAGACTGGCCATTGGCCCTTAGCTGTCATTGGGCTGTCTTCACTGGGGTATATAATCCCATCTTAGAACACAACTGGGTTTTGAATTTAGGCAAAAGAGTATTAAGAGCTAGATAAGTAAAACCCGCCTGTGGCAGAGATTTTTTTTTTTTCCCCATCTAAGAAGCTAAAATGCAATCATGACCTGTGCCAAATATTATACTTGCTGCCTGAGATTTAGATCAGTATCCTCCACTGATGCATTTGAGGTCAAGACGAGATTGGAGGGGATCCCTGGGTGGCTCAGCGGTTTAGCGCCTGCCTTCAGCCCAGGGCACGATCCTGGAGTCCTGGGATCAAGTCCCACGTCGGGCTCCCTGCATGGAGCCTGCTTCTCCTTCTGCCTGGGTCTCTGCCTCTCTCTCTCTCTGTGTGTCTCTCATGAATAAATAAATAAAATCTTTAAAAAAAAAAAAAAAAAAAAGACGAGATTGGAGGAGGAGGAACCGCCATTCTACAGCTAGTCCTCCATACACTGTCTCTATGGGGGACAGAACCTGAGTCGTGCATCTTCTCTGCTCCCCTCCCCAGATTATATTCTCAGAGGACTACCAGCGCGTGGAAGACCTGGCCTGGCACCGAAAGCACTTTGTCTGCGAGGGCTGTGAGCAGCAGCTGAGTGGCCGGGCATATATCGTCACCAAGGGGCAGCTTCTGTGCCCAACTTGTAGCAAGTCCAAACGCTCCTGAGGGGCCTGCCCATCCACAAGCCGGAATCCACAGGATCCCACCAAGAAGGAAGGCCAGGTGTGCTGAAGCCATCCTAAGGGTCTGATGTAACAGCAGCAAGCAACAAAAACAGTGATGTTTCAGCGGGAATATGTATATACATATATACACACACACATACATACATATATTCTAGGTTGGGTGCTGGTAGGTCCCTGAGGATCAGTAGTTGCAAAACCAGAAATGTTCTGAGAAGTCTTAGAATGGAGTTATTTTGTTGTTGTTGTTGTTTCCCAGCTACCGACTAAAGACACAACTGGCATCCTGCAAGGAATCTCTAGGAGTTTCCCAGAATACAGTTCTGGGTGATCAAATCACATAGCTGTAGAATGTGCGTGCTTTCTTGTGAACATGGGGGCTCCTCCAAGGAGCAGGCTGGGATCCCAACAATCGTTTGCGGCCTCCTTTTCAAATGGAATTTGAATTTTAAATAAAAACTTTTTTGGCATGATAACGTATCAATAAAAGTTTTATGTAGCTCACATATGACCTGATGCAGTTATTTACACCGTAGATAACTACCATGATTTCGTGGCATCCTGCAAACCCTGTGACCCTGAGTGCGGGTGGTGGCAGGAGGTGCCGTAAGTGCCGTTGTGCCTCTCTGTCAACTGTGTCTCATCAGATTTGAGAGTGTAGGTCCTCAGGGCAGAACCCGTGTCCCCCTGATCAGGGGCAGAACGTGTCCGATTTCACGGTACACCAAAAAGCAGCCAGCCCCCCAGGAGCTGGTCAGCTGCCCTCACAGGTAATGAGTGAAATCCTCTGGAAGTAAGACCAGGTGGACCTTTGGGAAAGAGCCACATGGGACCACCTGAGCTCAGCCAACGGGTGCCCTGTGGGACATGGTGACCAGTGTGGGCAGTACTGAAAAAATATGGGGTGTTTATGAGAAATCTCTCTGCTTTTCAATGTTGCCAAGTGAACACTGAATGAGCCAAACAGAATAGGTCTTGGGCCAGATTTCTTCTCTTTTTATGGCCTCTCTGAGCATTTGCAGCTCCCAGATTAGTTTCCTTTCCACGACTTCTAAGAAAAGGAATCTCTTTTTCTACTGGGGATACAAAGACAAAAAAGACATGAGTCTTATGAGCTCACAGCCCAGTCACCCATGGCTTTCGTTCATTTTTAAAACTCCCATCGGTTGCCAAGTTTCTTTCATTTCCCCACCCAAATTTCACCCTGCTCATCTCTTACCTAAATACCTCGACTTCGCACGTTTGACCAAAGCTACTGCAATTGCCTGGTGATCTTCTGTTTCCAGCTCCTCTCTCCACCCACCTGCTTCCCTGTCCTCTCCATCACAGCAGAGAGAAGCTTTGGGTGTGTCCTCTTCCTTACCTACCTCCATGGCTCCCCAGTGTCTCAAGTTAAGAACCAAGACCTCCCCTTGACATTTGAATCTTTCCAAAATATGGCTTAATTGTCTTTCTGGCCTTGGAACTCTGTTTCTCTTTATTTCCATTTCCCTGTTTCTCCTAGAGATTCACCAACTGCCTTTGATCAAGCCCTCTTCTGTGCTTCGGCTAGTTCCGTGCTGGTTTCTTAAAGACCAACATTACCTGCTGAAACTCCGTCCTATAAGGTGCTTCTCAAGCATAACCTGCTTCTCAATCCCTTTCTGAAAGCACCAATGGAGTATTCACTCATTCGTTCACTCACTCACTAATTCGTTCTGCAAAATATCCACTGGGCATCACAGAGTTCCATTACCCATGCTGAGTCCAGGAGATAGAGTGTTCACAGGAAGAACACTGCCCCCCGCCTCATGGATTTTACAGTCCGTCGGGGAGATGGGCCTTAGGCAAATATTCCTACAAGTTGATGTAAAATTACAGAAAGGGGAGACAGAAATTACATGTCTTTAGAAAGCATATAAAAGAGATTGGACCTAGTCAGGGATGTCAAGAGAGGTGCTCCTGGAAAAGCAACACTTGAACTGAGATCTAGAGGGTAAGTAAACTCTGAGCAGGCAAAGAGGGAAAGGAAGATGGTTAAGGATGGATGCACAGATGGCATGTGCAAAGACCCTGTGGCTGAAGTGACATCAGTTTATTCAATCCCTATTTACTAGTGTTACTAGTGTGGTGCTGTGGCTCATGGATGGGACTAAAAGAAGACTAGTGTGTCCTACAGGGAGGGAAGATGAGAGTGGGGCACAAGAGGTGCACCAGTTTTGTGGGCAACAGAAAAGACCAGTCTCTGGGGCACCTGGGTGGCTCAGCGGCTGAGCAACCCGCCTTTGACTCAGGGCATGATCCCGGGTCTGGGGATCGAGTCCCGCATCGGGCTTCCTGCATGGAGCCTGCTTCTCCCTCTGCCTGTGTCTCTGCCTCTCACTGTGTGTCTCTCATGAGTAAATAAATAAAATCTAAAAAGAAAAAAGACCAGTCTCTTCTGTCCAAGGAGAAATGGGGAGCCTTCAAAGAGTTTTAAGCAGCGGTGGTAATGACTAAACAGATTATTAGATGCATGCATCTAATCATGCATCTAACAGAGGAGAGATCCTCTGTTAAAACCCCAGCATGATGCCTGATTTTGTCCTGGTTTTTTTGTCCACACCCCCAGATACCACCCAGAGTGGGCTCCTACCATCCCCGTGTCTACTAATGACACCCCATGCTTCCATCTGGAACACCTAAATCCTCTCTGACACTCCCTTCCTGTCAGATGGGTCACTCAACACAACCTTTTCACTCCCATCATGGCTTTACCCCCCTCCCCAAAGCCATATTTCACCTTGAACATTTTCTGACGATAGTCTCCTAGTGAGTCTGCTGACCATGAACTCATCCTCTTCACGCACCGCCCAGATGAACTGCTCAGAAACAGGCCTCTCCTAAAACAGTCAGGGGCTCCCTGTTGCACACTTCTTAGCCTTTACAATCAAGCTTCTTAATTTTCCTGGCCCCAAACCACCTTGCTTCCTGCTCCCCGCTCAGAAGCCAGGTGAACATCTTGTGGCCCCTTTACGTGCTCTGTGCTTTCCCTACCTCTGCACCATTGCTCAGGTTGTTCCCTTTCCCTGGACTTCCCTGCATTCTGTCCAACTGCTGCCCCTCCTGTGGGACCACGAGGGCTGAGCAGCATTCTGTAGCAGAACTGGAAGGTGGCATGCTTTCAAAGGCTACAGTGTTAAACTTGTGCATGATTTTATCCCTCATTCAGCAAAAAGAGCCGCCATTCCCATTCCTCCCATTATCTAGGAAGATTTCCCCGGCCTCACCCTCCCCTCTGGGGTGTTTTAGGTTCGTCTGTGCCTTGGAGTATCCCAGGCTCTCTGAGATCATTGACGGATGCTACTGTGCTATAATTATTACTTCCTGAAAGGCTCCACCTATGAATTTCTTGAGAAGGATAGCCTCACTCTTTGGTTCCCCAATCCTTACTGGAGCACCTTGCACCTAAATGCAAGGACAAGCAGCCTAGGGCTCTTGAAGGACCCATTGTTGCCAGTGGCCCTGGGCCCCCAAATAAAAGGGCATGTGATTCAGTCTTGACCAGTGGGGCTTCTCCACTGAGGAGCTGCTTAGAAACGTTTTCTTCCTTAGTGGAAAGAGACGCTCTGGAAGAAATAGCCCTGCCTTTCCCCACCCCCCCATTTTTAAAAAAAGATTTTATTTATTTATTCATGAGAGACAGAGAGAGGCAGAGACACAGGCAGAGGGAGAAGCAGGCTCCATGCAGGGAACCCGACGTGGGACTCGATCCTGGGACTCCAGGATCCCAGCCTGAGCCGAAGGCAGGTGCTAAACCGCTGAGCCACCCAGGGATCCCCTTTTTTCCCCCTTTTAATATAATTTTAAACTCACAAAAAATGTTTCAAGAAGAGAACAAAGAACTTTTCTTCTTGAACCACGTGAAGATGTGGCTGACACAATGCCCCACCACTCCTGAGTATTTGAATGTACAATTCCTATGAACAAAAACATTCTTCTACATGACCACAAAACAACCATCAAAATCAGAAATTAACACTCTACATTGAATCCTCAGCCTCGCCAGTGTACCAGTAGTATCTTCTACTACAAAAAGAGCCAGTCCGGGATTACGCATTGCATTTAGTTATCTTGTCTCTTTAGTGTTCTGTAATTTGGAAGTGTTTCTCGTTCTTTCCTTGACATTTATGACCTCGACATCTAAGAGCCACTTATTAAGTAAAATGTCCATCAAATTGGGTTTGTCTGATATTCCCTCATAATTAGATTCAGGTTATGCATTTTTAGTGGAAATGTCATGAAAGTGAGGTTGTGTTCTTTTCATTATGCCCTAACAGATGATAACAAGATTTGTATTTGTGCTATAAAGAGTTGATATTAATTTTCAACACGATTAAGCTAGGCTTTTCCTTTGTAAAGTTACTCTTTTCCCCTTTGTATTAAATAAGCATTTTGTGGGAAGGTGCAGGCCTATGCTTGGAGATACTGCAGGTTCAGTTCCACACCACTGATGTATCACAAATAAAGTATCACAAAGTGAGGCAAATGAATGTTTTGGTTTCCCATTGCACATTAAAATTGGGTTTACACTATACCATAGTCTATTAAGCAAGCAATAGCATTATGTCTAAAAAGCAATGTACAGGGCAGCCTGGTGGCCCAGCGGTTTAGCGCCGCCTTCAGCCCAGGGTGTGATCCTGGAGACCCACGTCGGGCTCCCTGCATGGAGCCTGCTTCTCCCTCTGCCTGTGTCTCTGCCTCTCTCTCTCCTGTGTATTCTCATGAATAAATAAATAAAATCTTTAAAAAAATAAATGAAAAACAATGTACATACCTTAATTTAAAAATACTTTATTGCTAAAAAGTTAGAACCATCATCTGAGCTTCTAGCAAGTCATAATCATTGATCACAGATCATCATAATAAATATAATAATGAAAACACCTGAAATATTAAAGAAATTACCAAAAGATGACACAGAGACATGAAGTGGACAAATGCTGTCAGAGAAAAAATAGCACCGATGGATTTGCTCACTAGAGGGTTGCCAGAAACCTTCAATTTGTAAAAAAAAATAAAACAAAAACACAAAATAATATCTGTGAAATGCAATAACCAAAGTGCAGTAAAATGAGATGTGCTTATATTTGATATTATGTTGACATCCTGTACCTCATCAACATGCCACCCTTTGCTTCTAAGTATCCATTGATGTTTCTTGATGGAATTAATTAATTAATATGATAGCTGCCAAATGTTGATTTTTCTAATCAAGTCATCCCTTCTATATTTATTAGTTAGCATTCTACTATAAGGAAAACCTCTCTCTTCTATTTATTCCCTTATTTATATCAATTTGAAGATACAGATTTCTATTTTATTAAATCACTTATAAGCTAACAGTATCATTATTTATTTTGATGCTCAATCGCTTATAATCTAATACTATCGTTATTTATTTGGATGTTCAAACTGTCCCAAATTTGGCCGAAGAAAGCTCTTTCAAACTGGCTATGTCCTTTTGACATGTCACTACCATTCTTTAAACAATTTTAACATTCTGGCACAATCAGGGGTTCACGACTCATCTTGTGTTTTCTTTACCCCAGCTATAGAATCAGCAATTTCTCAAGGAAACCCCTCTTCCTAAGTGAGGTGCAGTTGGGTTGAACTCCTGGTGCCATCTTAGAACCTTGAGGAGACAAGTTACCCAGCCAGTAAACTGAGGATGATAGATGTGAGAGTCAAACATAGCCTAGGTACTCGGTTAAGTCATCCAGCCAGTGGACACGCCCCTGGGCCTCTTGTTACATAAGATGATACATTTCATTATTCTTTATGTGGGGTGAGACATTTCCTCTTTGTGGGACATATTTCCTCATCATATAGTTTCTCATTAATGAGGTCTTGTTGATTCTAGCCAAAAACCACATGAATGATACCAAAAACTTTTGGGTGCATTACATACTTCTGAAGCCATTACACTTCTTAGTTCATTTGGATTTTTAATCAAGTCTGTCCCATGGGGACACAAGTGATAGTGACATGAGTGCTTGACTCACTGGGTTATCAGAGTTTGGCTTCAAATGTTTGCAATCAAATACAAGAAATTTACATAAAAGACAAGGCTATGCAAATGCTAACATTGGAGGTGATGCTGTTAAAGGAAACAGTGTGTTGGCTCTTTTCTCAACTGCTATTTATATTTAGTCAGATTGTACTAATTTAAAGCCAAACCATCTCTTGGTCTGATTCTCTCTGTTCAGTAACAGAAATGAGAGGCATCAGCATAAATGGTTTGAGTTTGGGACAATGTTGGTTCTTGAACCACAGAAAGGATTTGGACAGAATAAATATTTTTGGGACACTATTGTTGCAAGTGAAGGAACTCCAATTTAAACCAATTTAAACAAACACAAAAACTAGAGGGAATCTACATTTCTAGTCAGAGAGTTCAAGAGGAGCACCAATGTCAGGAACAAATGAATGTAGGAATTCTAATTACATAGTGAAGAATTTGATTCCTTTCTCCATGTTTCACCTCTGGTTCCCTCCATGTTGGCACCATCCACAGGTAGGCTCACTTAGATGCTCGCAGTCTTGGCCACTAGCAACAGGTAGGGTCGCTTTTGCCCTTGGAGCTAGTAAGCCCAAAGAAAAGGGACCATATCTTTCTGGGGATTTCTGGGAATGACTCTTATCAGCCCGATGTGAGTCATGTACCTATGCCTCCACCAATCACTGTGCCAGAGGACCAGGGTATTGTGATTGGCAGTATCTCCATCCCCTGCCAACCAGCCAACTGCAGATGGAAGAGAAGGGATTCACAAAGGTAGCCACAAGTAAATCACCTAAAACGACCTCTTGTGAAGAAAAAAAAAAAAAAAAAAAGTGAGAGAGAGGCCCTGTTAGAGCTGGAGGTAGGGGAGAAAAAAAACCTGCTGGGCAAAGTCAAGCTGTTCTCTCCAGAGAGGAAGGGTGGATAAAACAACAGGAGCAAAGCACAGAAAAGGAACAGTCTAAGAAGTTGGAAGAGAACCAACCCAAGGAACCTAAGGGGCTAAGATTATCCCAGGATTGGGGAATGCAGGTTCCTGCGAGGCCTGGGAGGAGCTGCCCCAAGAGCAAGGATAGAAGCCAAGTCACAAAGCTCATCTTGAACTAATTAGCAAGCCACTAAAACTCTCATTTGTCTTGATCTTTATTTAATTACTGGCAAAAAAAAAAAAAAAAAAAAGACAAATGTTTTTAAAGGCCTAAATAAAATGGTATTCCCTAAAGGAAATGTCTAAAGGGTTTTATTGTGGCCTTTTTTCTTAATTCTGTGAGAGATGATGGAGACTTACTAAACTGTTTTTATGGGAAAAGTTTAATAAATGTGAAGGATGTACTTCCATGAGTTCAAATATGGAAAGTTTTAAAATAGAAGAGTGACACAAACAGCTAATGATCCCAATATGTTAGATTATGCAGGCTGCTGGCATAGGTTCTGGTTTTTAATCAAATATATAAATTATGAAATATTGTTGCAAAGAATCACAAGCCTTTGCCCTACAAGGGAATGGTTTGTGCTTCAGATGACAGGAGAGCTCTACGAGTTCATCTTCAGCTGATAAGCAGGGGAGGGAGAAGGAACAGACAGGCAGGCATCCTTAGCTGATGCCAGGGGACCCTGTGGTGCCAAAGCTGGACAGAAGAGCATGCTCCAGCCAAAACCCCAAGCCACGCAGGAAGGTATCCATTCAACACATTGCCTGTGTGGTCCCCTCTGCAGGACGTGTTTGTGACATCTTGGGCCAGAGTTTGCAAACACTGTGCTTTCAATATTTATTCCCACCTGAGTGGTCAGCATTCCACCACTCTGCTTCCAGGCTCGGCACAAGCACTCCCTCTTCCAGGAAGCCCTCAGGGATTCTTTCCATGTTCAGAGTCTCAATCATGTGAGGGATTCAGCCCTTGACCACTTGTGTCAGACTCTGTGCTTTGTCTTCCAAGCAACAGGCCACTCACTCATTAATTCATTCTTCATTCATTCATTTACTCAGCTCTTGTTATAGCCCAAGCACTGTGCTAAGGCATTAGAAATACAACAACAGACAAAGGAGACATGGCTCCTGCTGTGAAGGAGTTAAATCTATCAGAGGAAAGGAATAAATAATAGACAATTACCTACTCAGACAAGAGGGCATCCAAGCCCAATCGAGCCTATATCTCTTCCCAAGATATTCCCCAGGGCATATTGCAATAGGCCCCTGGCAGCCTGGTCCTTCCCGGTTACCCACCAAATAGATTCAACACGTCTGGCAGCAGAACATCGTTACTGACAGCTTGGAGCTAGAGGCCTCCATTCTAATCCCACTCTAGTGTGTCGCCTTAGACAAATTGTTTCACTTTGTTCCCAAGTTTCTCCATTATCCTCAAACGGGGATAGTAATAGTATTTCTTATGGAGCTGCTCTGAGAATTAAAAGGGTTTTATGCATGTTAAAAGATTGAGAACAGCTCTTGGCACATAGTAAGTGCTCAGTAAGTATCGGTTATTACCATTATTGTTGTTTGTGTTACCAGACAGTGGACCCGGGAAGAAGATGACTCAAACGCAATCTCCTCTACTCTTGGAAACAGCAATTTTTAAAAATTTTGTTCTATTTCTTAAAACAACAGACCATCGGCAAACATGGTCATCAGTTTTCTCATTTCTAATTTCTGAGACCTTCTAGCAAATGCCCAAATAGGACCTCCTCGTTGAGAAAGACATTTCAACATTTTGCTCCCCACACACGCACACACAGAGTTGTGAATATAGATACTCCCTCTTTACTGGTAAAGTCAACCCGCCATTTCAAAGCCAGGTGGTACCTGTCCTGCATTGGTGCCATGTGTGTTTTAAGAATGGTGAGCAGTTCTGCTGACCCTCAGACTCACAGTGGGTCCCACAAAGTCTTAAGCAAGTGCCCAGGGAAATGATACATTAATCATATTAGACCACACATTTTATGTCTCTCCTAACTCACCCTAGGACTAAAAACAACTCCGAAATTGAAATCCCCAGCTGCCTCTAATTCACTTCACTGCTAATATCATCACATTAGGAAGGTGATACTCTGGAGAAGTGCTTCTCACATCTACGGTTTATGAGAATCCCGGGGTGGAGAGGTTGTTAAAATGTGGATTCTGGTTCGGCAGGTCTAGGCTGAGGCCTGAGACTGTGCATTTCTAGCAAGCAGTGGGGGATGTCACTGCTGCTGGCCTGAGGACCACACTTGGAACAGTGAGGCTGGAGCGTGTTACAGTTGAAAGGTCTGGTTAGAAGCCAAGTGAGACATGGGGAAACTGAGGCCAGAGAACAGAAGCAGCTTTATTAGGGTCACATGGTAAGCTGAAGGTGGAGCAAGATTGCCAGACGAGTCTCCAGACTTCCAAGTCAAGCCCTTTCTGAGTCTGCTAATCAGGACTGGGGATCTAAGGCCTACAGGTGCCCAGCAGTGAGGGTAATGCATGAAGGAGGTCCAGTGGCAACAGCAGGAGCCAGGCTGCTTGTAGCCTGCTTATTGCTTCATTCTTTAAAACACCATCAAAACATACCTGTAGGCTATGTAGTCTGTGGGGGGCCAGTTTGCATAACCTTACACCAAGGTCAGCTAGCTTTTTCTGTAAGAAGCTAGGTAGTAAATAGTTTAGGCTTTGCAACCCATATGGCCTCTGTTGCAACTCAGTTCTGCTCTTGTAGTGGGAAAGGAGCCACAGACAGTATGTAAACAAATTAGCATGGCTGGGTTCCAATAAAACTTTATTTACAAAATCAGCATCTGGCCAGTGGGCTCCTGCCTAAGCCGATTAGACAACTGGGGGTGGGGGTGCTAGTGTCTGTATTCATACAAACTATGACTTATAAAACAATTTAAAATGCAGTTTCTTGTGTCTTTTAAAATCAGTGAAGTGCTCCTGTGAGTTTTCAGAAATGGAGGACAGAAGTGGAGGGTCTTGTATCCTCACTTCCAAAGTACACATTAAATGGAAACACCACACTCCTACAACAAGGATTCATTGTAGAGTTACAGTGTACATTTAATCTGCGAGAATTTCTTCCAACCCCTGCCCCAGCCCCTTACAAGATTATTACCTAAGTGGGTGGTATGCACAGTGACCTAAAAAATCCACACATGAGGAAGCATCACATCAACTGGAAACAACTCATACAAAGAAATCCACCTGAGACGGGGAGAAGACACAGAGTTCTTGGCTTCTTGTTTTACAACATGAGAGGGTATGCAAGTTGAATTTCTAAACCAGAGCAACCCCTGCTTTTCCACCTAGGACAAACTTCATGGCTTGCTTCCATTAATAGTATGGATATTTTTGAAACCAGAGGTTGAAAATTGTCATTTCCTTTCAGAGGTTGAATGCTCACCCCCACCCCTAACCCCCTCCCCTACAGGTGGTTTTCACACCACATCCAACTAGTGTAACTTCCCTAAAGACAATCAATTCAGTAAACTATCACAGATTCTAAATTAGCATGTGGTCTGAGAGAATGAACCACAACTGCACCTAAACATTCACATTTTTTAAATAAAGCTTTTTTATTTTTTAAATGAAAGGGTTTTCAAAATAGGGGCCAGGAAAAAAAATGCCAAGTAGTCTAAATGAAACGTCCACAATTTCAAATGAAAACACCTTATTTTGGAACAACTAAACAGCAATTTACATTGCTCCAGAGATACTTCATACGAACTAATGAGAAGCCAGGTCCCCAAGTTATAAAATATCTGGCAGCCCACTGCACGCCTCCTGACTTTCCTTTTTTCTTCTGTATTCAGAGTCAACAGTGCCTTCTGATGGGTACACATATTTGTTTTGGTCAGGCTGTTGTCAGGTTGTCAGCCTGCCAGGTAGAAAGGGATCCTCCAGATTTTGCTGAAACCATGATTGCTTTCTACTGTCTTGCAAAAGAGTCCCGGGCTTGGGGGTGCACACATGGCTCTGTTTATCAGCCATCAGTTTCCTATCAACAGTGGCCTGGGGACCAATTTCACTTTGGAGTCAGGACATCATTCACTCTATGAAACTTCTTTCCATCCCAAAGTTTAAAGGCAATCCCAGTTCCAGGCAAAGGTTTCATGACAAAAGTGGCATCCTCCACACTAGGAAACTCTCCAAAAAAAAAGAATAATGAGAAACAGAGCTAATCTGGATCTTGTCTGTTCCATTTATAATGTATAATAAGAGCTATTTTCTCTAATTCTTTAGAATTTGATGGCTTTTTTCCAAAAGGCTAAGTCATCAGCAGGCAACTGGGCAGTGAGCAGTCCAGATGGCTATTCTAACAAATATGTTAGAGACACGTGCCAAAGTGGGCCTCCTTTCTATGGAGGATGAAAGGGGGTTACCATGTCAGTCTTAACTCAAGGCCAGACACCTGGGTTCTCCCCTTCCGTGAACTCTAATTGCAGGGCAGCAGGGAAAGGTTAAGGAAGAAGAAAAATGGTAGGGATTATAACTCAACACCGAAGGAGTCAGCCCCAGTCGTTACTTAGAGATAGGATCTTCCAGAGGAGGCTGAAGACTAGGACACCATGCTGATGCTCTGCTCTCTGTACCCGTGCCGCTGCTGTCCTGACCCCTGGGCACTGCCGGCAGACCAATGTAGGGGAGGAAAAAACTTCCTTCTCCCTCCATATATCCTAGGTTCATTGACTGAAATCAATGAATCAAACTGAAAAAAGGTGGACTAAAACGAGGAGCGAAAAGAAAAAATGAGTTTCAATCACATACCTATGCACTGAAGTTTGCCAAGAAATATGTGGCTCAAGGAGGTAGCCAGATGAATGAGGCTTATAGATCATCTTAGTCCAAACAAAGGAAAAGGGGTTTGGGGTTTCTAGAAGGGAGAGGCAAGTTATGGAAAGATGACCAGAAACGTACAGTAAATAAGGGTGTTCAGTAAGGTTTGTTGTGTAGAATTAAATCCATGCTTTCTCCACTGATAAGAGTTATTAAGACCTTCTCTTCCTATTACAGGAAAGGAAGACACCTTTACAAATACAAATTTACTTTATAAACATGGATTTCCTTTTGTGCCCTGTTTTAACAGCTTTTTAGGAATCCACTTGTTCTCTTTGGCCTTTAGCTCACTTGGAGTGGCACCTGTTCTGCTACACCTCACCAGCCGAGGGCTTTTTCTCGCCAGGGTCCTTTCAGCAGGCTGACTCCCGGTTCCTCTGGGGGGTTCTAGATATAAAACAGAGGAAGCACTGGCCTATAAGGCAGAAAGCCTGAGCTCAGATCTGAACTTTCCTGCTCCCTGGCAAGTCACAAGTTCCCTATAAACCCCAACTTATATATAACCTATAGAAACCTATAGAATGGAGGCGATAGCATCCATCCTGCCCACCTCTCAGGATTGCCACGGATCGGTTGGGACAGCAGACAGGAAGGACTTGCAAAAATGATAAAGAGTCCTATTCATGTATGACCTACTTCTTTGATATTCCCGGAAGAAATATCAGCTTTCTCCTAAAGCAGTTTGAGATGAACATTCTTTCAGTAGCATCCAGTGGGCTAGCTCAGACACGTTCAAACATTTTTGAACTATTAATATTGATGAATTTTTTTGTATATTTTGTATTGGAGTTCAATTTGCCAACATATAGCATAACACCCAGTGCTCATCCCGTCAAGTGCCCCCCTCAGTGCCCATCACCCAGTCACCTCAACCCCCCGCCCACCTCCCTTTCCACTACCCCTTGTTTGTTTCCCAGAGTTAGGAGTCTCTCATGTTCTGAATATCTATGAAATTTTATACAGCCTCCTTGTATATGAAAGCAATGAAAGTAGGAATGCAAGGAGACCTCCTCTCCCCCATTCAGCTTGTGCCTCAAACTGATGGCATCATCTACGGTCTCCCCACAGACCCCAGGGTTCCCAGGAACTAGGCAGAAAGCTCCAGACTAGACCTTGCCACTAGACTCCTCCCTGGCTAGTGACTACTTCAGAGACAGGAGCTAATGTCCTCTGTGTCCTGTGCTGCCACCATGCTGCCAGGATGGCTCCTTCTGGAAGCTCCTTGAGGAAGGACATAGAAAAGGGTGGGAAGGTACAGCAGACAATTTGGCCAAACAATACACAGGGTGATGAATAGCAGAACTAAGGGAAATTTCCCCGCATTTGTTTTTCTTAACCAACCAACCAGTTGGAGCAGCATTTTGGTCCTGGAGATACTGGCTGCCAGACCAGCTTTGGGGTCTTTGGGGTAGCGGACTTGGGCCGCTATCCCACCCAGGATGGCAATGTCAGGAAGGAAATCAGCTTTGAAAATGGGCCAGAGCTAACCCGAGAGTGACGAACCTTCACCCTGGAACAGTAGACAACAGATCCAACAACACATGAAACACGATCCCAGCTCCTGGCCTCGTGTAACTGGTGAGGACTTGCTCGATCCTGTTCTTTCCCCAAAACTGACAGACCCTCCGGCACCTGGAAAAACAAGCTCAAAACAATTGTGTTCGTTTTTCCATGACTGTGTCATTGTAGATCATAGGATATTAAGTGTGGAGCGAAGGAAAATTTTAATGGGGAAAATGTCAGGACTGTTCAGTAGGATGACATTACCGCCAAGAATACAGCCTCGGAATCATGTGTCCAGGGGGCCTACCATGGGCCTCGGAAGTTAGCTACACCAGAGCAGGTGTTCTAACTCCTCTGTGCCGATGGGCAACTCTGGCTCAGGAAGGTGAGGTAGCAAGCCCAGGGTCACCTGGCAGCTAGTTGGCAAAGCAGGATAGGTGTCACTGAGTTTCATAGATGATAAAATGTGTCAGGGATTTTATGCACAAGGAAACTGAGACCCTGAGAGAAATGGAATTTGCTCAAAACCGAATGGCTAGGAGGTAACAGAATTAGGACTAGAACCTGCTTCCTGGTTCCTGGCCGTGAGACCTTTCTACTCCTCTTTAAGAACAGTGATAGCAACTCATGCAACAAGAAGCAATTATTACAGATAATTTTGTCAGTATTTTTGCTATTGTTTCACTTGTCATTTTTTTAAGTAGGCTCCATGCCCAGCCTGAAGCCCAGTGTGAGTCTTGAACTCACTTGAACGACTGAGCCCCCCAGGCACCTCTCTCATCATTTTTTGACCAAAGTTCAGATATTTTAATTGAGGTAGGTGGGCAAAGGAAGAATTAATCCCTAAGGGAAAAAAAAACCCACTCATGTTTCTAGTTTTATTGTCACTCTTTGCTAGACTCTCCCTGTGATGCAGTTTGGTCTTCCCCTCCGTTTAAAAACAAACAAAAATCAAGCCACCCTAAATAGTTTAATCCACACTGAGCCTAGTCTCTGGCAGTGGATAGAGTCCCTGAGTTAGCCAGAGTTCGAATGTAGTTCAGTGAACCAGGACAGGCAAACATGACCTTCATTCTCACAGAATCCACACTAAAATACTGACTGGTCCAGGGAAATATTTCTAAGTTGTATACTTCAACAAGAACATGTAACAAAAGGCAGAGAAAATAGTCAGTGACCCCTGCAGAGCCACCACATTCAAGGCACATGCTGGAGCTCTGTTCACAGTTCACCCAGACCACAGTGAGGAGGAAAGTTAGGAGCCTAGGATATACTACTAAGGCTGTTCCAGGGAGCAGCTACTTTACGAGAGGTTCTACTGGTTTCTTCCAGCAGGAAAGCAATGTAGGAGAGAAAGTTGGACACTTTGAGAACCCTATGGCCCAGTTAGGAAGACAAGACTCATGAAACTGGCATTCTGGGGAGAGGAGCTGCTTGTCTCTGTCCCAGGTATGTAAGGATTTATTCCCTGATGGTCTGCTCTCCACACTGTCAGTGAGGACGGTGGCCCCTTCAATGCCCAGCATTGTGACTGGTGCTCTGTCAGCACTCACTTGGTCAACTTCAATTCTATCCCAATTCATGTCCACTCCCACCCCCACTATGATGCATTCCCTCTGAGCTGATGTCTGACATGCATTGGCTCAAGTCACTCCCTAAGTACAGCTTTACAACATTTCCCTGTAGAATAAAACCCAGTCTGTAAAATCTGATACATGTCAACCTCTCTGACTTCCTCTCTTCCCACTCCCTCCCTTGCTCACCACACTCGACTCCAGTCATTCAGACCTTTCTACATTTGCCTGAGATGTAACACACAAAACCTATCCCGGCCTCAGGAACTCTGCACTTGCTATGCCAAGGAATGCTCCTTCCTGCCCCAGATTGTCACATGGTTGGCTCCAGCATTAACTCAGATATCACCTCTTCATAGAGGCCACCTCTGGCCACCTTATCTGAAAGGCCCATCCCCAGTCATTCTGCATTTATACCCCTATAAAGGAAAAACTCCTCTACACCAACTAAAGGAAAACTATATTTCTCCAACTCAGTATGCTCACTACCCACAAAATACTTCTGGAACCAGATGGATGGCTTTTTTCCCACACCAACCAACTCTATGACACCAGGTAGGTGTCCTAAATTTCACTTAATTCTGACATTAAAATGGAGTTGTTAGTGCAGACCTCATATCATCATACGTCCCAGGCTGTCAGCTGTACTTCCAACCGACTGGATATAGATCAGGGTTCCCACAATCCCCAAACTGGGTGTGATTATGTCCTAAAATGACTCACAGAACTCAAGGAAACACTTATGTTTACAGGTTTATTATGAAAGATATGATGAAGAGATATATAGGTCTGGGAGGATCCCAAGTATGGGAGTTTCTGTCCTCGTGGTGTGGGGGTGGGCTAACTTCCCACCATGTGGAAGTGTGCACCCACCTGGATGCTCTCTGAACCCTGCACATTAGGAGTTTTTGTGGAGGCTTCATCATGTAAACATGATCCATTATAAACTCAATTTCCAGCCCCTCTCCCCTCTACAGGTTTGGCAGGTTTGGCCTAAAGGTACCAAATACATATACATGATAACAACCTCACAGAGTTGCTGTTAACGTTACGTGTCTTCCATTGAAAAAGGCTTGGATATCTTTGGTTAAGTGAATTCCTAAATAGTTGATGATATTGTAATGTCTAAAAATGTCATTTTCCAATTTGTTACTGCTAATACATAAAAACACATATAATTTTGTTTAACCTTAGCTGCAATCTATTTACATCTGTCCTGCAAATGTGCTTTCTATATTCAGCCAGAGGCATTTTGAAGAATAAGGAGAACATGTGAGGGGTGGTCCCCTTCTCCAGCTCTCTCCTGTCCGGGACTATACTATTGCTCTCCAGTGGTCACAACAGCCCCACAGAACTGAAATCTAGTTCCCAGGCCAGAAATATGGCAGGATTTCCACCAGAGTTTTCACTACTGTTCATTTCACCATGATTACACCCCACCTTCCAGCTAAAGACCCCAAAATTAAAAACTATTTAATGTTCTCTTCTTTCAAGTTTTGACCCTCTTCAAGATCTGCTCACTTTAGTGCACTTTCCAGAGGCTTCAGTACTGATTTTTGTATTTTATCCAGAGCTCACAGTTGTTCTCTGTGGGAGGAAAGCCTATTAGGAGCCTACTCTGTCATCCTGGAAGTGTAACTCTTTGTTGTTGATTTTGTTGCCTCTGGGTGAACAAATTTTAAAAAACAAACATATCCCCCCAAAAAGTAAAATAACAAGTATTGGCAATGGCAGTTGCCATTTGGCAATTGGCAGAGAAATTAGAACCCTTGTGCTTTGCTGGTAGGAATTAAATGGTACAGCCACTTTGGAAAACATTTTGGCAATTCCTCAAAACGTTAAACAGAATTACCATATGATCCAACAATTCTCCTTCTGGGCATATACCCAAGAGAATTGAAAGTAGACACTCAAGCAAATACTTGTATACCACAATTCAAAGCAGCATTATTCACAACAGCCAATAGATGGAAATAACCCAAATGTCCATTGACAGATGCATGCATTAAGAAAAATGCAGTCTATACATCCAGTGGAATGTTTTTCAGCCATGAAAAGGAAGGAATTTCTGGTACATGTTGTTTTCTAGAGCTATCATAACAGAGTACCACAAACTGGGTGGCTTAAACAACAGAAATTCATTTTCTTCAGTTTTAGAGGCTAGAAGTCCAAGATCAAGATGTTTGTAGGGTTGGTTCTTTCTGAGAGCCGGGAGAGAAGGATCCATTCCAGCCCTCTCTCCTTAGCTTCCAGATGGTCATAGTCTCCCTCTCTCTTTATATGGTCTTCCCTCTGTATGTGTCTGTATCCAAATGTTCTCTTCTTATAAGGACACCAGTCATATTGGATTAGGGCCTACTCTAACAACCTCATTTAAACTTAATCACCTCTGTAAAGACCCTATCTCCAAATATGGTCATATTCTGAGGTACTGGGGAGTTAGGACTTCAACATATGAATTCTAGCTGGCCAGAGAACACAATTTAGTTCATATATGCTATAACATGAACCTGGAAAACATTAAGCTAAGCAAATAAGCCAGACACAAAAGACAAATATTATGTGATTCCACTCAGATGAGGTACTCAGAGTTGTCAAGTTCATGGAGACAGAAGTAGAATAGAGGTTAACAGGCTGGAAAGAAGAGGAAATGGGGATTTTATGATGACTAGTTATAGAGTTTGTTTGGGATAAGGAAAAAGTACTGGAAATTGATGGTGGTGATGGCTGCACAACACTGAAAATACTTAATGTCATTGAGTTTTATGTAAGTGTATATTTACCACAATAAGAAAGTATACTCTTGCAAAAAAATCTACAGAAAGAAATTATTATCTTAAGTTTATCACATCTGAAAATTGGTGGAGTAGTACAGGGTATTTCTAGTTTTTTGCTTACTGAGATAAAAGAAATTTCAATATTCTGTTGTTTTTTTCCCCCTTTGAATTATGCACCTCAATAAAGTGACATCAAGCATTATTTTAAGACAAGAGGCAGGTTTTTATTTTTATTGTGTGTGTGTAGTGTTTATTTTATTTTTATTTATTTTTTATTATAAATTTATTTTTTATTGATGTTCAATTTGCCAACATATAGAATAACACCCAGTGCTCATCCCGTCAAGTGCCCACCTCAGTGCCCGGCACCCAGTCACCCCCACCCCCTGCCCACCTCCCCTTCCACCACCCCTAGTTCGTTTCCCAGAGTTAGGAGTCTCTCATGTTCTATCTCCCTTTCTGATATTTCCCACTCATTTGTTCTCCTTTCCCCTTTATTCCCTTTCACTATTTTTTATATTCCCCAAATGAATGAGACCATATAATGTTTGTCCTTCTCCGATTGATTTATTCTACTCAGCATAATACCCTCCAGTTCCATCCACGTCGAAGCAAATGGTGGGTATTTGTCATTTCTAATAGCTGAGTAATATTCCACTGTATACATAAACCACATCTTCTTTATCCATTCATCTTGCGATGGACACCGAGGCTCCTTCCACAGTTTGGCTACTGTGGCCATTGCTGCTAGAAACATCGGGGTGCAGGTGTCCCGGCGTTTCATTGCATCTGTATCTTTGGGGTAAATCCCCAGCAGTGCAATTGCTGGGTCGTAGGGCAGATCTATTTTTAACTCTTTGAGGAACCTCCACACAGTTTTCCAGAGTGGCTGCACCAGTTCACATTCCCACCAACAGTGCAGGAGTGCTCCCCTTTCTCCACATCCTCTCCAACATTTGTTGTTTCCTGTCTTGTTAATTTTCCCCATTCTCACTGGTGTGAGGTGGTATCTCATTGTGGTTTTGATTTGTATATCCCTGATGGCAAGTGATGTGGAGCATCTTCTCATGTGCTTGTTGGCCATGTCTGTGTCTTCCTCTGTGAAATTTCTGTTCATGTCTTTTGCCCATTTCATGATTGGATTGTTTGTTTCTTTGCTGTTGAGTTTAATAAGTTCTTTATAGATCTTGGATACTAGCCCTTTATCTGATACGTCATTTGCAAAGATCTTCCCCCATTCTGTAGGTTGTCTTTGAGTTTTGTTGACGGTATCTTTTGCTTTGCAAAAGCTTCTTATCTTGATGAAGTCCCAATAGTTCATTTTTGCTTTTGTTTCTCTTGCCTTCATGGATGAATCTTGCAAGAAATTACTGTGGCCAAGTTCAAAAAAGGTGTTGCCTGTGTTCTCCTCTAGGATTTTGATGGAATCTTGTCTCACATTAAGATCTTTCATCCATTTTGAGTTTATCTCTGTGTATGGTGCAAGAGAGTGGTCTAGTTTCATTCTTCTGCATGTGGATGTCCAATTTTCCCAGCACCATTTATTGAAGAGACTGTCTTTTTTCCAGTGGATATTCTAAGAGGCAGGTTTTTAAAGGCAAAATGAGAATGAGGAAATAGCTTCTGAACAAGTGTGTTCAAAATGAGATTAGGGGTGCCTGGGTGGTTCAGTCTTCTGAACATCTGATTCTTAATTTCGGCTCAGGTCATGATCTCAGGGTTGTAAGATTAAGCCCATGTCAGGCTCCAGGCTGGGTATGGAACCTGCCTAAGATTCCCTCTTTCCCTCTCCCTCTGCCCCTGCCCCTCCCCCCCACTACTAACCCCTGCACCAGCATTCTCTTTCTCTCTCTCAAAAAAAAAAAAAAAAAATGACATTAAAGTCAGGTCTTCAGTTGAAACAGTAGGTCATTAATAACCCCGGCATTGAATTTAGATAGTTTACTTGCAGTTTCCAAAATAATCGGCTGGGTGTCCTTTTGTCTCAATAAAATACCATCTTCTGGGCTGGAAGTTTAGAAAAATGATTTATCTCTGTGTCGAATGGCATCATTACACAGAGCACAAAATGCTCTGGACCTCTGAGTTTCACAAATGAGGACAAGCCATTCTTTTTGCAGGCAGCACTCCAAGGGCAAAGCATTTCAGACTCTTTATTCAATATTCACAACAAGCTTGGAAAATTACCACCATCCCCCGTCAGACAGGTGAGACCACTAAGGCCCCAGTCTTCCTTCAGGAGTCTATGCATCTGGAAAGTCTGAGTATAAGCTCTTTGAAGAAAGAAACTCCTCCGTGGGGTCCAAAATAATTGCCTTTTCTTTCTACCAGTGAAAAAAAAAGTGAATGTAGTTCCCAAAGTTATATGGAACATGTGCCTGTATTGTAGCCTTGAGTACTTGCCTTATCACCTTGAGCAGTAAACTGGGTAACATCAAGCAAATCACCTCACTTCTGAATGTTCAGGTTTTCTCAAGTGCAAAATGGAGATTGTAATAGAACTTGCCTGAAACATAGTCAGCACTCAATAGAGATTAGCTGGTATTAATGCTGCAATGGTGATTGGGCTCATGGTCTCGGTAGAATGTCAAGTGCTGTAACCATATTATTATCTACTTGATCTATTTCTACAGACAGATATCTGCCTATTAATATTCATCTACATCATCTAACTTACTACCTTGGCAAGTCTGCAGAGTACAGTCCCTTAGCCCCACCTTATAGGAGGGGAAACTGAGGGTCTGAAACATGAAGTAACTTGCTCGAAGTTAGCGAGGTGTATGAGTTTGGAAGGGTGGGGGGTGGGCAGAAAAAGCTGTGACTTCGAAGACCTGGTTCCAACACTGGTTTTCAATTGTCACCAAGTCAAATTTCTCTTCTCCAACCTCGGTTTTGTCACCTCGAATGAGCAATCTCTGCCTCCTCCACGTACTTGTTGTAGGTACCAGCTGAGGCTGGCTGTGAAAATTCTTCATCATGACCAAAGAGTATTCAAGCTTCCTGGGGGTAGTGGGGGGGTGGAGGGGGTGTCCACATCTGTTCCGTCCCTGCCTGTGCCCTCGGTTCCTCACATTTTGGAAGCGTCACAGTCAGTGCTCAGTCAAAAGTAGCTGGATGGATGGGCAAACTAATCGGTTTTGCTTCCTCTGAACAAAGGTTTCTCAGAGCAGATGGTTTCTGAATGACTCCCCACATCCCAGCAATCCTGTGGTCCTTGGAACCTGAGAGAATGGTCCCAATCTTTGCCCCAGGTTTATCTGTGATTCCAAAGAGGAAAACCAGATCCCAGGTTCCAGAAGGGATTGGGACACCTTTAGGACAGCACAGCTGTGCCAGAGGGAAGAAGGGCTGGTATCTGCATAAAGACTGTGTAGTTGGGCTCTCTCCACAGGGAGGGTGAAGTGCTGGCAGGGTCTCACAAGCTGAAGCTCACATAGAAAATAAATGCCAGTTTCACTCACAGTCTTATTTTGGTGGTTCTGAGCAAAGCCACCCCTGTGAAGGCCACAGGAGGTCCCACAGCATTCTAAGTCGCCTGCTACATGCCCTGTGGCCATCCCTGCATTCAACTTGTGTTTTTCCTACTCTACTCAGCAGAGATTAGATGCTCATTAGTTTTCTACTGTATCTTGGAGGAAGCATGTATCTGGCGATGAATCATGCCTGGAAAAATGAAGAAAACCCTCCAGAGGCAGTCGTTTATTTGTTTGCAGATAAAACTGCAAAGGAAACTAATTAAAGCTTTTATTTTTAATTTAGGTTTAATTTTGAAATGCTCCATTACCAACAGCCTGAAGGAATGTGTTTTCAGTGTCCTGAGGACTGGAGCAGCTAGCCCAGAAGAGAAAGGAGTTAGGAATCAGAGAAGATGCAGATACTCTCCAGGGGCAGGTGGCAAGGTCCTGGGAGGTGGAGCAAGAGCTCCCTGCCCTGGGGAGCCTGGCCCTCCTGGTCACCGAGATGGTCACTCGCAGTGGTACCACTAAGCCCACTCGTTGCAGCATGCAGATTCAACTCCCAGTTCCGCCTCTTATTTGATGTTTAAGCTGGACAAGGCACTTAGCCCCTTTGAGCCTCAGTTTTCTCATCTGCGAACGAGAATGATGACGCTTGCCTGTGTCAGAGTCGTTCTGAAAATTCCAATGCTACGTTGGTTGACAAAGCAACTTTACAAATGGGGACGTGCTTCTAAGAATTGGAGCTTTCCTTAATTGTGTCGTGCCTCGTCTTTCCCACCTCTACCTCACCTTCTCCAAAGAAACAGTGAGCTCTCTCAGGGCAAGGCCCACATCTTGTGCGGCGGTGAAACATAGTGCAAAATGAGCAGGCTTTGAAAAACAGCATGCCTGGGCTTCAATTCTACCCCCAACACATCCTGGCTGGGGTCACTGTGGGCAAGTTCCTTAACCTGAGACTCAGTTTGCTCTTCCAGAAAATGAGGGTCCTAACATTTTTCCCATAGGAGTGTGGTGAGGATAAAATGAAATAACAGATTCACAGCGTGTGACACTTAGTGGATATTCCAATGGTTGCTCATTCTCTTCGTTTACCTTCCCCCAGTACATTTGCTTATATAATTCCACAGTTTTCAGGACAGGGCTTCTGCACATGGTGTGTGCCAAATTAAGGTTGACTTGATAAATAATTGGTACTCTATAAATACTTGTTCTAGATCAGCTGGCTGATTTATCTGACCTTGTAGTGCAGCAAAGAGTCATTTCCCATAAAGCACTCCAGCCCCCAACCTACTACTCTGTGGGGTATCCAAAGGGAACTAACAGAATTAATAACCATTAATCATCTATTAAAAGCAATAAGATAGGGGTGCCTGGGTGGTTCAGTCAGTTAAGAGTCTGCCTTCAGCTCCCGGTCACGATCCCAGGGTTCTGGGATCCAGTCCTGCATTGGGCTCCCTGCTCAGCGGGGAGTCTGCTTCTCCCTCCTGCTTGTGCTCTCTCTCACTATCGTTCTCTCTCTCTCTCTCTCAAATAAATAAATAAAATCTTCAAAAAAAAATAAAGCAATAAGCTAGACTTCAGAGGTCTGGCATGGAAATCATCATCATCATCATCATCATCATCATCATCATCATCATCACTTAAGTAGCCCTAAGTCCATGTCAGGCATTAAGAACTTTTTAAAAATATTCTTTCATTTATTCCTCACAACAACCCTATGGATACAGGTGGTGTTACTAACCGCATTTTATACCCAAGGAAACTAAGGCACAGAAGCCTTAAAAGATGGTCTCCAAGCATGCAAAAAGTGAAATAATTCAAGTTCCAGAACCCTGAATAGAATTCTCAATTATATAATTTTAGAGACACTCACACACATACACATATACACATGCATGTAAATTCACACAAGTGACGAAGCTAGGCCAACTATGAAGTCAGAGGGCACTATCCGCAAGATGACCTTCACTTCTGACACCAATTGCAAATGCAGGGGGCTGCTCCAAAGCCTCAGCGTTAATAATTTGCTAGAAAAACTTACAGAACTCATGAAAACTCTTACACTCACAGTTATGGTTTATTACAGAGAAAGGATACAGATTAAGATCAGTCAAGAGAAGAGGCACATAGGGCAGAGTCCAGGAGAGGGATAAACATGGGGATCCCATCGTCTTCTCCCACCTAGTTATGGTCATGCCACTCTCCTGACATCCATGTGTGACACTATGCATGGCGTAGCATCAGCAAGGGACACCTGGGTAGCTCAGCAGTTGAGTGTCTTATGTGATCTTGGTCCAAAGATCGAGTCCCACATCGGGCTCCCTGCATGGATCCTGCTTCTCCCTCTGCCTGTGTCTCTGCCTCTCTCTATGTGTCTCTCATAAGTGAATAAATAAATCTGAAAAAAAAAAAAAAGAGTAGTACCAACAAAGGTAGCTCACCCAAGTCTTAGTGTTCAGAGTATTTACTGGGGGTCATTACAAAGGCATGATTGATCACTCAGTTGGCTTAATCTGCAGGTCATCTGGGCATGACCCAAAGGCCCCACCTAAATCGCACTGTTGGTCTTTCTGGCATGGCCAGCCTCACCATAAATCACACAGTTACTATCTGGCTGGCCCAGCATCGCCTGGCAAATGAAGGTCACCTCCCAGGAGCTGAGAGCTAAGGCCACACATCCTCTTGAGCAAGGTTAAATTCTCTACTGCATAGACACATATGTATTTGCATTTATATTTGCACAGATACGTATATAAACACATAGAAGAAAGACTGGAAAGAAACATGCCAAGTTGTTAACTGTCAGAATTGAATGAAGTGGAACCTAAATATTTCACTCGAAGCATTCTTTCTATATTTCTCAATTTTTTAAGTCTTTCCCAATGAGAATATATTTGCATCTTACTTGTGAGAATAGTTATCTTTAAAACTTAGAGAGGACTGCCCCAGTGGCTCAGCAGTTTAGCGCCGCCTTCGGCCCAGGGCCTGATCCTGGAGACCCGGGATCGAGTCCCACGTCAGGCTCGCTGCATGGAACCTGCTTCTCCCTCTGCCTGTGTCTCTGCCTCCCTCTCTCTCTGTTTCTCTCATGAATAAATAAATAAAATCTTAAAAAAAAAAAACTCAGAGAATAAAGAAAAAAAAGAGAAAAGAAAATGAAGTCTATTGTGGCCACAAGGTCAGCCTCCAAGCCACCAGGTCTAAACTGCTGCCTCATCCTATAAATAGTATGAAATCTGCTGACTTAACTTAATGAGGAATGGCATGGGCTGGCTCTATCATAGAATTCAGAGTTGGGAAATCCTAGTGACAATGTGCAACACTGGGACTCGGGAGGAAGGGGAAAGGGAGACAAATTCCAGGAGAGAAACGATCAACAGAGGAGGTTCAGTTTGACCTGCGGCGAGCTGGCTGCCGGGCTAGGCTGAGCCCTGTGAGCAGGTAACTGAGGACAGTAGGTGGCACGGAGAACATGGAATGCAGAGTTTGGACTTAAAAATGGGAGAGAGGAAGTGAAGGCCAGAAGAGCAGGAGGGATCTTCCCCACTTTGATGCTCCTGCACCCCATTCCCTAACCAGGACCCCAGGAGTAGTGAGTGGTAAAGCCTTGCGACGTCTCTCCTGGATGACCCCCTGCACACCACTGCTCTGTCCTGTTGTCCTAGCCGCACAAAGGTGCTTCCAATTCAGCAGCCTGAGGGCTCCCCAATTTACATCCCACCTCACTGCACAGATCAGGGCCTGCCTGGGCCCACCTGTCATTGTTCATCAGGACAGACCCTCCCTTGCTCTGTAGGGCCCAGCTGTCCCAAAGGCAAGCCCCGCATCTTTCTTTTGAAATGCAGCTGCATTTTTCCCTCTCAAAAAACTTTCTAACAAAACTTAACAGTGAAGAAAGACAAACTTACACAAAGTGACGTGTATGAGAGACATATATTAGAAATCATTCTGAAACCGTAATTCAAGCCGCCTATGGAATCTACATTATTCATAGTCTCCACTAGTTTGTTTTCCTTTTTAAAAGAGGGACAGATTTTTTAAAAAGAACTCAGCGCTGTTAGAGATGTAACAATGTCTGCTATTACCAAGTGTTGCACTAATTCAATGAATCTTCACAACTAACACTGCAAAGCGCTACCCCCATTTTACAGATGTGGAAAACTGAGGCTCAGAGGGTTAAGAGGCTCAACATCACTCATACAGTGAGAGGAAGAGCTACAATGCAAACCCAAGACCGATGTGAGAATCTATGCTCTTCCCAGAAAGTTCTAAAGAGCTCCTGGTTCCCCCCCACCCACCCACCCACCCCCGGCTTCCAGCCCACAGGTGATCCCGGTTCCAGTAGATCACACTGACCGATGGTTAGCTGCTCCCTCTCAGGCTTTGTTCCCAAATTCAGAAGCGTCCTGAATCCCAAAATGACCTGGGCTAACTTGAAGATCACCTACTATAGGGAAACATTTTTCAAACCAAAAATAAGCCCAGTGTCCAACAGAGAAATTTTGCTCTCCTTCAGGTGTGAAAGTTAATCTGGAAGTCGTCATTTGGACCCCAAAGTGTCATGATTCCAGGCAGAGCTCAAGGGCTTATGAAGACCAGGGACCTCAAACATTGGGCTCACAAAGAAACCCAGCATCCATTAGGGCCCTGGAAAGGTTCCACAGGTGACACAGGCCAGGCGGAGGTGGAAGGCTGTCCTTGCCCTGCACCTATCACCCAGGAGCCAGCCCTTCTTAATTGACCTCAGCCAAGATCCTAAAGCCTTCACCCCCTGCTGATCCGTCCCCAGGACCCCACACTGGTGGCTGCCACCCCCATGCTTGCTTCCCTCTGGCTCCCAGGGCAGCAAGAAGGGTTCCTCCAGGGTCCTCCAGATAGCAAAGAACACCAGGCGAGCGTGGGTTCACTGTGCACGAGACCCCGCTGGCCCACCCCATTGCCTTCAGCAGCACAAGCCAGACACAGCCTACCTGGACCGCACCCCGTCCTCCCCAGCCTGGGAATGGGAGGACCAACAGGAGCTGTTGGACCACACTCCCTGTAATGTGTTGACCGCCTGCCCCCGGGGGGCGCTGAAAAATGGCTTCGCAGGAGCCTGAAAGGGACACGCGTGCCTGTCCCCACAGGTCGCGCTTCCCAGTGACCCGGCGAGCACAAGCAGCACCCCAGTCAACTAAGGGGGCCCTACAGAGCTGAGAGGCGCTGCCAGTGGTGAATGTGGCTCGTAGGAGCCCGAGATACCCAGCCAGCCTGGAGCAGCAGCACGAACTCAACAAGGCGAAACTCTAATGAGGACAGGTGGTTGGAAGCCCCGTGCTTGGGCCTGGAGTCGCAGGGGCCCAAGTCCCAGGATGGGTGGCAGGGCTTGATGGCAGCCCGTGTGACAGAGACCTGGGGGGGTCTGTTGCGTGTAAAGAGGGTGGGTGCCTGCCAAGCAGAGCTGTGACAATAGATGTGCGAGGGTCGGAACAAAGTCACTGTCCGGCTCCTCGCTGCTAAAGGACAGTGAGAAGCTGGTGCCCGTCCAGCTGAGGGCAGTGGCATAGCGTGAAGCCATGTCATGTGAGCAATGGCTGGAAGAGCTATGTTTAGCTTGGAGAAGAAACCCAGGGAGGACGTGAGAGCTGATTTCAAACACCCGAAGGGTTGCCATACTTAAAGAGGAATTGACACGCGTGTTAGGTGGCTCCGCGGGCTGAAACCAGGGCAGCGGAGGGGGCCCCGAGGCGTACTGGGCCCGGAGGAGTCAGGCTGGCACTGTCCGGCAGTGAGGGTTGTCCAAGAATGAAACGGGCTGTCTCCAGAGAAACTAAGCTCCCCATCATCGAAGTAATCAAGCCCAGGCAGAATGAGCACCCCTTAGAGGGGTTGGGAAGGGTGTTCTGGGGCCAAGAAGGTCTCTGGGGGCCCTTTCATCTCTCAGAACCGAGGGGCCTTGGGAGGGAAGACCTGTCTCGGGCTAGGGGTCCCAAACGGCCTTCTTCTTAAATTCTCTGGCTGAAGGCGTGAGTGAGCCAAGCACTTTCGACAGCTGCCATCCCCCTGATTCCTTTTCCTAAATTAGGCTCCCTGGAGCCTCCCACCGGCTGAGCCCAGAGACAAGGCCCTTCATGGTCCTGAAAGTAATTAGTCCGTGACATCATCACTCAGCTTGTCCCAAAGAACACCGAAGCCCCAGGGGCAGGGAGCCAAGGTTCCTCAAATTACCATTCTTGTAGCAGATTTTGGCCTTTTGTCCCTGAGGGCCCAGGCCTCTGTAAGGTGACACACGTCAAATGGCGACCAAAATAGAGCTGAGCGCTGGGACCCAGGCTGTCACCCAGGAGGGCGACGTTCAGTCAAGGACACCAAGGAAGCGGCCTCCAGATCCCTGACCACTTCTCCCCCACTGCTGTCGGCAGTGGTTTTCCTTCCAAGCCAAGCTGAGCGGGGACGGGAGATCACCCCACTGGCATGAGGACGGGAGACACCTCCACATGGGCAGGACCGGCCGGTCCGGGTGTCGTGGAACTGCGGGGCTGCAGAGGGGAAGGGTCCCCGAGAGCCCATCATCCACTCGCCCGGCAGACGAGTGAGCGCTCACGATGCACTAGGTATTTTGCTACAGCAACGAACAAGGCAGACTCAATCCCAATGATGGGGAGGGAAAGGCCTAACAACTGAACAAACATTCTCCCTAGTGGGGTACGAAGAAACTGAAGCCCAGAGAGGTTGAGTGATCGGGCCAGGGTCACAGAGCAGTGGCCAGGCGTCCGTCAAATCTTAAACAGACATGCCAGCCCCACCGGACCCAGAAGCACCAAGGAGAGGCCCTTCTACCATCCAATTCACTGGCTCTCTCATCTCTAGAACCTCGGTTTTTAGGGAACCAGAATTTGTGGAGAATTAAAATTCCCAAATAGGTAGAAAATATGCAATCTCTGAGTGCCTGAAGGAGGTGGGTGGGAACCCCGCAAAGCAGACAACCCCCAGAAGAGCTCGGGCGTTCCAACCAACCCACCTCCCTTCCAAAACTCCCCCTTGGGATGACTACACACCTGAGGGACAGAAAAAGGCTGGAGGCTCGGGGAGGGAAGAGAAGCAGGAGCCTGAGGAAGCTGCCAGAATTGGTGGACCCCGCTTGAGTCTTCACTCAAATCCAAGTTCAGATAAATATGTTTGTCTATTAGCAACTGGGAAGGGTTCAACTGGACACGTTCTGAAATACTTGTGGATGGACTAACACAATTCTAGGACTCCTTCCAAATACCCCGGTGGGGTCATGGAGGAGGGAGAGGTGGTCTTAGGTGAAACAAGACCGGCCGTGAGTTGATAGGGCTGCAGCCCGGGGCTGGTACAGGGGGCTCGTTATCCATCTACTGTTATCCTCTACTGTCGTGGAGGTTTGAAATCTTCTGTAATTATAGATTTGAAAAGGAGATGTGGCCAATATTCTGAGCATCACTGCTAATGTTACAGCCAGGAAAGGGTATTTCAAAACGACGCAAATAGTTTGCAAAGGCCAACGTTGGTGTCCAGGCTGATGGGAGTGCTCATTACTCCTTCCGGAAGTCATTTGAGCAAATTGCTATTGAGCAGGGCAGGGAGTAAAGCGCACTCATTAACAGGGCAGAGTTGTTCATGCTCACTTTTCTTTTCTGGAAGACCAACTGCTGGCTTCAGCCTCCTTCCCGGGAAGGGGATACCTCTGGGGAAGTTTCTAGAAGATTTCTTGTCCCTTTATTTGATTCATGTCGGTCTCCGAGCTGGACTGTCGTGCCATGTCTCCAGTGATGTCACCAGGAAGCTTGCTTTGGAGATTTGAACGACCCCTCTGCAGAGCCTGGCCCATCCCAAACCCAGTTGCTCAGATGCCTTCTCTAAATAGCAGCCTTCTGTGATGGTGCCTTTTCTTTTGCCTGCTTGAGGAAGCCAGCCTGAAAGGCCAAGCTGATTAATCCTGAGCTAATTTTTACCTGTGTCCACCTGTCGATGTCAGTTTCTACAGGTCCTGGATAGCGCAGCCGTAGGACATGGTGATACGACAGCCTGTCTTTGGGGCAGACTGTCCGTGGGGTAGGGTGAGTTCCACTGGCAGCTCAGGAATGGCTTCAGTGGTTCACAGCCCAGGGCCCAGGCACTAATAAACACTGACCCACACACCGAGAAACTGACCATGCTCTGCCATCAATTCTCTTCAAATCTTGCTGGTGTCCACAGGGAGAAAGGCTCACTTTTGGTGCCAGTATCTTTAATACCTTTCTAATGCGAGCTGATCCCCTTTTTAACAAACAGAGAGCAAGCCTCAGGTTTGGAGTCCTTGCCTGCAACAGTATCTAGCCAAGATGAACTAACTTTGATTTTCATCCTACTGAATCCTGTAGCCACTTTCTATTTATGGAAACGATGCTGGCTTCCCATGTACAACCAGAAGACAAGGTAAAGAAATGTTAAGTAAATATAATTCAGCTGTTCTGCAAATGGTGATAAAGCAGAGATTTAATGAAGCTTGCATAGGCTTCCTGAAGCTGCCCCAGCATTACGCAACACAAGAGCTAGTGTGCAGGAGGGAAAGTCGGAGTGGGCAGAGAAAGTAGTCACAGTTAAGATATCCAGTATCCAACTTTTCAAATTCTATAAAAGCATATAACCATATTAATATATTCTGGGTGGCTTTTTTTTTTCTTAAAAAGTGCTCAGTCACCTGGCCTAGAACTCCTGCAGCCATCCCTGACTTTTTCTTCCAATCCCATTTGTCATCTCCATCCCTGATAGTTGTCACCATAAAGTCATCATCGTCATTATCTTCACTATCACCATCATCACCACCACCACCATCAGCACCATCCTCCTCCTCACAATCACTATCATCTCTATCATCATCATCCTCATCACCACTATGCTCATCATCAATGGTTAGCAGCATTTATTGAATGCTTCCTATGAGCCAGGCAATGTACAGGCTCCACTTGAATTATTTCAGTGAATCCTCCCAACCCTCCACAAGCAGAGATACTCCAGCCTATCTGGATCGTGAAACAGACCTGGAGAGGTTGTGTGACTAGCCCATGTTTACACTTACAAGTAGGTGGCATAGTTAGGATTCAAACTCAGATTTTTTTTAAGACTTACTTACTTACTTACTTATTTATTTATTTATTCATTTATTTATTTATGATAGACAGAGAGAGAGAGAGGGAGGGAGAGAGAGAGAGAGAAAGAGAGGCAGAGACACAGGAGGAGGGAGAAGCAGGCTCCATGCTGGGAGCCCAACACAGGACTCGATCCCGGGACTCCAGGATCATGCCCCAGGCCAAAGGCAGGTGCTAAACCACTGAGCCACCCAGGGATCCCCTCAAACTCAGATCTATCATTAGAGTCCAAGCTCTTAATCACTACATTTTTCTGCCTTTGGTGCAAGCACTCACCTAACTCACACCTTTAGTATTTCTTCCCTCTTCTTCATCACTACTTAACCAATCCTCTTACCTCTATCACCCCCCAGGCCCCACAAGAACCAAGCCATACATTGTTCAGTCACCAGCATTAAAATCTGTCCCAGAGATTCCCCTAGTTAAAATCCCTAGTTAAAATCTTCCAAAGCAGCTCCACCACCTAGATAATATAACCTCCTTGTATCTATTAGAGCTCATTAATGAAAAGCAACATAAACAACTCTGAATAATTTATGAAGGAAAAAAGGCAAGAGCAGAGAGTGTATTGGAAGGAAAAGAGGTAGCTCACTTAAGCACAGAGCCTAAGATATTAAGTACTCATCACGAGTTTGTTAGATGGACAGATGAATGAGAGACTAAGTAAATGAATGGGGGAGGTTGCTTGGCTTCTAAGTAGAGCTGTAAGGATCCATGGAATTACTTCAAACACCCCTGGTGGTTGAGGCTCTGGGCCACACATAGCTCCCTTCCCACTACTTCTATGTATCTAAAGTTGAGAAGACTCACATAAGACATCTTTGAGGGGTTCTATTTTTACAAAACCACAAGTAAAATAAGTAAAGCACCAGCCTGGAATCTGGAGATTGATCTTCTAACCCGGGCTCCAGCATTCAGTGGGTGGGCATTCTTGCTAGATGTGACCCCTCTCTCAGCTTTGATTCCTATAGCTACAAGACCAGCAAATCCAGCAACTTTAAGTTACCTGCACTCAGGAAGAAAGAGATGCAGCGTGACTGCATACACTTGGATAAGACCACGCACAAGCTCTGCAGATGAACTTTCTTAATCACATTTCTTTTTTGCATTAATAGTATAATGAAAACTACCCAGCCACAGGGCATGTTGGGGGCACAAGGGTAGTGACAGGAAGAGGGCCTTATCAGGGTAAGGCAGCCCGGAGTTTTAATAGCCACTACTAGTAATCTACTAAATGCATTTCCAGCATTAGGGTAAGTTGGAGGAAACTGAAATTAAAGATGGATGATTTGTGATTTTCCTATCCACCAGGCAGATTATGCAATTAAATGTAAATTTTGGATGTGTGTGTGTGTGCGCACACGTGAGTGTGTATGAGCATATGTGAACTCATTGGGAAGACCCTAGAAATCTACTCAACACTAACCCACATGATGAAGAAGCTGAAATCCAGAGAAGCTGAATACCTGCTTCTTGTACAACCATTGATTTTGTTCCGATGGTCTCTCAAGTCCCATGTCTCCTCATTCCACACCTAGGGCATGCCTACCCCTCCACCAACTCCTCATACATAAATCCTTTCTAAAATGCCTCCTGCCTGCTTCCCTCCAGGGGATCCAGCTGCTCAGGCAGTGTCCCAGAGGAGCCTGGGGTGGCCCCTGAGTCCACAGGAGCCCAACACACAGTGTTTTTGTTCTAAGTGGGTTGGCACCAAACCACCATCAACCTGCCAAAAATTTCCTGTACTCTTTGGGTTTAAGCCCAAGGTCATCATATCACCTTCCAGGGAGCTCTGGAATTGGTCCCAGAGAGAAAAAACATCTGGAAAGCAGAATGTAGATATGTATTACTCTTGGAACCACTACATGTGCTCCCTACCAGCGGGCTCACCTTTGATACTAATGGAGGTGGAGGTGGAGGTGGGAACTGGGGCAGGCAGGGCCTTGAAATGAGGTTCTACCCAACTCCATAAGGCAGAGCTGTGTTGACACCTGCACTCTCATAGGTGACTAGTAGGACAAATGGGACTTTTCAGCTTCTCTGGAAAGCAAATAATCTGCATAGAACAGGAGTCTTAAAAATATATGTGTGTGTGTGTGTGTGTGTGTGTGTATATATATATATAAAATGTCATACACAAACTTTATTCTCACATTTTTATGTTCATCTCTGATGATTTCCTTCATTCAGAATTTTTTTTTAAAGATTTTATTTATTATTCATGAGAGACACAGAGAGAGAGGCAAAGACACTAGCAGAGGGAGAAGCAGGCTCCATGCAGGGAGCTAGACGTGGGACTTGATCCTGGGTCTCCAGGATCATGCCCTGGGCCGAAGGCGGCACTAAACCGCTGAGCCACCAGGGCTGCCCCGCTTCATTCAGAATTTTAAAAGTGGATCATGGCCTGAAAGGAAACATTTATATGTATGTATGAACTACACATATTATATATTGAATATACATTATATATGTATCTGTACAATAGCAAAAAAAATACAAAAGAAAAATATTAAATGCCCACTATCATAAGAATAGTTACAAAAACAAATGGCAATCTCTATGATATAAAAAAACAAAGTTTTATTATATATATATATATTTTTTTTTTTTTAATTCATGAGAGACACACAGAGAGAGGCAGAGACACGGGCAGAGGGAGAAGCAGGCTCCATGCAGGGAGCCCAATGTGGGACTCGATCCCGGGTCTCCAGGATCACGCCTGGGCTGAAGGCGGCACTAAACTGCTGAGCCACCCAGGGATCCCCTATTTTTTATATTTTTGAAGATTTTATTTATTCATGAGAGTTACAGAGAGAGGCAGAGACACAGGCAGAGGGAGAAGCAGGCTCCATGCAGGGAACCTGAAGCAGGACTCAATCCCAGACTGTGGGACCACGACCTGAGCCAAAGGCAGATGCTCAACCACTGAGCCACCCAGGCACCCCAAAAAAACAAAGTTTTAAAAATCATGTTTATCTGCTATGTTTTTTTAAAATATTTTATTTATTTATTAATGAGAGACACAGAGAGAGAGAGGCAGAGACACAGGCAGAGGGAGAAGCAGGCTCCATGCAGGGAGCCCGGTGTGGGACTTGATCCCAGGATTCCAGGAGGTACCAAACCGCCAGGGACATCCTGGGTGGAAACATCCTGGAAGGAAACATACTTAAATAACAACTGAGTTCTAAGTGGCAAGATCCTGGGTATTTCTAGTTTATGCCATGGCTTTCAAATGTCCCATAGGAAACCTGAATTGCAGCAAAACGGAGGAGCATCTTTTCTATCTCCATACCGCAGAACTGGCCTGGCTGCCTTGCTTGAACCATTGTGTAAATGCTCCAGCTCTGCACCCTCCTCAGTCTGGCCAGCTCCACTCTGTATTTACTAGTCTGACACCTCCTCTCGTTGACATTGTAAACTGATCTTGAACCAAACCCCATTTTTGCCTCCGTACAGCTCTCATCCCAAGTGGGCTGGTCAGAGTCCTGGCAGGAAACAGCCAGCACCCTCAAATTAGGACAAATTTGGGAGTGTCTCATAGAGAAAAATTTTACAAAGGTGTGGGCAGGGTGTGGTTCCCTGGAACTGACAACAGCCAACTCAAGGCAATCTATAAGTGGGAAACAGGGGAACAAACAGCCCCCCACATCACTCTCCTCATTCTGAGGCCCTAATCAGATGTAAATGGAAGCTCCTCATTGGCCAACCCCAAATGAAGCTTCCATTGGCCCAAACCAAATGAAATTGCTCATTGGCCAACTCCAAATGAAGCCAGAGGGCAAGAGAGCCTCTCCAGCATTGCCTCTCAGGGCTAGAGAAGTGAAGAGATTCAGCCCACAAGCATTTGGGGATTTCTTAATAATTTTCACTGACACTGTATATGTGCACAGGGAAGGCCCATATCACCCAGCACCCTGGATGTCTCTTGAAAAGCTCCCCACCTGACACTTCAACCTTTCTCAGGCCCTTCTCAGCAGCACTACTCTCCCTGTCTGCCATCCTCCCTCACACCTTGGTCAGTTTTTAAAACCAATCACTCCCTCCTCAACTGCAAACTTCTCCCTCAATTATGCAGAGCAGTTTAGGAGGCATCCTGCTCTGTGTTCCAAGAGCTCATCACAGCACTTCTTCCTGGCCACACAGTGCCCTCCCCCAGAGGCAGTTTGGCAAACCACTTTCTCAGGTCACATTTCTGTCGTTCGTGTTGCACACGCCTGCTCATTACTAACTGCAAAGCCTTGTTGGAGGAGTATTGCAAAAAAAAAAAAAAAAAAGAAGAATTCTCCCTAATTGATCTGGATAAACATGTGTCTGTCAATACAAATCCCCATCCCTTCACGGATCATTTGCTGCATCTCCAGCTCTAGGCTCCAGGGCAAAGCTAAGAAGGCTTTTCTGAAGCTGTACGGGGCAGCCACTGAGTGGATCTTTCTTTGAGAAAACTCTCCCAGAGGCAAGCTGGAGGGATGAGAAAAAATAGGCAGATGCCAGGAGAATTTTCATGTTTTCATAATGGGAGCTGGTCTGTTCCCTTGCAAGAGTCTACACTCCCTCATGCCTACCAACCGCAGGCCCAAAGCCACCTGCCCAGGCTGCCTGTCACTGCCCAGGGCCAGACCACACTGGCTTCTGCTGCCCAGCCTGTGCCCATTCACTGTCATTCTAGGGAAGAGGCTGTATTCTGCACCACCTGAAGACAGTGTATGTCCCTTAGAAGCAAGTGGCTTCTTGTCTTCCTGGACCATCTCCCCACTATGAGACAGGGTGATCCTCAAAGGGCCGAGCACCACAAGAAGGAAGGAAAATGAGGAATCTGACTTTGCTGCCCAGCTTCAGACTGAACTCAGGCTGGTGTAGACAGAGAGGTTCAGCCCAGCCCCTGCATCCTCAAAGGAAACTGTGTACCTGGGTTCCTATCATGTGTGACACTGAACAGGTTCAAGCTCACCTTTTCGGAATGAAAGAGGTTGGCTGGGGAATGCCCCATGTCTAGAGTGTGTACAAATGCTGTCCTAGTCATTGTTATTTGGCTGCGTGGAGTCTCCTCCCCTCCTGGGAGCAGCACCCAGATTATCCTAAGGGAACCAGCCTCCTCTCCTTCCAAATCCAGGTGGTTTTCATGGGGCTGGTCCCATCCCCAGACCAAGGCTTGGCTAATCAGCTCATTTCATCACCTGGGCCACAGTTATTGGCACAAAGATGCCCAAACCAGGCCATTTGGCCCAATGAGTCTCAGTACTGGAACCTTTCTGGAGCAACCAGGAAAGCCATGTGCTCTTGGCTGCAAGAGTTGCTGAGAGAGTCTGCATAAGCCTGGAACCAAGGTGGACATCATGCCACCCAACTGGATGAGAGATGGAGAGAAACACGTTCCTAATAGCACCGTTTGAACCTCTGGGTACACCCGGCCCCAGGCCAGAAAACTCCTGAAGCTTTCCGGTTCTGCAAGCCAATAGACTACATCAGCCAGGGTGAGCCAGGCTTCCGGTACCCACAACTCAGGGTCCCGGTGCCCATGTATACATCCATATTTTCTTTTGCTATACCTGAGTCACTCCGCTGGTGGTGTCAGCAACATCTACCTTCTGCACACCTTTCTCTGTCTTTGAGTGTCCCACCTTGGTCTGGAGGAGGCAGCATGTGGTGGGTTAGAGTCCTAGCTCAGCTGCGTGGTGGACAGGTGATAATGTGTTGGCAGATCTGGGGTAAGACCTTGGAAGCTGAACCTAGGGATGGCCAGGGATCGGATGCTGGGAGAGGAGGCCCAGGATGTCCAAACATGCTCTGTGCAGTGAGAAGTGGGGCGGGTTTGGACTCTAGGACGCTGCTCAACAGGAGTCATCAGTTACAAGCCAGAATCGGGGGCGGGGGTGGGGCCTCACAGACGGTTGGAGCCACAAGGGTGATCAGGAAAGACAGGACAGGGAAGGAAGAACCATGCTCTGTGTTAGTATGTGCTTCCTGGGACGCCCGAGCCTCTTCTGGGCTTAAAGGAACTCTCTTCAATCCCATGCTGGAGATTGAGGAGCCAGGAGGTCCTGAGTCTGGTCCAACCTACCATGTGACTTTGGGCAGGAAGCGCAACCTCTCTGAGCTTCAGTTTTCTCATCTTTGAAGTGGGTCTTAAAATAAATAGGCCTCAAAGGACAAGAAGTGCATCAGATTGAGACAGTAGGTGGTGGATGGGTGTTTTGTAAGTAAGTAATTAGGAGCTGGTGTGGTTTGCAACGTGGTTTCCTATATAACCAGAGGACAGTTTAAAGGAGTCTTTGATGCCTAAGAACGTAGGGTTTTGAGCCCAAATATGTTGAATTTTAGGCACAACTTTGAAGTCCTACTCTTTAGGAAACCTGGAACCAGACAGTTTGCTTTTTTACTCATCTGTTGGAATATTGTTCAAATGAGAAAAGGAATTCCAGCTTTCCCTCCGAACCAGAGTGAGGACCAAAGGAGGGTACAAGAACTTAGTAAAATAAATAATAATAATAATAATAATAATCATCATCATCATCATCATGAGAACCCTTTAATGAGAACTTACTGTGTGCCACACATGAATTCATTTAAGTCCCCAATGACCTCCAAGGCAGAAGTAACAGGAATAACAATCATCGTCACCAACATCAGATTAATAATAGTAAACGTTTCGGAGGGCTTAGCGTGTGCCAGGCCCCATTCTCAGGGCTTTCCAGACCTGAGCACTCAAACAGCTCCCGGAGGAGGAGCTACTATTAAGATCCCATTTTGCAGATGGGCGGACGGAGCTCACAGAGGTTGATGAGCCAGGGTCTCAAGGCCAGAAAGAGCATAGTTGGGATTTATGCAAACGCAGGGGTGATTTTACAATTCCTCATCTATCCGTCGTGTGTGTGCTCTACATATACCACATATCGTATGATGCATGAGTAACTCTAGCCCGGTGGATTATTGGCTGGGAGAAGGACCACACAGGGGTTGATTAGTGCCCTTCCCCAGGACAGTGGCACAAATAGGAAGCTGTGGACAGGACTGTCACTTGCACTCCAAAATGAAGTTCCTGCTCTTGGGTACGGCTAAAGGGGTGACCTGGGACCAACCCACCTTGAGAAGAGGCCAAGTCAGCCCGGGCCACAGAGAAAGCTGGGCCCCAAATATCTATCCAAGAAGAACAACGCATTTCCTTTCAGCAGCTGCCAGGCTGGGGCCTCCCCAAAGCTGCAGCTGTTCCAGCTGCCCACAGGCAGGCACGCTGCTCAGCTCACCCGGCCTCCGCCTGCAGGGGGTGGGCGGGGGGCCTGCTGTTGCTGGCTGCTCAGAGGCACACATCTCCCCTGCAGACCTGGGGGGTCACCTCTTCTTACACGCATAGAAGCACACCATCTGAACTGGCGCACCGCATTCACAGCCGAGATTGAAGGCCAGACAGGATGGCTCTGCACTTCTCTGCTCTGTGACTTTGCACAAGTGATTTAAACTCTCTGGGCCTCAATCTGCTTATCTGTAAAATGGGGATAAAACCCATCCTTCCTTCACGAGATTGTTAAGAAGATTTAGGGCCAAACACCCGTAAAGTGGTAAAAGACAGTGCCTGGCACTTAGTAAAAGCTTAATAAATGTTCCCCATGATGATTATGTGTTTCAATCAGTGGAAACGGGAAACAGGAATTGGGAGGAATCACAATGCCTTCCCCAGGCCAGGTTAGATGAATCCCACAGAGCTCTGTCTGGTACGAGGGTGGGAGGCAGCGAGGGTTCTATTAGCATAATAAGGTCCAGATGTTGGGCTGGGTCTCCTGGATGGAGTCAAGAGGACTGCTTCTTTGGCCATGTGCCCCTAATGTGAGATGCTTGGATTTCTACCGAGTGCGGGGGGCGTCCAAAAGAAACAAGCAAGAAATAGAGCATCTCTCCTTTTGGTTTCTTCCAGGAACCCAGAACATCATGAAAGAGGGCAAAGACCAGACTGAAAGATTGCCTGACACCCAGGGAGGGAGGCAAAGATAAGCAGCTAGTGACTGAGCTACCTTCATTCACAAGATTACAGCGCGTGCGGGGTCTTCCCAGGGGAGCTCTTGAGCTGAGAGCCTGTTCCCACCTTATTACACTGAGACTCATAAGTGCCTGGTGAGGGAGCATTACCATCCCCATTTTACAGATATGGCAACTGAGGCCCCAACAGGTGATCTGTGGCTTGAGATGGCTAAAGAGAGCTAAGCAGAAGCAATTAATTGGTTAACGGTGCTGATACATTCGTGGGAAGAAAATCCTTTGAGGGTGTGAGTGCAGGGCTCAGCAGGCACTGGAGGATCCTGGGTGTCTGGAGTATGACTCTCTGAGACCTCAGGGAAGCTTGTGGGTGCCAGAGGCCAGGAGGAAATCAATGAGGGAGAATGCACCTTAACAGCAAGGTCAGGCAGGGACGGGGATCCAGATTCAGCAGCTCAAATGCCATCTCTTCCGAGCGGCCTTCGCTGCTCCCCATGGGGCCAAATCAATGCCCCCCCAAACCTCTGCAGCCTCCAGCTCCACTCCATTCAGCCCTGGCATGTTCTGGGCTAGGCTATAGCTCTGAACTGGATGCAGCTCTTTGCTCCTTAAAGGATACACACTTCAGAGAGATGGGCGTCCCAGGCAGGGCTCCCCCCAGAGCAGGTCCTGAACCAAGGGCTGCAACGGAAATAGTTTAGTTGGAAGGCTCCACTGGGGAGCACCAGACGACGATACCTCAGAGTCATCCGCCCCAGGGGGCTGGGGCATTTATCCTCCAGGGGCACCATCGCCCCAGCAGTGCCCCACTGCCCAGCTCGGTAAGACATCATCAGCGCGCCTGGGAACATGGAGTGACTAAGGCACGCGTCTCGTACGGCTCTTCCTGCTAAGTCATTATCACGCCTGCTCCCCACTAACGCAGCTGGATCATGGGCTCTGGAGTCAGCCGGCCCACCTTCAGATCCTCGCTTCTCCCTTCCAAGTGGGACCTTGATTTAACTTCTCCGGACCCGAGTTCCCTCCTCTGTCAGTTACAGGTAATAATAATACCCACCTGGCAGGGCTCACATGAGTTAACGCCTATGAAGAACCAAGAACAGCACCTGACACACGGGGGATGCTCTGAAAACGTTCATCATCGTCTTGAGAACAGTCCTCAAGGCTAGCTCAGTGCCTGATTCACCTTCGTTTTCCCCATGACTGGCTGAGTCAGTGCCCACCCCAGCGAAGGTGTCAGCTCCTGTCTGCTGAGTGAACAAATGAGTCAGAGAATGAATGAATGAGTTGGATTCAAGAGCCGATGTGTTGACCTGGACCGTTAACTTCCAGTTTGGCATCTCAAGCCTGGCTTTCTAAATGTCAGTCATATGTCCTTCTGGAAGGATAAAACATTTCAAGTGGGGCCCCTGGATGGCTCAGCAGTTGAGCATCTGCCTTTGGCTCAGGTCATGATCCCGATTCGGGGATCAAGTCCCACATCGGGCTCCCCACAAGGAGCCTGTTTCTCCCTTTGCCTGTGTCTCTGCCTCTCCCTGTGTGTCTCATGAATAAATAAACAAAATCTTTAAAAACAGTAACAACAAAAATCACACAAAAAAATTTTAACTGGAGCCTCTGAATAATATCTACTATAAATATACTACAGGCATCTCTGAAGAACTTTCTGGAGACACCTCAATTATTTATTTCCCCGAGGCCTGAACCTTGCAAGGGTCTTCATGGCCCAGGAACAGCCGAGAACAGTCTTGCAGAAGTTCTGATTTCACCAGGCAGGGAACCGGCCCGTGGGAGGAGCTGCTCCAAGGTTTCGTCCACGTGCCCCTGCTGCCCCCCGGTGGACAGGATCAAAGCGGCAGGAAGCCCTGGAAAGCCTCGAGCTGGTCTTTCCAGCTGGTAACAAGGAAGATAAAAACGTGGGGTGCCAGTCCACAAAGTGCCGTCACATTCCGTGTCTTATGTGAGCCCTCAAGCAACCCTGGAAGGTCGGTAGCGCAAGGACTGTCCCCCTGTCACAGCGGAAACTGAGGTTTAGAGAAGGTAAGTCCACGGTGAGCTAACAGCTGAAATTTAAGGTGGAGAAATTTGATTCCAGAGCCCAAACATTTTGACTCCAAATGTCCATTTCCTGTTCTGACTAGGCACAAGAATCATCTCGGGGCATGGGTGAAGGCTGCAGAATCTCAGCCTCCAACAGCCCAAATATCCAGGGGTGAGACTGGGATCCTGGATCTTTGGCAAGCTTTCTAGGGGAGGCAGGTGCCATCAGGCCCCGACACTCAGCCCGGCTTTTGGAAACCACTGCCTGGTACCGCAAAGCCTCAGATTCTGTACTCAGACACCCTCTGCCTTAGTCTGGGACGCTATCACAGAGCACCATAGATGGGGTGGCTAAATGCTAATGTCTCGCATTTCTGGAGGCTGGAATCCAAGATCAAGGGGCCAGAAGACCAGTGGGTGGTGAAGGCCTGCTCCTCTGTTCACACACAGCTGTCTTCTCACTATACGCTCACATGGCAAAGGAGCTCCCTGCCTCTTCTAGAAGGGCACTAATCCATCACTGATGAGGGCTCTACCCTGATGACCTAATTACCTCCCAAAGGCCACATCTCCAAATACCATCACATTCAGGGGTTAGGATGTCAACATATGAATTTTGAGGAGTCAAAAATGCCCAGTCTCTAGCACCCTCCTTCTGCCCTACCCCCAATGCTAAGGATCTGATCTCTTCCTCCCAATAGTTGCCTCTTCCTGTATACGCTCATACTACTAACCTCTCACACCGTTAAGGACCTGTGCCATGCAAACCATATACACTATTCATTTTGTCTCCCACTATCCTAGTGTCAGTGCACAGTGTGTCTGTCTTAAGATAGGCCCTCTGGGCAAGCAAAGGAACACTCGTCCACATGGGTGCATTGCAGCTGAGATTCCCAGGATCGGAATCCCAGGCTGTGACCACAGAGGCCAGGCCATGTGGCTTTGTCCATGCTGTGCTATCTCCCCTACAGAAAGCCTGACTCTCTGACCATGGGACAGAAACTAATTATTACTAAAATGACAGTGACTAATTTTGGCCTAAAATATTAGCTCCCTCTGTCTGGGTCACATCTTTCTTTGAACTGGAAATCTCAATTGGCTGATGGACAGAGCATAGAATGCCCCAGACTTGGAAGACATAAAGACAGATAGCAACATTTGCTTCCAGCTTGGGGACCGAAGTAGAAAGAGGGGATCCCAAATCTGGATGTCCTAGGGCCCTTCTGCTCCAGACACAATACAGGAGAATTATCAACCAGCAAGAGCACCAGTAGACAGACCTTTAGGGTGCTTCTTCTCTATATACATCTTTCACTCTGAGAAAGAATCAGAAAATAAGCTCACATCAAGGGTTTAACTCTCTTTAAAAAAAAAAAATGACAAAGTTTTCAAGAGTGTCCTGTGGTCCATTAGAGATGCAGACTATCACCCAGAGAGACTCTGGGCTGGCCACGTTCAAGTGGGTGTCATGAGGTGAGAAGGGGGCAGACATCAGGGGACGGCTCTGGACCCCACCCATACCTCAGCCACAGCGGCACCACTTGGTCTATGAGCCGTGTTTAAATATCTGGGCCCCACATGAGATCTTATTTGAGGAGAAGGAAAGGGTACCATTAGAAAGAAAAGGAAAAAGTGATCCAACCAACTATTCATGGTACAAAAAGCAAATGGAAGCCCAAGAGGTAAAAGGGCTTATAGAGCATCACGCAGCTGGTGGAGACTGGGGTTAAAATGCAATGTTGGTTGTGTTACACCAGTATCCTGCTCCTTCATTCAGTCGATGAGTCACACTTGGTAGTATTTACTAAGGGCACCTAGATAACCCTACAATGAGCAAGGATACAAGTCAAATCACGGGAAAAATACACCTGTAATTTCTGCTGAGATCCTAGCTCTGAGCAGGGGCAGCAGGGCTGGCCTGACCTGAAGGTGAGGAGAAACACTCTTGGGAAGGGGTGGTTGAGCTGAAGGATGAAGAAAGGGAGAGCTGGCAGGGAAGGGAGCTGCAGCCGTCACTGGGGTGCATGAGGCATGGCTCATCGTCACCAGGGGAGACCCTGTGACAACCTTCAAGTGCTGCTCATCCGCCCCGTCCCCAAGGGGAGTTTCCTTCAGGGAGGACACAGTCTTTCCCTGTAATGAACACCCACTGCCACCGAGCTCTGCACACCTCATCCCTTGCCAAGCCACCCTGCAGAGCAAGTCATCCCCGTCACACAGCGAAGGTAGAGGGCTCGGCAAGGCTAAGTTGAATTGCCATGTCACACGGCAAGAGGCAGGGCCAGAGTTTCAACCAGAATGTATATGACCCCAGACCCCTGCCCTCTCCACGATCCCTGACCACTTGATGTGCGCAGAGGGAGACCAGACCTCCGATGTACCCACTGGAGCCAGAGGGTCTCTCCTGCTGAAAAACATTAACTCCACTTGGGTCGTTTGTCCTGACTGTGAAGAAAGCAGTTCTCTCATCATTCTCCGTACCAATGGCTGCACATGTCCTAGAAACTGAAGTTGGCCGTGGGCTCAACAAGCTAACCAAGTGACGAAGGCCGGGAACTACAGAGAAATGACAGGGGCCTGGAGCAAAGGGACGAAAAATAGGTCAGAGGAGGAAGCCCCTCCTGCCTTCTAAGCAGTATCCTCATCTGGCAAATACACACACACACACACACACACACACACACGCATGGGCACACATCCCCCATGCATACCCCATGCACACATAAGCACAAATACACACACATGCATGCACACCCCATGTGCATACACACAATATACACACATACATATGCACACATATACATACATATACATACATATATGTATGCAGGCATGCACACACACATAAACACAGATAAACCCTCTCTTACCAGGACCACATGCCTCCCCTGAGACCAAGATCAGTCCAAATTCTTATTTTAATAGCCAACCTGCGGAGGCGTAGCAACCCTACGACCCCAGCAAATACAGGGAAAGGACCGAGCCTTAATCTTACCCATCTGGCTCAGGATGTCATTTGGGGCAAAGTACACAGAAAACTCCTGAACACCATCCCTGGATAAACTCGGCACTTTCTGTGTGTGCCTCTAGTGGACCGATGCCCAGCTTCCGGTGCCCTTTCTGAGAGCCCCAGGCTGAGCCCAGCTTAAGGGGAGGGGTACATGTGACCAACTGAGTCGTTGCATTCACTGGTCAGTGATCGGTTCAAGAATGGGCATGTGACTCAATACAAGCCACTGAGAACCTTCCCGGGGATGTCTGTGGGAGTTTCTTTGGCAAAGCAGCTTGTAGCCCCCACTTTCCAGGGGTCACTGAGCTCTTATGATGAAATTCCAGAGCTGCTGGTAGCTGTCTTACTGCCAAAGTAGGGGAAATCTGCCTGAGAACAAAAGCAAAAGTGAGAAAAGCAGACAGGAGAGGCAGAAGGCAGGAGGGCCAGGGAGATCACATTCAAATGAAACCCTTCAAATCCCTGGATCCAGCTGTACCTGAAGCTGGAGAGCTCTATTAAGGGATAAGAACTAATCAATCACCTTTTCTGCTTAGGTCAATTTGAGTCTCTGTCCCCAGTAATCACTACCACTGACTTAGGGATCCTCAGCCTATAAAGCCACCTCTCACGTCCATGCTTTCACTTCCCTCTGCGTACATTCCCTCCTACTATCCTACAGCCTTAGGGCAGAGACTACCGATCCCCCTGAAACCTTCCCCAAGCCCAGCATCGTTCTGGCCACCCAGCGGATGGACCGTCAGTGACTAGTGAAGAGAAAGCAAAGCACTGGAGTCCAGCGTTCTTTTAAAGCTAAACAGAACTGAGACCAGAGTCACAGTCTGCGGTGGCCAGTGCTGGGGTCAGGCTGTCCTTGCGCTCTACTCTCTACCCCCTGGTGACTTCAGTTAGGTTTAGGGCTACACACAACCAGCCAATTCAGCCCTGGGATGATAGAAAGAGGCAGAAATAGAAAATGAAGTCATACCCTGGCTGCAGCGGGGGCCATAAAAATAGGTAACGCTACGAGGCAAAACATGCAAGAGTTATGAAACGGCTGGGCGACCCAGGATTTATTTGGGATTTCTGCCAGAACCAAGGGGACTCATGGCCCTGGAGCTAGTGACCCCTGGTGCCCAATGGGAACGGTGTCCCCTTGGCCCCGCTTTATTCCCGCTGGATTTTTCTCCTCGGGTTCACACATCAACAGCACGTGCAGGTCACTGGGCCCCAACCTCTAACATACTTAAGGCTCCTTTTTTATCCCAAAATGACACTCACGTATAGTCCACTGACATCCCACGTTTTTAAACACACACACACACACACACACACACACACACACAAAGCGACTTAATGCCCAAACTGAAATATAACAGAGAAATGAGAAGAAAGTAACATCGAAGTGCACGTGGGGCGCTTCGTGAAGGCGCGGCCAGGACCGCGGGGGGGGCTGTACCCAAGTCGTCCGGGATTTACTGGTTTGGGCTCTCCGGGAAGTGAGAGGACCGGAGCCATCTCAAGCCACGCTTGCGCGGCAATCAAAGAACAGAGCTGAGCACACGAGGGAGCACTGCGGCCGTAGCCACCGATGAGGTGTCGTGCCACGAAGCTCCCCGTGAATGCGGGCGGCAGGGCGGGGGCAGGATCGGGGGTCTGCGAGTCACGGAAGATGTGAAACAGGCTGCACTGCACAGATTGCTAGACATCCAGGTCGCAAATGCCGGTGGCGTCACTTCCAATCACGGCGACAACCAGAAACCGAGCCCTCCGCTTGTCCAACGCGCCCAGGGGCAGAAGCACCCCAGTGGAAGGCCACGGAGGCAGGCTGTCGGGACACCAGGGAGGTGCCACCACCCCCCCCCCAGGCTTGCACACGACAGACAGAGCTTCAGGAGGCAGAGGAGGAAGGGGTCTCGTCGTCCAGGCGCCGCCCCGGGGCCAAGGACCGACCTCACCTGCCCTCAGCCTCCCCACATGCAGAGCGCGTGGCACTGGCCAGGGTCAGCTGGCGCGGGAGGCAGAGTCTGAACATGGAAGCCTGGCCGGGTCACGTCCCCTTGATTCTCAGTTCCCCCTCGTCTTCCATGCAATGGCAAGGGGGCTGGACACCCCTCCAAATGCTGCTGCTCCTGTGAGCAAGACGCCAGCAGAAGTTTGGCCAGACTCAGGTGGGGGTGGGGGCAGCAGTAACTGAACAGGATACGGGCATCCCGAGGCTGGGGCGCAACAGGTGAGGGTGCAAGTGCTCATCGGCCTATCATTTGTCACCAGTGCCCCAGGGATGGCCTCCCATTTCCCAAGCTTCCTTCAACGAGGCCCCCTGTGTCCACATCCTCCCATACCCAGGGAACAAGGGCTGTGGGCAAGAACTGGGGGGCCACGGGGGCCCAGGCTGGCCCCATCAGTGTGTGGCAGTCCCCATCCGGGTGGGGTGCGGATGGACTAAGATGACAGGGGCCTCAGGTTACCCCCAACTTGGTGCACAGTGGCCCACTTGGCCCCCAGAGCAGGGCATTCAGTCTGCAGAGAAGAGAACCCCCTGCACCCACCCAGCCTCGCTGCACAAAGTGGGAGCTCCCATGAACACATGACTGGGCGCACAGGACACCCAGTTCACGTCCCACTGATGTGCAGGTTCTAAGGTTGGCACGTGAAGAACCAATGTGTATCCAGAATCGCTCTCCAGAACCTCCCCTTGCAGAGGCAACATGTTAGATGCCAGCGCGCAGACCTTCAGCCCATCCAACTCAGCAGCGCTCTTCTCCAGCTGGGAAACACATCTGTTTCTTCAGTTGGCTGTGCATGACGGCCACTGCCCCTCAGAACCGCCCCAGGGGGTGGAGCCCAGGCTGCATGGAGAGGTGGCTTGCAGGTGTCCCAGCCAGCAGCCACTATCCACGGCCAGACCTCAGGGTGAACCAGCCTCCCACCAATAACCTCAGCTGCCCCCACCTGCTCCAGAGCCCACCCAGCCTTCACATCTTCCAGGTGAGATCCCAGATATCACAGAGCCCGACATAAATGATCTCCACTGTGTATCTGAAATCCTAACCCACAGAGCGGGGGCGGGGGGGTGGGAGGCTTTGTTCTTGGTGCCTTAGAGCACCCTTCGGGACACATTAAGAGGCAGCCGGTTTGTAGGATATCTTTCAACATCTGAATAACGCTCAGCTTGGCAAAAGGCTCACCCTAGCATTGGCCCAGCAGAACTGAGACAAGCTAAAGGGAGAGGCAAAATCAAACCACACGCTCCATCGGGGCGAAAGCTTGGGAGACCAGGGGCCACTTAAATTATCTGTTCTAAAGAAATGTGTGTAGCTGGATTCTCGTAGGTTAAACACATGATGTGGATTCCTCTAGATGAGCTCTGGAAAGCTTGACAGGTGATTTGTTGAACTGTCTAGAAGGACATACTGGGATTTGTATATGATCGTCCAGTGTAGCCAGTCACTCAGGGACCTCATTTGTCCTCCTTGGGGAACAAGAGTGCAGGCTCTGGAGATAGCTGAGCCATGTCAGATGATGGTGCAGCCACAGCAGTACCGCTCAGGGTAGTCCACCACATACACCCTGTGGTCAGTGCCATAGATGTAGTAGACATAAGTCTGTCCTTGGTACCAGTAATGAACTTCTGTGAGGGGGATCAGCTCGATGGTCTGGCGCTGGGGAGACAATTGGGCAAGAAAAACCTCAGAGTTCTATTCAAGTCACTTGCCTGCTCAAGAACCTCCAGTAGCTCCCTACTACCTGTGGGATGAAGTTCACACTCTGGAGTTGGCCTTTTGGCTCCCATGTGCCCTTCTAGGTGTCTCTCCTATTACACTTCTTCACACACGCTAAGCTCTGGTCCAGACTAACTTCTCAGCTTTCACCACCATCTGATTCCATGTGTCACAAAGGGAGGGTACAGCCATCCCCGGGGGAGTCCCAGGATGTATGGAAAGCCACCAGCCAAACGGGACATCTTACAGAAACATTAGTTTTTAGATGGGGAGGAAGGGCAGGGAAAGGTGGAAAATAAAGTCATTTTAGGGCAGCCCCAGTGGTGCAGCGGTTTGGTGCTGCCTGCAGCCTGGGGTGTGATCCTGGAGTCCCGGGATCAAGTCCCGCGTCGGGCTCCCTGCATGGAGCCTGCTTCTCCCTCTGCCTGTGTCTCTGCCTCTCTCTCTCTCTGTGTCTCTCATGAATAAATAAATAAAATCTTTAAAAAATAAAATAAAATAAAATAAAATAAAGTCATTTTAAGCGTTTCTATATTAAAACAGCCATGGAATGAATGAATGAATGAATGAATGAATGAATAAATAAATAAATAAATAAATAAATAAATAAATATCAGCCATGGAGATATTAGGGAATAGATTATACAATTTGAATGAAATTTTAAGGTAAAACACTGACACTAAAGAAATTCCAAAGTCTAGTGGTCTGCCTCAGGCTTTTTTCTCGGGACCCTCCCTCACCACACTCTTGCACTGACCTTACTTTAAGAGAGGCCTTTCTCAAATCCTCCCTTTCTTTTAGAAACAGGGAAACTGAGGCCTGCAGGCTCATGGAATTTCAGGTTTGGAAGATGATCCAGGTCAAGCCCCAGGGGTTTAATGCTCAAATCCCCTCCCAGCACCACCCTGTACCTAAGAGCCTGGGCGCTCACTCCGCCAGCAGAGTGGTCCTAAAGCCCCTCATGCCCCCACCCCTGCTCTGAGCACTTGCTCTACTACCTCCCAAAATTGTGGGGCCGTGAGTGGAATGGAGGTGACACTACTAAGACACCCACCTCCATCAGCTTTGGATGCTGCTTGGTTAAGGGCAGCTGCACACAGCTAACGTAGGAAAGTTATTCCTAGTCGCTGAAGCTAAGCTTCCTTGGGGATGTACTGTGGTCCAGGCTCTGCGTCAAAGCCCCAAAGTTCTTCCGCACAAGATGCTTCTTTGTCCCAGACTCACATTTAAGGGTTCCCAAACCCAGAGGGAGGTGGTGTGGACAGCCCAGGGCTGGGTCCTTTTTGGGAATTTCAGGAAGTTCCACTCCTTGGGGACCGTTCCAAGTCCCCTCACTCTGTAGGTGACGGTCCAGGGGCCGCCGGAGAAGGGGAAACAGGCCAGGGAGCGGATTTTGAGAAGCGGGGTTCCTCACTCCACTGGAGGGACAGCCAAAGGGCAATGCGACATTGTGGCCAGAAGAGGGGACTCAGAGTCTTCCATGAAGTTCCCTGAGTGATCTCGTACTTGCTTTTTCTAGGAAATGGGGATCAAAGCTTCTATGCCACAGAGCTGCTGAGATAACCAGAGAAGACCCGGAGACTTCCTGTATGCCAGAAAGTGGTCTCTAAGTGATAATTTTGGAAATCACAGATAGAAGACCCCTCTGCGACATTTTGTTATAGAGGACATGAAATGGGGACCAGGAGACAAGAGAAGGTGGGAGCCCACGTCCCTGCTCCAAACGCCTGGACAGACGGGTCAGGATCACTCTCGTTTCCAGGCTTTTCTACCAGGATCAAACAGGAAGCAATAGCCATACCACTCCCTTCCTGCCTCCATTTGCTTCTGATCCAAAAGGCCTCCAGAAAAAAAAAAAAAATTTTTTTTAATTTAATTTAATTTTTAGAAAGGCCTCCGGGTCTGAGGCTACAGATTGGTTGGGACATCAGCTGCCATCGAGTGGCTGCCTTGTGATCAGCCACGGATCTGTGTGCATGCACACCTTGGCCATGACCCCAGGACCAGCAGTTTCCAGGTCTGAGAGCCATGGCGGGGGCACCGTGTCGTGACAGGCAGGTCTCCGGCTGACTCCACTCGCTGACTTCTCACTCCTGAACAGAGTGATCTTTGCCTGCAGAGGCAGGACCAAAAAGGTTCACCAAAGAGCCCTTCGCTCCCGCTGCTCTGAGATGTCCACCTGCCCAGGGTTTACCCTTCCCGCCTCCGGGACTGGTTCCCAGGGGCCTGTGTTGCCCAAGTCAGGACTGCGCTATAGGGGATGTACTCCCCAGGGGGAAGCCTGGGGACATCCGGGCCTGCCACCGACACGGCGTGATCTCGGGCAGCTCACTCCCCCTCTGCAGGCCTCAGTTTTCCCAGCTCCCACATCAAGGACCCAAAAAGGACTCAACTTGTCAGTCTTCGAAGTCAAAGAGGCTCAGAATAACCGCGAGTGTCTGCGAGCTGCTGAACTTGGGCCCTTATCTTCTTCCCCTTCCCAGTGACGTACCTCAATACTGGGGGCTCTTCGTGTGACCCACACCATTAATACTAGTGAGGCAAGACCAAAGTCCCCCAGGGACGATGCTCTGGGGGCTTCCATGGACAATGTTCTCGTCTCCCCCGTGTTCCCACAAATCTGCTGCTTCTCTGCTACTCACAGCCCATTGCTCTTCCTCGGGGTCCTGTCCTTGGATACAGACCCTCGCACACAGGAGCACAAAGTGCCTTGGAAGTTGTGCCCGATGATTGGATGGTGCCAAACAACAAAAGGCCAGCTCCCTCATCTGCAGGCACACGGTTGCTGAGGTGTAACCGGCGCTCAGAGCTCCGACGGGATGGGGCAGTCACTGATCCCTTGCCACACTGTGCCCTTGTGTGACCCCTGCCCCTCCAGCTCTGGCTCCCCTACTCCTTTACAGGCTTTTTCTCCTGGGAGCCCTTTCTTGATAAATGTCCTGCACACAAGCTCTCATCTTGAAGCTGCTTCTGCAGACCCCAATCTAAGGCAATGTCCAATCCAGCTCATTTTAAAGATGAGGACATTGAGGCCCTTAGAGGGCAAGAGCGTGGCTTGGGGCCATGAGTCATGCGCCAGAGCTGGCAAGCAGATGCTACCCTGGTAAATGAGCTGTCCCTGCAGTTTCTGGCCCTAAATCCCTGTCAGCTGACATATCCCAATAAACCTGCACTGGCTTTGAAGGAGTTACGTATCTTGAATGCAGTGAGTAATCACCTTAGGCTTGGCACTAGGGAAGTGGGTTCTGCTCCTGGGCTCTTCCACCAAGAAGCTGTGTCACTTTAAGTGAATTACTTCCACTCTCTGAGCTTCCTCTGATTTACTGGGAGACTCATGGGTTTGGGCTAGGCAGGGGTAGCCGACAATAGCCCACAGGCCAGAGCCAACCCATCAGCACATACAGTATTCCTAGCATTTTTTTTTCAGCTAGCTTTTTTTTTAATTTATGATAGGCACACAGTGAGAGAGAGAGAGGCAGAGACACAGGAGGAGGGAGAAGCAGGCTCCACGCACCGGGAGCCCGACGTGGGACTCGATCCCAGGTCTCCAGGATCGCGCCCTGGGCCAAAGGCAGGCGCTAAACCGCTGCACCACCCAGGGATCCCATTCCTAGCATTTTTAAATGTTTGTTCTCAATATGGAAAAATTAGAAGGTTTCATATAAAAATCCGGTTTTTTAGAAGATCTGAAATCTCTGCCCCTGTGCCGATGCAGAAGATGAGTGGTGGCCCACCCCTCTGGATAGGGAGGCTCTCCCACCCATGATTTCTGAGGCCCACTACAGCTCCAAGAGGGGCATCATTACTTTTTAATTAAATGTATCTTTTTCTCTCCTGCAAACAGGGGAGATGTGCAGAGAGAGAAGGGGAAGTACTCGTTGCAAAGGGACCAGAAGGAAAAGGGGCATTTTGAACACCAGGTTCCAAAGCAAATTATTGCATCTCTAGCAAACCCTGAGGTGGTGCCAGCGTCTCCTTTTCACTCATGAGAAATCGGACTTCAGGGAAGAAGTAGCTGGGCTACGACCACATTGAGACACAGGAGAACCAGGATATAAGGCCAGGCTATAAGACTCAGGGAGCCCGGGCGATGGCCATTCCCTGGCCAACCCCTCTCCCCCGTCCCGGGTCCCCCCAGACACCTGCAGCCGTGACCACTCAAAGCCGCAAAGCAACACCGCCACCTCGTGGGCCTCCCAACACAGCACCGGAGCAACCCTTCCCTGGAAGCCATCCCAGCCTGGAGACGCCTGGGATTTGCAAAGTGCTCCCAGGGGCAGGACTTGGGGCTCCAGACTTGCCTACCACCCCGAGGCTTGCACTTTTCTTCCCCCTCTCTGAAGATGCTAACCCATGGGGTTAGAGTCAAACTCATGCTGAGCCACGGTCCTGCCTGAAACCCTACGAGAGCTTCCAGTTGCTCAGGATAAGAATCCTGCTCTCTATGTCCAGGGGTCCCACCTGCCCCTGAGGCCCCACACTGCTCTGCTCTCTGCCCTCCGGCCACATGGCTCTGGTCAGTGTCAGGTACTCCCTCCGCTTCCTAAACCGGGGCTCCTTTCCGCCACCCTTCCCCTAGCCGACGCCTCCCTCCCTCCTCTGGAAGGGGCCCCCCAGCAGAGGGAACAGCCCATGCCCTCCTTCATGGGACCAGAGGGCCGGCCCCAGAAGTCTCCCAACGGGCCCCAGCCCCCACCCCACTCACCTGCTGCAGGACTCGGGCCCGGGAGGCCAGGGCAGCGCTGTGCTCCGCAATGCCCCTCTGGGAAGCCAGAGAGATCTCCCGCAGCGGGAAATCCACAATGGGGTACACCTGCCGGAGAGATGCAGTCGCCTCGCTGCCCTGACCCAAGGTGTCAGCACCTGAAGCCTTGCAGCTCTGATTCACAGGGGGCAGGAACACGAGCCCAGGTAGGAAAGGGCCTGAGGCCACTCAGTGTTTAACCTCCAGGGGACTTTGATTCCAACCAAGAAAGGGGGGCTGTGGGTAGAGATGACTCCTCTACCTGCACCCCCCTGCTGCCTTCTGACTCAGGCTTGGGGCGGGCAGGGGTGCTTCCTGAGGGGCCGATGCCTGAGCTGGGCCTTTAGGAAGCCACACTGATTTGGGGCAAAGGAAGGAGTCTGAGAATTACTATTCCACCATAAAAAAGAAGGAAACCCTGTCCTTTGTGACAACATGGATGGACACTGAGGCCATTGTGCTAAAGGACATAAATCAGTCAGAGAAAGACGAATACTGTAGGATCTCTATGCTGAATCTAAAAAACAAACTCACGGATACAAAGACAGATTGGTGGTCGGAGGGGAGAAGGTGGTGGAAAGGTACAAACTTAGTTATAAAGTCGGTCAGAAAAAAAAAATAGAAAGAAAGAAAGAAAGAAAGAAAGAAAGAAAGAAAGAAAGAAAGAAAGAAAGAAAGAAAGAAAGAAAGAAAGAAAGAAAGAAAGAAAGAGAAGAAAGAAGAAAGAAAGAAAGAAAGAAAGAAAGAAAGAAAGAAAGAAAGAAAGAAAGAAAGTCAGTCGGTCAGTCCCGGGGATGTGCCGTACATCTTGGTGACTATACTTAACAATACTGTGTTGCATATTTGAAAGCTGCTAAGGGACCAGATCCTAAAAGTCCTCATCAGAGAAACTAAAAACCGTAAGTATGTGGTGAGAGATGTTAACTAGACATTGTGGGGATCATTTCACAACACATACAAATATCGAATCACTGTGTTGTACACCTGAAACTAATACGGTGTATGTCAATTATGCCTCGATTTTTAAATATACATGCTATAAAGTGAGGGGAAAAAAGCCAATCTGAAAAGGCTACTTACTGTAAAAAAGAGAGAGAGAGAGAGACAGAGAGACAGAGAGAGAGAAAAGGAGGCTGAGCACCTGCCCTCTCAGAGAAAACAAGCCCTCTCAGATGTCCCATAAAAGCCAAGTTTCCTGCCAAGGCCTACAGCAGAGGTTGGCAAATCTCTTCTGTATAAGGCCACATAGTAACTATTTCAGGCTTCTGTAGGCCATCGGGTCTCTGTCTCAACTACTTGACTCTGCCCTTGCAGCGGGAAAGCAGTCACAGACATATGTCAACAAACAGGCATGGCTGTGTTTCAATAACACTTTATTTATAAAAGCAGGCCAAGGGCCAGAGTTTGCCAACCTCTGCCCTGCAGGACCCCCCCCCGCCCCCCGCCGCCCCCATCTGGCCGCTGGCACCTCTCATGGCTTAGCTCCTTACTCTGCACAACCCACATCCCTCCTGTCCCACTGCCTTGTGCTGCTCCCTCTGCTGGACACCTTGGCTCCAGAGTCCACACTGTCCACACCCCCACTATACACTGTTCCAGTCTTTGCCCAGGGTCACCTCCCAGCACCCCCCCAAAACCCCACCCCACCCACTCCTGTCTCTTTACCCTGCTGGCATGTTTTCGGTGACCCTAACCACTCTCTGACATGAGGGCAAGACGTGATTACCTTCTCCCTTCACCAGACTATGAGATCGACCTGGGCGAGGGTTTTGTTTTACGGTATCCCCAGGGCACTATCCCCAGAATAGCGCCTGCTAGGAGAGGAGGGTCTCAAGCTTTGTGTCAGGGTGTGGAGGGAGGAAGGAAGGGGGTGAGCAGAGAACTGGCCCCGCGGGGTCCCAGCAGGCTCTCCCCTGCTCAGCCCCTCTGTTCCCACCCAGCCGGTCTTCCCATGAGGATGCAGCCCTCCAGGAGGCGGGAGGAGGAGGGGAGGAGGAACCCAGCTTCCTTCGTGATGGTTCAAAGCCCCCCTTACCATGGTGTTTTCATCCTTAAAGAGGCTTTCTCCTTTGGCTTTAGCAAGGAGCTCCCCAGGGCAATTCAGGCGGTGCTCAGACACAAACTCAAACAGGCTGTTCTTCCTGGAGGTGACGAGCGAGAGGAGCAGGGCACATGGCACGTTGGGTTAAGAACAGAGGTTTGGAATCAGTGCCGGGCTGGAGGGCTTGCATTACTACTGCTGGGGCCTCGGGAAAGCTCTTTAGCACCCTCATCTGTAAAATGGCAAACCGCTAGAGTCCTGACAGTTCTGTTCTAGAGCCTCATTTTGTCCTCAGCTGCGAGGCGCTTAGCACGGTGCTCACAGGACAAACCCATCACGCACGGGAGCCTTCCCTGATGGGGGCATTTACGACACAGGGACTCTGTTCCAGAAGAGACGGCCCAGGCCTCGAGTGGCTGCTGCACTAGAAAGTGGCGATGTCAGAATTTGAACCCAGGTCTGTCTGTTGTAAAGCACGCCAGCATCCAGCCACCCGACCCCCTTTCCCAGGGACCTCTCCTCTTCCCAAGGTGCCTGAAGCCCTCTTCTCCTGGCACGAGTCCCTGGACCAGGAAAACCCCAACCACCTGGAGTTCTCCGCAGAAACCAGTCCAGGCCATGTCCCCCGGGGACCCCCATCAGGCCACAGTGCTGAGACGCTGCCACATACCACATGATGACCAGCTGGATGAAGTGCAGCAGTTTCTTCTCCCCCTTGCAGGTGGCGCAGGTCTTGTTTCCCCTCCCTGAGCATGTGCTGCACCTGAGGGGGGCACGTGGTCAGCACCACTCAAACAGCTGCGGCGTCCTGGTGGCTTCTCGAGGGCTCACCCCAAATCCTCCCTCATAGAGGTGGACTGAGGTCAGCATCAGTTGCTTCCACCTGCCCACCATCTCGACCTCCTGCTTCTGGTGGCAATGCCCCTGGTCCCTTCAAAGACCACCCTTTTCCCACCCTGACCACACAGATTGTGGGCTCTGTGACCACCCCTTCTGTGACCAGCCTGGGACCTGGGTTTGGCCAATCAGCTTATTCCATCTGGCCACAGTGGCTGACGCAAAGATGAGCACACATGAGTGCACCTGGGTGAGTGCAATGAGATCTGCCCTAGAACTTTGTTAGAAACTATCAGGAAAGGGACATCTTCATCTACTGAGGTAATGAAGCTTGGAGTTATTGGTTGTCCCCTCTGTCACCACAGGAGACAGCATGCCTAAGAATGAAGCCAACACAAAGAAAAGCAGGATGAGCGATGGAGACAGAGTCCTGGTGACTTTGTTTAAGCACCTGGATCCAGCTGTACCTGAAGCCATCCCAGAAATATAATCCTGTACTTTTCTGTTCCAAGGGCAGAATTTTTTGTTAAGCTCATTTGAAATAGGATTCTTTGACTTGTAAACAAAAAAAAAGCTAAGCTTCTCTCCAAATCAAAGACCTTCTTTACCAACCACAGGTGGTAGGTCTGCCAAAGCTTTGCTCTCTGGCTTCTTAGAAGGATGGCCTGGGTCAAAATGAATCAAAGGTATCATCAACCAACACAACTTTGAATAGTCTCACTCCTCATGGTTTCCTGTTTCCCTCTAATGATTTATAAATAAATACATTAAGGACACGATTTACAAAATGCAATAACCCACTATTTGCAAAGCCCTGTGAAGAGAGATGGAACTTTGTTGTTTAGTCAATCAACCAACCTTCCTTGATGTCTCCACTCAGGCTCCACAATGAGTTATAAATAAGGGTTTGCCTCGGTCCTGATCCTCAGAGCTTTACAGGTCTCACCTTTGGGTGGTTTTCTGTGGTTATTTCCCACCACATGTGCAGTCTCTCCTCCTTAAAGCACCCCTTCCCTTCCTCTCAGCAGTGCCTCATTCCTTACATCTGGCCCCTAGACTGCTGGACGAGGTCTAGTCTCGTCTCGAAATAGCAAGCCTGGAGGAAAGCTCACCCACTCCACAAATATTTACTGAGCACCTACCAGGCACAGCACCCTGGGGCATAAGAGCAACAAGACAGGGCACCTGACTTCCCTCCAGAGGAGCAGACAATGAAAAGCAAGAAGGCCCAGAAGTGAGAGCTCGTCAGCTCAGCGCTAGGGAGACCCACTCCTACCTCCGCCTGCCAGACCCTGAGCACATCTGACACCTCCGGGACTGCTTGGCTTTGCGCTTGGCTCCGCTGCAGGAGGAGCATCTCACCTGTGGACACAGCACAGCCTCAGCCCTGCCGGCCTCCCAGGGAAGAGGGGCAAAGGGCATCTGGAGACTCGGTTCAAATCCCAACCTGGTGACCCTGAACAAGCCACTTCCTCTCCCTGGGCCTCAGTTCCTTCATCTGTAAGATGGGAAAGGTGGACGTTGTACACCTCTGGGCCCCTCCAGCTGTAGCCTTCAAAGATGCTACATCCTCACATCTGTGTTTCTCCTGAGACACCATCTTCCCCTGCTCCTCTCTGATTCCCCATGACCCCTGAGAGTGCACCCTGACCAAACAGCCACGGCCAGACAGACTCAGAAGGGGGGCAGGCTGGCTGAGTTGGGGATGGGGAGTTCTGTCTTGGAAAGGCCTCCAGGCTTTCCAAGAGTGGACTCTGGAGACATTGCAGGGAAAGCCTGAGGGAGGAGGGAGAGGAGGAAGAGGAGCAGGGGTGGAGGGAGAAAGTATAAAGACCGCAGGGAGGGGCTCCAGGAAGGCCGAGAGGAGGCATGTGGCAGGAGTGAGGGTACAGGAGACAGAGGGGGCGGGACGAGCCATAGGTGGGCCCCATAGGTGGCATGTGAGTAGGCAAGGAATGCACGCAGCAGATGGAAGGTGGGCAGAGAGAAGGATGGGGAGGGCATGGCTTAGGGTGGCAACTGGTCAACATGTGTCCAAAAGATCAGAGCGAAAGGAGAGAGCTGAGGACACCTGAGGAGCATGGTCTCACTCCCGGGAGCATCAGCAGCCTTGAAGTTTTCTGAAGAGAAGCCTGATGGCGCCAGAGCTTGGCTGTGCACGTAGGGACCTGTACCAGGTTGAAGACCAGCTCCCTCCACCCCCAACCACGACATTTATGCCCACCAGAACCTCAGAATTGCCCTTGTTTGGAATTCGTCCTGACAGATGTCATTAGTTAAGATGAGGTCATGCTGGACGAGGGTGAGCCCTAGATCCGGAGCCTGGTGCCCTCAGCAGAAGGCCTGAGGAGACCTGGGACACACGTCGGGAGAAGGCCCAGGACAAGAGAGGCAGAGGACGGAGTGGGGAGCCGAGGGTCAGGAGCGGCTGCCAGGCACTAGGAATGTGGCTCGAGCTCTCCCAAGAGAACCAACCCTGCTGACCTCTTGATTTTAGCCTTCCAGCCTCCAGAATGTGAGAGAAGAAATATCGATCGTTTTAAGCCCCCTGGTAGCCATAGGGCTCTAACACAAGGTCCCCATCCATTCTGCCCCCCGAAGCCCCCTGAACTTCACCTCAGGCTCATCACCGCTTACTACATGTGCTGGTCACTTGTCGGTCTTCCCCAGGACAGAGGGTCCCTGCTGGGAAGGCCCTCAGCTCTGAGTCCTCTTATAGGGCCCAGCACTGAGCGAGTGCTCAGTCTCAGGGAGTGTTTGCAGACAAATGAGAAAAAGAGAGAAGAATTAAAATCATGAACCATAAACCATCCAAGGGAACAAAGGCCAGTAGCAAACAGCCGATCCAACTTGCCCGTTTTACAGGTGAGCAAATGGAGGCCCAGAAAGGGAGGATGACTCGCCTCAGGTCACACTGTTAGTGGGGGAGCCCCAGGCCCCCAGCCCAGCCCTCCATCCCCACAGGGCCCCTCCTCCTACACAATCATTAATTCACCAGCAGCCACACAGGACTCACCATGCCGGCCCCATGGCAGCCGCTGCACTTGTAGCGCCCACGCCCATGGCATTTGTGACATTCCTGAAAGTGAGAAGCCCTCCTTGGCTCCAGTCTCCCAAGCACCAAGGCCTCCTGATGTCAGCAGCCCCACACCCACCCCATGGCGTCACCAATCCAAACATAGGTACAGCCGTTCAGGCCCAGCATGGGATGATGGCCATTCTCACTTGACTAGGATTCCAAAGGGCCTTGAATGCCAAGCCAAGGAGATCATGTTACCATTTCCTGAGGGCCCCAGCCCAGTCTGTTCTCCAAGCTCCACGTCCTAACTCATGCTCCCAGGCTAAACCACAAAGGCTGGTGTCCTCGGCCCATTGGGCAGCTAAGAGGTCTTTGGGAATAGAAATCACAAAAAATGCACAGCATTTCTGTGAAAGGCAAAGAATGGGCTATTGCAATCTAATCCCTGAATCAAAACAGCTTTTCCACTCCTGAGAAAAGAATAGAACCCTCTCTTGACCTCTCAAAGTTCTCGTCATCACATGATGCTATGAAAACTCATAGGGGAAAGTTACATACTTGATCAAGTTCTACAGTGAAGATGAGAACATAATAGGGAGTTCCTCATCTGAGGTTTTGTGATACACTAGACCAGCCTCACTTCGTGTCGGGATTATACTTCCATAAGACGGGATAGAAGTCAAACTCTGTCCCTTTACTGAAAATCCAAATAATGTTTGAGATTTGCTTTATATCCATTTCATTCAGCACTTCAGCTGTTTACTGTCAGGCAAAAATAAAAAACAAAAATAAATCTAAAACACTCAGATGGTCTCAGGAATGTGAACACTTACTGTTTAAAGCTGGTGACAGTTTGGTAAATGGAATCATCCCTTCGCTATGTGACTACTCCCTAATTTGCATGGAATTTTGTATGGGTCTATATTCCATGCTCTGGGGTTCCTTAGAATTCGCCTTATGGATAGCCACAGCATGAACCAGCGGTCTGCATTCTGGCTTTCCTTTCTAAAAAGAAAAGGTTTGAGGAAATATGTAGTGTCTGGGAAACCGGCTCAGAGAGAAGGGCAAAGACGCCAACAATCATGTTACCTTGACCACTGACGAGTGAGGGACTTGGAACTTCCTCGTGTCTTCATGAAACATCGGGGGGACCTGGACCCTGATGTCCCAAAGTCTGGGGGAGGTCCCTCTTTGTGGCCCATCCACTGACTGGTCTGACACAGAAAGGGATCATTGTAAGGCCAGTGAACAGCTGCAAGGACAAGCTTTCATTTATCTACCAAATAGTATAGAGCCTTCACTTGATGCCAGGCACTAGGCAAGATGCTGGGCCAAGGGACGGGTAGACAAGGCGCCCCTCGGAGTCCATGGTTAAGCACCCAGGTGTTGGAACTGAGCAGACCTAGTCTGACTCCTGACTCTTCCTCTTCCTAGCTGCGTGACTCCAGACAAGTTATTTTACCTCTCCGACCTTAAACTCTCTCACCTCCAAAATGAGAAAATAGATGGCACCTGCCTACCAGATAGGATGGTAGTGAAAATTAAATAGAAGGCATAGAAATGCTTAGCACAGGGCTGGCCCGTGAGACAGATCAATAACAAGAACCACCATCACAACTGTGACCATCCCCACCTCCTTCCCCTTCCTCGTCCCCACTCCTCCGTTCAAGGAGGTGCGGCACAGCTACAACCACGATACAACGTCATGGGATATGTGGAGTACTTTGGATAAGAGCTGCATGAATGCTCGGAAAGCCCAGAAGACTGACTCCTTCTATTGAGGATGGGGTCAGCAGGTAAAGAAATCCTGAAGGGCTTCATAAAAGAGGTGACACAGGGGGCACCTGGGTGGCTCAGTGGCTGAGCATCTGCCTTGGGCTCAGGTCCTGATCCCAGGATTCTGGGATCGAGTCCCCCATCTGGCTTCCTGCAGGAAGCCTGCTTCTCCCTCTGCCTATGTCTCTGCCCCTCTCTCAGTGTCTCTCATGGATAAATAAATCTTAAAAAAAAAAAAAAAAAAAAAAAGAGGTGGCACAGCTGCTGAGTCTTGAAGGATGAACCAGAGATGTCAGCAGAAGAGGAAGGGCTTAGGGCTTCCCAGAGGGAACCCTCAGCCTCCAGTGGGGTTCAGCAGCAGGTGGGATGGCACGGCGAACAGGGTCCTAGGGACTCTGGGAGACACTGGGGGCGGCCTCCAAGGCAGGCAGATGCCCAGGCACACACACTGCCTTTGTCTGTGGCCAGGCGGCACCAGTCTGTGGCCAAAGGCAAACACTAGACTTTTTTAGGTCCTCCTGCAAACTGCTTTCCGGACAGGAAGGATTTGCTGAGATCAGCACTGGAAAGCCCGAGATGAAAGCCCACCCGCTCATTTCACAGGGAACGGGGAGACCGAGGCTGCACGCAGAAGAGCACCTCATTCAGGGTTAGTGGCTAAGACGTGTCCTGATATTTTCCACCAGCCCCTGTCAGATTTGCTCCCAGTTAAACTGAATTCACTTACTAGTAAAGGGTTGAAATGTCCATTCGCTTATCCTTGATTCGCTAAAAGTCTCTAGTCGATACTACAGAGGAAAAAACAAACCAGCATGTTCACACTCATGCCCTTTAGGAAGACAGCATGCCACAGAAAGAGGACGCTTCCCCCCTGCAGAGGCTCGGAGGGGAAACTGGAAGGCCCCCTGCCAGCGCCACCAGCTGCTGAAACAAGACTGCACCAGGGATCTCTGCTCCAGATGCCCCCAGACAAGCAGGGAGATCAGTCAGCCCCAGGAAATCTCTCCTGGCGGGCTCACAGCTGGGGCGATCTCAGCCCCCCATTTCTTTTTACCCAGAAGTGTTCTACAAAGCAAGCTGTGGAGCAGCAATTGCTCTTTGACAGATGGAGACCGATGGAATCTGCTTCTCCAAACATCCTCTTTGCAGGAATTTTTCCACCTGATGTCAAGAGCCTCCTTCTTGATCACATCCACAAAAATCCCAAAACAGTGAGGGATCTTGGACATCAGCTGGCTCCTCCTTTGACACTGGAGGAAACAGAGGCTCAGAGAGGCCAGGGGACTCGCCCCCGGTCACACAGCGACACAGGAGCCTCCTCCCCCAGCCTCCCACTCTGACCTCTCACCAGAGGGTGGCTGGGCCAGTGACACTAGAAAATAGGAGTTTTAAATCTGTCCCCTCGGCCCTGTCAATGCAAAAGGTGACATAGGTACCTGCGTGGTCTCAGTACCAGACAGAGGATTTCCCTGGAGCTGCAGGCCCAGGGGGATGATGAAATGATTCTTTGGCACAGATGTCACTTGGGGGATCAAGGGAGTGGATGGAGCTTTCTCGGCCCACCCCTCCTGGAGGCGGGTTAGTCATGTGTTTCAGGACATGGACTTTGGTACCAGCAAGAGAGTCCCAGCCCTGTCACTTCTAGCTGTGTGTTTGGGGCAAGTGACCTTACCCCTCTAAACTTGCAGCTCCTGCCCTTGAACTGGTGACCGTAATATCCACCACGTGGGGTCGCCCCTGAGGACTTCGTAAGACATACATGTAACGTGCTCCCCACGATGGCCAGCACATTCCAGCTTTTCAGCAGCTACAGACCAACAAGGGCTTCAGCGTCACCACTATTCATAGACACCGCCCCCCAAGACTCCTTGCACCCGTTTGACATCACAGAGGCCGCCCCCAGGGGCCCGCCAGGCCCAGGCCCCCTTACCCTGCAGAGGGTCTGCTGCTTGAGCTCCTGGATGACGAGGTCCCCGGCGGCCGCGCTGCCATAGCAGCATTTGGAGCTCACAAAGCTGAGGAGGGCTTCACGAGCCACTTCCTCTGTCACCGTGGGGACTCTGCTGGGGACAGAGCACAGACGCAGGGTCTCTGGAAAGGGCCAGCCAGCACCTCCGGATGCAGATGAGGCCGGGAGAAAGGGAAGGGCCCGGCCGCGGCCCATCACACTCATGAAGCTCCCGGGGCTGCCCCGGGGACGGCAGCTCTGGCCCCGGGGGGCCGTGTGAACCCATGTCCGCGGTGGGAGCACAGTAGCTCCTTCTAGAGGACAGCAAAACTGCATGAGCTCAAGCGCGGGGCTCACGGGAAGGGCTGAATCTTGAACCCAAACACACACACACACACACACACACTCACATTTTGAAGATGAATTATGCCATTTTACAGATGGGGAAAACTGAGGTCTGCAGAAGATGTCACACAGCCAGGAGGAGGCAAAGTTAGGCTAGACCACGCTCCTGCCCTTGGAGACCTTGACCTCGGGCAGGAGCTGTGAGCAGTGCCCACCGGAAGACCCCAGCCAGGAGCTACCTGACTGCGGTGCCGACACAGAGCACGGTGGGCCGCAGCGGCAGTGGCTGTGAAGGCAGCAGCTAAGGCCCCTTCCTTGGCAGTCTCCCTGGATGCCTCCCCCTCCTCCTAGAAAACCCTCCGCCCAGGCCCAGCTGCCATGTCCCCTCCTAGCGAAGTCCCCCCGTGCCAACACCTCCAGGAAGCAGGAATCCTCTCCTCCTTCCTCCTCCCTCACATCTTCATTTACTTCTTTCTCCGCAGCAGCCCCACTCCAAAGGCCCGTCTCAGGCACAGCGATGTCTCCAGCACCCCTGCCTGCGCACAGAGGGGCCTGCGTGCATGCACCCCAGGAGGTGTGGGCCCGGAATGGTCAAGAGTGCTCCACGGAGGAAGTGGGGTCTGCCCCGGGCACGGAAGATGGGCGGCCAGGGAGGAGAAGGGGAGGCGCTGCGGGCAGCAGCGGGGCAGCAGCAGCCAGGAGACCCCTTGAAGGCAGGACACAGCCAGCCAGACAAGAGGCCAGACCCAGAATGCGGGCCTGCACCTTCCCTCCACACCAAGCCGGCTGGGAAGCCGGAGCTCCGCCCAGAGTCCTGGGCCCGGGTGTCAGCAAGCTTCTCTAAGGGACTCGACAGTAAATCTTGTAGGCTTCATGGGCCATACAGTCTCGGCCTCAATCACTCACTTCGGCTCGTGTGGTACAAAAGCAGCGACAGACAGTCAATAAACAAATGAGCATGGCTCGATTTACAAAAACGGGCAGTGGGTTGGATTAGGACAGCCCCTGGTCGACACCGTGGTTCTCAACCCCAGCCTGGTAGCCAAACAGCCTGAAGAGCTTGGTAGAATCCACCTTCCTGGCCCCCGTCCCTGGAGAATCCGGTCCAGTAGGTGTGGCATCCCGATGCACTGTCAGGATTGACATCCGTAGACCCTAAAATCCCCAAGGAGGGGCTCTGGGGAGGGGGGGGCAACGGTGACGCGAGGGTCACCACATACGATCCTCTGTGACGGCGCTCGCTGCAGCTCACCTGAGGTCCATGAATGAGGACCAGCACCTTTGGTCCAGGGGTCTCCCGGGAGCCTCCAAAGGTGGAAAGAATATCTGCCGACCTGGAGGAGAGAGGAGTCCGGGGCTCAACGGCCTAGCTCAAAGGCACAGGCATTCGTGCGGTGAAGGGAGGAAAGACTGAATGTGCGGCCGGACGGGACGAAGGGAACGAGTCCCACATCCTAAGGCACCTAATGCGAGAAGAATGGTTCTCACACCTGCATGATCCCAGTCTTAAAGGACATGGATATGGTCACGGAATGTTCGTGGACACAGAGTCGTCCCACTCCCCCCACCCCGATGGTGACAAGAGGTTTCCCAGGACCCCCCCAGGGGAGGGGCGAGCTGTCCCGGCCTGGCCCGTTCCAGAGAGGTCTCCCCAACCAGCCCAGGCCCCGGGAAGAGGCTGCAGAGGCAGGCGCTCGCGGACTTACCACCTCCTTGAAGAAGCCAGTCATAGCTGGGCAGTCTGTCCAGGAGCTCAGCGGGCGGCGCCGGAGGACTGTCGGCCTCGAAGCTGAGGTCGGCCACACCTGCGGAGGGAAGGCAGTCCCCAGCCTCTGGGAGGGACGGGCGCCGCCGTGACAGCCGGCAGCTGTGCTCACCGGTTAACTAAGCCAGTCTCGCTCTGGCCCCCGTGGCACACACATTTGCAGGGCAGGCAGGGATGGGGCGGGGTGTGCTAGAGGCAGCACGAATAATCACGCTGAGAGAAGCGTTCAGAATGGCAGCTCCTGTGTGCTGGGCACCTATTCTGGGCCGGCCACCATGGCAGGTGCTTTATTTAGTTCTTTTTGTATATTTTTTTATTGCAGTTCGATTTGCCAACACATAGTATAACACCCAGGGCTCATCCCCTCAGTGCCCGTCACCCTGTCACCCCAACCCCCCTGCCTACCTCCCCTTCCAGTACCCCTTGTTCATTTCCCAGAGGTAGGAGTCTCTCATGGTTTGTCTCCCTCTCTATTTTTTCCCACTCCGTTCCCCTCCTTTCCTCTATAATCCCTTTCACTATTTTTTATATTCCCCAAATGAGTGAACCCATATAATGATTGACCTTCTCCGGTTGACTTTCTTCACTCAGCATCATACCCTCCAGTTCCATCCACATCAAAGCAAATGGTGGGTAGTGGTCGTTTCTAATGGCAGGTGCTTTAGAAACATGACCGTATTTCAGGACCCCAGGAGACATACTGATTTAGAGATGCTCACATTTCTTCGATGCTTCTCTCATCAAGAGATGCATCTGTATCTCCTCGCCTTGACCCTGGGCAGGCTTGCGACTGCTTCAAGCAAGGGAACACAGTGGAAGCAATGAAGAGACCACAGCTTCTACTTCTTCCCTCCTGGAGCACTGCCCCCTGAGCCGAGCTGCCGGGTCAGAAATCAGGCTAGCTTCCTGGGAGACCACGTGGACTACATGTAGACCCATGGACAGAAGCCCAGCAGAGCCCGGACTTCCAGCCGCCCGTCCATCCTGCCAAGCCACCAGGCCCACGAGCAAAGCCATCAGGCCCGCCAGGCCAGCTGCCTGCTGAATACCACTGATTGACCCTGTTATGGACCACATGTCGGTGTCCCCCGGACATTCATATGTTGGAGCCCTGACCCCTGATGGATGGCATTACAAGCTGGAGCCCTCGGGAGGTGATTAGGTTTAGATGAGGTGGTGAGGACACAGCCCCTGTGGTGGGATTAGTGCCCGGGCAGGGAAAAAGACTAGTAGGGCTCTTTCTTTCACTGCCCTGTGAGCACACAGTGAGAAGGTGGCTGTCTGCAAGCCAGAAGCAGGCTCTCACCGGACCCTGGGTCTACCGGCACCTTGATCTTGGCATTCCCAGCTTCCAGAATTGTGAGAAATGCATGTCTGCTGCTTAAGCAAGGCGGTCTATGGTTTGTCGCAGCAAACAACCTAAGACAGACCCTAATCGGTTATACAGGGAGCAGAAGGATCACCCAGCTGAGTCTTGCCCAAATTCCAGACCTGCAGAATCATGAATGATAATGAAATGGTGGTTGTTTTAAGGCACTGGGATGTGGAGTGGGTTTTTTTTATGCAGCTTCCTGCAATGGGCAGTCTTTGCTCTGGGACTCCCCGCAAACCTGGGCAAGACTTTCTTGGAGCTACACCACAGTCTGAGGCTCCTTCCTTCCCGCCCTCCTCTCACGGGTGTCCACCTGCAGCGTGGTCTGCCCACACCGGCTCCCTCTCCTCTTTTCCCTCCACATGTGTTTCCAAGGGACCTCTGACACATCTACTGCCATCTGGGTGTCTACTTGGATGATCCAAACTGACGCATATTGTCCCATTCTCCTAATGAGGAAATGGGCTCAGAAAGGTTGTGGCTCACCCAAGATCACACAGCCAGTGAGTGACGGAGCTGGCTTCAAACCAGGGCTCGTTGTTCTCCAAAAGCCATGTTCTTCCCACGTACTTTTCAGATATATGGAAGAATCATTCACCGTATATCTGCTGTTAAAAACCTCACCTTAGACTCCTGCAACTAATATAACACTATGTTAATTATACTTCTATTTTTAAAATTTAAATTTTAAAAACCCCTCAGCTTGGTCTGTCAGGCTATGACAGAGATACACAGCCCTGAATCTCCAAGGAGGAAAGCATAAGGTAAGAAGAACTGGCTCCCAGGGGGCACCTGGGTGGCTCAGTGGTTGAGTGTGTCTGACTTCAGCTCAGGTCATGATCCCATGGGATCGAGTCCTGCACCAGGCTCCCTGCATGGAGCCTGCTTCTCCCTCTGCCTGTGTCTCTGCCTCTTTGTGTGTCTCTCATGAATATATAAATAAAAATCTTTAATAAAAAAAAGAACTGGCTCCCAGAAACAGACAACTCATAAAGCACCTCCCAATACCTGCTGCTACTCCCCACCCTCCCACCTGGAGATACAGGAGGCAGGACTTCTAACTCCATTTAACATGAGGAGTCTGAGGCTCAAAGAGGTTATCCAGTATTCCTAGGATGCACAGCAGTGAAGTCACAGCAGGCTAGGGGCTCCTTGTTCCAGTTCCAGCACACTGAGCCACCCCCAAACCTATTCCCTACAGCCCCCCTGCTGGGAGACAAGAACTCCTCATCTCTGTCCTTGCAGGAGCCAATTTGATTACAGGAAGTTGACTTTAAAGGGCAAGCTGATAAATATGGCTGGTGGAAAGTAATTCTCTCCGCATGAAGTCACTAAACACACTCTGGTCACCAGCTGATCCCCCTCACCCCTTAGATCCCTCCTTTATTTTTTTTCTTTTCTTCTTTTTTTTTTTTTTCTTTTTAGCTCTTTAAAGCCTACAGCTCTTCCCCTCTACAAAAATAAAAAGTGTCTGCCCTGTCCTTTCAAGTTCAATAAAAACAGAAGCCAGAAGAAGCAGCAGATCTTGTTCTAAGCTGGAGCAGCTGAGTCTATCTGGAAGTGGGACCGCAGGTGGTGAGGAATGCTGGAATGCTGAAACCCACAGCTAAGAACAGTGGAGGGAGAAGGGGAAGGCAGGGTGTCATTAAGACAAATGAACAACCTCATTCTTCCACTCCCCCTAAATTAGAAATGTCTTAGTCCTCTGACTATAAGAAATGCATATGCATCTCTACAGTTTCTCTCTGCAGGAAACTTACAAAAGAATGTTTCTAGATGCAGACAGTGCCTGCCTTAGCAGGAAAGCTTATCTTTGTAAGCAAATGATTCTGCGCAGACACACGGGAGAGATCTGGGATACATATGGGTGTGATGCAAGGGGACAGCATCCCAAGGCTTCACACTGGTGCCTGCCCACGTGTACTGAAGTCCCCAAGATGATAACTCACTAGGAATTATCGCTCATACCTGGCTTCTCAATATCGTTTGCTCCTAATAGGCTTATTAGCATTTTAAGTTCTTTTAGATGCCAGGAATCAGCAAACATTTTCTACAAACAGCCGGGGAGTAAATACTGTGGACTTGTGGGTCATATGGTCTGTTTCACTCACTCAACTCGGCCGAGAGCAGCCATAGCTAATGCACGACGCAGTGAGCACGGCTCTGTTCCAATACAACCTTGCAAAAACGGGCTGTGGGGCAGACTTGAGCCCTCTTTTGCCTTCCCTGCCTTAGACATCCCCTGTGTGCATAGGTCCCCTGTGTGTTTGAGGGGTTCAGAAAGAAGGAGGCTGGAATTTGAACCTTTCTGGGATCAGGGCCCAGGCATGTCATTGCAGTTCCTGTGAGCCCAGGTGTCAGAATTAAGGATAAAGGTCAGGGTTGGACTGTAGCCAAGGGTGTCCCGAGTCAGAATTCCTGAGGCACGGTGGTTAGGGACCTGGGCTCCGACACATCTGAGTCATGGACGCATGATACCGAGCCCGCCACACAAGCCCTCCCTGCTGCTGTGACACACGCAGATGGTACTAGTGCCCCTCGGGTAGGACAGCGTGCGCTCGGCTCTTAGCCGCGAGGCTCGCATGCGATAAGTAAATGCTCAGTCAAGGCCTTGGCCCGGAGGAGGGAGGGTCTTCTTCCCCTTCCCTTGTGCTCCTTTAAGCCAGAGGGGAAATGTCAAGTGTAGAGAGAAAGGCAAGACCGTCACAGCCCTCTCCCCGGGCAAGGCCCTCGCCCACCCCCACGTCTGGGGCCCGCTGGGGCATCCCCACTCCGACAGCCAGAAGACAGACACACATGCTGTGGCTGCGACGCCCAGCTGGAAACCAAACAAAGCGGCAGGAAAAGGGGAAGAATAAGAGGTGGGAAGCTCAGGGCTCCATCCATCAACCAGGAGCCGCCCTGACCTCTCGGGGCAGCCCTAATTCGTCAGCACTAAATTAATCTCACCATTATGTTATGTACAAAAATAAAGGGCTCCAGGCTGACCTGCAGGCAGATGCGTCATTTCCTGGGCCGATCAGCGGGCACAACAGGAACGTGGACGTCGCGGGTCATTGTGTGACGCCCAGCGTGGGGCGCCCCGAAGGGCCCCCCAGCCGCATCACTGTTTCCCCGGGGTCGGGGCTGAGCGCCAGCTGGGCCACCCCACCCTCCGACACGCATTGTGTCCCGTGGCTCACAAGGGGATGGCGCGGGCCTGATCTCTTTTGCGCTTGACAATAGCCACCGTTTTCCTTGCTTTGCAGAAGAACGAGGAGACTGAGAGATGCGACGTGGGGCACGAGGCTCACACACTCACGGCAGAGCCAGGAAGAGAACTTAAAACTCAGATGCGGACTCTAAGCCGGTGACCTGTCCACTTAGCCGAACGCCCTATTGCTCCACGCGAAGGGCATCGAGTGGTTGCTGAGAAGGCTTTGCAGAGCGTCTCTACGGTGATGCTCACCAGCCACCAGCTATTTTTCTTTTGTGTAGAAAGGAATTTTTTTTCTTGTGGAGCAAGGTGTAATTAATGGATAATCGCTTTAACTTCCTCTTTTTAGAATGCCATTCCCTTTATTTCAGAGGATAAAAGGAGTCCACATCCTCTGCCTCTGATTCCAGTCCTAATTATCTTAAAAGCACTAAAACCATGCCCCTTTTCTGCTCACATGGCTCCCCACTGCCATCTTGCTTTTGTTTGTTTCCTACCTTGTCTCCTCCAAGAGGGGTGAGAGCCCCCTTCAGAAGGGAAACTCCCCCCTCCTGCACAGTCAGTGCACCAAAGTGCACTGTGGTTAGAATTACACTGAAGATGGGGCAGGAGAGACTCAGGTGGCCAAATCCACACAGACATAAAATAGAATGGTGTTGGCCAGGAGCAAGGAGGAGAGGGCAGTGGGGAACTGTTTAATGGGGCTAGAGATGAAAGGATTCTGGAGATGGATGGTGGTAATAGTCGTACGATAATGGGAAGGTACCTAAGGTCACCGAACAGCACAATTAAAAGTGGTTAGGATGGCAAATTTCACATTACATGTATTCTATCATAATTTAAAGTAATAAAAACGGGAGAGTCGGGTGAAGATAAGAGAAAGAAAAAAGTCCCGCTCTGCCGGGAAGAAGAAACAAATAATTGGCTACATTATTTAAAAGCCTTCGTAGCAAGACCAGAAAGCCTGACCAGGCCGTCCCACGTCTTAACCACGGTGGTGGCTCACCACAGCCCACAGCTAACGTCCAAGCTCCGGCCTCAGCGGAGCAGGCCCTGTATCCACAGGCCCCATATTACCTGCGGGACAGAAAGAAGAGATTCTAGTCTCCTCCCCGGCTGTAGGGAAGAGACCTGCCCATGCTGCCTGGAACCTGAAAGGGTGAGAGAAGAGAAAACAATCACTGTGGCCCATGAGGGAGTGAGGACAAAGAACAGAGCAGAAAGGGGGAGGAGAGAGAAAGGCCTCTGTGGGAGCTTCGGGGTGGGAGCCAGTGAGAACACATTTGGGAGAGCAAACATGGCGCCCGCCATGGGAGTGAGACCAGCATCAAGAGGCATGGGGAGGGGCCGGGGAGAAGTTCTCCTTGGGGTCCTTCAGGCCCCTGCGGCATGCCAAGAGAGAACCCAGCCAACGTTACAACAGATTTTTCAGTTAGGGTGTGGAGCTCTTGCTTTGTAGGAAGTGTCATCACGCCAAGACAAGGCCACAGGGTGGGGTGGGAATTCTAAGTGCTGCCTTGTCCTTCGGGACACTGATGTGTGCGTTCACCCTGGCACATGCACCGAGTCATTTCATCCAGGGCTTGTTCTGGGGGTTCCTGCCCATGACACACCCGCTCACCCCCTTCGGCTGGACTCAGCCCAGACTGGATCTCCTACAAAGCCTGCCCCGCTGTGCCCCCGCCTCCCCTCAGGACTCTGTTCCACTCTCTGCTGTTGCTTTTGCCAAACAGCTTTCTAAGAATTATTGTAAAAAGTCTATCTGGGGTCGGCCTCCCCCACTAGGCTTTGAACACCCAGGAGGTAGGTCAGCGCATTCATCCTTATGCCCCCAGCCATGAGCGCAGCACCAAAGAGCTAGCCTACTATGTCATCTGGGGGGGACATCACTGTATATTTTAGGGCCCTGGTCTTTTTTCCCGACAACAGGGCTCAGGGAATATAGTCCCTGAGACGAGCTATTGGGAAAACAGAAAGGGACACTCTATCTTTCTGCTAAGAGTTGCCCCAAGAGGTCAGGGCCAAACTGACAGGGAGGGCCTGTGCTTCTGGTGGCCGTGCCCCCATCCCAGGGGGTCCGTGATGCACTAAAGCCCCACAGTCAGTCGCCAAGTCTCTTAGAAGCTGAGCGCCTGCCATGAAGTCCTGCATCTTTCCTACCAAGTTACCCTGAGAGCTTCATCCAATCTCTGGTCTCTAATTCAAAGCTGGGATGGGAGGAACACTGATGAATAAGTCTTAAGGGCGCAGAGCTGGCCTGGGTACCAAGGGATGAGCCCCATCCCTCAGCAATGAGTCACTGATGGTGACGGTGGTGTGGCTTCCGATCACTGCTCCCCCTCCCCAGCTATCAGTGCCCAGGAGTAAGGAGTTGCCACCTGGGTCATATTGTCCAGAATCACAGCAGCCCTGTCCTTAAATTACGGTTGGAGGGTGGGGGCCCACCTTACTTGAAGAGGCTCTTGCACATCATTTCTGGGAGGGGGGTCAGTCTATAATAAAAAAAGTTGTATACAAGGGATATGGTTCTTAGAATAAGGGAGGGGATTTTTCTGCTTCATTTCTGGGCTAAGACATCTCCCTCCCGGACAAGAGTGATTGAAACCACATTATATCTGGGACTATTGAAAAAACAGGACCTGGTCATGCTAGAAAAGAAAAAACTCGGAAGGTTTCTTATTTTAAACAGGGAACAGACCTGTACTGAGTAGCCTTGGGGGATCGGGGTGTAGAACCAAGACCAAAGAGTAGTAGTTCCAGGGAAAGAGATGTCAAGGGAATGCAGAAGAATTCCTGACAGCCTTAGCTAAGGAGAGGGGACCAGCCTATCACTGGAAGTGCCCCTGCCAATAGCGAGAGGTGCCCTCTAGCCGGGATGCTGTGAGAGGCAGCCCGGTGGCTTACGATGGCCGTGCTAAGAGGCCCTCATGGTGACTTCTACGTGGATGCCACATCCAGAATGTCTCTGTCTGTGCCTCCTTTTGGTCCCAAAGTGTGTCACTGGAAGAAGATATGCTGCCTCTGAAGCTGCCCACGTTACAGATTCAAAAACTGAGGAGACAGCATTTTGGGGACTGGGGAAAGTAACTCACCTGGGACAAAGTGGGCAGCGACCTCTCTCACCTAAGGAGGGACATTTCAATTACGTGAGTCCCACCACAGGCTCCCTCTCTGAAACCTGGACAAATATTGACCTAGTTTCAGATTTCATCAGAAATGAAAGACTTTAAAAAAAAAAGAAAGAAAGAAATGAAAGACTTGCTTCTAGAAACTTTCCTGAACAAGCCCATACCTCGCAGTAAGACCCTATGGTTTGATTATATTGGAAACCAGCATTTAGGTGACCCTTTGGCAGAATCAGAGTTTTTAGAAGTTTAAGGGAACTAAAGAGTTAACCTTGCTCTCACCTGGCTTACCAAAAGGCATGATGCCAAAACAGAAACACTGCAGGTGAAAGTATTTTTCATTAATGGCAGTTTACTTTTAAAGATCTGGGAGACATAGTCTGATCATTTTCTAGAGCTATCATTTATTCCATCCCTGCTCAACTCTAAGTGACGTTACAGGCACTTCACATCCAATTAGTCTTTTACCAATTCTTCCAGATGATATGATCTATATTTTCAATGTGAGAAATGCAGCTCAGAGAGGTTAAGTGACTTGAGCAAAGTCACCCAGCAATTAGGAAGCAGAACTTGTATCTGAATCCAGATCTGACCTAGCCCATTGCTACTAAGAAACTCCAAGTATAAACTGCAAGACTGCTAAGGAGCAGTATTTCAAAGAGGAAAAGTTACATTGGCTTATCAGTAGAAGCTTATAAGATCATGGCTACACAATTCCCAATATGTCAGAGAGCAGATTAGGTCCATCTCAAATACATGATAAAATATCTCTGTACAGTCTCTCATTTCAATATGAAAAAGGATTCCAACAAGATTTTAAATGTGTTGCTGAGATTTGCATGGGTGTATTTCATACCCCGCTTCAGCTCTGAAACCTAAAGCTTTCAGCTACCTACATTAAAGACAATAGTGCTGGATCTGCAAAGGACCTTCAAAGTCCCCAAGTTCGGGAACTGTGAAAATGAACTCGTGTCACAGGTCTCTCCAGGATTCAAATGAAAGCTGAGGACCACCTCCCTTCTCCCCCCCCCCCCCAAAAAAAGTACATTCATACAACATTTTGCCTTCACCTTCATGGTCTTCAAATTAGGAACTCCTGACCCATCTCCTTTTATACCTGGGGAAACTGAGACTCAGAGAGTTTAAATGACATAGCCAATTCAAAGCAGAGCCAGGACCCGAACCCTAGCCTCCCAAGCCCCAATCTTATAGTCTACCACACTGCCCCTTCCAAATGCAAGATCAGAAATTTCTTTTTTTTTTTTAACATAGCACATTTCTTCCTAAAATGCCATGTCCATCTTCACCTCTTTAAATAGTCCTTAGATTCCATTGTATTTCTGTTCCAGGAATGACAGCATCGGGGCCACCAGGACTGTGTTTCTGGAGCAGTAATGAACAAGCACCTCTTTGCTGGAGGAAGATCATGAGTAAAGACCTTCCAGGACACTTTTTTAAAATTAACCTCATCTCAGAACTGAGCCCAAGTGCGGTATTCAGGCTCACCTGTGGCTGGGGCAGGAGCAGGGTGGGGAACTGTCAGCCAGAGAAAGGAAGATTGAAGAATATGAGACTTGGACGGTGTGACATGGTCAGGGAGGAAAGTTCTCGACTGGGTTGTTATCCTCTTCCTCCTCCACTGCCCAGAGGCACACTCTGGAAGAACAGCCAGCAGGCTGCAAATGGGCTTTCCATGAGGAAGGAAGGAAGGAAGGAAGGAAGGAAGGAAGGAAGGAAGGAAGGAAGGAAGGAAGGAAGGAAGGAAGGAAGGAAGGAAGGAAGGATAGATGCTCTCAGCAACACAGACCCAGAACCCAGGACAGCACGGAAGACAGAGGGAAGATTTTGTTGGGTCAGTGCTAGCCCCAGAAGTGGGCGCCCCACATCTCCCAGCTGTACTTACTGTCCTCGTCACTCAGATCCCTGTCCATGGTGCAGACGTCCAGCCAAGGAGGCGTCTGACCTCCCAGTGGGCTGGGGCTGCCGGGATCTGAGGGACCACCCTCGGCCCCTCCCAGAACCCGGGCCCATTGTTCCCCGATTTGAATACAACAGAGGGAAACCATCTCGGGAAGGCACAGTGTCCATCAGAGCTGCTGCTCTGATCCAATCTCCGGGGGTCCTTGGAGCTCCTTGAATAGGAACTTCTACGTGCCAGGCTCCTACGGGGTGTTTCTAGTCCCCTGTGTTCTCATACAACCCTGTGAGATGGGCACTTTTACGGTGCCCATTTTTTTGAGCTGGGATTCTGACTCTCAAGTCAGAGCCCCTGACCACTGTGCTAACTTGCTCATCTGTCAGAGGCAGGCTTCTAAGTGTTGTGGGGGCAGAGGGAGGGGATACAGAGAAATGCAGTAACACAAGGGTTACCTCCCCCAGGGGGAGAGTAGATATGGGCAGGGTCTCTGAAGTCTTGAGAGTCAACCTCCTCCTCTCACCAGGGAAGCAATGAGGCAATGCTCCAAAGCAATTTACAGCACATGGTGGGCAGAGCCAGCTCCCAAGCCAGGCTGCGCATGGCCACCGCTCTCATCACACCAGCCTAGCTCCCTAGGAAGCATCTGTGGCTTTTTCAAAGTCTCTTCCTGAGCCTTTTGTATTGGAGTTTGAAAACCCTTCAACCCAACACTTGGAGGATCACTCCTTTCTTCTGGATGAGTCTAAACAATGAACACCTAGACCTGGGTATCCTGGTGGTGGAAGCAGACAGCTGTGAGCCGGAGCCACCTGTCCTGCATCCTTGGCAATGACCTCTCATGTCTCTGGCCAGGGCAGCCTTCCTCCATAGGGAAAGCAAGTACCCCACATCCGTGCTTGCCCAGCCCAGAAACGGCCATGGGGTTGTCCCATGATACTTCTCAGTGAAGACTGGCTATTGCATTCACCCCAGAAAGTCCTGTGACTGACCTGTCAGCAGCCTATCTTGAATGGCCCCAGCATACACAGAGAGATGGCCTCAAGGGGTCCCATGAAGTGCCTTTCGTCTCTCTGCACTGCATTCACCTTTATCATTCACTGCCTACCCTTAACAGGATGCTAGTAGCAATAATAAAAATAAAAAAGCTGTACCAATACTTTGGCAAACACTTCCTAAATACAGGCGGGTGACTCAATGCCCACAAATAGGTTTTTATGGTTGGTAGGAGCACTGAATCCTTAAATTTGAGAGTTATGTACGTTTCATTACTTCATATTCATGAGGAAGACCCAGATCCTGAGGAATAAATACAGTCTTTTTTTAATGGAACTGTGTGTGCCCTACTAGGTATAGTCTTTTATATTCTTATACATTAAGCAATTTTTAAGCCCTTGTAGAACTGTCTCCATGGTAACAGAATTACCATGGATGTGTGTATATTTCACTCTAAACATAATGTGTGTGTGTGTGTGTGTGTGTGTGTGTGTGTGTGTGTATTTAAGCCTAAATACAATAGATAGATGATGGACAGACAGATAAGAGAGAGAGAGAAACTACTTGTGGCTTAACTAAAACAATATACCACTATCATATCCTAAGTCTTTTTAAGCAGGAATATATGCTTGCCTAAAACCCTACTCGGCATTTGAAAGAAACAACCAGAGAAAATTCTTTAAACGGCAAAAAAAGGAACAGCATGTCAAATAGAGCAAAGTATTAAAGAAGCCAGAAATCTGGAGCCTGCACAAATGCAGATAACCCTGAGTGGTATCTTCAAAACCAGGAGGTACAGATCAAAGTGGGTGACAGTCCTTGCTGCATACTAGATGGATCTCACAGCAGTAGGTTAATAGACATCTCTTAAAATACATGAAGATGAATAAACCAACGGCTAGACCTTTCTAATCTTGCTTAGGCATCAAGACAGGAAAGCTGTCTATAATGGTGATTGAAGGCTTGAGTGATTGAAGGCAGGGAATGTACCCATCGCCACCTAGTATTCATGGTGTCAGCAGGAGCAAGCATCATCGATTCCAGGACCCAGGCTAGCACGAAGCTAATACTGGTCCCCACCTCCCACTAGGACCAAAGGGGCTTTGGGTGGGAGAAGAGAAGCACCAACCAGGCTTCTTAGACTCATTCTGTATCACTGCTGTTGATGTCAGGAAGTGGGTTCCTTAGAGCTCTTCTTCCTGAACCAGTCCTCAGTGGTCCATGGATAGGATCCAACATACACGGCCTACACATGGCAAGTACTCATGAAACATTTGCTGAATGAACATTGCTGTCCAAGAGCTCACTCTACCCATTTACTTCTGACTGTACCTTGTTTGTTCTTGGAAATAAAGTCTATATAACCTCAGTGGTTGTCTCTGGATGTTGAGGGTACGTCGTGGTTGCAGGAAACACATCAGGATGGTGGATGCTTTAGAAGAAAGTCAAGAAACCACATTGTGTGGTTGCAGTTGAATATGATGGTAAGAGGAAGGCCTACAGGAAGGGTTCAACAAATGCCTTCGAGTATTTAAGTGGCTGACATGGGGGAAGAGGTGCAGAATCGAATCTCAGGACACTCACTGAGGAGTAGGCATACTGAGGGCCGGTCCCCAGTGGGCGACCATCTTCAACTTACCAAAGAGAACATCTGTCTGGTGAATAGAGCTCCCTTCCATTTGGTTGAGCCTCCTAAAGAAGATTAAAACAGAAGTGTGATGATTACTCAAAGTGGGGAGAAGTACAATGTAACAGTTTAAGGCTTCAGAGTCAGTGTAAACTGTGTTTGAACCCCAAAAGTGGACACGGAAGCATGGCAGTCCCTTTCTGGAGCACCCCTGGTGGACCGGTGAAGGGCCATCCTCGCAGGGGCAGACCCGTTGTACGCAGCGCACCCAGTTGTACATTTTGCCTGCAAGAAGAAATGGCCACAGGTGAGGGTCTATACCAATTCATGTGCTGTGGTAAATGGTTTAGGTAACTGTGGTATATGGTCAGGAACTTTGGAAGGAACACTACTGGAAAATGTGCCTTGGAGGTCTGAGGTAGAGGTATGCTGACAGGTTTCTCTGGGTGGCTAAAGAAAGAATGTGAAGAGATTTGTATTCCACATTAGTGCTCACCAAACGCTAACTTCAGCAGAGGGGGATTTTAGTAACCAGGTTGATGGCATGACCCATTTGTGGGCACCCGTCAGGCTCTTTCCTCAGCCATTGCTGCCCATGGCCCGGTGGGTCAGAGTGGCAGGGATGGAGGTGTGCACGGGCTTCCACCCACCAGCGCTGGCCTGGCTACCGCTGAATGCTCCGTCTGCCAGCAGCAAAGACCAGACACTGAGTCCCCAGATGGCACTGCCCTCCAAGGTGGTTAGCCAGCACCTGGGCAGGTTGATTACACTTAACCACTTCCACCTTGGAAGGCATAGCGCTTTGTTCTTCTGACCCCTGCTTGCCAGCTCCCTGCTAGTACACTTCAGTTCCCTGGGGGCCACTTCGGAGCTGCCCAAGCATCCCAACATCTGGTTGCTTCTACCTTTTTGCCACTGTGAATCACGCTGCTGTGAACATGGGTATGCAAACATCTCCTCAAGACCCTACCTTCAGATCTTTTTGGTTATATGCCCAGAAATAGAATTGCTAGATTGTATGGTGACTCTATTTTTAATTTTTTGAAGAAGCGCTATACTATTTCCACAGCAGCTGTACCATGTTACGTTCCCGTCAATGGGACCTAAGGGTCCCTCTTCTCCACATCTCATCTCCACTTTTCTATTTATACAGCACTTTACAGTTTACAAATTGTTATTCCTATTTCCACGTGATAGATGTTTTTTTTTTAAGATTTTATTTATTTATTCATGAGAGATACACAGAGAGAGAGAGAGAGAGGCAGAGACACAGGCAGAGGGAGAAGCAGGCTCCTCACAGGGAGCCCGATGTGGGACTCGATCCTAGATCCCAGGATCACTCCCTGAGCCGAAGGCAGACGCTCAACCACTGAACCACCCAGGTGTCCCGTGACAGATGTTTTTAAAAGGTTCAAAGAGATAAAGTGAGTTGCCCAGGATGACACAGTGAAAAGCCAGTCTGGAGCCTTCTAACTCCCGGGACTGCCTTGTCCCAGCGCCACACAGGGATACGGGAGCACTGGCTCCAAATGCAGTCTTGCTCTTCTTTCCAGGTGAGGCTCTCGCCCTCTATGTCCTAGAGCTCCCAGTCACTTATTTATCCAGTGAGCACTCGCTGAGCATCTACTAGGAGCCAGGCCCTGCCCCAGGCCCTCTCAGCTCTCCATCTAAACCTGGATCCACCCAGAATCACCCTCCCCGCCCCGCCCCCCCAAGGAGCCAAGACTGCCCAACAAAGGACTTCTGCCCTGAAGGGCCTGGCAGCTGCGATAACATTGTTACCAGCTTATCTGCAGGCTGGGTGGATGGAGCCCGGTGGTGCCCATGGCAGGAATCAAGGATGGAGTGGAAGAGAATGGTCCTGACACAAATAAGAAACTTGCCCAAGTGGGAGGTTCCTGGAACACTGCACCAAGCACCCCCCCTCTCCCTGAGAGCCTTTCAGGTCGGAGGCCTGGGCTCCTAGCCACACAGACCAGAGAGCAAGACTGAGTCCTTCTGATGCCTCCCAACACCAACGATGAGGGGAGATGCCCTCGTGGGTGCTTTCCCGCCTCAACCTTTCCAACAGTGCATATCTACTTTAACTCCTTGTGGATAAAAAAGCAAGGACTCAGAGAGGGTGAGGTGCCTCCACCAAGGTCACACAGCTCACGTGTGGCAAAGCCAGGATTCGAGCAAGATTTGTCCGCACAAAGGCCCTGATGCAGAAACTACACACACTTCTGTGCATTGTTATATGTCACTGAAAGAAGCTGAGGGGAAACAGAGTGACGTGGTTTTCACTGACCCAACGAGAAAACAGCTTGGTCCCTGTAAGTCTGGCTCCCCAATGTTTTTCCTGGCTGGCCAGGAAAACAATGGAGGAGTTAGGAAATTAATGACTGTAATTCCTTGGCCTTCCAGAAGGTCACCCTTCCACCCTTCCCTTTTCTGGCTGAGTGATAATAGTCTGAACCTCTGTTTCCTTGACAACAGGAAAGCCACACTTCAACAAGCATCCCTCCCAGGTCTTTCTGGAAGTTCCTGAGCACTGCTCTCCATTGCACTAATATGCGCCAGCCTGCGTTGTCACTGGCCATCCTGGTCTGGTGCTCTCCCCTTCTCTCCTTCACCTCCTCCAGGCTTCTGCTCCTCCTCCCCATCCCCCTACCCTGCCCCCGGTTCCCAGATGTTAGTGAGGCCCCAACTTTGAGTCTCTAGAACCAGGCCGACTCATGTCACAAAACTAAGCTGAGGAAATAAGGGAACACAAAAGAAACATAACCTGGACCGTGGGCACATCACAGCTGCCAGGTTCCACTGGTCTTGACTCTCCAGGGAACCCCTGAACAGATCCTGGCCTGCTACTATCTTATAAGGGCCTGGTCACCTCCCTGCAGTGGGGCGCTTCAAGGGGCAGGTGCCGGGCTGTACCCCCAGGGCCCCCTGGGCACCCAGGCATGCACTCCCCAGCTCAAGTAGCATCAAGGCCGAGGCCTTTCTCCAGGTCACCCCTGAAGGGCCACCTGGCTCCCGAGCTACTCCTGGCATCGGCTGAGGCCTCTGTTGTGACTGCCCTACAGCTCGATGTTTCCTCACACAACTTGATCCCAAGAGCACCCCAGCTGACTTCCCACATGCAAATCTTCCCCCAAAGCAGCCCAGACAGGATCTCTCACCACATCACCCGGCCAGGGCCTCACAGCCATGAAGATGGCAGCAATGCCTTATCTCATCACATTACAGCAGTTCCTGGGTGGTGACCTCATGCAGCTTCACAAACTCTAGACCCTCTGTCCTCTGGATCCAACCGGATGTGTCACAGACATCTCAAAGCCCACATGTCCAACACTGAACTCCTGATGTCCACCCCCTTGACACCTCCCTGTTCCTCACCCCCTCACCCACAACCCTTCACATCGCTGTCTAGGCCACATCACATTCCCACTCACATGTGAGCTCCCTCTCCTCTCACCTGGGTCACTGCAGGGGCCTCCTCCCTGGTCTTCCTGCTTCTCCCCTCAGTTCCCTGCCCCCAGAACCCGTGTCCACAGAGCCCTCAGACTGATGCTTTTGTAACGGCCAGTCACATAAAGACTCTCCTCCCGCAACACCCTCCCTGGATGTCATCTCACTGGTACTGAAAGCCAAGCCCTTGCCACGGCCTGCGAGAGGCAACCTGCATCTCCCCCCACTGTCACTATCACTGTCGTGCTCCCCCATCACCCCTACTCCAGCCTCACCAGCGTCCTTGTTGCTGGAGCCATAGTAAGCACATTCTCACCTCAGGGCCTCTGCACTGGCTGTTCCCTCTGCCTGGAATTCCCTTCCAGCTCTCCATACAATTCACTCCCTTGCCTCTTCCGGCCTTTGCTCAAATGTCTCCTTCCCAATGAGGCCATCCTTGGCCCTCTCTTTAAAAGTGAACACCCGCCAACACACACACACACACACACACACACACTGTCACTGCCAGTAAATCTCCAGCTCCCTATTGCCAGTTCCTGGTTTTTCTTCATAGCACTATTACAACCCCACATCAACCGTCTTATTATTTACTTTGTTTAACATCTCCCTAATGACCCTAAAATCAGGATGTAGGCTCTGTGAGGACAGATTTTTGTCTATTTTGCTCCCTGTTGCCTGCTTATCCCCCTGAATGGAACATGGCAAATAACAAGTATCCCATAAATACATGATCAGGATCATTCACAATCTACATTCTCATGCAGGGACTTTACCCTCCTGTCTCTGGACTTCTGAGCAGATTTCTCCAAAGATGAATTTGTTCCATCTGTAAAGAGAAAGAGATAGGCAAAGACCGAGAAAGATGGAGACAGAGAGAGAGAGAGAGAGACCATTAGTAATTTTTAAATATCAGTTTGTTTCTGTTTCCGACTTTCACAATTTCAAGACCTGAGGCACCCAGTCTCTCTGTGTCTCATTACAGGGACAGCAGGGGGGATTCACAGTGACCCTGGGACTCACATACTGAACTAAGGGTGCTTCCCCCAGAAGTGGGGAAACAAGGAGAGCTCTGTCCCCACAGGGTCAGAAAACTGGTGACAGCTCAAGATCCAGCCCACGGGCAAGACTCTGGAAGGCACATCTCACAGAGCTCTTGAGCAGGTCCAAGGTGAGGTCCACCCCCTCGTGCTTCAGATTCGACCAACGAGCACCAGTTTCTGTGGTCTGGCTGCTGTCTCTCTGGGCTAAAACCTGGCTCCTGGCAGGCAAGGAGGACAGAGTGGTCTGTTTCCAGCAAAAGTCCGAGATGCTAATCTCATAAAGAGCGAGGCTGCCCGCCAGCAAGTCCATGCACGTGGAGCTATCCCTCCATTTCTCCCTCTCTTCCTGCTAATCCAATCCATTTGTCTCCAAACCCAATTTGGAATTCGAAAAGGCCAGTCTATTTGGTCACTTAAAGTCTCAAACGTAAATTCAATTTGTTTTGCGAGGCACCGCCAGCCTTCCCAGGCCTAAGCCCTAGCCCTGGGACACGGGGTGGGGGGGAGGGGCTCTCTCGCCAGCCTGTGCTTCCCTCTGCCACCCAGCAAGGAAGGCCATGCAGCCAGAAGAAGGTCATCATCGCTGGTGGTGAACACGCGCCAGCACCTCAGAAATCCCCGTGTCCTGCCTCTACACCGTACACATGGGGAAACTGAGGCCAAGCTAAGGGAAGGGACTTGCCCACAGCCATATGGCAGTGAGTAGCAAGCCCCAGTGTAGGATTTCTCCTATGAAAGATGCGCTCCCCACTTGGCACTGAGATCCCCAGATGTGCAATGACTTCTGAAGGCCGCGCAGGGACGTGGGAGATGGTGGGGAATAGGAATTGGGCCTTTTTACATTCGTCATCATTACCAAGCTGTGACTCCCCCTCAGAGACCTTGATGGGTACTGGTGCCACAAGAAATACTGGACATCGCCCCATCAAGGTGCCTCCCGGGGAAGGCAAAAGTGGCAGAAACAATTCTCTACGCCCTAATGTTGGGCCTCCCATTTGATGTCAACCAGAGACACAGCCTTGAGCAAGGATGAATGTGTTGCAGTGACTCCAATTAGTTTCCTTCTTCTAGGCCAGGCCTCCCCTCTTCCTTGGCCTCTGCTTGCCCCAAGGCACATCCCCCTCCAGCCTCAATCTGGAACCCTCTAGTTATCCTCAACTCCTGCCTCCATGTCTCCTGCCGTCTGTCCTCCCTCATCTCTGCGGCGGCTGCCTGGCTCTGGCCCTCCAGCCTCCACGCGGCGCCCCCCTCCTGTCACCTGCCAGCGCGCCCCTGCCACCCATCGCCCCCGCCCCTTCCCAAGCAGGTCTAGGCCTTGCACTTGTGCTATGGGGAGACAGCAACCACCAGGCCACAGGGAGGGATCAGTGACCAGCCGAGCGGGAGCCCACTCAGGGTCCACGGGATGCTACGAGGGACATCCTCCCTTCTCCTGGTGAGTCTTTGCCCCACGGAGCCCACCTGGGCCCCCTCTCTCTGCTCCCCTGTCCTGCCTCTGCTTCACCTGCTCACACTCACCCCCAGAGCCGCACAGGCAAGCTCCGGACCCAGACCGTGCACGGCTTCCTGGGCTCTCCATTCCTCCACTTAAAACCCCCACAAGGCCGGCACACCTGGGTGTCAGCTGCCTCTCACAACATAATCCTGACAATCTACAATGTCTGCCAAGACCGTCTTTCATTCCTACCGGTCAGAGGCTCCCTCTCTGGAAGGGAGAATGAGAGAGAGAAAAGGACAGGAGGATCAAAAGCTCTCTCCTTCGATGTGCATAAATCTCCTGCTTCCAAGCATCCATGGCTCCCTATTATCCCCACAATGAAGCCCAGTCTTCATTCTGGCTCCAAACAGTTTTTCCAGCCTTGACCCTCATACTTTCCCCTGATCCACCCATGTTGTGAGTTCTCAGTCACCCTTCACTCCTACCAACCCCAACATTCAAGCCGTCAGGACTGCAAACCTTTGTGTGTGTGGTTCCTTCTGTTTAGAACCTTCTCCTCCTCTATTTTCTGCCTGTCAAAGTCCTACTCATCCTCCAAGGACCACTTCAGATGCCCCCTCCTAAGGGAAGTCCTCCCTGATTTCCCTGGGTAGAACCAATTGTTCTCTCCCTCCTGTCTCCACACTACTCTTCACAGGGCCATTATGTATGGATATAAGCATGTGACTGGCATCTCCCTGAGGAGGAAGGGAGGGGGACAGCTGGGAACTGCTCCCTGAACAGCCATCCTGAGGCACATCCATTATACCTTGCTTCCAGATGTCAAACTTGACTTGGAGAAAGAATCCACAACAAAACCTCAAAGCAACAGCCACAGAAATGGACAAAGCTGAAGGCCTTTGTGGATCTATATTAAAAAACCATAAATAGAGATGCAGTGCCATACAATTCAAACCTGACCGTCCATATTGCTGGATATATAGGTGCTCAGTGTTCATCACAGACTCCAGAGTGGGAAGAGGGGGCTTCAGATATCATCTGCTCCAAACCTTTCATTTCCTTTCCCCTTTTATTTCTCCCCATTGTCCTTTTTTACATTTAAAAAAGAAATATCTTAATGCTATGGAAAAAATCAAACCCACAAAAGATTAAAAGTGTCCATACACCTAAAATGTCCATACATAAATTTATATAGAGATCTGCATATTCGTGTCCATACACTTAGCATTTTTAAAATCACAAATGGGATTATACTATAAGCATTACTCAGCATCTTTTATTAAACAACAGACATATGGATACCTTTCTGGGTCAGCATACATCTTTTACTCTGTAAATTTTGGTGAATTCTGTAGCAAATTTTGCTTTTAGTGTACACATGTGGGACTTTAGCAGGGACTGAGCTCGAGGGAGCTCTCTGGTCTTATAAGGGCACTCATCCCATCACGGGGCCCCACCTTCAATCCTTCATCTGGCACAATCACCTCCTCAAGGCACCACCTCCAAACACCATCACATCAGTGGGTTAGGACTTCAGGGAATGGATTTGGGGGGACACAGCGTAGTGCGTAGCAGGTCCCTTTTGTAGCTGGCTTCTTTCATTCAACATTACGCTTTTGAGAATTATCCCTCATGTCCCAGTCCCATCCACTTCCCGTATGTCACAGTATCCCTCTGTAGGAATGTGCTGTGACGTTTCAATCACGCTCCTCCTGATAGACTTCCAAATTATTTCCTATGTTTTGCAATTACCAGAAGCATTGTGATTTTAAAAAAGAAATTCCTTTCTTACATATGCCTGCATGTTGTGTGCATGACTCCACAGGGGAGATGTGGAGAAAGAGAACTCTGCAACTGCCTCATTTTACAGACAGATGCTGAGGCTCTGGGGGAGATGTGAGCACCTCCACGCTTCAGTGCATGACCTGCCCATGTTCGGAGTGGGTGACACAAAGGAATCGTCTCTCCAAGGCCGCACGCACAGAATGGTCTCTCCAAGTTACAGTGAATGGTCTTTCTGAGGTCACAGTGAGTGAATGGGCTTCCAAAGGTCACACTAAGAGACTGCTCTCCACGAGGGCACGCTGAGAGTCCTCCTCAAGGTCACAGTGAGTGGGGAGCAGAGGCAGCGCCAGCGCCACGCTTCCCTGACTTGCCAGGCCTGCCCCCTTAGGCCGCACTCCCTCTAAATACATCGAAAATAGTCATTTGGAATTAGTTGTGCACACAGACTCCTTGGAATCCCGAACATGCCTCAGGCCAGCTTTCTGACTGCCACCTCCAGCTGAGTGTGGAGAGAGAAAACACGCCCATCTCTTTGTTCGAAGCAAATCAGGCGGCCTAATAATAGGGCCCCGGCACCACACAGCCCTTTGTCCACCGTGACACTTGATGGCTTCTGAAGCCCAAGACCTGGAGCACTGGCTGGCAGTGGCAGGGGAGGCAGAGAGACACTAGGGCGATTTTGAAAGCCCCGTCCTCTTCTTCTTCAAGTTCTGGATACCAGGCAGGAAATGTTTCAGATTTTTCCACATTTCTCCTGCCCCTTGCCCCACAGTGGAGCAGGGGAAACTGAATTTCAAAAGAATATTATCTTAACTAAATAGAAGCCTGTGCTGCTATGAAAGCAAGGTTTTGTTTTTGTTTTCAATAACTCTGTCCCACGTCAACAATGGCCAAGGAAACACGATTTTAAGACACAGGGTTAGTGCAAGTCTCCAATCAAACACACCACTCAAAGGCTCAGAATTGAGAAATCCAAATCTCTGGCAACACACCCTCCCTCTTTTTTGTCTCCTACTAAACAGCTAATTTTCCCATCAACAAGTCTGCAGGAAAGGGAACAAAAGGTCTGGCCCAGGACAAACTGTAGTATTTGTATTCTGACAACACATGAGAAAGGGGGAGACCTCTTGTAATGGTGTGTGCAAGCCAGGGGAGGGGCGAGGGTCCTTTGGAAAATGGGAGGGTCAGGGGATGCAAACAGCCAGGCCCCATGCAATGCTTGCCATCATCTTCGTCGGGAGAGCAAAGGCAACCTGTCGAACCAAAGTTTGGATCCAGACTTGACACGTGTCCTGGGGGGCTCTGTTCCCCTTCTCTGGATTCAGTTTCCTTGTTCACGGGATGAGGCTGGGGGCTGGTCCAGGGAAAGGGGATCTTGAGAAACTGCCCCCGCCAGGACGTATTATACAGACCAGAAGCAGGAGGGAAAAGAAAAGGGTCGATTGATTGGAAGTTTGATGCAGAGCATATTTAGGACCAAACTGGCACAAAACCTGATCATTTCAACTCCCAGGCTCTCAGCATCCCATGGCCAGCAACAGGTACCCGGGGACGCAGAAAGGGCCGTCCCGCAGAGTTGACCTGCCCCCTCCCAAGCAGGAGTAATGTGACAAAAGGGGAAAGGGCCAGGGGCCTGGCACACACCATCTCAGCTCGTCCTCACTACGACCTTGTAGGGGGGTATGACCATCTCTATTTTCTAGATGGAGAAGCTAAGGCACACAGGGAGGGATGTAACATGACCAAGCTCCCACAGCTTGGTCAAGCTGGAAGTGGCACAGCCATGACTCGAATATGAGTTTCTCTGACTCCTCAAACCTTTCTACCTCCTCTTTCAAAGGATTTACCACTCTGGTGGCTGTAAGTGCTTCCCTCTGCAGTCAGATGTCTGGTTCTTGTCCACTGGGTCTCCATGCCCCTAACACTGCACTTGATGCATATTTGCTGAATGGGGGGTGGGTGGGTGAGTGGGGACTAGATCCTGTGCACAGGATGGAGTCATTGAAGATCTGAGGCCAGAGCAGTGATACAAAGTGATGTAAAGAAGCACAAGACCCAGCCCCTACCCTCAAGCAGCTTTCAATCCAGTTGGGAAGATTTGGCATGGACACTTGAAATGTCTCTAACACCAATAAGCCACTTCCACGGAGGGTCCCTATACTTACAGACAGAGTGAGTGAGACAGGAGGTCAGGTGAGAGGCATCCCACACTGCTCTGGACAGCAGACGAAGTCGAAGTCGGAGAAGGCTGCCTGGAGGAGGTGGGCCTAGAGCCAGACACTGAAGGATGGGGAGAGTTGGATGGATGGAGAGGAGGAGGAGGGAACGAAGGCTGACTCCAAAGACCAAGCTCTCTCTGCCACATCCTACCAAGAGGTGAGAACAGAAGGAAGGAAGGGACAGAGAGAGGAGAGACAGAGACAGAGAGAGATGGGGAGAGAAGGGGAGGGAGGGAAGGAGGGAGCACAAGCTTTCTCTAAGGTACTTGTGGAGGATTCGGTGCTGCAGGATCCTGACCCCAGGCTCCCCCTTGCTCAAGGGAGGACTGGCATGGTGACACACTCATTATGGGTGTTGTGGCCTGGCATTAACAGGCTGTTGGGGCTCTCCACATCTCTCTCCATCTCCCAGCTCTCACAGGCCTGCCCGTCCAGGAGCACAGGCATGACTCCCCCTAGGAAGTCACAGGCATGGAGAAGCCACAGATTCGCCGTCCAGGTCAAAGGTAAGACCAGCACTAAAGCAGACCCCCCGATTCCTCCCCTTCTTGGGCCACCCCGCAGCATAGGCAATGAGCCAGGTGAGAAGCGCATCCACTGGGCAACCGGCAAGCCTGAGGCCAAAGCACTTCCCAGCTGGTTAACTCTGAGCAAGTCACTTAACCTCCCCGAGCCTCAGGTTCCACATCTGCAAAATGGGGCTATTCCTCCCAGAGCTATGACAAGAGATGGTGCATGTAAAGAAGTCCGCACAGGGCCTGATAGCCAGCACAGTCTCGGAAAGCAGAAGTCATGACTCTTAGCAGTAGCATTGCTTTTATTCAGATTACATTAAAGGATAAACTAAACCCTGTGGCTTCTTGTCTGACGACTTGGGAAACTCTGAGTGAGAATCCTGAGCTTCTACTTCCCAGCTGAGAGAAGAAGGCGCAGGCGGGGCACTCCAGGACTTTCTGGGACACCTGGCCTGCCTGCCAGGGAGGCTCGTCCCCAGGGCGCCCAGCTGTTTGCTCCTCAGTCCCGCCTCCAGGAGCCAGTCCCTCACTGGCAACTGGCTCAGGCCGCCAGGCCGGGTGGGGCTACATTCTTGGGCCTCCCAAGGTAAAAATAGTTATGCTTTGTTAGGCTGGGTGGTTACACACTCCTTGGCCTGGCAGCCTGCCCGCTGGAAAGGCAAATGCCAGACTATTTCAAGCTGTGAAAACAAGCCCCCACCAGGCCCCAGCGTCAAGCCCCCAGAGAGCGGTATTAATATTCCACTATCTCATTCTTTCAGGCCAAAAAAAGAAGGAGAAAAAAAGCTCCATATCTGCAAGATTCCTCCTTCTGTTACGAACACAGCTGCCAGAACCACTGCAGACAATGCACATGACCCTCAAGGCCGAGTTCTCACAAACAAAACAAAACCCAAAAGGCTGCAGAAGGAATACTAATTAATAATAGCAATAATAATAGAGGGCTTACCATACACGAAGCTGTATGATAGGCGTGCTGCGTCCATTTGGTCATCTGTTCACAGCAGCCCTAGGAGGTGCCTATTACAAGGCCCGTGTTCTAGAAAAAGAAACTGAAGCTCAAAGAGGTGAAGTAACCTGTCCAGGGTCACACAGCTAGCCCTCATGGAGGTGAGGATCCAAGCCCAGGTCTACCTGACTCTGTATTCAAAGCTCTTTCCTCCACATACTTCTCCTGATGTCTTAGTAAGACAAAGCATGACTCTTTCCTTGGTTTTCCCTGTTTTGCTCTAAGTAAGCAACCCCTCTGGGGCATTTCCAATGGCTTCCCAGTGCCTTTGAGATAAATTCCATGCTCCTTAGCATGGCCTTCAAGGCCTCTTGCAGTCTGGCCCCTCCTATCTTCTTTGTATCCCCCCAAAATTTACAGTGTGAAATCCCAACTCCCAACATGATGGTATTAGGAGGTGGGGCCTTTGGGAGATGATTAGGTCATGGGATTAGTGCCCTTACAGGGGACACCACAACTTCTTCTCTCTGCTCTCTGCCATGTGAGGACACAGCCAAGAGGACAGGAGAAGGCCCTCACCAGACACCAGATATGCCAGGGCCTTGATCTTGGACTGCCCTGCCTTCCAGAACGGTAAGAAGTAACTACTGGTTGTTTAAGCCACCCAGTCTATGTTTTTATTACAGCAGCCTGAGCAGACTGACACACCACTTTTTGGTGCCCAGCTCCACCTCACCTCCTCCAGGCAGCCTTCCCTGCTCTCCTTGCCCAGAGCAGAGTGAGCTCCTTCCTGTCTGCCTATCACACCCACTGTCCGTGTGCCTGGGGTAGCTCTGCAGAAGTGGTCTTTTAGGATTAGAAACATCACATGTCCGTGTTGTGTTTTCCCACTTGGGTTAAAAGCCATTGGAGGGTAGAGGTTACTTCTATGCTTCTTCCTGTGCATATCCCTCCCTGGTCCCCAAATCTTCCATGGCCTGGGATTCTATTTATCCCTCTATCCATGCATCATCCATCCATATATTTATTTGTTCACTCAATGAATATGTACTGGGTGCATTGTAGGAAATACAGAAGTCAGCTCAATAGCCACAGTCAGAGGGTGAGACACGAGGAAAGAGGCCTATGAAACAAGGCAGTCAGTGCTGTGGAGCGGGGGGCTCGGAGGTCCTGAGAGTCTTGCCAGGAAAGGGGACACCCGAGGTGGGCTCACAGGAAGAATGGGGGTTCATTAGGTGACACTAGACCAGTCTTACAGGCTTTGGCACTCCCTCCACAGGCCGACCTGACATGTCGGCTCCTGGCAACCACCGTTATCGGTCAGGATCCTCACTCAAGTCAGGATCACACAAGAAGTGTTGACTTTCATGGGGATAGTTACACATAAAGGGCCAGGTGGGGGAACCACAGTCAGTGTGGTCACCTGGCTAGTGGGAACGGAGCTAGGCCTGAAAGCGTGAGGACAGGGAGAGTCTGTAAAACTCGACAAGCAGAGACTTGGGTAAAGGCCCCAAGAGGAACAGTGACTTTGCTGAACAGTAAGCAGGGAGCCCAGAGGAGCCACCCCCCGACCTCACTCTCCTTCCACCCACTGATCTGCTGGGGCCTCCATGACCAGCCCAGCCAGAGCAGGCAGCAGGGCAGAGAGGGCTGCAGGTGATTCCAGAGGGGCAGGCAAAGCGTCCACCCCGGCCAGCCACGCATCTCTGGCTCCAGCACACTTGGAACAATGGCAGTCCCTTGGCCTTCATACCTCTGTCTTTGCTCATTCTGTTCCCTCTGCCTGGAACACCCCTGCTCAGCTGCTGAACCCATCACAATCCTAGGCCTCCTTCAAGCCACACTCACAGGCTGTGTCCCAGAGAGTCCTGCCCTTACCGACTCAGGAAGGACTCCCCTTCTAGCACCTGTGTCATTCTCTCAGCCCCTTTTTCCTCCACCCCTTTGAGGGCAGGGGCTGTGGCTGATCCACCTTGAAAACCCTACATCGTTGCTTCCTCTGTCCTATGAACCTAGAATCTCTCCAAAACTGTGAAGGGTACCCTATCTGCAAGTTTAAGAGTTAGGCTGCCAGTTTTGTGGCTACTGGCAGAAAGACACAAGATTCCTGGATCAGAGACAAAGGACTTTATTACCTCTCACAGAAATAGGGTAGCCAGACAATCAGCATTTCTGCCCCAGCTCCCTGAGCACCAATTCCCATGGGACCACACAAGGAGAACCAGGTTACCCTCATTCATGCACCGGGTTGTATTACAGGAGAGCAATGATGAGCTTACTAAACCCAAATATCTTAGAGTGGGTGGCAAGTTCTTTGTTCCAGAGGGAGTCACTATCTCTGCCTCCCAAGGATGTCTACTGTGCAAACTTCCTAGAGAAGATAGTCCAGAATAAAGCACAGACAGGGCCTGTGCTGGTAAAGGATGCAGAAACACTGGAGGCCCGTGGAGAATCGGCCCACAACAGACCCTAGTGGGGACCCACTAAATGTGACACACATATCTTTGGTCTCACTCTCCCCTCCTGATAACAATCATCAGGGCTGAGTATCCAGTCAGAGCCCTGACCTGGTCCCTCCTGGGGGCTCCCTCCCAGTGGATGTCAGGCCTCACAGTGATGCTACAATACTGGGGAGGTAGGGGGGGAGGTGATAGGTAATAAAGAACCTGACTGGTTCGCCCCAAACCCAGGGGGCCCTCAGCCATGCACAGGGGTGGAGACAGGATCAAGCAGAGGCAGTAGAGGATAGAGGACCCAGAGAAGCTTGCTCTGGTCCAATCACGCTTCTTACCAGTCAAGGAATTCACTCCTGAGCCCCACATTCCCATCTTAAAAGGGACACAGTAACACTAACTTGCTCATGGGACAGTTGAGAGGATGAAATGAATTCATTCCTGTGAGGTGCTCAAGCGGACACGCAGCAGGGGCTCTAGGTATTAGCAAAAAAGAAAGAAGGAAAGAGGAGCAGCTGTGCAGAAGGAGCAGCAGGCTGAGAGCATGGATCGGAAGGGAAGGGCCGGCCCTGGTCCTGAGCAGGCCCCAGAATCAGGGCCATGAAGGGCGAGAACCTCACCCCCCTTCCCCATTCCCCCAGGCTTGACCGCGCACTCGCACTCGGGCCGATGGGACTTCCTACAACCTTGACTCTGGTCTCCATCCTGCCTCTCCCTGCGCGGACGGGGCTGGATGATATCCACGTGGCTGAGGGTGGCCCCAGGTTCCAGGGCTGCTGGCTTGGGACTGATCATTACCCACTAAAAAAATGGATCTAAACAAATCATTTTGGAATCTTTCCAAATGCAAACCACGTCCTGGGACAACATCCGTGCTATTATTCCGGCTCTCAGTTAGAAACTGATTTGCGCCCTTCAGCGGCCACCCCATGGACCAAACCTTTGGAAGACCACAGTGGCATTAATGAGGATAGCCACGGAGCGTGCTAACGAACGTGCCAGGCCCCGAGCTAGGCCTCTGCAAAGATGCTCCTATTTGAAACTCACCATAAGCCCATGGTGAGTTTAATGGGACCATTAATATGGTCCCATGGTAATGGGACCATTATCATCAGCTCCACTTTCTGGATCAGAGGTGATGGAGATGAAAGAACTTGCCTGAAGTCCCAAGCCCAGCTATAAACCCAGACCGGCCGGACCCCGAAACTCAAGCTTTCACAAAAGGCAGCACAGTGCTACAAGGAGCCTTGGAAATCACGGACACCCCCCCCCACCTCCCCAGTCGGCAGGCAGAGGAACGGAGGCCCTCAGAACAGCAGTGGCACATGCTGAGTCCAAGAAAGTGCCTTCAATAAACACCAATTCCCAGTCCAGACCTCTGTACCCCGATCCTTTGTTCTCTGATAGCATCACCGCGACTTTGTGAGACACCAACACAAAAGGGGAAATAAAAGGGCAGAGAAAATTAAGAAGGTGGGTGTGGAGCAGGAGCCTTGGCAGGGTGGCTGGGGCTGGGAACGCCATCGCTCCAGTTCAGCCAAATCCAAGAATCCCCCCGTCAATTAGAGCAGCGACCTCCAGCAGGGGGCGCAGGAATTTGTTAGAAGCTCAACTAAGCCTCCATACAAAACGGTGCAGAATGCCCTCGCCCCAAGAGGGCTTCCCGGAGAGTGGCTCCCACGGGTACCACTAGGAGCACATGAGGGCAGCTATAAAAGGCGCACAGATGAACTTCTAGGAAAGTTAATAATTATGTATCTTCTAAGATAATTTAGTTTTCTTCTAAAGGCACTTGGCCAAAAAAAGGGATTTGCTTTCTGACTGAGCTGTCAATATTTTCCTTGGTTAGAAAGGGAGGGACTCTTTAACCCCTAAAATATAGCTTCAAAGAGAAGGAACTGAAGAGTCAGATTGTTTCATCAGCTCTTCTGGCCCTTATTGATGTAAAATTTGTGCTTATCCGGCTGCCCCATGGCTGCTGCTAGTCCAAAAAGCATCGTAAGTCTGTGTTTCTGTAATGTGAGAGAGATGAAGAGCCCAGGTGGGTTGTTTTGCAGCTCCTAAGAAAGGAAACTCGTCAGAGGCGCATAAGGGAGGTTCCATCTTCAAGAGCCCCACATTCTTCTTGGCAACTTCAGGTCACTGAATGCTTGTGCACTAGAAGCAGGGCTCCATGTTGCACAACTGCAAGGACTTGATTCTCATCATAGTCTTTATGAGCAGTGTCCCCCTTCCCTTGGAGCTGTGTATAGCACGGCCATATTTGGGGTCCCTGGATGTGAGCATTCATCCATTCAACCGTATTTTCAAGCAATTGCTTTTTGTCAGATCCTATGGTAGGCCTTGCTTTTGAAAAACACATGGCCCAGAGCACCAGTGGAGGAGCAGGGGACACAGCTTTGAATTGAGGAAATGCATCCCATTTTGAGAAACCCAACTTTCCCATTTCAAAGATGAGGAAGCTGAGACCTTCAGAAGCTATTTACACGCTGATGATGACAAAGCAAGACAGCAGCAGAGCTAGGTTTAAAGCCCAAGTGTCCTGGCTCCTGGCACAGTGCTCACCATGCTGCCCTCCAACGAGCCAGGGACCCTCAAAATACCTCTGACAACCACTGCTCCCATTTCACAGAACAGCAGATTCAGGCATCCAGAAGACAACCTAGACAGGTTATCAGATCAACAGCCATTTGCCTCTCTTTTTTTAAAAGATTTTATTTACTTATTTGAGAGACAGAGAGATAGTGAGAGAGCACGAGCAGGACAGAGAGGGAGAAGCAGGCTCTCTGAGACCAGGGAACCCGACCTGGGACTCGATCCTGGCACCCTGAGATCGTGACCTGAGCCAAAGGCAGACACTTAACCAACTGAGCCCTCAGGTGCCCCATCCATTTGTCTCTTTAACATTCCTCAAGAAAGACATCTTCCTATTCCCACAAGTCTTCTCCAGATGCAAATCACAAAAACGCTGAACTTGTACTCTCTCTAGCTTCTAGCACTTACGATGCCACCTTTACCAGCGCCCTCTTTAAGAACAGCCCTCGCACACGGTCCTTGCCTCTACACCCACTGGGCTCCCCACCACTTTTCCACAGATACTCTGCTTCCAGTCCAGCTGGGGGATAGGGTGTCTTTTGCATCAACGTTTCTTGTCAGAAAGGTAAGAAGCCGTAATCACTTTGGTTTGGGTGCATTTCAGTGGCCACCAACAGAAAGAGGGGGGAGAAAAGAGAAAGAAAGAAAAATAAATCATGGAGGAAAAATCATTGGGAAAGAGGGAAAGAGGAAGAGAGGAAGTAAAGGGAGTGGAGGTAAAAGAGAGGAGGGAGGACCGTGGGAGGGGCAGGGAGGAAAGAAGACAGGAGAACAGGCTGCTAATGAGGACCATGCTCATCCCAGCCAAAGGATCCAGAAGAGCCAAAGATGACAGTGTATATTGGTAATGTCTACTGAAACAGCAGGGTTTTCACTCTGCAGTCTCTACCCCTCTGTGTTTGGGCCTGAAACCTAGGTGTATGGAATTGCCACAGCATCCCCTGATTAGGGGAAAAGGGATTTTGATTCAGAGCATTTTTTCTTAGAGCATCTTAGGATCAAAGGATGTCAGAGCAGGGCAAGACCACAGAGAGGCCTACAGAAGCACTCACCACCTTCAATGCTCATCTTCTCGCCATTGACCCCAAAACAAACAAACCAAAAATACCAGCTTCCTTTAATGTCACCTGGAATGTACAAACAGATTAAGCATCATCAGCAAAAACAAAGCAAGGCTATGGCCATTGGAGATGAAAACAATTTGATTCCCTCCCCACACACAAGGGAAATTGACTCTTTATTTTACTCACATGGTATCAATCCACTTGCTACCCCAGTTTTTCTCTCCTGGAACACACATGGCAGCTAAAACAAACCCAAGATCATCCGCAACATTGAGGCTATTGCATACCTTTTTTTTTTTTTTTATGTTGATGAAAATGGGAAATAATTTACAACCAATGGTTACTTGCTTTTAGGAAGTTAGAGAGATCATTTACTCCTGCAAATCTTTAAAGTCAATTGGATGCAGGTCATCCTGGTCACTAAGTGAAGCTTGACTTCCAAAAACACCTTTGGGAGATCTGGCAAAGACTGAGTCCTGGTGAGGAAAAGGTTCCTTGCAAAGTTTCAAATGTGCTTTCAGCCACAAAAAAAAAAAAAAAAAAAAAAAAAAAAGAATATATATCCTGAATTCACCAGCAGACACATTAGATGAAATATTTTTTTCTTTGAAAGAAAAAATATCACCAAACACACACACACAAAAAAGAAAATTTTAAACTAGTATAATGTCTCTATAGATAAATTTTGGTTATAATTTCTTTTTTGGGGCAGCCCAGGTGGCTCAGCAGTTTAGCACTACCTTCAGCCAGGGCCTGATCCTGGAGACCCGGGATTGAGTCCCATGTCAGGCTTCCTGCATGGAGCCTGCTTCTCCCTCTGCCTGTGTCTCTGTCTCTCTCTCTCTCTCTCTCTCTCTGTTTCTCTCATGAATAAATAAATAAAATATTTTGTTTTAAAAAATAATTTTTAAGGGGTAGAAAGAGGCCCAGGGAGAGATGGAGAGAGACTCTTAAGCAGGCTTCATGCCCAGTGTGGAGCAGGGCTTGATCTCACAACCCTTGAGATCATGACCTGAGCAGAAATCAAGAGTCAGACACTTAAATGACTAAGTCACCCAGACGCCCCTTGGCTATAATTTCTTGACATATGAAATACTGAGAAAAGAGGTGGGTGCTTATTTCTTAAAGTTGCATAATCAATGTATTCAAAGCTTCAAATGTCTCTGCCAAGTATGCTAAGTATCTTAGGTGAGACTACCAAGAAGTAGACCCTAGGTGAGGATATGTGTTAAAGGGAGTTATTAAGGAGAAACCTGTAATGGAATAAGGGAAGCAGGACACATAAAGGGGCCTCTCAAGCAGGTCCCAACCATGTCTGGAGACCTCTGGAGGATGAGTTACACACCAGAATTTGCCCCCACCCCAACACAAGGGAGAAAGACTTTTACACCCAGCCCTACAGTCACTGGCTACAACCACCAAGGTACTATGAACTCCCAGAGGCACTTATGCTCTTTGCACCTGTGGGCAGAGGGCCCCAGTGGCCCAAGGATGGTCCTAGAAGAAAGCAGCAGGTGCAGAGCACAAAGAAGCCAAGGCATGAGTGCTTCAAACCCAGAATAGGGACCCAAGGGCTCCAGGTGAAGCACTGAGAGTGTCTACTATACCAAGGTATATGGAAAGTTAATGTTTTTAAAAACTTGAAAAAGTCTTTCCTTGGGTATTCATTGATCCCAGCCAGGTTAATTTCCCTACTAACTTCACTATTCTGGAATCAACTCTCAACTCTTCACACACACAAAAAAGGGAAATGACCTGATGTTTCAAACACTGTTTTCCACAAACTGGCTATCCTGATAGCTAGATTGAGCTGCCCTCACAGAATTGTCTGGTTCAATGCTTAGCAATGAGAAGACATCCTTGAAATATTCATCTTCTCTTGGATTTTTGTCCCAAATGCTGATCTTGGACAAGGCACTGCTGAAATAGCATCAGTAGACACCTAATATTTTTTTTCTAATTAAGTTCATTTAACAAAGAATTTTAACAATGCTTCAAAGACATCATCAGCCTCAGGGGTCCTCTCCCGGGCTCTTCAATGCAGCATGGGTAAATACTCAGTGAGAACAATTTTCCCTTACTGATGATGAATTAACCTTGAAATTTGATTTTCCCAGCTCAGTCATCTTTTTCAGCCTGTGACTGTAAAATCAGACATAACAATACCTTGCAATTTATTTGTCATTTTCTCTCCTAGCAAAGTTTTGGCAACACTCAGAGCTCATGGTTTTCATGAATCTCTTCAGCATGAAGTTCTTGTCATTCATTGTAATTTTTTTAAAAAATCCTCTTGCAGATGTTCATAACCTAGATAGATTCCTGATTTTCTATTCTAGTACAATCCACCCTCATATGCCAAAGAGAATGGTACCTTATGATACAAAAGGAAGAAAAAAATCCACCATCTCTTAAAGGTTTGTCTGTGTAATTCCAGGAAAGCCAAGCTGCCTCACGTTTAGTCTTTGCATCCTCTCCCATTCAAATAAACACCAGTTCAAGATAAGAAAAAGCAGTGAAAAGCAATGTTAATTATTTGTACTTACTTGTACTGTTAAAACGAAAAAAGTCACACATCGTGTCAAAAGGACGCAAGTGCCAAGCTGAAAGAGTTCCCATTAGCCAAAGCTGAAATAATTGGGGCAATAAAATTAGTCACTGTAATATTTTATTATAACCCCTCAAAATAATTAAAATTAATTAAAAATTAATTGTTTAAAGAAATATCCATGAGCCTATACTGATTTTTTTTAAAGATTAAATAAATAAATAGGGTGACATGAGAACCCTTCCTTACAGAAACAAACAGAAAAAGGAGGAAAAAGAGAAAATCATCATCCAAGCTGGACAATGGTAACTACCTCCAGGTCCACCAGTAAATACTCAAATTCGTGGGTGATAGTTCAAGGAGAAACAAGCTATAAGATAACTTCAAAGAATCCTCCCTCCCAAATATTTACTAATTACAAAAGGGGAAATAGTAATTTTCTGGCTTTCTGCTATCCACCACATGAAGAAGATTAACATGAGCAGTAATAAATGTATGCACATCACGTTCCCTAACGCTATGCATTGAGAAGGGCACCTTGCCTCTGTGGCATTCTTCCCCCAAATCCACAACCTGAGTCTATCTAGTCATGAGAAAATATCATACAGACCCAAGTTGGGGGACATTCTACAAAATACCTGACCAGTACACTTCAAAACTGTCAAAGTCATAAAAGACAAGTAAGATTGGGATGCCTGGTTGGCTCAGTGGTTGAGTGTCTGCCTTTGGTTCAGGTCATGATCCCGGAGTCTTGGGATCAAGTCCCCTATTGGGCTCCCTGCAGGGAACTTGCTTCTTCCTCTGCCTGTGTCTCTCTGCCTCTCTCTCTCTCTCTGTCTCTCATGAATAAGTAAATAAAATCTTTAAAATTAAAAAAAAAAAAAGACAACTAAGACCGAGAAACTGTCCCACGTTGGACAAGATGGAGGAGACAGGATGACTAGATATAATGTGAGAGCCTGGATGGCATCCAGGAACAGAATAAGGACATCAGTGGGGAAATCCAAATAAAGTCTGAGTCTAGAGTCTACTTAATCTTCTTATGCCAATATTAATTCTCAGCTGTGAACAAAGATACAGTGCTAACATTATGGGAAGCTGAGTGAAGGGTATCTGTGAATTTTCCTTGCAAGCAGTTCTCCTGTAAGTCTATAATTATTTTTTTTATATTTTTAAGTGTTTATTGTGACAAGCCAAACAGAATAGGAGATAAAAAGAAAAACTTTAGGGGCCCCTGGCTGGCTCAGTCCATTCTTGGTTTCTGCTCAGGTTACAATCTCAGGGCTGTGAGATCTAGCCCCGCATCGGGCTCCATGCTGGGTACGGAGCCTGCTTAAGATTCTCTCTCTCCCTCCTCTTCCATCCCTGTTCACTCAGGCATGCTCTCTCTCTCAAGAAAAAAAAAAAAAAAAAAAGGAAAGAAAGAAAGGAAGGAAGGAAGGAAGGAAGGAAGGAAGAAAGAAAGAAAGAAAGAAAGAACGAAAGAACTTCACCCTCCCCCCCCCACTCATCCCACCCCTTGAACTGACCAGTTTAGTGTTCCCTTTATGGTTCTTTTTGCTCATAAAAAAATATATGGATGTATATAGATATACATTTATTGAAATTTTCTGTTTTTTATTTGACTGTTTTTAAAAATGGGTTGTTCTAAGGAGCAAAGTAAACATTTACTGATTTAACCATTATGGAAATCTTCTTAAAAGGCTCCAAAGAGTCATTCTGTTGTAGGACATCCAGCAAAACATATGGGAACTCCTCTTCACCCCTGATTTCTTTCTGGGGCTTTTCCTCCTCAGAAACCTTTCCTCTGCTTTTCACTGTATCCCAGATCTCTAAATCTACTCAGTTTATTTCATTCCATGTGGCTACTTCCCACCTTTTCCAAGGGAAACCAATTCTGCCTCCTGCAAATGCTCCCGTCCACTTAGTGCATGAGCTCCATTGCCAGAGTGAAAAGCGAGTTAACAAGCAATCCTTTGAGACAGCAGAGAAACTGCAAAGGTATCAGCATCTTTGTTCCTGTCACACTGGGAAATGGGGGTGTTTGCTGCCACAGTCAGCAAGCAGCACCCCGAGAGAAAAGGGGTGTGGCACATACTATAAGGAGAGGGACTGCTTGCACTTTCAGGGTGACAAATGGTGTTAGTGATGCCCTGTCAGGGGCAGAGCAGTTCCAAGTACCTGGCGATCCTCGGGACCAATTCCTGTGTGTCTCCCTATACACGGACAGTGGCAGCCTGTGATTCCATCTCACTGTTTAAAGGAGCTTAAAGGCAGACTTGTGTGCCCTCATTCTGATTTCTTTTGGGCAAGGGTAGAGCTTGTTCTCATGGGACAAGTCATCAAAATATGTGTTGCTGACGCTGTACCATGGCAACCACAGAAAATCTACCAGTCACTTCTGGCCTGGATCTCAGTCTTCCCACTCAGTTGCTTTGTGATGTCGGGAAAATTACTTCCACTCTCTGAGCCTATTTTCCTCATATGTAAAAAGGAAATAATATTATCCATCTAATAGCTTATGTGTATGAACTGCCTACACTAGACGTTCGCATTTAAAAATCCTGCATCTTTTTTTTTTTTTTAGGTTTTATTTATTTATTCATGAGAGACACTGAAAGAGAGGCAGAGACATAGGCAGAGGGAGAAGCAGGCTCAGTCCCAGGACCCTGGGATCACGCCCTGAGCCAAAGGCAGATGCTCAATCACTGAGCTACCCTGGCATCCCTCAAAATCCTGCATCTTAAAAAATACATTGCACACACCATTTCTTGACATATATAGATATAGACACAGACATAGATAGATTTGGTTATCTGACAAGGTCATTTACGTGGAGGTGCTAACCCATGTAAAACAAGTGCTAGAAAAACAAGTAGAAACCATGTGCATTAAAACAAAAAACAAAAAACACACCTCTTAAACTTCCTCAGGTGCCAAGCAGTACCTGCCAAAGCGGCAGGTGGGGCTAGATTGTTCTCCAGACACACCGGGAGGAATTTTGCAAAGCAGAATATGGGCTGGATTTTGCTTCCCATTTGTAAACCATCTCAGTGAATAGAATGAGCTTCCTCTCTTTAAGAAGCCAAGAAAAGAAAAAATTATATATTTGAGTATTATTAGAAAAGGGGAATTTAGATATTTTGAATAAGTAATCTATTCTATTCATACCATCCATTCAGTCTCCTTGAATTAGTGGGAACAGGTGAAATTAAACTTGAAATCCAGCCCAGAACTAAAAGAGAAGTGCTATTTATTGGGTTCTGTTCTACATAGTTACGTAGAGTACCCAAATTAACGCTCACAAGGACATTTTGAGATAAGGAGTATGATTCTCCCTTTTTAAATGAGGAATTAGGCTCAGAAAGGTATAATGCATATCAAGTGCTTAACCGAGCATTAGCACATAGCAATCGTGCAGCATATCATAGCTATAGATAAGATCATGGTACTTATCAAGGTGTCAACAGCTAGTTCATGGCAGAGCCAGGCTGTTTTACAAACACACATTTGACTCCTAAAGCTGTATACTTCCCATACTTTGCAGAGACTTGCCACCTCTTCTCCTTCCTCTTTGCCTACATTCATATAAGCACCAACTTCATCTTATCCCCAATAGCACCTAACTAAACTCAAGCCCAGGAAGGTTCTGGGCGTTGCCCAGAATTTTCAGATACCTTTCCCTCAACATTCATCTGCATGCATGCATGCATGGGCACCTAGTCACCCCAATCCCGTGGGGTTAAGCTCATTTTTTTTCTTTAATTATGGAAATCATTGATTTATAAAATTGGGCAATTCCCAAAGCTATGATAAAGAAAATTAAAATTTCCAGTAAGCATGTTCCTCAGAGACAGCTGGTATCAACATCTTGGTATACTCCAAAGGTAACAGATTGGCGGACCAAAGGTCAAAGCCAAACAACCAAACAGTGTTTTATTTATTTATTTTTAAAGATGTATTTATCTATTTTAGAGAGGACGGGGGAGAGGCAGAGGCAGAGAGAAAATCTGGAGCAGAATCCCTGTTGAGCGTGGAGCCAACATGGGGCTTCAGCCTGCTACCCTGAGGTCACGACCTGAGCTGAAACCAAGGATCGGACACTTAATCAACTGAGCCACCTAGGCGCCCCTAAAACAGTGTTTTAAAAAAATATTTTAAAAATATAAATTAGGGGATCCCTGGGTGATTCAGCGGTTTGGCACCTGCCTTCAGCCCAGGAGATGATCCTGGGGTCCCGGGATCGAGTTCTGCATCAGGCTCCCTGCATGGAGCCTGCTTCTCCCTCTGCCTGTGTCCCTGCCTCTCTCTGTGCCTCTCATGAATAAATAAATAAAATCTTTAAATATATATATATATATAAATTAGCATTAACATTTAAAATGTGGGGGATTTCACATAAATATGATTTCCAGCTTTCCTTCAAAAATTTAAAGAGTTAGCAGTGTGTGGCCAAAATTGGCCAAAAGCCCCTTTTCCTCAGAGGGCACACTCTCTCTAATTTGCCTCAGGCCTCACCTCTCCCTACTGTTTTACACCTGGCCTGAGGTCCTAGTTTCTACCAACCACTAGTTCCTGCAATCATCAAACTTATAAGCACTGAGTATATCTTTCCTGTCCTTTGTGCAAATAATTTTCTGCTTTGAGATCATCTTATTATAACATTCTTTCACTTGCATTTTTCAGTTGACTTCGTATCATTAGCAGTTTCCCACATTAGAAATCTTTAAATGGAACACCTGGGTGGCTCAGTGGTTGAACACCTGTCTTTGGCTCAGGTCATGATCTCAGGGTCCTGAGATCAAGTCCTGCATCGGGCTCCCCGCAGGGAGCCTGCTTCTCCCTCTGCCTTTGTCTCTGTCTCTGTCTCTGTCTCTCTCTCTCTGTGTGTCTCATGAATAAATAAAATCTTCAAAAAAAAAAAAAGAAATTTTAAGTATTACCGCTGTTGTGCAGCATTCCCTTCATTAATTTCCAACCTTTTCGTCATTATAAATAATTGTGATGATCTTTTTAAAAATATGCAAATTTAGGAACACCTGGATGGCTCAGCGGTTAAGCGTCTGCCTTCAGCTCAGGGCATGATCCTGGAGTCCCAGGATCAAGTCCCACATCAGGCTTCCTTAAAGGAGCCTGCTTCTCTCTCTGCCTATGTCTCTGCCTCTCTCTCTCTCTGTCTCTCATGAATAAATAAATAAAATATTTATTTATTTATTTAAATTTAGATTTAAGAAGAAAACGTGTGAACACTAGGTGATCGGAATACTCCCTTTGGAAGTCTCCAGTTCTGAGATTAATCAGTCTCCTTTCAATGCCACCTGTGACCTATGAGCTTGGCTACTGTGGCTACTGCTTCTTAATAGCCCACCACCAAGTGTCAGAACTCTGAGTTCAAGGCCTGCAGTGGTTTTCCATAGAGTTAAAGTACCTACTTGTCTGTAGATATGAAAGGAGGAATCACCTGGGCCTGGTGCTGCACAGAAAGGAGCCAAGCCTGGGCCTCCAGGGCCACCAGCTTCCACCCATCATGTTCCCTCTGAACACAAGGCAACGACCCATCTCATCTGCCCTTGGAGCCACACTTTCACACTTACCCACTGTGATGAAATATCCCTTATTCTGTGAATTTCACCTTTTAGAATATGACTCAGAATATAGAAAAAAAGCCAAAAGGACCTTAGCAAAGTCAAAGCTATTCTGATCATTGAGTGTATGCACCAACACACCCTCCTCCATAGCCAGGATTCATATTAGAGACAGAATCTTAACCAGGTTAGTTATCTAATATTCCAGATCACAGAGGAGGATTAGAAATAATGAATTAAGAGGGGGCAGAAATTGAAGAGGTAGCTGATAGTAAAAAGAAGTGGCAGTTGGCAGTGAGGAAAGATAGGGAACAGCTATTAAAAGCAAAAGACTCATAAACCAAGGCAATCTGGGCTCCAATGATAATAGAGGCATCATTAGATGCCTTGAGGAGATGGGGTAGGGAAGAAAGTAATACCAAAGGGAGTGAGGCCCAGGAATGATCCAGAGCACAATTTCTTTTTTTTTTTCTTTTTTAAAAATTCAATTAGACAGCATATAGTACATCATTAGTTTCAGATGTAGGCTTCAATCATTTATCTGTTGCTATACCACCCAGCACACAATTTCATCTAGCACAAGACTGAGCCAACTCTCAACTGCCCAAGGTGTTAAGGGGTGAGATGACCTGCCTAAGGACAAACAGCAGGTGGCATGGAGGCAGGGCTAAGGGTGAATCCTTAAATCCCCAACCACTGGCTATAGCAACACTCAGGGTCATGGTTAGAGGTGCAAATGGGCTGGGGCAGCCCCACAGGGAGGAGCAGGAGGCACAGGAGCTGACATTCCAACCAGACATCCCTGTGACCTGGGGGGTCAGAGAACATGACTCAGCCAATGGTGAGCCAGCCAGGACCCCTGGCTCCCCATCCAGTCCTGGGTTCCACCCACAGCCTGACTGGGGCAGAGGGGAGCAGGGGATTTCTTAACCCTTTAAACCGTCCATTCAGCTATCAAGTAAAGATTTTAGCCCCTGTCCCACCTGCCTTGTAGGCAATCGCGAAGATTAAATTTGTTAACATGTGAGCTTGCTGCTGTGTGGGTCGACAGCACAATAGTGGGGAAAGGCTGGGCCTGCAGGCTCACAAAAGCAGGATCATGCTCCTCATTGCACTTAGTCATCTAGCCAGCCTGCGGGACTGTCTGGAGAGTTTACTCAGAGACAAATGCATGCTAGACCAGCTTTGTTCTAACACAGTAAAAAGAAAAGTACAAAAAAAGACACTAGCTGGCTACTCTATCAAATAGGAAACCTGGAATTATAGTGTAGGGGCAAGGGTTTAGACTCCCCTAGGGAGGGTGGAAATAGGCTCCAGGTTAATATCTCCATGACAAGGGACAGGGGACCCCACCTGAGATCTGGGCACAAGGCACTCTGCAAAGGATCACCGACTCTTGGATGATTTCAACGTGGACTGGAGAAAGCAAACACATAAACCACCAAGTCAGACGGTCTCCTTATGCCTCACCAGCCTCACCAGTCCCTGTGACTCCAATTCTGCACATTGTCCACTGGAGAAATCCCCCACCCTGATTCCAACACAGCACTTGGGACGGATAGATATGTATCTCAGGGACCTCTTTTGAGGCTAAGTGTACATAAATGTCATATCTGCAGGAGAAACGGGAATTTAAGAGTAGTAGCTCAGAAAACTGCTGGATGTTTTGGTGAGTGATGGAATGGTGTCTTTGAGGAGGTGACATCCAAGCAGGACTTCAAAATCAGAGAGTGATTTAGGTGGATCAGTATGTGCTCTCACCCGACCCCTGCCTCACCTTTGCTGAGTGACCTTGGAAAAGTCACTTTGGGCCTCAGTTTCCTCTTCCGTAAAACAGGTATGACGATGTGTGCTCCCCTTATGTCAAAGCAAATTCCAAAGTGAAGCCACAGCATAGAATGGTGGTGTTTTAAGTAGTAACAAGAAGGCAGGCTCGAAAGCTGTGGCCCCCTATTCACCTCCAACTTGGTGACTAGAATGAAGGAAAGAGTTGGGGAAAGCTCTGGACCTTGTTGTAAACGTCCCCCATGTGCTGGAAACAGATAAAAAGCATGAAGAGGGGGCACTTCGGCTCAGGTCATGATCCCGGGGTCCTGGGATCGAGTCCCACATCGGGCTCCCTGCAGGGAGCCTGCTTCTCCATCTGCCTCTGTCTCTGCCTCTCTCTATGTGTCTCTCATGAATAAGTAAATAAAATATTAAAAAAAAAAAAAAAAAAGCAAAACAGCCATGCTCCAGGCTGAGTGGAACCTTTAAAGAATGATGGTGGTAGTGGTGCTGTTGGTGCTGGTGTGAGGAGCAAGTGAACACACACGGGCGCCACTCCCTGTTCAAGCCTGTTGCACGAATTGTCTCATGTAAGCCTCCTGACGATCCTAAGAGATTGGTACCGTGATTACTACTCCCATTTTTCAGACAAGGAAGCTGAGGAACTCGCTCAAAGCCATGCAGCTAGTGTCAGAGTCAAGATCTGAGTTGGGAAATTTGCCTCCAGAGTCCACATTCTTAGCCATGTTGCTGTAATAATTATTATAAGTGATAATATCGCTATCATAGTTATTAATACGATTATACTATCATAATAAAACAATAATAATTATGATGATCATCCATTGCAATTGGTTCTCCTCAGGCCAGTTAGGAAGGCATTTCATCTCCATATCATCAATGGGGAAACTGACGCACAGGGAATCACTCGGAATCCAAGGGGTAAAGCCAAGGGGCAACCTGAACAGACACACTTTAAGAAGTGCAGTCAGGAGACACAAGCTCACAGAAGATTTTGAAAAAATAATGGAAATTACCAGTCCCGAGATGCCACTGGGCTCAGAGTGACCCACCATCAGCTTGGCCATGTCTTACAGACTTGAAATCCAAATGTAGGAAGGCAGGTTGCATCCAGCTCTCTTGGCATATTTCTTGGTGACAGGAAGCGCCAAGTAGAATTCTCTGACCCCCCGAATCCCGATGGAGGTCTAAGGGGCCGGATGAAATTTAGGAAGCACCAGTGACTGATGAGGAACAAAGGTTTGAGTCCAGTAAGGACAACTTAATATGATCTGCAGAGTGAGAAGGAGAGAGAAAGGAAAATCTTCCATTGCAAACACCATTTCCAGTTTGTTTTTTTAGTGGAAAAGACACTGGCCAGTTGCTTTCTCCAGATACCCAGAGAGGTGAACAAATGGAAAAGATTACAGCCAGAGAAGAGGAAGCACATCTTCCACAGGCGCTGAGAAAAGACTAGGTAAGCACAAGTGAGAGATTTCAGCAGAGAACGTATATATTAACACATTATTTGGTGGCTCACGGAATCTCCAGGAGGGTCAGAAAATTAGGTTTGCCCAGCCAGGATCAGTGTTTGAAATCATGTCACAAAACTAGGCCAACAGAGGTGCTACTACAGCTGCCACCAGGCACAGAAACCCCCTTAGATGCAAGGGAAGCTGGGGAGGGAGTGGCTGCTATTTTTAGCACAAGGTAACCAAGTCATCCTGATTTGCCTGGGACAGTTCCAGTGTTTAAACAGCAAGTCTCACGTTCTGAGATTCCTTTGGTCCCTGCAAACCAGGACAATTTATCACCCTCTGAGGAGGATGGTGGCCTCTGGCCATGAGGTAGGGAGGACATGATGCTCCAAAATATAGGACGTTCAGATTCCGAGTGTCCAGAAGAGTGAGAAATGCCCAACGTGTTCTCCAAAAGAGACCAGAAGGATTCCAGCCCTGATGGATTTTGGGAGGAGAGATGCACCTGAAGGCCGGGAACTAGGCCAAGTGAACTCTTGTGCTTTCTCTCAGCTACAGAATTCCAGAATTCTGGAGCACCAGGATCCTATAATACTGGAAGGCCAGGATGCTTTCCCACAATCTATCAGTTTTTGCAAGCACTACAGAGCATTACATAGAACTGTTACACATGCGTTCCACGGCACATTGGTTCACCATTTGGGTGAACCAAAATGAATTTAATAAGGACCCAAAACCCAACACTATTTTTCATTCCACTGGGATAAACAGATGATTCCAATTCAGAAAGATAAAAACCACTTCCTAGATGTAAACCTTACCCTGCAAGTCTTCCTAGAATCCAGTTTCCACTTCAAGCGGACAGGACACAGGCACAAGGGGCTGAATTGTGGATATATTGATTGCTTATCTCCCCAGAAAGCATTCCTTTTTTTTAAGATTTTATTATTTTTTTTATTCATGAAAGGCACAGAGGGAGCAGCAGAGACACAGGCAGAGGGAGAAGCAGGCTCCCTTTGGGGAGCCTGATGTGGGACTGATCTCGGGACCCCAGGATCATGCCCTGAGCCAAAGGTGGACACTCAACCACTGAGCAACCCAGGTTCCCCTCAGCAACCACCTGATTCTCCTCTCCTCCTGAGGGAGTTATGGAGTCCCACCCCATCCCCAGCCTCACAGCTAGGAATGAGCACCAATCTGGCCAACCACAGAACCCACTGCCCACACCCAACTAGTGTGACACAAACCAAACCAATCAGTCCCTCTTTTGGGGCTTCCCAGTTTGGAGCTGGGACAGAAGGAGCCCTGTCTCTGGGCTATTAATGCCAGAAGAACTTAAAACTGAGGCCCAGCAACCATCTTCCCTGTTCCGGGGAGAAAGCCTACTACCTGTGGGAAAATATAGAACCCTTTGGAGATTGGCAGAGACGAAAGAGCTGCAGAGTGAGATGGAAAGAGTGTCCTTGTAGTATCAAAACCCTGCTCTCTGGGTGTCTGGGTGGCTCAGTGGTTGAGTGTCCCTTTGGCTCAGGGTGTGATCTCAGGATCCGAGACCGAATCCCACATCAGGGCTTGTCCCTCTGTCTAAGTCTCTGCTTCTCTCTCTGTGTCTCTCAGGAATAAATAAATAAAATCTTAAAAAAAAGAAGAAGAAAAAAAAAAAAAAAAAAAAACCTGCTCTGGTCCCCAAGGCCCTGGTTTCTACATGCTACCCTATATCCCTTCCCAGCATGTGAGCCCACGAAGTCCCCTTCCTTCTCATAAAATCCTTGACTAACATGCAAATTAAAGATGTGTGAGTTATCGAGTTGCCCATAATCAATGATTAGAAAGGTTACACTCTGAATTGCTCTGGGAATATCCGTATAAAAGCAGTCATGTGAAATGTAAGGTGGAGCCAACATTCAGCCAGTTTGTACTAACACAACTGTTCAGATTGCTTTTCTTAATCTCCCTGAAACTGAATCACCTCCACTGAAAAACAAGGATAAAACCAGCTTCACAGGGCTGTTGTGTGACTTCAGTGAAATAACACAGAAAATCCTTCAGCCTGAATATTTGATGACTTGGTTATAACCCAAACTCTTGAGACGAGACAGACGCCAAGGTCTTGAGAAGTCATCAGTAACTTCTCGGGTTACACAGCTAATAAGGACAGGCAGGTCTCACTGTCAGGCTACAGACTCAAAGTCCAGGGCTCCTTCTACTCTAGCAGAACCTCAAAGAAGAAAAGAGGTGCCCAGGTGACCATGCACTGGTGGAAGAAAAATCGACAAACCGACGAGAGGCACGAATCAGAGAGTGATTATTTTGAAAGCCACCCACTTGGGGTTGTCGTTTGCCTGACGCAACAGGTTCCTTGGCCAAACCAGCAACTGAGTAGACAGAGGAGGCCTTACCTGGATCCCAGGGAACCTGGGAGGAATACCTTGGGGGGTGTTGAGGATGTGCCAGTAGGTCATAAAGAAAATCAGACCCCTAGGGTTGTTTCTTTTGCAACAAAGCTCAGTGTCCACTTGAAGGATGTTTATTTGGATTTCTCTTCTGCTAAAGAGTTAGAAGAACTGACAGGAAAAAAGGGGAAACGGGGTAAGAGAGGGAGAATACCACACTGTGTATTTGGCACCAGACTTGAGACCTCAGGCACTCAGAAATCCATTCCTGCCTAGACTGCAGATGGAATCTTAAGCCAATTCATTTTATTGCAAATTAAACTTCCAGTATTCCAAGTACTCAGCCCCCGGCAATATCCTGAATTTATCAAGTGTCATAAGTTAGAGGCACCTAGAGTTATATGATTACAGGTTGAGCTGGGGAATACAGATTAACCACCAATAAGTAAATAAACACATCAGAGAGTTCATATCTACATAAAGAGCTGCTATAAATTACTAAAATGTGAAGATGAATATGAAAAAGATATGAGGAGGAAATTCCCCAGAAGAAAACAGAAATAATAAAGTAGCATAGAAATTGGCACCACCAATTACCAAAGAAATGTAAGTAGAAACCACATGATACGACACCTATTACATTAGCAAAAATAATAAATAACAATAATGACAAGGGTGCAGGAAAACTGCTACTTTCAAATATTACTAGTGGCAGGGTATTTGGGGAAGCAATTTGGAAATGTTTCTTGAGCCACAAGATTATTGATGCCCTATGACCCAGTGATCACACTCCACAGAAATATTTCTAATAGAATCCAAAAGCCCAATGTCCACAGATGGCACTGCAACATAATTTAATGGCACACCACAAAAAAAAAAAAAGTTTTAAAACAATCCAAATGTCCACAGTATGGAATTAGTCCAACAAATCATAATATGTCCACCTAATGGACTATTCTGGAGCCATTTAAGTTGACAATGATGAGGATTATGTAAGAACTTTGAAATTTTTTTTAATATGCCTAGCGCAAAAAGAAAAATGTACAGAGTACAGAGTTAGAATTGTGGAAAATTTCTATTTGCAGAGGTACAAGAATAAAAACGGTTCAGAATAACAAAAAGTAGGGCCATGGGGAATGGGTGATTTTCAGCCTCACCTTCCTATTAGGGACTTCGGGTGGTGTTTTCTCTCTCTCTGTCTCTCTCTCTCTCTCTGTAAAAATGAAGGGTATCAGATCATACATTGAAAGATACATGCATCTCTTCTTTTCTCCCTGCAGCTCAGGGTTCTAGGAGGGTGTGATGTGCAGGGATGGGGAGTCAAATACCGGGGGTACCCTCTGGCCAGTGCTTCTTACACTCCACGTGCCTCTGTCTTAAACCCAGTTTCCCAACAGGCCCTGTGTCCCTCTCCCCATACTGTTCTGGTCAATAGGAGGCCTGAGCTTTCAGCCCGCAGAGATTCTTGCTGTGGGAAGAAGAGAGACCACTGGAGCTCCCACCAGGGAGGAAACCTGCAAATCATGAGGTAGCCCCACACTCCCCCAGGGTTTATAGTTGATGAAGGACTCTGCATCTTAGGTCTCCTATGAAACCCACAAGAATCCTAGGAGGAAGCAGCATGGGAATATCACTTAAGGAAGAAACTGAGGCTCAGAGGGGTAAACCAACCTCCCCAGGACTGCGCGGCCTGTAAGTGGCAGAGAGAGAAGAACCCAGGCCTGTTGACTCCAAAGGCCACGTCCTATGGGCCTGCGAGGTTACCAGCAGAAGCTGAGCCACCTCTCCAAAAGCCCAACTCCTCTTGAAACCTTCATAACAAGGAGGTGAAATTCCCTCCCGAGGGAAAGAACACTGGTTGTCTTCACCAGAGGTTCCCAAACTTGAGCATGCATCAGCCGCACCTGGTGGGGGGCACTGAAATATGGATTGCTGGGCCCCCACTCCAGAGTTTCCAAGTTAGTGGGTATGGGTGGGGCCCAAGACCTTGCCTGTGGGACAACCCTCCAGGAGATGTCTTTGCAACAGACTTTGAGAACCACTACTCTGGAAGTCTTGATAAGTACTGAACCTTACTTGAGGTAGGTGTACTTGGGGCAGAAGAGGACAATAGTCTGCATGAAAACCAAGGAGGAAACTGTCCTTTTGCTCCCAGTAGGGAAGTGAAATGAGCAGAGGGAGCAGCTGGGAGGAAGGTGTGGGCTTGGAGAAGTAGCCTTGCTGACAACTCCACCAACACCTTCGTTATAGAGATTAGAATTATGAGTGTTCAGTGTTAGCAGCTGGGAGGGTGTGGACATTGAGGGGGCGAGTGACTGAATGTCATGCGGGAACAGGGGTGGGACACGTAGCCAGCAACAGCCAGATGGACAGGCTGCCGATCTGGATTCCAGCCTCCCGGAAATTCATGGGGAGAGCTTGGGACATCCAAGGCTCTGGTATCAGAGGACTGAGGATATGTCCCAAAGCTCCCGTGGGCAGAGGCAGCTGACACAGAAATCAGACGAACTAATGAAGAGGACAGCCTTCATGCACCAGCATATTTTTGTCATGCATCTATGAGTACAATGTGCATACAATGATCTCACTGAAAAAAAAAAAAAAAAATGATCTCACTGAATGGCTGCAGCACCCTCTGACATGGGTTGGTTGCCCGAACTGGGACTCTGAACCACGGCGGCTGGCATGAAGCCTGTGACCCACTACCGGAAATTGATTCCTAGAGGGAAGGCTTTAGCATCTTCCAGAATCCTCTGTTACAAGGTCCTTCCTTGGAAGCCGGCTTGCCCACTAGCTCAACAAATATTTACAGACCATCTACCAGGTGTGAAGATATAAAACCTTTAGCCAGCCATGGGCTAACAGCTTTAGCGGGTTTTAATTGTCCAATTGTCCGCCAGCTTGTCTCTGTAATTTAAAATGATCAAGGAGAGAAGCTGCAGGGAGCTGAATTAACACCCTGGTGCACCGGGTTTTTCATTCTAGTGCAAATGGTGCTGTTATTCTGAATGGGGGCACCCGTCTGAGAGGCCAGCCTGGCCCAGAGGTGTCCACGGGCTCTGTGACCCTGGGGAGCCAGAGTCCTCATGACAAGTATCAAGCCAAAGGAGGGGGGCACGTGAGTCGCAGGTTGTGGGTTTGGGGGGCAGGCTGCAGGGGGCACAGGTGGCCTGGGGGCTCCCACTCCTGAAAAAAATGCTCACTCTGACAAAGGTCTGGAGAAGAGACTCCTGGACAGACCCCTGGCTGATTTTGCACTAGACTCCAAGAGAGTGGTGGAGCAAATTGGGGTTGGTTCTTAGGGAAGCCCATCCAAGACAGCCTCTGTTGTCAAGGACAGCGTGTTCACGGTCAGCTTGAGAGCAGTTAGTTCTCTTCTCTGTGTCATTGAGCTTGGAAGTTTCCAGAAACTCAAATGACAGAAGAATGCAAGTATTCTCCCCAGGGGAAGAGCACTAGACTTGGGAATCATGAGCCCCAAGGTAGAGTCATTCCTTCTCTTGAGCCTCATTTCCTCACTCATGAGAGAGATGCCGACACCCCCTCCCTAGCTGCTGAGAGGCAGTAGGAACAGTGGTTAGAGGCTCTGGGTCTGGGCCTACTGCCGGGATTCATCTCCTAGCTCTGCCACGTACAAGCTGTGTGACTCTCAGCCTTGATTTCCTCATCTGTAAAATAAGGCTAATAATCATGTCTGTCAGGATCCCTGTAAGAATTCAATATGGTACTATGAGTAAAACACCTAGAACAACCTCTGCTTTGGCAAGTACTACGCAAGTGCTTATTCATTAAAAGGTGGACACATGGGCAGCCCGGTGGCTCAGCGGTTTAGCCCTGCCTTCAGCCCAGGGCCTGATCCTGGAGACCCTGGATCAAGTCCCACATCGGACTCCCTGCATGGAGCCTGCTTCACTCTCTGCAGCTCTCTCTCTCTCTCTCTCTCTCTCTCTCATTAATAAATAAATAAAATCTTAAAAAAAAAAAAAAAGGTGGACAAATAGGATATTTTGCAAACTCACCACCCACCACTACCTATCTAAGGGAAGGGTGACAATTTTGGGGTGGGATTTGCCACAGTAGCAGGTACCAAGGCATTTCCCCAGGGTTAGTAAGAAAAGAAGGGGTTCTTTCTGGGCCTCCCAATCCAAGTGTGGGGAAGTCCAGGAGAGCCTTTTGGGGAATCTTGCAGGATGAAGACTTGGTCATCTCCTCCTTGGCTGTATCTCTGCTGAGCTGCAGAATCTCAAATCTCTGACCCTAAGCATTAAGGGAGTTCCTAGGAGCACCAGGCAAGACTCCCAAGAGTTCCCAAGGATTTGAGGGTGTGTGAACCCAGGCCACAGGTCAGCCCGTCTGAGAAGCCTAAGGTGGGCGGCCACCAGGAGCAGCCTGTGGTGCGGAGCAAGAACAGTCCACATGGAGGGTGGGCCCAGGGCTTTGGACTGAGTAGCTCCTACCCACACCCACACCCCCAACCCCCAACCCCGCCATTCCATATGCCAAAGCCCTCACTCCCCAGTGGGACCATTCGGAGTAGGGAAGTAGCAAAGGTGAAATGAGGTCATAAGGGTGGGCCCTGATCTAATAGGGTGGATGTCCTTAGGAGTGCAGGCTCCAGAGAGCTCACTCTCCACCATGGGAAGACGCAGCATGAAGGCATCCATCTGCCAGCCAGGAAAAGAGCCCTCACCTGAAGCCACATGAACATGGCACCCTGATCTTGGACTCCCAGCCTCCAGAACAGTGAGAAATAAATTCACGTCTGTTGTTTAAGCTCCTCAGTCTATGGCATTTTGTTATGGCAGCTAGTGCTAAGACACCCAGGCTGACTGCACATCCCCAGACACCAAGGAGACCCTGGAGGGCTGCCTGCTTGGGGGGGCCCCAGGGGCGTGTACGAGGGGCAGGACCCAAGATCAGCCACAGGGCAGTGCTGGGGAGGCCAGAGCAGAGGCCCCTACACAGCATTCTCCAGAGAGAGAAGGCGTTGGGGTGTCAACCATTTGTCGGCCCAGAAAGGACAGCTACAGGCAGCACTAGCTTTGTAAAAAAGGCCTTTGGGGCTTTGGTCTGACAGCCCATCTTGACGTCCAGCGTGTTGGTGATCCGGTGAAAGGGGAGCGGTGCCCTGAAAAGCCAGACCGCATCCCCTTTCCCACTCTGGTTCCCAGCCAGGGTCAACCTCAACTGGATGGAAGAGAGAAGCTCACATTAGAAATAAAATTAAAATCGCCTTTATTCTGTGCTTTCTTTGTTTTTGTTTTTCAATTGAGGTATGACACTTTGCTACCCACAGTCTGGTCCCCAGACGGGGCATGGGCATCAGCTGGAAGCCTGTCAGAAACAGTCTCAGCTCCCACCCGAGACCTGCTGCATCAGAGCCTACATTTTGACAAGAGTCTTGGTTGACGTGCGTGCCCACGGAAGTTTGGAGAAGCACTGGTATCACATACATCCCGCTTGGGGAATGTTTACATATGGACACAACCAAGGACCCTCCACCCACATGTGCATCATCTCCCAGGCACCCCAGCAGGCGAATTCCCCAAAGAGAACCTGGGGCTGGCGGCTCTGCCCAGGATGTCAACAACAGGGGAGGGGTGCCCAGCAACGCCTTCCAAAGGGAGTGGTGGGAAAGAAAACCAAGCAGCGCCAGAATGTACCCGGCTGGTCCAGCTCTTGCAGAAACCAGCCCCCTCCAGATGGTCTCCCACCCCCTCTAGCTCTGCCTTCAGGACTTCAGATCCATAGAAATCCGAATGTGGACTCCTGTGGTGGGGGGATCCGCGCTGGTGGGGCCATTACCACTGTGGCTGCTCCGACAGCCAATTTTCTTTTACCATTCCATATATAAGAACACACTGTTTCCTTTCTGTAACTTGTAATTTCTCGAGTTTACCATTCTCACCTGTGCATGGAGGCGTCCAAGACTTAGCTGGTACTGATGCTACTTCTCTGAGGTTCCTGCATCGGCACATGCCCCCACCCTGCTTGGATCCACACACCAATCTGAGGTCACAGCCCTGCTGAATGGACTTACTGTCAATTCGAGGAGAAGAAAGAATTGTGGGTTTGATTTAAATAAAGCTGACTCTTCCACTTTCTACCAGATTGACCTTGAGGCTGGTCACTTTTATTCTAGGACTCCCCAGAAAAAAATTTCATTTGTGTCCAAAAAAGTGTTACCATCAACCCACACATGGGCTCTGCAGGGTTTGACTGCTGTTATGGTTGTTTAAAGTTCTGGACACCTGCTGGCCACTGCTGCTACTTCACTCATGTCCCCTCCCTGGCCTCAGGCTCGCCCACTGAGCCTGTGTGACACACACGCAGCTCGGACACAGCTGCCAGCCTCCTGTGCTGCTGACCACATGGGCTTCGGCTCCATCCAGCAGGAGCTCACCCCAGCACCTCTCCTCCCAGCTGCAGCCCCAAGAGCAGACTGACTCACAAGGTGAAAGTCCAGCGAGTGTTCTCACAAGAAGACCCAGGATCTCTCACCTCTCACGCCACAAGGATTCGCCAACCCCCTTGCGAAAATAGAAGCCAGAGCCATACGTAGCCCCTCTGCACAGGCCGGTGGTCCCCACTCTTTACCAAAAGACCCATCTTTTTAAAAAATATTTGATTTATTTATTTGAGAGAGAGAAAGAGGAGGGACAGAGAGAGGAGAGAAAATATCAATGTGGGGTTCCATCTCACAACCCAAGATCATGACTGAGCCAAAATCAAGAGCTGGACACTTAACCAACTGAGCCACCCGGGCGCCCCAGCAAAAGGCCATCTTTGGTTGCAAACCACAGGTCTTCTCCTCTTTCAGAGCCACACTGTGGCCCAAGGGAAATCTGTGGCATTACTGAAATCCAGTCTCAGCACCACCACTTTGCAGCTGGGTGCCCCGGGCATGTTGTTGCATCTGTCTGAACCTCAGCAGCTCCACTGTTTTCTGAGAGTTATGGAAGCGATCCAGCAAGAGTGGGTAGGATGTGCCTAGCACGGTGCCTGGTGTGTAATCCCCAGAGTCCACTCGTTCGACCCAAGTAACAAATGTTACCCCTCCCTCCATTTGAATGAACATGACTATCTCTGATGATTAATAGCTAAGATATCAAGCTCTCTCATGTGCCACGTGCTATTGTACCTTCCTTGCAATCATTCCTGCGTTTACTCCCTTAATCTCAGGAGTTAGGAAAAACATAATTACCCCATTTTCCAGAGGAGGAAACTGAGACATGGTGAGATTAATTAACTTGCTCGAGGAGTGCCTGGGTGGCTCAGTTGGTTGAGCATCAGCCTTTGGCTCGGATCATGATCCCAGGGTCCTACGATCAAGCCCCTTATTGGGCTTCCTGCTCAGCGGGGAGTCTGTTGTCCCTCTGCCTATCCCCCCCACTCATATTTGCATGCATGTACTCCCTGTCTCTGAAATAAATAAATCTTTTAAAAAAATTACCTTGCTCGAGATCACACTGGGTATAGAGCAGAGCCGAGATGAATCTGAATTTATACAGCCCAATTTATATCTCATCTTCTCAAAAAATATGCATCTCAAGATTTTCTGTGTTAAATAGAAGTACAACGGCCTTGAATGTCAACTCAGAAGTACAGTGGTTGCCCCTTATCCAAGGTGGATAGGCTCCAAGACCCCCAGGGGATGCCTGAGACCTCCAATAGTACTGGGCCATGAGAGAAAGTTTAATGAGATGGTTTAATTTATGAGTTAGGCACAGGAAGAGATTAACAATAATAATAGAATAGAGCAATTATAACAATATGCTGTAATAAAAGTTATATGATTGTGGTCCCTCTCAGAACATCTTATACTGTATTCACCCTTCTTTTTAAATTTTTTTAAAGATTTTATTTGTTTATCATGAGAGACACAGAGAGAGGCAGAGACAGAGGCAGAGGGAGAAGCAGGCTCCCTGAGGGGAGCCCGATGTGGGACTCGATCCTGGGACCCTAGGATCACGACCTGAGCCGAAGGCAGACGCTCAACTACTGAGCCACCCAGGTGCCCTGTATGCACCCTTCTGGTGATTGTGGGACCCAGGAAATCTAACAAAAATCCCCTACCCCTGGACAAGCAGAGCAGGACTAACTCCATTTTGTGCTACACCCGCCATCTCATGTAAAACCCCCCACACGACACCTGCCTGTTGTTTAAGGCACTCCCTCACCCTAGTTTAGCTATTAAGCACACCCTTATCAGAAACCAGCACACATAGGAATGCGGGACCTCTGACCTTTAACCTCCAACGAATGAAAACCCCTCTTTTGCCCGCCAAACCTGCGCGCCAATTCTAACCAGAATAATAGGCTAGTTCAAATGGTCACTATAGGGTAAATCGTGATTCAATTGGCCACCTGCGTGTGGACCGACATGACTGTGCAACTTTCTACGTATGTTACCATCTCATTGGCCATGGACCCCTATAACACTGCTGTGCTTCTTAGTCTCGGGGTCCAAGTCCCTGCTCTGCTGCGCGGAGTACACTTGGACCCAAGCTCGAGCTTGTAAACAAACCCTCACGTATTTGCATCGGCGTCGGCTCCTTGGTGGTTTCTCGGATTCGCAATCTTGGGCACAACAGTGATGATAGGAGTTCAGATGCCTGCATGGTGGGGCGAAGTGAAGTGCATGACGTGGCGTTAGGCACTACTGCTCTGGCCATGCCTCGGAAGGGGGAGCCTCTGCTTGAGGACCTGGGGGACCACAGGTGGCTGAAACTGCAGAAGGCAGACCCACGGACCAGGGGAAAGACTGCGCTCGGAATCCAGCCGAAAGCCACATGGATTTCTTGACTCAGCTCCGACTTGTCTCATTACAGGCGCACAGCAATAGCCACTCCTAGTAGCTTCCAGACAGCGGAAGGCAAGCACAGCATTGATTATCTGCCGGCTGCTTTCCTCCTGCCCGAGCAGACTTTAGCCTGATTGCAACTGGCCCCCTGTTCACCATCCTCCCTTCGCCCCACGGGAAGCAAGCCCACGGACACCAGGTCCTAAACCTACAGAGCTCACACAAACATATGTAGCAAAGCACAAATTCCCTCATCCTCCGTTCACAGAAGTTCCTGGCTTAGCATTTCTGCTCTTACATTCTTTCCAGACATGAATCAGTGTGGAGTTCCCTCCATTTATTTGCTCGACAAATACCTATAGAGCTCCTACTAGGTGCCAGGCACTCTTCTCCAAGAAGCTAAATTCATGAAACAACTTATTCCCAGTTCTTACTCATTTCCCGTGAATCAATGTCTTCTACAAGTCCCCCGGTCTCTGGAGGAGCCCTTACAGTTAACTCAATACAACCCCAACATTGGCCATCCCGTAGGCTCAGTAACTCCCCAGGTAACCTGATTTTATTAAAGGAAAAGATTATCCTCTTTCAGCCCCTTAGATGAGTCCACCCCCCTCCACCAAGCCTGCACCCATGCCTGCGCGTGCACACACACATTTCAGAGGCCAATCACAAATCCAGGTTTCACCGGTGCTTCTGACCAACCAGCTATAGATCAGAGGTTCCCAGGACCCCCTTCTTGGGTTGGATTACTTTGCTAGAACAACGTAGAACTCAGAGGCACATGAGCAGATTTTTGGTTTATTAGAAAAGAATATAACTCCCAAGCAACTAGATGGAAGAGATGCATGGTGCATGGGTGTAGGGAAGGGTGTGGGGGAAGGGTACGGAGCTCCTGAGCCCCCTACCAGCAACTGCCTGTGTTGGCCCGCCCAGGAACTCTCCAAATCCCAGCCTTTGGGGGTTTTATGGAGGCTTCATTACATAGGCATGATTGACTAAATCATTGGCCATTGGTGACTAAATTCTGCGTGGGGATAGGGTCCTGGAAATTCCAATCCTATGAAGACAAGTTTGACCCTCCTGCAACCAGGCCTCATCCTTGGCTTACCTGGGGCTTTCCAAAAATCACTTCATTAACACAACAAAGGACACCTTTATCACTTAGGAAATTCCAGGAGTTTTAGGAGCTCTGTAGCAGGAACAAGACAAAAGACCAAACATATATTGATTATTATAAAATCACACCACCACACTGTCCCTTTCCCATATTCTAGCTACTTCCTTCTTCCCCAACTTCCTTGGCTCCAGTGAACCAACCAACCAGACCACTCTTCACCTGTTTTACTAAATGGGGATAAAATTAAGGTCTGTCCAAAGGGCTTCCCATTTCCCCTGATGAAATTAATGCCTCCTGCACCAGGGCACACAAACAGTGGACCTGAATATGCATGTCACCTGAAACGGAATCTTCTCTTTACGACTCCCCGCCAGTTCTACCACACATTAAAATGAAATAGTACAGTGATTATCTTCACATAGCAGAGCAAAACAAAGGCCTCGTGTATCCGAACAAAATAAAGATGGATCACAAACCACAAAAGTTCTATTTCAGTAAAAATGGCTTTTATTCACCTCACAGCAGCTCAAGCCCAGCAGATAAATGCAACCACAAGAGGCCGTCTCTGGCTTTGGCTCCGGTTTAATGATCCCACTGAAAGTCTCACAATGGTTTTTCTTGAGATGATGAAAGACTTTTTTTTCTTTTTCTTTTGTTAACTCCATTAAACTCCTGGCCATTTGTTTCCTAACAAAAACAATTGTTTTTGTTAACTCCATTAAACTCCTGACAACTGTTTCCTACAAAAGTATCCTTGGGGATACTTCCCCAAGTCCAGTATCTTTGTCTCCTTCGACTTGGGGTTAAATTTTAGGTAAGAGTTTAACAAACTTGAGGAGTCAGGACTTTTGTTTCATGTTGGATCCTCAGCAGCTAACCTGCACTTCCAATCCTGCCACCAGCCATTTACCTTGTAACCAACCCCCAAGGGCTGTCTTCCTAATCCCCATCTGCCAAGCCAAGAAAGTCTCCTTTCTCATTGCAGGCATACCTCCCGTGACTCTTCTTGCCTGAGTTCTGAAAGAGGAGACTGTACTGTTTCCCATAGAAGACTGACCACAGCTAAGCAACTGCCCGAGAGTATCGGCCTTTGGTCCTCCGTAAGTCAGCTGCTCTTCTCATTCACAATGGTCATTTTAGGCCACGTCATGGTGCAGACGGCCCTCACCCCACAGGCCCCACCACCAATTCCTTCTCTTCCTCGGTCTCTCTCTCTGGCCCCGATCACCAGGGGACCCCATGGCCCCGATCTCCTCACCACCACCCCGGACTGCTGCTTCTAAAAGTGGGCCTCAGGCAGCCCCAGTGGCGCAGCGGTTTAGCGCTGCCTGCATCCTGGGGTGTGATCCTGGAGACCCGGGATCGAGTCCCATGTCGGGCTTCCTGTATGGAGCCTGCTTCTCCCTCTGCCTGTGTCTCTGCCCCTCTCTCTGTCTCTATGAATAAATAAAATAAAATAAAAGTGGGCCTCACTGAGAGGAAGAGCTTTAAAATTACCAATGACAGGAGACCAGGATGGGTCAGCTGGTTCAGCATCTGCCTTCAGCTCAGATCATGATCTCAGGCTCCTGGGATGAAGTCCCACATCAGGCTCCCTGCTCAGCAGAGAGGCTTCTTCTCCCTCTCCTGCTCCCCCTGCTTGTGCTCTCTCTCTCATTCTCTCTCTGTCAAGCGAACAACAAAATTTTGTAAATCAATCAATCAATCAATCAATCAATAAAATTACCAACGGCAGAACCTAACCCAGAGGTACTGCCAAGATTAGTCTGGGGTACAGCCTGGGCATTGGGGTTCTTCACAGCCCATGAGGACTGGACCCCAGGCTTGGCCCACTCAGCCCCTCCTCACACAAGCCTGGGCCATTCAGCACCAACCCCAACTTGAGCACACCAGTCCCCCTGAGGCCCCAGGGCACGCCATCTCCAACTGTCTCCAACTGTCCACAGTCCCCGCCACTCCGTGCTGTCTTCCTGCTGAGGCTGAGCACCCCTCGGTCATCACTCATGTCTGCCCTGCCAGCTTTCCTACAGCTAAAAAGGAAGGGGTATGCTTCTTGCCCCCAGGCTTATCAAGGGGGGCGACCACCCAGGCCCTGTGCTGCTTTCAGGGGCCTGCTTCATCCGCTCACCTGGAGGGCATGTAAGTTTGTGACTCTGGCATTGTCCTCATTTCGTCCTGTGATTATCACCATTCCTAATTCACACAGGAGAAAACTAAGGCTTGGGGGTCATGCAACTTGTGACTGATAGACCTTTTTGGGGTCAACTGGATTCACAAGCCCAAGCTCCTAAGAGCTACTGAACTCTGCATTCTGCAGGTGGGCTACCTCAGTAGCCTACCCTACTCGATTGCCAAGAAGCCTTCCTTCGATGGAATCCCAAACCTGTTCTTCATCTGCAAGCATCTTCATCTGCAAGCATGACATTCAGGTAAAAAGAAAGTGAGGGAAGGAGAGTCTGAGGGTTAGACGTGGTTTGGCTGACCAGGAGGTTCTGCTCAGCCAGTGTCTGCTATCTGGAAAGACTGTCCTGGCACGTGGGGCCCCGGAATTCCCACAGGGCCCGATGCTGTGGGCTCCAGAGGAGTCTAGGTGTTCACAGGCTGACAGGCGAGAAGCAAAAGATCCCTGGAGATCAGAAGTGTGGGGCTGGAGGGGGCCGCGGAGGGCAGGGGGGCAGGCAAGAGCCGGTGGTTTGGTACAGAGGCTGAAGGGATGCATTTTGAAGATGGAGGCAGAGGCCACGAACCAAAGAATGTACATGGCCCCAAGGAGCTAGGAAAGGGAAGAAATAAATTCTCCCCTCAAGCCTCCGAAAGGGAAAAAAAAAATGCTGACCAACTGACACCTGCTTTTAGGACTTCTGACCTCCAGAACCATAAGAGGGAAATTTGTGCCTGATTTTACGATAGAGACAAAAGACAAGGAATGTGGTTCAAAGTTGGGGTCCTTGCACCCTGTGTCAGTTTCCTAGGCCTCTAACAAAGCGCCACAAACCAAGTGGCTTAAATAGCAGACACTGGCCGCCTCCCAGTGTGAGCTCACGGGATGGATTCCAGGCGGCTCTCCTAGCAGCTGGCAGTTCCTTGGCATGTGGCAGCCCCCGCCCACCCCCTCCACCTTGTACGTCTGTCTCTGCGTCCACATTTTCCCTCTTTATAAAGACACAGGTCATATGGGATGAACGCCTACCCTCCTAACTGGATCGCCCACGGAGACTCCATTTCTAAAGAAGGCTGGGGCTTAGTACCTCAACATCTTTTAGGGGGAACACACAGTTCAACCTGTACAACGTTATTCCTAAAAGTTGTGGTCCTTTACAAAACCCCGGGGAAGAGGGCTACAGCTCCTTCTCTGCAAAAACAAGCAATCCCTCTCACCCCCTGCAGCAGAGTTAGCAGAGCCTCTCACCCCCTGCAGCAGTGCTGCTGCTGCTCTGCTCTAGCTCACTGCAATTGGCCTGAGAAGCCAGCGCCCCACACCCAGGGACAGTGCTCACCACCCGCTCCCCATCACTTCATCACACAGGGTGGGGACCGCAGATGCTGTGGTGCCTCTGCCCCTACAAGACAGTGAACCCCTCCCAGGTGGGAGCCTCCTCGGTTCCGTCTTTGCAATACTGGCCTCCCGTCCTCAGCACCTGCTGTAGGCCACACGCCAGTGAGTGTGTGTTGGAGGGATGCACTATTCGCCTTTGTTTCCCATCCGCGGAACCCAGCAAAAACACCAGCACCAAGTCGAAGTGTGTTAAATGAAAAAACTGGCCCCAGGAAAGCTTCCCATGGACGCGGAGGAGCTGAACTCAACCTGTTTTCAAACAAGGCGTGGTTCACGCAGCGGGGACATCCTCTGAGTCACCAGGACTCTGCGAGCAGTTCACATCCGCTGCTCAGGCAGGAGTAACTTGGAGCCAATCCCTCTTTGAAGCAGAGACGGAGATCCTATGGGAGATAAGGAGGCAGACGGTGAGGAACAGAGACTTCTCTCTCGCGTTAGCCCCTCGTGAGCGCAGCACAGTGCTTCAGACAGAAACGTCACCTTCAGGGCACCCAGTCTCTAGAACATCGGTGGGGTTTGGGTCAGCTCAAAGAGACGCAGAGACGCCGGCCTGCTGCCTGCAGAAGCCCTCCTGGCTTCAGGTCTCTATGAATTAATGAAGCTGTGCTGACCACAGAAGCTCCTGCTGTTCTCAGAGATCAAGGCCTACTCTGGATCTGAAAACACACACACACACAACACACACAAAAAAACCCACAAAAATACCCAGCAAACACCATTCTCATCCACAGGCACACACTGCCCCTTTTCCCCGGAGTCTGCTCCCGTGTGGTTTCTGGACAGTGCTGTTGCTGTTGGCCTCGAGGCTGGCACACGTTCCACCCCTTTTCTCTCACCAGGAGGCCAAGTGGATGCCACCTGAGCAACGGCAGGGGCCAGTCTCCCCTGTTTAGGCAACAAGCCCAGCAGGGAACATGGTGACCTCGGTGCATTTAGTTATTCTCATTCCCTGATGGAAAGGGAGATAAGGATTCAAGGAATCCTAGTAAGGTGTGGGACTCGAGGTAGAGACAGTCTTCCCCTGGGTGGGAGAAGGCAAGAGAGCAGCTCCGTGGCGGCCCAAACATGGACAGACTCGGGTGTGGCGCCATCCTGCCCGGGGCTCTCATGAGCCTCTCAGCACCTTGCAGCAGGGTTAACAGATCTTCTCACCCCCTGCAGCAGGGTTAGCAAAGCCTCTTACCCCCTGTAGCAGAGTTAACAGAGCTTCTCACCCCCTACAGCAGGGTTAACAATTTTCACCCCCTGCAGCAGTTAACAGAGCCTCTCACCCTCTACAGCAGAGTTAAAAGATCTTCTCACCCCCCCGCAGCAGAGTTAAGAGAGCCTCTCGGACCCCTGGAGCAGGGTTAGCAGAGCCTCTCACCCCCTGCAGCCAGGTTAGCAGAGCCTCTCACCCCCAGCAGCAGAGTTAGCAGAGCCTCTACACCAGCAGAGCCTCTCACCACCCTGCCGCTGAGTTAGCAGAGCCTCTCGGCACCTTACAGCAGAGCTGGCAAACTACAGCCTGTAGGCAAATATCTGGTCACCACTTATTTTTATAAATCAAGTTTTACCGACACACAATCATGCGCCTTGATTTACATCTGGTCTGTGGCTGCTTTTGTGCTACAACAGCAGACTGAATTGTTGTGACATGCTATGGCCCATAGAGCCTAAAATCAGGGGCCATTCATCGGCATGCAACCCACGGGGCCCCAGGCTTAGAAGATGCCACAAGTTTAGTTTAATGCTCTGCTGCCACTGTCTTGAAGTTTGTAATTATTTTTAGCAAGGGGCCCTATGTTTTGTTTTTCACTGGGTCCTGCAAATTTTATAGCTGGTCCTACCTAGATTATTTTCTGTCTGGCCCCAAGGTTGGCCTACTTTTCCAATCCTTGACTCCTTTTTACTCTCTGGACAACTGAGAGCCAGTTGTTCCTGGTACCCTTGACAGTAATCCTATCAGTGAACATGATCAAGAGGCCTATATGAGCCAAGCACTGGGTTGAATGAAATCGAAGTCTGCCATTTATTTACCAGTTGTTGGGACCACACAGAATAAATCTCATCCCTTAAGCTTCATTGATTTGAGTAGGGTTCTTCTGTTCTTCCCCCTCAGCCTTTGTCTCCTCCAAACTGACATTGCTCTGTTTCTCATAAGACATGCACCATCTCACTGACCTTATCTAGACAGGATCTAGTTTCCCTAAAACCTCTCTTGGAGCACAGAGCCCAAGCATTCCAGGCTCCCACTGTAGTCTGGCCAGTGCAGAGTTGAGTAAATCAGTCACCTCCATCATTCTGGATGGTATATCTTTATTAATGCATCCTGTGATCACATTGCCCTTTTTGGAAAGCATTCCAAAAATCTCCAAAATCTCTGGGAGGAATCAGGTACCAAAATCTGGTAACAGAGGATGGTGTTCTTAAGCTCATTATACAGAAGTGTGAACTGAAGCTTGGACAGGAGTAGCCTGCTTCTGTCTCCAAATCCTTAGTTTTCCCCTCCACCAACCAACACTCTTTGGGCTCTCAGTTTCTTCATCTGTGAAATGCACAGACTGGATCTCTTCCAGCTCTGGAATCCTGTGATGTGTCTTCTAAATGCAGACCCCAAAAACCAAGTAGCCAACAGAAAGTAGAGGCTCTCTACCTAGATCTAAGACTCTGACGAAAAGCAAAAAGGTATTTCCTTCTCCACGTATCCTAGCCTTACGTCTCTTGGAGACTTCTGCATCAGTGATAAATCTCGCTGGTTAATGCAGCCTCAAATTTGGCAGTTAATTGAGTCTTCAGATTGCAGCGCTAGGACTCTCGCAATGAGTCGGTCTATATCATCTTTCCTATTATTTCTCCTTTTTTTGCACGCCACAGATTTATGTCTTCCTGCACATCCCATTTTCAAAGATCTTTCCCTCTCCCGTAGCAAGACAAACGACGACCACAAAATGCCTTGAAAATAAGAACACAGAGTGCTCCATAAAACCCCAGGCCCCAAATGGGCTTCAGAAAGTCACTCTGTCTCCTTTACTGTGCCCCCATGTCAGGAGCATCGCCCCAGGGCCGACTTGAAAGCTTCAGCTATGTTCTTGGCCGCGTGTCCTCCGTGGTTACGTGGGCCTGCGGGCGCCCCGTTAGGTGTGTCCCTGGGTGCGAGGACCGCTGCCCACAGCTGACAGGTGGGAGCACCGGGCAGGTAAATAGCCTTGTCTAAGTCCACGCCTCCTCCTGGTCCCGAGCGCCCCCACCTCCAGAAAGGGCTCCCGGGGCACCTGAGGCCGCAGCCTTTCCCTCCTCCAACTTGATCCAGAAGGCTATCAGCTGCCCCACAGCCTTCTCAGCATCCACTGCCACCTCGAGGCAGCAACCGCTTCACACCACAATACCTTAGTATTGTCACAGCAACCACAGTGGCCTCTGTGGTTCAGACACTGAGACGGGGCGCAGCGCAGCGAGTCTGTCCCGCGGCCTGGGCTTCGGCTGCAAGACCTGGAGGTCGAGGGGCGGCCTGACGCGCAGGGGCCGGCGCCTCCCGGAGCCTCGCCCGCTCTGCCTCGGTGGCTGGCGGCGGCCGCACCTGCTCGCTCCGCGTCGGCTCCGGCGGCTGATCTCCAGGGGCAGGGGTGGGAGAGGAGAGAGCCGGCAGCTGCCTCCTCCCCGCGGCCTGGCCCAAAACTCCTGTAGCATCAGTCGCGCCGTACCCTCTGGGTCAGAATAATCTCACCCCCAGCCCAGATTAAAAGGGAGGAGCACAGGGCAGCCCCGGTGGCTTAGTGGTTTGGCGCCGCCTTCAGCCCAGGACGTGGTCTTGGAGACCCAGGATCGAGTCTCACGTCGGGCTCCCTGCATGGAGCCTGCTTCTCCCTCTGCCTGTGTCTCTGCCTGTGTGTGTGTGTGTGTGTGTGTGTGTGTCTCATGAATAAATAAATAAAATCTTAAAAATAATAAAAATAAAAGGGAGGAGCACAGACCCTCTTCTGGGGCTGCTCCTGATCCCCGGTGAATGACTACGGCCCGCTGTCCCCGCTCCTCACCAGACACAGGGGGGCCCGCAGAGGGCGGAACTCAGCCTCAGGCTCGGTCGCCCGCCGTATCCCACACGGACAAGGGCAGCAACACGTTCTTTGTCTCAGCTCTTCACAGGAGAAGGTACGTCTTCCCGCGACCTGGGGGCCCAGGCAGGGGGGTGAAGGAAAAAACAAACAGGTAATTCCTAAGAGAGTTAGCAATAGAATTTTCTAGTTGCCTACCACTTACCCCTGGGGACGCTGGGGGGCTACCTACGTGCTCTGCATTTCCTAGCCTCGTTTGCCAGGAGGGGTGGCCAATGACAAATAAACAGAGACCTGCGAGTGGGGGTCCTGGGAAAGCTTTCTACCGGAGCTGACTTAGCCGGCTGATGCCTTTTCTGGTGCACCCTCGCTCCCTCCTCCTCTTCCATCTGATGGCTGGAAGAGCGGCAGCCACCTGGTGCCAATGAGGCAGCTGTGAGAGTAGCAGAACAGGAAGATAGGAGTAGGGAGTCTGACAACGTAATGGGGCCGCCACAGTAGTTCTGAGCTATCTATTTGTATTACGTGAGAGGGCAGACGCCCCTACCTTGCACCAGCCGCCAGTATTTTGCATCTTATTAGATAGTAGCCAGGCACAATTACTGACAGAACCCAGTGTTTTGCCTCGAGCTTTTTGGCTGTCTTCCTGCCTCCCACTCACCTAGCTCTAACCACCAGTGATCTTCCTGGCCCACTATTCCAGTGAACACCCTCCACTGCTCTGAAGTCTTCAATGGCGTCCCGATACGTCTGTAAAATCCATTCTCTTTAGGGGGCGTCTGGGTAGCTCCGTTGGTTAAGCAGATGGTTAAGCATCTGCCTTTGGCTCAGGTTGTGATCTCAGGGTCCTGGGATGGAGGCCCCAGTAGGGCTTCTCCTGTTTGGTGGGAAGTCTGCTTCTCCCTCTCCCTCTGCCCCTCCCTGTCTCTTATCCCTGGCCCCTCCTCCCCCTTTCCCTGTATCTCTCTTCCCCCTGCTTGTGCTTTGTTCTCTCTCTTGAAATGAATAAAATCTTTAAAAAAAATGATACTCTTTAGTATGACACATTGGCTACTTTCCACCCAAGCCCAAGCTGAGCCTTATCTCCTGCCTCCCCCCCACCCCCAGACAATCAGGCCCTGGCCACTGCACACCTCTCAGCATCCTAGTTCTCACCAGCCCTCTGACACCTATAGTTTTTCTTTTTTATATATTTTTTAATGATTTTATTTATTTATTCATGAGAGACAGAGAGAGAGAGAGAGAGAGAGAGAGGCAGAGACACAGGCAGAGGGAGAAGCAGGCTCCATGCAGGGAGCCCGACGTGGGACTTGATCCCAGGTCTCTAGGATCACACCCTGGGCTGAAGGCGGCACTAAACCGCTGGGCCACCCGGGCTGCCCACCTATGGTTTTTTCACCTGAAATATTCTAGGTAGTGAACTCCTGCTTGTCCTTCAACACCTAACTCTAAAGCCACCTCCTCTAGGAAGCCTTCCCTGATGCCCTCAGAGTGAGCTACTGCCTCCTGTGGACCTCTTAAAGCAAGTTCCTTGTAAAATATCGCTGATCTGGAGCACCTGCCACACCCTATTGTGATTACTTATTTTTTAATCAGTCTGCCCCCCTAGACAGCGAGCTCCTCCAGGCTGGAACAGAGCCTGATGGGTCTGTTCATCCCCAGCTGTTAGCAAATCCTGAATGAATGAGCAGGAGGATGGGGGAATGGATGCACAGCCCTGGCACCTGGGGACTCAGAGTCTTCATCCTTTACACTGTGGAGGCCTCCAGTGATGCCTGAGGACCCAGGAAAACTGAGCAGGCACCTGGTAGAGGTACATCCCATGGATGCCTGTGCAGTGTCTGGGGCCCACGGGCACCCTGGAAACCGTCACCGGGGGAAGAGCAAAGGGCAGCATAAACATGGACTTCAGGTGCCCTCCACGTGGCATCAAAAGGCAGGGGAGGGTGGGCAGCCCCATCAGCGGTCTGCTTCTCTGTCTCACCCCACAGTCCAACAGCTCCCCTCCAGGGGGAGCCCCAGAAGTGGGAAAGAGGGGCCCACTGCAGGCCACCACAGAGCAGGGCCAGGTGCTACCTCCTCCAGTGAGAATCCGAACAGGCAGCGTTTCAGTTCCCGAAGCCCTGTCCCAGGGGAGCTCAGCTCCTCTCCGCGGGGCAGTGCAGCCCCTGACCCTTACTCTCTGGCCGGGAGCACAGTGGACCAGGGAGGGGAGCTGTGCGACCTCACAGGCCGCAGGAGGCAGAACTTGCCCCCCCCCCCCCCCCCCCCCCGCCAGAGCTGCCCAGGCTGATGGCAGGGGGCGGACTGCAGCGGCTCCCGCTCCCCGGGGGAGCCCTGGGAGGAGTGCCGGCCTTCCCGCCGAGCTCCAGTCTTAATTTTAGCTTGGAGGCCTGCCACAGAGGCTTTAGCGCGAGGCAGGCCGGAGTTATGCGGGACAGCTGTCAGCTGGCACGCTGGGTGGGGCCTGTTTAGCCGGCAGGGGCACAAGTCTGGGGACACGAGACCGTGTCCCTGGCCCGAGCCTTTTCAGCCCCGCCGGCCACACGGCACAGGTCCCCTCCTGCGGCCCCCAGCCCCGCGATGATGGCCGAAGAGCACACAGACCTGGAGGCCCAGATCGTCAAGGACATCCACTTCAAGGAGATCGACCTGGTGAACCGAGACCCCAAGAACATCAACGAGGACATAGTGAAGGTAGGCTCGGCGGGCCTGCTGGGCGGCGCGCCCAAACCCGCTGCCCTGCCCCGGCGCCCTGTGCCTCCGTCTTCTCCAAATCCTCCCTCAAAAGGCAGCAGGTGACACCCCGAAGAACGTCTGGCATAAACAGGAGCAAAGCCTCAGCCGCACACACATGACGCGGGGGTGCCTGGGGCGCCGAGGCAGGTCCCCGAGGGGCAGTGCCTGGAGCCCCCGAGGCCCCTCCCAGGAGCTCCTGGCCTGGCCCAGGGTGAAGGCCGCGGGTGGCCAGCTTGGGTCCTCTTCGGCGCCAGGGTTGTTTCTGCGGCCTCCACGGTGGGCGCGGGGCTAATCTCCAGAGGGTGGCTTCCAGTTCCCGGCACGGCTGGGGGCACTCATTTCCCCAGAGCGCCGCCCCATGTCCAGTGCTCCTGGTGTGGGGCCAGCTCCCCACCTGACCCCGGGTCCTGCGGCCGGGCCGGGGCAGAGGCCTCTCGGAGGGCTCCCGGCTCCCGAAAGGAGCGCTCAGAGGACAGTCACCCTGCCTTTGGGGAGTCTCCCCCATGGCCTCTTTCCTCATCTGGATGCCACTAGCAGCCTGGCCACCTCCAGGCCCACACCCTCACTTCAACCTCCACTCATTAGCCACAGGGTCCTTCTACAGCAGAATTCCTGGAAGCAGAGGGCCTAACCACCAGCATTAGAGTCACTGGAAGGGCTCTCAAAAGGGCGGTGCCTGGGGCCCCCGGGTCCTATGAAACGCATCCGAATCCCAGATCAGCCCCCACCAATAGAAATATAATGTGACCCATGATACCATCACCCCATGTCACTTTACATTTTCTAAAAGCTGCAATTTTAAAGAGGAGAAACAGACAGGAGAAACTAATTCTCAAGATATTTTTTTATTTAACCCAATATTTTCAAAAAAAAATATCATTGAAGCAGGTAACTGATATAAAACAATTATCAGTGCACTATTATGCGGTCTGTTTTTTGTTTTTTTTTTTTTCATCTTTGAAATCTAACATGTAGCTTACACTTAGGCTGCATATCAGTTCAGACTCCAAATGTATTAGAAATCGTGTCCTGGGGCAGCCCGGGGGGCTCAGCGATTTAGCACCACCTTCAGCCCAGGGTGTGATCCTGGAGACTCAGGATCGAGTCCTGCGTTGGGCTCCCTGCATGGAGCCTACTTCTCCCTCTGCCTGTGTCTCTGCCTCTCTCTCTCTCTCTCTGTCTCTCATGAATAAATACATAAATAAAATCTTTTTTTAAAAAGCCATACTTATAAAAAAAAAAGGAATCATGTCCTGTATTAAAATCTCATAATATACACAGTTGAAATCGATTCCTGTGCCCAAATAGTTCCAAATACTTTTAAAAGTTTTCCAATCTCGGAATTAAGTATCACTTTTTACATTTGAATTAAAATTAAACAAGATATACAGTTCTTCTGTTGCACTGGTCATAGGTGAAGTGCTCAAAGCTCCTGGCCACTGGATTAGACAGCGTGGCTCCGGGCTTGCTCCGAGGCAAAGCCCCTATGCTGTCACCCTTTGGTGGGATATCTCCCATGCTGGATAAACTCTAACTTCTCTCCTTGGCTTTCAAGCCCCAACACAATCTGGCTCCAACCCTCTTCTTTCACCTTCCAGCTCCAACACCAGGAGCAGGCCACACCAACCAGAACATACTCCTCTGTCGATACCAGCAGCACCCTCCTGCCTGTGGTGAATGCCCCGCTCAGCTTTCAAGACCCACTTCAAATGTTACCTCCTCTAGGAAGCCTTCCTTAGCTCCTCCAGGCATAGTAGCTCCCTCCTCTGTGCCCCAATTTCCCTCAGAGCATTTATCCATATTAAATTACTCGTATTAAAGCTCATATTAAATTGCGATTAGTGTATTTATCTGTATCATGAGTGGTGGAAATAGGGTACTTATAGCCCAGTGTGCCACAAGGGGGAAATTGCTATATAAATGTAAAATAGTATTTATCATGGTTTGTGTAGTGTGGTCTGGAAGTAAGAGTCCCAAACTTGGCTTTAAAAGACTCGGTTTCTTTTTCTTTTTTTTAATGATAGTCACAGAGAGAGAGAGAGAGAGAGAGGCAGAGACACAGGCAGAGGGAGAAGCAGGCTCCATGCACTGGGAGCCCGACGTGGGACTCGATCCCGGGTCTCCAGGATCACGCCCTGGGCCAAAGGCAGGCGCCAACCGCTGCGCCACCCAGGGATCCCAAAAGACTCAGTTTCAAGTTTACTCTCTTCTACCTAAAAGCAACAGCCCTGGACAAGTTACCTAGGTCTTCAGGACCTGAGTTTCCCTCTGTAAAATGAGTGCAATATCATTTACCTCCACCAGGTAAAGGACTCTCAGAGCAGTGCTGTGCAAATAAAAGTATAATGTGAGGAATAAATGAAATAAGGGTTTTGAAAGTGCCTAACAAAGTCCCTGGCATGCAGCAAGGGTGTGACACGTGTGAACTGAGCTGGAGCTTGGAGGAACTTGCAGGGCAGGACAACTAAGCCATGGGCCAGCTTTTATATCCAGGTTCCCCTCTGGCGATCCCTAGCTGGCTGCTGGATGGAGAAGAAGACCCCAAGGAAGAATGTGGCTTCTGAAAGAGATCCACAACAGGTGACAAGTGTAGGGCGCCTGGGTGGCTCAGTCAGTTAAGCATCTGCCTTTGGCTCAGGTCATGATTCCAGGGTCCTGGGATCGAGTCCCGCATCAGGCTCCCTGCTCAGTGGGGAGTCTGACTCTCCCTCTGTCTCTGCCTCCCTCTCTCTGTCTCTAATGAATAACTGAATAAAATCTTAGAAACACAAAACAAAAACGGGTGACAAATGTAGAGAGGCTCTCAGGCCCTACTGAGCCCAGGGTGAGCCAGCTCCAGGCTCCAGGTCCAGGTTATAATCCGAGGGAGGGATGAGGGCAGCCACACAGATGCAGCTGCTTATGCAACTTCCCCGGGGGCTAGGGGCTGAGAGCTGTCTTTCCTGAACCCCAGAAAACATCCCTCAAAGGCTAAGCAAAAGACCCTGCAAATAATCTTGTGGAGAGGAGATTATTATTTTATATATATTATTGGACGTTCTCTGGTTTAGGGAGTTATTGGACTTTCTTTCGTTTTCAATAACTAAAGAATGAAAAACTTTTGAAATTCAGAATGAGGATCATAAAATGGAGTCAGATAAATAGCACAAACCGGTTGGAGTAGACTTTAGGTTTGTGTACTGTCTGTGAAAGAATAAAAAAAGGAAGAAAGCGGGGCCTGGTGGCTCAGTTGGTTAAGCAGGTGCCTTTGGCTCAGGTCCTAATCCCAGAGTCTTGGGATAGAGCCCCATATCAGGCTCCCTGATCAGCGGGGAGTCTGCTTCTCCCTTTGCCCCTCACCCTGCGCATGTGCATTCTCTCTCACTTGCTCGCTGGCTCATTCAAATAAAAAAAGAAGGGAACCCCGGGTGGCACAGCGGTTTAGCGCCTGCCTTTGGCCCAGGGCGCGATCCTGGAGACCCGGGATCGAATCCCACGTCGGGCTCCCGGTGCATGGAGCCTGCTTCTCCCTCTGCCTGTGTCTCTGCCTCTCTCTCTCTCTCTGTATGACTATCATAAATAAATAAAAATTAAAAAAAAAACAAATAAAAAAAGAAAAGAAAGAAAGGAAAGGAAAGGAAAGGAAGGAAGGAAGGAAGGAAGGAAGGAAGGAAGGAAGGAAGGAAGGAAAAAGAAAGAAAGAAAGAAAGAAAGAAAGAAAGAAAGAAGAAAAGAAAAGAAAGAAAAGAAAAGAAAAGAAAAGAAAAGAAAAGAAAAGGAGACAGGAGAGCTGGCCAGGAGGGGGCCTGGGCAGTCTGTCCAAATGGGAGTCTGGGGCACCTCGGCTTCTTAAACCAATTGGGGCAAAGATAAGATGGAGGGAGGCAGGAGGAAAAGGAACTGAGGGGGTGAGACTTAGGGAGAGAAAGACAAGCAAAGCAGAAACTCAGGAGGGACCCGTCAGGGTGGTTGCACCAGTGCTAACAGGTGAAAAGGCTAGGGTGCAAGACACAGTAAGATGCTGGAATAAGATTGAGCTAGAGACCCAAGTTCTGGTCCCGGCCCTGACACAGGCTCCCTGTGTAACTCCAGGGAAATCACTCTCCCTCTCTGGCCCAAGTCCTGGGGTAAGCAGAGGTTGGGTGGAGAAGAGGGAGGCCTGCCTCCTCCGTCAGCAGGTGCTGAGGTTTCACACAGAAAGCCAAGGATGGGAAGCAGGAGATAGACCCACGGTGTCTGTAGATTTGACGCCAGCAGACCAGAGGCACTGCCTTTTGACTTTACAGACTCAAAACTTCCCCAAACTTCCTCAAGGAAGGCCTGGTACTGCCCTTGAACCCGGGATGGAAGATGAGTGCCAAAGGCAGAGGGAGAGCCCTACACAGACCAGCAGACTTGAACCGTGGCTCCCAAGGTTCGGGGCTGGGTCTCGGGCACCAGGGAGGCTTATGGGGATTAGAGCTGAGGATCTGGGGTGAGCCACCCCCTTCCCTCCACCCCTGATGGTCACCGCCATTCAGAGAACACTGATTCCAGGAATCATTACTGAGTGCCTACTGTGTGCCAAGTCCTCTGCTGTCTCAGAGGAGACGGTGACAAACACGACCGACCCACCATGTGTGAGCCCTCATGCCAGGCTCTGGGGGATGTGAGGCTATGGCAACAGTTGCGGGGCTCTCCACCATTCCCTTCAGACCCACATTGTAAACCTGCAGCCCTCCTGCCCATGAATTCCTGCTGGGCTGCACCCCCACCTCGAAGGCCTCTGAGTTCTTTCGGAGAGGGCTCAGGGCTGTCTCCCTAACCCACACCAAGGCACCCAGACCCTAAAGCAGAAATGCTCAAGCCCAAAGTACCCCATGGGTTCCTCACCCTCAGGCTCCAGCCGCTTTCCCCTCAGCTACACAGCGTCAAACAGGGCAGGGGGCTGGACATGACCCCAGCCCATCATATGGTTCACGTGCCACCTCCAACCTTCATGTGCCACAAAACACCCTCCCCCCTCAGAAACACACTCAAACCACACCCTTTGCCTATCAGCTCAGGCTAAGAAACACCTGAAAGGACCCAGCAGCCACCAGTCCCGCAAACTCTGCTCCAGATTTGGGTCCATCTGGACACCCTGTTGCAGAAAGATGAAACTGACCTGGTACTTCCTCTGGAGAAGAATCCAACCTAACAGAGAGGATGAGACTAAAGTAATGTGAATATCTGGAGGAAGGTGCTGAGCGCCATAAATTAGTGCCTGATGAAGGGTCATGGGGTTTAACAGAGGAAGACCTTACTCTCATCTGAGAAAATCAGGAGCCAGCTCCATGGGGACACAGTAACCCAGGGGCATAAAAAAAATGGGGGGAAAATTAAAATGTGAATAAGGCTTTTGAAGAAGAGGGAGTAAGATAAGCAAAAGCCATGATATGGAGGATGTTGGGTGTCACTGGCAAAAGTGAGAGACGGGTATTGCCGCTCCCCGACCTACGTCCATGGCAAATGTTACTAATGGATTACAGCACTTTTCCAGGAAGCCATGGGTCATATTGGTGAGGCAGAGATGGGGACACATGGAGCCTCTTTGTTACTCTGTCTGCAGAAGAATGACAGGACCAAGTGCATCTGAGAAAGCAGAGGGGCAGGTTGAGACCGGTCATAGAAGGTCATCCAAGCTGCCACCCATCCCATGTTGGCAGTTTCTTCCTTTCAGAAATGTCCTGTCCTCTGTCAGGTACCTCTAGGAAGGGCGGCATTGGTAACTCACATGGAGGTATTTATAATTCAGTGCTATGGGGGCTCCTAAGTGTTAACTAATCTAGCTTTTCAAAATGTGGTCCACTATCTTGAGTTGCTGGTTAAAATGCAGATTCCTGGATCCTGGCACCAGAAATTCCTATTTGGTGGGACCGGTGAACGTTTTGCACTTGCACGTACAAACAAGTCCCCTTGTCCTGCAGATGATAAACTTGGAATCCAGAGTTCTTACCAGTTTTCCCTAAAGACACACTGTGTTAGTTACCTACTGCTGTGTAACAAATCACCCCACACTCAGTGATTTAAAGCGACCACCATGTGATGGTCTCCCACAGTTGTGGGGGTCAACAAGAGGCAGCTGGGCAGCTCCACTGCTCTCACCGGTGGCCTCTCCAGAGGTGGCAGTCACCTGGGGCCTCAGCAGGGATGGATGGAAGGTGGGGCTCAGCCAGGATGCTGGGACAACTGGGACTCTCCCTCATGTGGCCTCTCTGCCATACCCCAGAGCAGAGGATAGTAATGTACTTCGAATGCCACCAGTCTCTACATCAGGGTATAAAAGTGAACTTCTAATATGGCAGCTCAGGGCTCCCCAAGGCAGAAACTTCCAGGCCTCTGGAAGTCTGAGTTCTGAACCTGGCACGGCACCCCTTCTACTGCACTCTGGTGATTGAAGTGAGTCATAGGGCAAGCCCAGACTTAGTATAGGATAAGAAGAGGCAAGGGCTTAAATGTTCAGGGCCATGACTTAATTGGGGGTCACCTCTGGATGACTACCCACCAAAAGCTGGCAAATTACCAAGTATAAGATACATGGCCAGAAACCAACGTCTTATAAGGGCCAGATTGTGAGCATTGCTTTGGTTCTCCCATGTTATGTAGAATTCTATTATTGTTACTACCAATTATAACACAAAAAGCAAAGCTTTGCCATTTTTCAGCTGTTTTACAGCTATCGCCTCATTTTAGCTTCCTACTGTATCAGCCAGTGCTTCTCAAATTATCTGGGTGAAGGGCCACTTTTATTATTATAACTTCAATTTGCTGAACACTGATGCTTTTATAAAATTCAATAGAAATTAATTACTAGGGAAATGGAATGAAAAATAGGCATCTACAATGTAAGCACCAATTTTTCTTACTATGAGTTATCAGACATAAAATCACTGGCTCCGATTTCGGTGACTATTTCTAAATGCTTACTCTCAACTTCTATACATATCCTGTTGGGAAGAGGGGACTGGCGATGGGCCACCCTTTAAGTAGCAAGGTACTAGGCAAGAAAACGAAGCAAATCCCAGCAAAACTAAGCCCCCCACCCCCCGGGTGTTCTGACTCCAAATCAAACTCTGAGTCACTAGGGATCTTGGCTCAATCCTCTTGGTGTAGAGTTAAAAAACAAAAACAAACAAACCAGAGGCCCAGAGAGGGAAAGCACCATGCTCCAAGCCTCTAGTAACTCAGTGGTCAAGTGGAGGCTGGCACCAGATGCCCATGCCTCTGCCTAGAGCAGTTTCCCCACCCACAGATACTCTATCTGAATTGTCCAGGGCCCAGGATGCCCAAGGACTGAGTCATACAGGAATCTGGGGAGGTATTTTTGACAGGGGGTGGCTGCTGGCCTTCTCCGAACCCTCCGGCAACGCCTGGTCCTGCTGTCCAGCACCCTTCCCCACCCTCTGGGAGCCTGCGGGGGCTGCGGGGGCTGATTCTGTTTAATCAACCGGCTCTCTTGCTATTCCAAAAATAAATATGCCAGAGAAGGGGACACCAACTGAATGAGCAGCCACATTCACCCTTCCCACCCCTTACCCTCCCACCAATTGCACACCAAGCCCTGAGGCTCTGCCATGGGTCCAGCTCCCGTCCCACCACCCTCCCAGAAAAAGTCATCTTCCCTCCAGACAAATTAAGAAATGAAATCACTGTGTGCTTTTGATATACTGCCGTGGTGGCCTAAGACCTGCCTGAGCCGGGTCTTAAAAATATCTCCCCAAAGTAGGCACTGTGACCAAAGCTGTCCCAGTGCTCAGTCCGGGTTGGGGGAACAGCTGGGCCTGCCAGCACAGCCCATCCCTCTGAGAGCACATCTTCCGATTCCCAGAAAACGAAGCCGTCGCCCGATGCACGGTGCCCAAAGGAAATTAGGGGGAATAATTCAAATGTCAGCGCCGATGTCTTTTGCGAAGAAATACTCATTAAAAGACACGGCAGAGAGGTCCTTGGGAGTGGGATTATTATTGTAAACAGAAAATGAGGGAAAAGAGGACTCATCAGCGCAGGCTGAGGTGTGCGTGAACGCACACACAATTATGCCGAGGGAAGCTGCAGAATTAATGTACCAGGATCTGGCGTGTCAACAGATTTTCTGAGATGTATTTTCATAGGTACTTGAGAATAACTGAACCAAGAATTCCTGTCACTGAGCTCCTACCATGTGCCAGGCGCTGTGCTGAGCACTGCCACGGAGTGGGTGCTGAATAAATCTGTGTTTGAAGGGATGGAGGGAAGGATGCATGGATGTCTATGGATGGATGGGTAGATCTTTGGATTGATGGATGGAGGGACGGATGATGAGAGATTGGATGGGTGGGTGAATAGAGGGTGCAGGGTGAATGGATGATTATTTCTATTTCTCAGAACAAGGTTTTAAGAAATAGCAAATCCATTTTACAGATGAAGTGAAGCTCAAAGAGGTAAGTCATCTGCCAAAGTCACTCATCAGAGCAGCGCCTGCACTGGTGCGCAAGGCCACCTTTGGGGCTCTAACGTCCTCTTGGGGACAACATTCTGTAACAACCACCAACAACAGTTACCGGTTGTTATTAATCAGCTGTTCTGGGCCGGGCAGTGTTCTAGGCATTCAGAACTTATTTATTTAACTTATTTAATCCTCCAACAAACTTTATGAGATGACTCCAGGAAGCTGAGGCACAGAAAAGCTCAGTCCACCTGCTGACGGTTACAGAGCCAATAAGCAGGGGGGCTGGACCCCAGCCTCAGCAGTGGGACTTCACACAGGGCTCTTTCCCACCCGGCCGCCTCTCAGAGGCCAGACACAAATAATCAAATGCGTTGAAGTCAGAGTACGTGGGACTAAATGAACAAAGCGGGCTGGGCTACAGAGGAGCAGGGCCGGTGGCTGGAAACAAAGGGGTGGGAGCCCTGCCTGGGGGCAGGTGTCTCGGTGGACAAGGACTGGACCTTAGATGCTGCAAAGCCAGCATCCGCCTCCAGGTCTGACCGTGGCTGGGCTGGTGTGGACAGCTTAGATTAGAATCAGTCTGGGCCCTGCCTCCCACCTCTGGGCCGCCTGCCCTGAGAGGCGGGGAGACACCATCCTGAGAACAGCCACAAGAAGGGCAGGGAGGCCACAGGCGCTAAGTAGGAGAGTGCAGGAGGGAGGAAGCGCCTGCTGGGACCAGGGCTGGGGGGCACGCCTCTGCCCTAATAGCTCCTTCTGCTGGCAGAGTTCCTGGGGCTGCACCATGCTCCAGAAGCCAGCCTGGGTGCTAAGAGGCATCAATCAGGCTGGGGTGCGGCCGTGGTGGAGGAGGGGCAGGCTGCAGAGGTCAGAACTCCTCCATCGACAGGACCCAGGCCCTAGGGATCTAACTGAACCTCAAGAACCACTACGGGTGTACCCAGGTCAGGGTCAAGATGGTTCCCCAGCCCTATCCTCTCCAGCTTCTTCAATTTGAAAGCTCCCCCAAGAAACGGCAACTCTGAATTTTTGCCCCATCTAAACCAAATAGAGAAGATACCAGCCCTTTCCATCCACTGTCCACAGCCATGAGATGTTCCTCAACCAACCTGGGCCTTCTTTTCCAAATGTCCAGCACACCAGTTTTCCATTTCTTCTTCCAAACCTCACTGTCCACCGAATTCCCAGCCCATCACCGCCTCCTGGAAGCCCTCTAGGAATAAATACCATCTTTCTGAGATGAGGACCATATTTATATTCTTCCCTCCAGCCCTGGCCTTCCATCCAGGGGAACTTTAAGAGGTTAAATGACCTCTGCTGAACCCCAGCGGAGAAAGCTGGAGGCCGAGATTTACAGGAGTCCTGGAAGGCGCTCCTGACTCCCTGAGTCAGCTTTTCACATCACCCAAAATCCCAGGTTGTCAACTTTGCTTCCCATAAACATATCACCCCCTGGGGGAGACCTCATCCCCTGCTGCCTCCAGGAGGATCCAGGGATCTGGGGCATGGGGCAGGAGCTCAGTCTAGTCATGGGACGAAAACAGGACGCCCCATTGTACCTACAACATGATTAGGTCCACTCTCTCCCCCTCAAAAAAGTTACCCTGGAAAGAAAAGCACCAAAGCAATGACACTGTTAGTATTAGAGAAATATAAATTGGAGATACTTTTGTTTTATTTTTACTATTTCCTGAATTTTCTGCAACGTGGCTGTCATTTTATAATGAAAAGTAATCTGAAAAGTAATTCTGTGGCCAATTGAGAGGACCTCCTTCCCCCAACAAAAGCAGGGAAGGGGCTGCCCCTGAAAGAGTGGTGTTTAAGATCTGGCCCCACCAGGCCCCACAGGTGACCCCTCCCACCACAGTCTGATGATTTTGAGCCTTCATTCAGCCAGCTTTTATTAAAATGGCCCAGGAGCACGGAAGATGGTCATGTTCCCATTTTACAGACATGACAACTAAGGCTTAGTGGTGCTAAAGGACGTTGCAGACAAGAAAGCAGCTATGATGCTGTTTAATGCATAGTGAGGGCTCAAGAAAGGTCAGTTAAATGACTTGGCTGAGAGTAACCTTTTTTTTTTTTCGAGTTTACTGATTATTTTTTCCCACTTCCCAAATGAGGCCTCAGCCACCTTTGCAGTGGAACGTGTGAACCGGATTCTGTGAGCGCCCATGCTCCCTCCAGCTGCAAGGTGGGCCGGTGGGGGAACAGAGAGAGGAAAGTCTGAGGTCGCCGCAGGACTAGGGTGCTTGGGGCCTGCTCAGCCTTCTTCGGTACCAGACACCTTTACTAGCCAGGACAGCACGGCCCTCACTTTGCCTCATGCCAGATCCCACAACAGCTCCCAGCCCTGCGCACCTCTCTAACCCGCCACCAGCACCCCAAACCAGCCTGGCACCATGTCCCACCTGGACTATTGCCGCAGCTCCCTACTGGACCCCACCTGCGTCCTCTCTCCCGGCCTCCACCGGCCCAATCAGCTGCTCAAAATTCAGAGGAGAGAGCAGAGAACAGAATGGTGGTTGCCAGAGGCGGGGGTGGGTGGTGAGTGAAGGGGGTCAGAAGGAACCAACCTCCAGTTATAAAATAAATAAGTCACAGGGACGTAGGTTCCAGCACAGTGACTATACTTCACAATAATACTGTGTGACACATGTGAAAGGTGCTAAGAGAGCAGAACTCAAAAGTTTTCATCACACACACAATTTTGTCACCTATGTGTGGTGACGGACGGTAACTACACTTAGTGGGTGATCACCTCCCAAATATACAGACAATCATTATATTGAAAATGATATGATGTTATATTATCAATTATACTTCAATAAAAAAAAAAAATCAGGGCACCTGGGTGGCTTAGTGGTTGAGCATCTGCCTTCGGCCCAGGGTGTGATCCTGGGGTCCTGGGATCAAGTCCCGCATCAGGCTCCCTGCAAGGAGCCTGCTTCTCCATCTGCCTGTGTCTCTGCCTCTCTCTGTGTGTCTCTCATAATAAATAAATAAATAACCTCTAAAAAAAAATCAGCTCAGATCTGGTCAATCCAGTGTGCAAAAGCCTTCAGAGACTGCTCCTCCCAGTGACTGTCTGGCCAGGCCTCTCTGGCCTCACTCTGGCCACTCTGGGCTTGCACTTGGCCTTCCGGAAGCACCTGCATCGGCGGAGGGCACACGCTGTCCATCCCATTGGGTCCTAGGAGTGCCCAGTATGCTTCTTCAGCCACGGGCCTCCCTCCACCTGGCTATCTTCAGGATCAGCCTAGCTAGAGGCCTCTTTCTTACCCCCAGGATGACTAGGACCGGATCGTAAAAGAACAGAATTTAAGAACCATGCCTCTAGGCCTGCCTCTTACTTTGGCTTTAAGCAAGTCACTCAACATCCCGAGGCCTGTTTCTCCACCCACAGGACAAGGGGATGGACCAGCTCGTGTGCCTCACTGCTCTAGGGCAGCCCTGGCATCACCCTGGAGCTTGTCAGGGATGCAGTCTTGGGCCTCACCCCGGCTGGGCTGGGTCAGAATCCCTGGCGGTGGGGCCCAGCCGTCGGGTGAGACAAGCCCCCCACTCCCCGCCCAGAGGGTGATGCTGGCCCACAGAAGCGCAGAAGTGGGTGGATGTTGTGACCTAAGGCCTTGTCCTTCCCGCCCCCGCAGGTGGATTTCGAAGACGTGATCGCAGAGCCTGTGGGCACGTACAGTTTTGACGGCGTGTGGAAAGTGAGCTACACCACCTTCACCGTCTCCAAGTACTGGTGCTACCGCCTGCTGTCCACGCTGCTGGGGGTCCCGCTGGCCCTGCTCTGGGGCTTCCTGTTCGCCTGCATCTCTTTCTGCCACATCTGGGCGGTGGTGCCATGCATTAAGAGCTACCTGATTGAGATCCAGTGCATCAGCCACATCTACTCCCTCTGCATCCGTACCTTCTGCAACCCGCTCTTTGCCGCCCTGGGCCAGATCTGCAGCAACATCAAGGTGATGCTGCGGAAGGAAGTGTAAAGCCAGGTGGGGGTGAGGGGGGTGGCCGGGCAGGGGGAGTCAGGCCAGGCTGGCCCCCCACGGCACTGCTCCATGGGCCTGCTGGTGAGCGCTTGCTCTTTAGGGACTGCTATTTCCCCCCCAAGACACACAGTTTAGGGAAGCAAGCAAGAAAAGAGCCCTGCCACAGAAGCACAGTGGCCCTTCACTCTGCCCCCTGCCCCACCTAGATGCCTCCGTGACCGGGCATGAGGAACGATAATTTGCTAAGAGGCAGCTACTGCAAGTCTTTGCATTCACTTGTACTGTAACAGCATAAACCAGCACTCGGTTCCCACCTGGGGTCAACCCATCCGTGCATGCCGCCCGGGAAAGCTACCAGTGACTCTTGGCATTAGAAGGGTGGCTCCAATAAACGGTTTCGGTTGCATTTCGGGAATGCTGTGTTTTCTGTGTGTCCATAAGGTAGGTGCATGCCCTGATGAGCTTCAAAAATACAGTTTGCTGCCCTAAGAAACAAGTGGAGCAAGCTGGTTGGCCCTCCTCTGGGCCAAATTCAAGAATCAGAACAGAGTTCGGTTTCTCTTGGGCTTCTTCTTTGCTGGGTATCTGCTCCCCCATGTTACTTAGGGGATTATTTCCCTGGGCTGGCCAGCAGTCACCAACAGGAGAAAGTGGCCCGTGGGCCAGAAGGGGCAAGAGTCCCTCCCTGGGCACCAGCGAGGGCAGGGCCTGGGTTCAAAACTCTCTGAACCTCCCCTTTGACTCCACAGATACCAAGGCCCTGACACTGCTGCTTGGTATGTGTACACCTTCAGCCTTCAGAGATGTGATGAGGGCATATGGCCCAATCTGTGCAGGTGTGGACTCACTACATAAAAAACAATAGCAAGGGCATGTCCCACCTCTTCTTCACCTAACCCCACTGGGGAGACAAGAACCAGCAATCTTACATTCTTTACAGATACTTTCCCAAGAGTGTTATCCAGAACTTAGTCCTCAGAAAAAAAGAGGGGTGGCTTTTGTGATTAAATTTGTTTGGAAAATGCTCTATATTTCTCTCAGAGATTTTCAATAGACAGCAGTACATTAAAGATTCTGACAAGTTCTGCAGGAAAGAAAACTGTTCAGGGCAACGTCTTCCAATCCCACTTGACCTTTTTTTCCCCCCATGTAATACTTACTTTCGTCTCATAAAATTATGGTTCCGCAGCAGGTTTTCAGAGGCATCGCCTCATTGGTGCCTGGCCATGAACCCAAGGAGTACTGGGGGGCAGTGTCGTGGAGCAGATTGGGAGATAGGGCACAGGCAGCCTCAGTTCTGGTCCTGTCTCTCCTCCTAGTTGCCTTCTCTGGCCTCAATTTTACCATCCATAAAACGATCTCTAATGTCCATCTCAGCCTTAAAATTTACTCATTTTTGTTTTTTCTAGTATCTTATTATGCAATTTTCAAACACAGGAAGGAAGTTGGAAGGGTCGGCCGTGAACACCTGAATGCACACCATCCAGGCTCGACATTGCCCATTTTACTGCTCCTGCTTTGTCACATCTCTCTCCATCCACCAACCTCAGCTTTCTTTACACACTTTTATTTTTTATGCATTTTAAAATAAGCTGCAGATACCCATATTTTTGCTACTAAACACTGCAGCTGTCATCCTTTAGCTTAGCCCAGGGAGGTCTAGCCATCACTAGAGCACAGCAGCTCCAGCCCACCTGTCTCTGTTCTGTGCTGGGGCTCTGTACATTCTCAGGTGGACCCTGTGGGCCCGGGCTCCTCCTGCTGGAAAGGTTTGGAGGCGGCATTATTTACATCCTCCTCGAAGGGGCTGCCCTTCAAACATCTCTTGAGGTCAATAGGTCCCAAGACTTGGAATCTTGGGTTCTGCAGAGATTTTTCACCACTTTGGCACTTTCTATAACCTGATTTGACTTAAACTCCAATTTTCCAAGCTTGTTCTCTTTCTTGAGGGGCAGATTACAGCAGGTACTCATTTACCCATGAAGTTCCCAGAACTGGAGAAAGGACACACATTTAAGATGCATAAGGAGTTCTGTGTCTTCCAGGAATCTCCTTGAGAAATAGCAGAACAGCATGCTGAGGGCATAATGGGAAGAGGCCAGAGCAAGGAGGTGGAGTGTCTCTCTCTCTCTCTCTCTCTCTCTCTCTCTCTCTCTCTCACATGCTACATTCAGCTTATCAGGGATTCTTGCTCAAAAGGCAGGTTGAAGGTCCCAGCTCCAAAGTGTGAGTCAGTGGAGCCCAGGAAAAACACGAACCCATTTGTGGTTCTGCAGGTGGCCCCCTTATCTCACTGGAAGAAATAAGTGGTAGGGTCCCTTGGAGGTGATGATCTAAAATCCTATTCTCTCCAGAGTTAGACAGTGGCACACAGTGGGTGTGGTATATCACACAAGAGGTCTGTGCCTGGGACTTACAGCATCTTCCGACAAAACTCTTGACAAATCATGACCGCAAACAATGGGACCGGGTCCCCCTACCCCCACCCCAGCCACACGGCTGGGGTCCTTCTGTCATAGGCAGAGAACTCTGCAGCCCTGCAGGGGAATCCAAGCCCACCAGCCACCAGGCATGATCACCATTTTAGGGAGGGAGAAAGAGGGCAAAGCAATGTATGGGGGGAAAAATGTTTATACAGTGCACCTTTTATAAAGCAGTTAATGAAGCAGACATCTTGCTCTTGGCCACATCAGGCACCGGCTAGCACAGTCCATGAGGGTACCAGAGAAAGTCACTGCAGTAGGACAAAACTGAGGAATTCACATTTTGCATCTAGTGGTGTTTCACTGCACTCGAATAGAAAAGGTTAAGCACTTTCGAAACCAGGATATTTGTAAAGGGTGACCTTGTGCAGCTGTAGCCCACAGATCCATCCAAAAAGGAGCACAGATTGTATGACAGATTATGTCTTTCAGGGCCTAAGGAAATGAGGCTCAGAGCCTTCGAGTGTTCACATTTCACTTTTGACCATCAGAATAATGAAACATTGCAGAAGAAAACCTACATGCTCCAATTTATTGGCAGCTCCAGCCATGTGTTTGGTTTGCAGACGGGTCTGACGCGGTGGGAGAAGGTGTATGCAGACCTCGGGGTGGGGTGTCTGGGGAAGGAGGGCAGAGACAACCGAGCTCAGGACTCGGTTCGAGAAAGACTGAGAGGGTGAAGATAGTCTCTAGCACAAGATTGGGAGGGGAGGGGTGCAGAACCATGGGTGCTGCTGAAACCGAATGCCACTGATCTGCTGTGCCCGTGGCCCCCAGTGGCTTCTGTTAGCTGCTAGGGCAGCAACTTCCCCGGGAACAGCAGAGACTAGGGCAACTCTGGCTGGTGAGCAGGGAGGCTCAACTGCCAACAGACCCCATCATGGCTGCATCTGCACCCAGAGTGCCCCCGTGGTCCTATACATGGTCACGAAGACCCCAAATCAGCATCCTGTTAGCCTCCCAAAGAGCGAGGACTACCTGGTATTCACAGTGTCCAGTTAGTACTGAAGATCTTGTATTAAATGGTACGAGTCTGAATACTGGCATTCCAGGGCATGCCTCTCTGCTCCCTGAACATCTAAACCATGCTAGCTTCTTCTACTATGTGCAAGAATGTTGTGTTGTGTTGTGTGCACACGCAGTGTGGAGGGAGAAGAGGACAGAGCATATAGAAAGTGAATCTGTGGCTTTTGGGAAGTGCTTTTGCTTGTAACACAGTGAGTCACAAAAATATGTATAGACATTTTTTTTTTAAGTGCACTAAAGAACCAATGAGTTGGCCACTCCCCATCGAAAAACCTCTGATCTAGAACATCGTGTATTAAACAACCAAAGGTATTTCTTGGGCACAGTCATATCCTTCCTCAGGGCTGACAGGACACTTGAGAATGTGTTTACCAGGTGAGTAAAACCTTTGAGACCTTCGGTGAAATGCCCTTCTAAATAAAACACAACAGTCTGCAGCCCAAGACATCACTTGTGCCGGTACTAGAGCAGGATGGGAGTATTACCACTGCTGGTAGCTTTGGCCAAACTGGAAACACCATCTCTTGCAGAAAAACTGAGTAACTGTTCCTCCTACATGGTAAGTCACAGAAATAGAAGAAGCTCAGGGAGATTCTAAGGAATTCATCCTTCCAGCCGGTCGTCTCCGAATTTGGTTGGTAAACATTTGTTTTTGTGAACTTCTTTTAAATGTTCAATTCGGTGGTTTTCACATATTCTAAACACTCACATACCATCATCACTAATTCTAGAAAATTGTCATCACCTCCCCCAAGAAATCCAGCATTTATTAGCATTCCCTCTCCATTCAGCCCAACTTCCAGCCCCTGGCAACCATGGTCCTCTAACCTGCCCTATAGATTTGCCTGTTCTGGACAGTTCACAAAAACGGACCCATCCAGTATGTGGCTTTCTGCAATGGCTTCTTTCACTCGGCAAAATGTTTTCAAGGTTCATCCGTGTTGTAGAGAGTGACAGGACTCATTCCTTTATAGCCAAATAATATGTCACCATACAGAGAGACCATATTTGTCCATTCATCTGTTGATAGACATCTGGGTTATTTCCATCGGAGGCTATTATAAATGAAGGTGCTATGAACATTTATGTGCAATTTTTTTGTATTTGTATAGGCTCTCGCTTCTCTTGAGTAAATACCTAGGAGAGGCATTTCTGGCTCATATGGTAATTCTATGTTTAACTTTTTGAAGAACAGCCAAAGTATTTTCCAAGTGGCTGGACCATTTTCTATTCCCACAAGCAGTGTATGAGAGTTCCAGTTACTCTACATCCTTGCCAGCACCTGTTATTGCCCATCTTTTTGATTACGGCCATCTTAGTGGGCGCAAAGTGGCATTTCGCTGTGGCTTTAATATGCATTTTCCTAATGAACAATAACATTGAGCATCTTTTCATGGGCTTATTGGCCGTTTTTATGTCTTCCTTGGAGAGGATATAAAAATAGGTCTATTTATTTGTTTATTCAAATATTTTGCCCCTTTAAAAATCGGCTTTTTATTCTTAAGTGTTAAGAGTTCTTGATATATTCTGGATCTGAGTACGTGATTCACAAATATTTTCTTCCATTCTGTGAGGTGTCTTTTCACTTTCTTGACAGTGGCCTTTGAAGCACAGAAGTTCTGTACCCCATTTTGATGAGGTTAATTTACCTACTTTTCCTTTGCTTATGCTTTTGGGAATCATATGTGAGAAATCACTGCCTAATCCAAGGTCACAACGATTTATGCCTATGTTTTCTTCTAACAGTTTTATAGTTTTAGCTCTTACATTTAGGGCTCGAAGCATTTTGAGTTAGTTTTTATACAGCGTGAGGTAGGAGTCCAACTTCATTCTTTTTTTTTTTATTGAAGTATAGTTGACATACAATGTTATATTAGTTTCAGATGTACAACATAGAATTCCAACAATCCCATACATTGCTCAATGCTCACCATGGTAACTGCAGTCACATAACAATGTTATCACAATATCATTGACTATATTTCTTGTGCTATACTTTTTATCACTGTGACTTATTTGTCTTATAATTGGAAGTTTGTACCTCTTAATTCCCTTCACCAACTTCATCCTTTGGCATGTGGATATCCAGTTTTCCCAGCACCATTTGTTGAGCGGACTGTCTCCCCTATTGAATTCTCTTGCCACACTTGTCAAAAATCAATTGGCCATAAACATGAGAGTTTATAACTGCACTTTCCATTCTATTCCACTGGCCCATCCCATTGATCTTTATGTCTATCCTTACGCCAGTACCACACTCTTTTGATTATCATGGATTTGTAGTAAATTTTGAAACCAGGAAGTATGAATCCACCAACTTTGTTCTTTTTCAAAAGATCATTTGGCTATTCTGGGGCCCTTGCATTTCTGTGTGAATTTTAGGTTATCAATTTGTGCAAAGAGGCCAACTAGGAGTTTGATAAGAGACTGCATTGAACCTGTAGATCATTTTGGATAGTATTGTCTTCTTAACAATTTAAGTCTCTGATCCACGAACATAGGATATCTTTCCATTTATTTAAGTCTTCTTCAATTTCTTTCAATAATATTTTGTAGTTATCAGGGTATAAGTCTTATACTTCTGTTGTTAAATTTATTCTTATTTTATTCTTTCTTATACCAGTATAAATGGGAAGATTCCTTAATTTCATTTTCATATTGTTAATTGTTAGTATAAAGAAATACAACTGTTTTTTTGCAAATTGACTTTGTACCCTGCAACCTCAATGAATTCATTTATTACTTCTAACAGGTTTGTATATATGCATGAACTCCTTAGAATTGTCTACATACAAAATCATGCCATCTGCAAAGGGTTTTACTTCCTCTTTTCCAATTTGGATGCCTTTTGTTTCTTTTTCTTTCCTAACTGCTTCATGTAAATATTAGCTTCTTAAACATTTTTAACACAAGTTTTAATTGGCTGCCTATGCCAAATGGTTTCATAAAGGAATCCTCTGTTCCCAGGGCCACCTTCTGACATGCTGGTGCCCAAGGATGCTAGAATGGGTCCATGCAAAAGTAAAAGCACTCTGAAGTCAGGCAGGAGGACATTAGCACCACCCTCCACATCTGAGGTCCCATTCCTGCTCCTTATTCTGAGCTTAGAACACTAGGCTTCCACACCCAGGGTGTTACCAATCCTATACTTACCACTTTTCACAAGATCCCAAAATAAAGGAGTAAAAAGATACTGGAGTGAAATGATAGGTCCAGGAGAAAAAAAGAAGAAAAAAAACAAAAACAAAAACATCTACCAGCCAGGGACAGCAGTAGGGGCAGGGTAAATAAACATCTATAGGACGCCAGAGGAGATCCAGGGGTTGTCTGATGGCTGAGTCCCCCATCATCTTCTACCATGGAGACTATTTTCCTACCCGGGTCAGGATTTTATCCCACTCAAGCTACCCCAAGGTGCAGAAGAGTGCAAACTGAAAGGTACCTTATACACACACACACGCACACAGCCACCAAGGGGCGGACTGTCTAGGTTGGCACAACCTAAGCCCTTGGAGGCAGTCCTGGCCCAGCCTGGTCACACTGTGGATGGCTGCGAGGAACTCCTCTGGCTGGAGCTGTGGTGGCTCAGGACAAAGGTGGATGAGTTGCTCTTTTTGCTGACGCTGGTCTCTCCTGGACGGTTCCCCTTCAGGTAGCTGGAGGAGCAGCAGAGGAAGCGCTGTACAAGTTCATGGAAGAGGTGGCCCGTGAAGAGCATGTAGATCCAAGGGTTACAGCAGCTGTTGAGGCTGGCCAGGAGCATGGCTATGATGAAAGCCGAGGCTGAAGGGAGGGTAGGGGTGCAAGGAGAAAGGAGAACAGGCCATCACTACTGGAGGAGTCACCCTCATTTCCTGAGAATGGCCTTTCCCAGGTACCAGGGGCTGAGTCACAAGATGGAGAACTAGAGAGACAAAGTCTGTCTGCCTTCCATATTGTGGCTCTGGGCGTGCACTCAGCCTGCCCCCCCCCCCGCCCACCTCCCAGCCTTGCCAGGCTCAGCCTAGCCCTAGAATGCTCCCCATCCCGTCTGTCATCAAAAGCATACCCGCCGAGAGCTTCCATCAGCAGGGGCTGCACTCGTCCCGGCCACCTGTTCATTCATAACTCACTCAGCAAGGATCCAGTGCCTATGCCTTGGAGTGCCCAAGAGCACAGAGTCCGGAAGCTGCCAGGCCTGGTTTGTAGCCTAGTTCTGCCAGCAACAAATTACTTTAGTTCCCCAAGAGACTGCTGTTTGCTAATCTTTCAGCAGGGATAACAAGGCTATCCAAACCTCACGAGAATACTGCAAGGATTTTTTTTAAAATGCCTGGCACTCGGTAAGTGCTCAGTACATGGTGGCTGCTATCGTGACTGTGTGCCACACACCCGGCAAGGCACCAGGGACACAAAAATAAAATGAGTAGCTCCATGAGGTGGGCACTGTGCGGGCACCGTGGGGTAGGGAACACCAAGGAGGAGTGCAAATCTGAGCAAATCATGGCCAGCCCCACAGACACCGGCATTTGAGTTGATCCCTGAAGGATGCTTATGAGTTTTCCAGGCAGAGAGGGAGGAAGGGTGCTCGAGGCAGAAGGAATTGCACAGGAAAAGGCACGGTGGCAAGAAAGAGCTGCTATTTTCGCAGTTGAGAACACTGACAGTTCTGTACCCCTAAGAGCACTGCTTCAAGAGCACGACAAATAAGACTTACACAGGAAAAAAAAAGTTTACCTTGAAATTATTTGAGGAACCGTGCAAAAGCTATTACACTGAGCATTTATTGTGTTTCAGGCAAAATTAAAGATCAACTTCAAGACTTTGCTTGTCACGAGTTCAAGCTTCAAAAGGAAAGAAAAATTTCAAATCCTGGGGTGCCTGGCTGGCTCAGTCGGTAGAGCACATGACTCTTGATCGTGGTGTCATGAGTTCAAGCCTCACACTGGGTGTCAACCTTACTTTAAAAAAAAAAAAAAGCAAGCAAGCAAAGAAAAACTCCTAATTCTATATACCTCCGGGTTTCAGAAGGAGGGAAAAAAATCTAAGTTCCTTGCAATGGACTTCAATCTGACCAACTGTAGCCATCTCCTACCATGGAAGAGAATGAGGAATCCCTCTAAAAATCCGCAAGGAAAACAATGTACCCGAGACAGCTGCTCTCAGCCACATCCTTATGAGTGAAGGCACCTGCAAGAAGGCTTGGAAAATCTTCTAGTCTTTGGTCTTGTCTACAAAAAGTTTTCAAAAAATAACTCCAGAATTCTGGGGTGTCTGGCTGGCTTGGAGTGGCATGTGACTTGATTTTTGAGCCCAACATCGGGTGCAGAGATTACTTAAATTAACAAATAAAAACTTAAAAATTAACAAATAACTCCAGAATTCAAGAGCTAAATCCAAGAAAGGATTTTTCACAGGGACAGTGGAGCCACAAGATCTAGAAGCCACCACAGATGAAGGCATGGAGATATTTGTCAGCAAAGTCACCAAGCACCAAAGGGAGAACGATGTTGGTTTGCAAGACAAACGTTTGGTTCTCAAAGTGGGATCCTTGGATCACCTGGGGACTTGTTAGAAATGTAAATTCTCAGGCCCTGCCCTAGACCTACTGGACCAGACCCCTGGGGGTGAGGTTCACCAGTGTGTTGTAAACAGCCATCCAGAGGGTTCTGACACACACAGAAGTGTGAGAACCACTGGTCTAATTATTTGGTGCACCTATTGGCACAAAAGCAAACCACAATGGATAAAACCAAAAGTCTTGCAAAAGAGAATATTTAGGAAAGCAAAGGAGGAGCATCTAATCCTTGAACTAAAATAGTAAAGAACAAGAGAGTGGAGGGACGCCTGGGTGGCTCAGTGGTTGAGCATCTGCCTTTGGCCCAGGGCATGATCCCGGGATGTGGGGATTGAGTCTCACATCGAACTTCCCACAAGGAGCCTGCGTCTCCCTCTGCCTATGTCTCTGCCTCTCTCATGAAATAAATAAATAAAATCTTTTTTTAAAAAAAAATAGGAAAGTGGGAAACTGGAGGGGGAAAAAAAAGGCCTGTTCTACTCACTTTCTATAGAAGAGAAGAAAAAAAAATATATATATATATATATGATTTGGATGGCTAAGAAGATGAATTTAAATGTAGCAATTCAAGCAGCCTGGGTGGCTCAGCAGTTTAGGGCTACCTTCAGCCCAGGGTGTGATCCTGGAGACCCGGGATCAAGTCCCACGTCAGGCTCCCTGCATGGAGCCTGCCTCTCTCTGCCTGTGTCTCTGCCTCTGTGTGTGTGTGTGTGTCTCTCATGAATAAATAAACAAAATCTTTTTAAAAAAATGTAGAAATTTTTTTCTGAGAAATCACCAAGACTAAAAAAAACCCAGAAAGTCCTCAAAATTGTAATTAAATGTGTAAAATAAAGGAGGCAAAATCAACACATAAAAAGTTAAAATTTTAACAGGGCATTGAGGAGTAAGGTATCAGACACATGGGCAAGAATGAAGGTGTTTAAGGATATGAAACAAAGTAGAAGGACATAGTAGGAATGAAGTTCACACTTGGACAGGAAGGCATCACCTTTCACCTAACTGCATGTAGTTAAAATCATATCTTTTCTCTTAAGCTATTGCCTGACTTTACGTTTGGATCATTTAACTTACTTAACCTATCAAAAACAAAACAAAACAAAAAAAAAACAAAACAAACAAAAAAAAAACATGCAGAAACATCAGCAGCAAAAAAAGGCTGAGGAGCCAGGGGAGATTTCCTACCTCCAGGAGGCCAGCCTGAGTGGGAGGAGTCGGGAGCAGCGCCAGCGCCTCTGCCCCCACCTGGTGGCCGCAGACCGGAAGGACGACCTGGCTCGGCTCCTTGGGGGATGCATCACCCTAAGCTGAACCTGCTCCAGTCAGGCTACCAAATGCTAAGGGTACAACTGGACTTTTAAAAATTTGGCAATATCCTAGGCATCCAAGGGCCATGCGTCCCCCGTGGTGGAAATGCAACCATCAGCAGGGAGGACAGCTATCTGGGGATCAAAAACTGGAGAGGACATCTCAAAGGAAGGAAGCAATAGAAACGAAGGCACACCAGTGAGGATGTCCAAGAACTTTCAGGGGCTGCCAGAGATGGAGTAGGAGAGTTTCACGAGAAAAGAAACGGCAAAGAGCCAGGCTGAGGAGGATCTTGAATCCAGGCTGAGATTTAATCTATATACAACGGGGAGCCATTGACTATTTCTGAGCAGGTGATTGATTGCACCTCACCAGCTCTTTGCACTTGCTGAACCCTGTTTAGACCACACTGCTGCCCTTTCTGGTGGCTAGAAAGGCTTCACAAGGCTGCAGAAGAACAGGAACAGAACAAAGCATGGAACATATCGTCCTCACGATTCACAGTGTCGTTTTCAAGAAAGCACATGAAAATGCTGACCATTGAAATCACCGCTCAAGCTTGCACAGGACCCTGTGGTTTTGTTTTTGTTTTAATATTTTATTTACTTATTCATAAGAGACAGAGACAGAGAGAGGCAGAGACATAGGCAGAGAGAGAAGCAGGCTCCCTGCAGGGAGCCTGATGCGGGACTCGATCCTGGGACTCCAGGATCACTCCCTGAGCTGAAGGCAGATACTTAACCTCTGAGCCACCCAGGTGTCCCTACCCTGTGGTTTTTAAAGCAGACTCATCCCCATTTTTTTTAAGATTTTATTTATTTATTCATGAGAGACACAGAGAGAGAGAGAGAGAGAGAGAGAGAGGCAGAGGCACAGGCAGAGGGAGAAGCAGGCTCTGTGCAGGGATCCCGATGTGGGACTCGATCCTGGGACTCCAGGATCACACCCTGGGCTGAAGGCGGCGCTAAACCACTGAGCCACCCAGGGATCCCCTCATCCCCATTTTATCTGTGAGGAGACAGAAGCTCAGAAGGGAAGTGACTTCCCCAGGGACACACAAGTTCCCCTGTGTGTTCCTACCTGAAATTAATGAGGTCAATCCTTTTCGAACGAGATCAGCATTCACACATGTCAGGTTGGTACCAGTTAATGAATCCTCTCAGTCCCAAAGCAAAGACACAGGCTTGCCAGGCAATGGCTCTTCTGCTATGATTTGAAGGACAGAGAGCAACTACCCTTTCTTCCACACAGACATGATTGTCCATGGAGACTAGGTACTGGCTGTTCCCAGTGATGCTCTTTTATAATCTAAGTACATCTAGGATGGGAAACACACTACCTCCTTTCAGATCCCCACCATTCATTCCTGTCAGAAATGACCCCTGTTCTAGACCAGGGACCAGCAAAATACATAGCTTGGCCTATGGGGGCCAGCTCCCACCTGATGCTTATTTTTCTAAATAAAGTTCTACTGGAACACAGCCCACACCCATTCAATCATACCTCGTCTATGGCAGCTTCTGTACAAAAAGGACAAAGCTGAGTACCCGCTACCGAGACCTTGTACCCACAAGCCTCAAACAATTACTGCCTGGGCCTTTACAGGACATTAGCCAATCCCTGATGCCTGTAGGAGGTCAGATGTTAAAAACCATTGAGAGGGGCTCAGAAGGTCAGGGGGAAACCCACAGAGCAAGCCCAGCCCACTTCTCCACATGCTACCACGAGACGAACCGGGTGGTGGCTTTGCTTTCAAGTTACCCAGGCACGGCACAAATCCTGGCTCTGTCACTTTGCACCTGTGTGTTCTAGGGTGAGGAGTCACCTAACCTCTCTTAACCTCAGTGTCTCCATCTGTGAAATGGGAGTAATAAAAAGAACTTCTTTCCAGAATCACTCCCCAGGTCCATTAGACAGGACGCCAAGTACTCATCATGATTCCTGGTGCTCAATAAAAGTAAAAACTTCATAAACTTAGCCAGTGCTATTGTCACTACACCATGACGTGTACACGCCCAGCCCAGTAAGGATAACAACCTGCGCAAAACAATGGGGAGAGGCTGCTCCCGGGGCTGGGCTGTGTCTTGGAATCTGAGATAGCCCAGGGTGGGGCACAGGACACAGGGCCCATAGGCTGAGCTTCTGGAAGCTGCACTGCCACATGGCAGTGCCTGTCCGGCGTAGCTCTCGGGCTAGACTGCGGGGCCAAGAAGGTCAGCTCATGCGTAGATTCGTTTCCTGGCTCTAAAGGCCCGCACCACAGTGTCACCAACAAGCTTATCTGCCCTATTCAGCTAGCTTGTGATTTCCTGACGGATTTAAACAGACTGAAATAATGGGCATCTTCAGGGAGGGCTTCTGGACTCCGCAAAGTCAAAGGTGTCCTAAAACAATGGACTAGCGATAGAGAATGCTCTTGCCTTATTCCGTCTTGCTTGGGGTCCTGGGAATGCCAGATCCTGCCCTGTAGATTCCAGTGCCAAGATCTGTTCAAACATCCGCAGCTGGGGAAAGCTGCTGTCTCTGCCCTCTCCTCGCTGCTCACTGCCTTCTGGCTCCAGCCTTTGGGGCATGCCGCCCTCTGGGGGTTCTTCTATACTGAAATCCTTACCGTGGGGACTGTCTTCTTTCTTCCTTTTTTTTAATTAATTGATTTGAAAGCGGGGTGGGGGTGAGCAGGGGGGCCAGGTACAGGGAGATGGAGGGGGAGAAATCTCAAGCAGGCTCCCTGCTGAGCGCAGAGCCTGACGCAGGACTCGATCTCACGACCCTGAGATCAGGACCTGAGCCGAAATCAAGAGTCAGCCACTCGACCGACTGAGCCACCCGGTTGCCCCAGGACTGTCTTCTTTCAAAACACACTGCCCACGGGGTAGCTGCTGGTGAGGCACTGATTAAAAAGGTGACTCAGTGGTGCTGCCTCCAGTTGGGTCTTGCAGGTTCTCAGCGGATGCCCTGGTGCCCGGATCCCAGGTCCCGCCTTAGGACCCAGGGGCTCATTCCCCAGCTGCCAGGGAGCTGGCCAGTGAGGCTCCTCGCCGAGTTCCTTTCAGGGCACTGCCTTTGGCCAGAGAGGAACACCCTGTCCCAGGAGCAGCCTACATCCGATGACCAGTCCATGCAAACGTACAAAGGTCCACCCCCTTTGCCTTAATTGAGGCTTCCTTCTCTGAAGGGCCGTCCCTGGACCAAGCTCCAACACTGGTCCCTGCCCACACTTTGGACGAAGCAGAGCAATGAAGTCAGAACTCATTAAAGGAGGAGCTGGAAGTCAGAATCCACGGATACCTCCAAAGGTGTGGTCTGCAGCCCGCACCTCCTCTGGGCCAGGAGGATGGCAGAGAGGGGCCCCAGGGGCGCCCCAAAGATGGGAGGGAGGAACCAGGGACATGGGATTCAGATACAAACCCTTGGGGTCTGAATCCTCCACCTAACCCTTCTCTGAGCCACATCTACCCTATGAGCCTTAACATCCTTATCTGTGAATTGGAGGTGACTCTTGCAAGGACTCTGAGAAAACTGGGAGGAAAAAGTGAAAAGGGCTTTGTGAATGGCAGTGTTTACTCACGTGATTGGTATCATTATTCACAGATATGAGATATGACCGACTGCATCATTTTTTAGAGCCCAAAGTTTGGAGGCTCCTGATCCCAAGTCTACTAAAGAAATTGTCTTTTGCCCCTTTTTCCATGACTTCCAAGATTTAAAAAAGAAAAAAACAAAAACAAAACCGGGACGCCTGGGTGGCTCAGTGGTTGAGCGTCTGCCTTCAGTTCAGGTTGTGATCCTAGGGTCCTCGGATGCAGTCCCACGTCGGGCCCCCTGCGTGCAGCCTGCTTCTCCCTCTGCCTGTGTCTCTGCCTCTCTGTGTGTGTCTCTCATGAATAAATAAATAAAATCTTAAAAAAAATCAAAGCCCTGGGGTTGGATGATGTGACCCCCAAAGGAACTCCTGATGGTCCATTTGGAAAAGCTTCCCCAGCCAGTGACTAAGAAACCCAAAAGGGAAGGTGGCCACAACCTATGGAGAGCAGGATTTCAGGGTCTCTGCTGGGACCCTATCTATTCCACCCTGTGCTCCCCATAAAAATAACATCCCTCCCCAGCACAGAGCCCTGAGTGGTGCAAACTGCTCTCTCTGGTCCTTGCCAAAAAGTGAGGGCTGGTGGGAGGCACTGGTCCAGGGACTGGTCCTCACACCTGCATGGCCACCAGCTTAGGGCTTTTCTCGGAGGAAGAGGAAGAGGAGGTCAGATATTCCAGCATCCTTTCATGCCCTGGGCCCGCTACCACAGCACCAGCCCTGGGGACCTGCCCTCGAGGGAGAAACAGACGTATAAGACGGGCACTCGGGGGATCCCTGGGTGGCTCAGCGGTTTGGCGCCTGCCTATGGCCCAGGGCATGATCCTGGAGTCTCGGGATCAAGTCCCGCATCGGGCTCCTGCATGGAGCCTGTTTCTGCCTCTGCCTCTCTCTCTCTCTCTCTCTGACTCTCATGAATAAATACATAAAATCTTAAAAAAAAAAAAAAAAAAAAAAAAGACAGGCACTCTATTAAAGAGGTGCAGCACTGGGGAATAGGCTGGTGGGCCCAAGGCTGGGGACCACGGTCTTCAAGATCTTCAAGGGTTGATCTTCAAGATCTCCTAGGCTCCAAGCAAGAGATGTGAGCAGATATGGCCACCCGCCCAAAGCCAAATCCCCTGCTGGGCAAGTGTCACCCCCAGGAGACAGGACCAAGTCGGTATTTCCACTCAGCGCTGTGATTCATGGAGGGGTGGGGGGCAGAGGGCCACTTGAGGACGAGGACGGCATGCCCCAAAGCGTTCCACCCGCCTACGAGCCTGGCTTTACTCAGGCCCCAAGAACTCCCATGTCCGGATTTCCCGGCACCCCCTCCACCGTGTCACCCAGGCCCAAATTAGCCCGAACAGCTGACGGGCAGGGCAGCCGGCCACGGCCTCTCAGCTACGTCGTGCCTGAGGCAACCAATGCATTTCACATACACTTCAAAGACCTATGGCTTAGCTAACATCTCTCATCTGAATCGAATCAAGCCTATTAACTTTTGGAAGAGGCCCTCACTCCAGAAACCAATTGCTCGGTTCAAGAACCCCCTACCAGGGGATTGGGAATTTGGGTCTAAGTACCTTATTCCTATAGGGGCTGTGTAAGAATTTGAAAACTATAGTCTACAGAAGACTTTTTGTTTAATGACTTTTTGAAAGTGCACTTATATAAAGATCGAATACTAGTATGTATCACAGAGTGCCTTCTTTGAAAAGACCACCATTTTACAACATTGGAATTGTTTAAAAATTCACAGATGTCTGATGGCCCCATGTATCATAAAGCCAGGATTCAGAGCCAAATTTGTGGGCTACAGAGCTTTAGGTGAGCTTCTAGTATGTCCTGCCCAAATCTGGGCTCACTGGGCTGGATGTAAAGAATAAAACCGACCACATTCTAGATGCAGAAGAGCTGGGGCCTTTTGGAAAACAACCAGCCCTTCTCTACTCTGCAGGGAATGACAGGCCCTGCAGCCAACTTCAGCCATTTTGATAAAAGAGGTAAACTATAGGGCAGCCTGGGTGGCTCAGCGGTTTAGCGCCGCCTTTCTGTGTGTGTGTGTCTCTCATGAATAAATAAATAAAATCTTAAAAAATAAAAAAAAAAACTTTTAAAAAGAGGTAAACTATAAAAGACCTCCTACTCAGTATGTAGTCAACAGGCCACCTGCAGAGGCATCACCTGGATGCTTGGTAAAAATGCAGACTCTTGGGCTCCCTCCCAGACCTCCTTAATCAGAAACTGCATTTTTAAAAAAAGATTTTATTTATTTATTTATTCACAAGAGATGCAGAAAGAGGCAGAGACACAGGCAGAGGGAGATGCAGGCTCCCCGCGGGGAGCCCAATGCAGGACTCGATCCCAGGACCCCGGGATCACGCCCTGAGCCAAAGGCAGATGCTCAACCACTGAGCCACCCAGGGCGTCCCTAGAATCTGCATTTTAACAAAATCCCCCCAGGTGATTTGTGTGCTCAGTGCAGTTTTAAAAGTATCCCTCCAGGAGGGAGAAAGATAATAATAAAGTAACTGCTGGATGATCTCAACATGGGATGTGCTACTTTGCACAGACAGCTCCTACTCATCCTTGGAAACCCTTTTCAAATGTTGCTTCCTCTCTGAAACCCTCTTGATTTTTTTCCTCCAGGGAGACAGAATCAACTAATGCCTCCTGAGGGTGACACCTGGGGGTGACAAATATCGATAGTAAAGACCTCTCTCCTTCATCATCCCTCCATGTTGTCATTACTTAGGTTTTCAGACTTGTGGCTGGGGACTGCGTGTCATGTATGGAAAATAGGAAAAATTCTATAAGGGACTGAACTGAAGCATGAAATTAGCAGACAGGAAGTCCTGATATAACTGCCGCTGGCAGGCTGACAGGCAAAAGGGCCATCTCCCTGCTTGACAATAGGAGGTGGCTCTACCACTGTGAGTGGACTCTGATGCAATTCCCTCTAGGAAAACCAGGCTCACACTCAGATACCAAGTTCTGGTGGAGAGAAATGGAATAAGCAAGAGTGATCATTATGGGGTGAGGTGTGGGCCACAGAGGGCAGAGGCCCGTGGTACTGGAGCATCTGGCAACAGGCAGGAAGTGCCAGCTCCCTGCAGAGCAGGACGGCAGACTCTGGCAGAGGATGCCCCTCCGTGGCCAGGAATCAGGATGGCAGGAAGGAGGGGCTGGGACTCTCGAAGGCCTGATTACACCCCCTTCCTACCCACCCCTTATGCAAGGGTCCCCGAGATTTCTAAAACCCAGAACTAGAACCTTCCTACCACCCCTCCTGCTGCCTCCTCCAGGTAAGGCTTTAGATTCTCTTTACCTTTTTTTTTTTTTAATTTTATTTATTGGAGAGAGAATTAGAGAGAGCGCAAATAGGGAGAGGAATAGGAAGAAACAGACTCCCCGTGAGTGGGGACCCCGACGTGGGGCTCAAGATCTGAAATGAAGGCAGACACCTAACTGACTGAGCCACCCAGGCGCCCCCTCTCTTTACCTCTTAACACTGGTTCGAAGTACCCACAGGCTTGCTACCAGTCCTCTCCTGCAACTGCAGCCCCTCTGCTAAGAGGAGCGGTGCTCCTGAGCTCACAGCAGCTCCCACCCAACTGCACCGACCCAGCCCAGGACCTGAGAGTCTTGGAATTGCTCTGCTTTTTAAAGCAGACATTGATTGAGCACTTACTATGTGCCAGGCACTGTGCTACTGGCAGCCACAGCCCATCCTGCACACGCCTAAACCCTATCTTAATTCCAGAAAACTGGGCTCCAGGCAGGTTTGTCAACTGCCCAAGGTCACTGCTGCTGCTCCATTGTGCTACATATCAGGACCGAAGAGCCTGACGGCAGCCAGACAGAAAATGGGCTGTTGCTCCCAGAGCTCTGTAACCCACCTTGGCCTGACTGTCTCATGTTTACGTAAATCCCACGGTTGGGGTTCCGGAGTGAGGGACTGAGGATGGCTCCATGCAAACTCTCCTCACTGGAGAACTGAGGTATCAAAGCAGAGGTTGTGGGGACAGGACCCCTGGGAGGTAGTAATGACTATAGAATGAATGCATTGGCCTGCAGAGGGAGGAGACCCCTAACTGGGGGGAACTGGGGGTTTCATGAAAGGGAACGCTGGCTGAGGCTGCCATGTCCAGCTGTTCAAGCTGTGTCCTGCCCGGCTCCTGGGAGCATCATGCTCACAGCCCATGAGGTAAATGGCACGTCCTAGAACAGTGCCACAAAGCACCCGCACTTGGATTTGGCCTTTGAAGGATGGGTCTCCAGAGAAGAGCCTAGAGTGGGCATGCCTGTGGTGGGAACAGAATCACCATGGGTGCAAAGCAAAAGGACCCTGTGGGAACTGGCAAGTCGTCAGGCCTGGCTGGAGGTACACGAGGCAGACTGGCCAGAGCCTGGGGCAGAGGTGACGAGGGTGGGTGCCCTTGTTCGACAGATGTTAGCTTGGGCCACACCTACACAGTGGGTGGGAACCAGCGCTTCTCATCCAGGGATGACTGCCCCTTAGGGGACTTTCAGAATTGTCTGGATACACTTTTGGTGGTCACAACTGAGGGGAAGGTGCCAGCCATATTCAGTGGGTAGGGCCAGGGATGCTGCTAAACGTCTCACAGTGCCCTGGGCGGCCGCCCTCCCAACACAGGTCATCTGGCCTCGAACGCCAGTAGTGCCCAAGTCCAGACACTCTGCTCTCAACCAGAAAGCTGCTGATGCAAAGGAAAGTGGCCCCACAGAGGTGTGGTCCGGCTGAGATGGAGGGCTCCTCAGGGAGCGTGGGGCGGGGGGGTGGGGGGGGGCGTTGAGAAGCGCAGGCTTTGAACCGGAGTGTGAGAAGGTGGTGCCATGAGGGGACAGGCAGCTGGGTGTGTGCATGTGTGTCCATGCGTGTGTGTGTGTGTGTGTGTGTGTGTGTGTGTGTGTGTTGGCAAAGAGAGCCCAGAAGTGTAGGGATGGTGAGGCCACAAAGAGAGAGCAGGGCTCTGGGGCCAGGCCAGGAATCAACTCTCTACGGGAGATCCCAAGGCCAAGCGTGGTGGACCACCGTGCAAATGCTGGCCCCACAAGGAGGGGCCCTGCAGTGGGGCAGTCTTTGGTGTAAGAGGACATGGAGCAGGTCTTGCCTCTCTGAGCCTCGGTTTGGGGGTCAAAGCCCCCCTTACCTTGCCACGTGCAGGTGAGGATGAGACGTGGGGCTGGGTACTCAACAAGTGGTGGCTACTGTTACCAACTACTCTAACTCCTTATGTCACCAAAGCAGATGCCCAGAGAGGGTGTCATGTTCCACCCCCACCGTTTCATATGGGAGTGACAGAGGCCCAGAGATCACACAGAGATGGGCCCCAAATCACAGAGACGACAAGACCAGGTCTCTGAGGGGGACTCTCACCACTGCCCAGAGCTGCCCCCTGGGACTGATGCAATGGGGTCTGGAGGAGCACAGTTCAGCCCCCAGCAGGCCCCAGGCCCTGCCCTTAGGGGTGAGCCCTGTGGGGTTCCCTCTGCTTCCAACAGTTGCTAGGGCACAAAGCGGTGGGGTCGTCTGGTGGGCCAAGCCCTCCAGCAGCTGATCAGCCAGCCCAGCCTCTCCAGAGAGGCCCTCCAGCTGGGGGCAGGCCTGCTCCAGCAGCTGACCTCTTGACACACAGCCCCCCACAGCTTTTCCCAACCCCCTCAAATATCCAGTAGATGGAAAGCGTGTGCAGCAACGCCTCACCCAACAGAGTTTTGTTTTGTTTTGTTTTGTTTTGTTTTGTTTTGTTTTGTTTCTTTGCTGTGATTAATCAAACCTCTGGGGGAAAACAGTGAAGTCATCTGGGACAGAAACCCGAAGGGAGAGCATTGGCATTAGCATCAGCCAAGAACATAACTCACAACTGCCTCATGACAAGAGCGTGGTTGTTAACTGTCCATCTAATTGCAATTTATACCCAGAAGGGCCAAGTTTAAGAGCTCTTCAAGACAGAGAATGATCTGTCCAATCAATCTCCTCCTGCCCTCCCTCCCCCACTATCAGTGGGTCACCTGAAAAGCAGGCTCTCCTAGGTGCCCAGCCCACCCAAAACTGGGGCACGACATCCCTGAGAAGGTGAGGTGGATAGGCTACGCCGGAGGGACCAGAGGGCCCCAGAGAAAGGGAGGAGCTGGGAAGTTCATTTTCAGACAGAGAGACACTTAAAGCCAGGCCCCCTGTGCATGTCCACCTTTCTCCTAGTACAACACTCCTGTCAGATATTTGGTTGCCTCCAAGTGACGGGGGTGCTCACTTCTTCCCCAGGCAGCCAGTTCCAGGGTTGGAGCGCTGCTTAGAAGAGCCTTATTTCTCTGGAGTCCAATACCACACACCCATCCCAGCCGTCTCCAGTACCTTTCTCCTCCCATATCCCTCATATTTGTGCAACCACCACAGGCTGAGCTCCCGATGAGTGTCCAGCCCTATGCCAGGCATTGGACAGAATGCCTTCCTGACAGAAAGTGTCCCTGCTGTGACAAAGCTCACAGTCCAGCCTTAACAAGTTTCCTTCACATACCAACCTCCCTGGACACGCTCTGTTTCCACCCTTATCCTCCTCCGCCCCGGCTCTCAGGAGAAATACACCCATCTCCTCCCTCAGGAATACCTGCCAAGATTCTCAGACTCAATCTCAAGAATGCAAACAAAACTTGTAACAAGTAGGATGGGGGAAGAGGAGGAGAAGATCACATGGCCCCCAAGTGCCACAAGGTGCACTATGTCACTCTCATAACAGCCCCAAAAGCAGGCTTCACTTCCTTGATTATACAGAGAAGGAAGTGGAGGCCCAGAGAGGTCTAACAGCTTGCTCAAGGACACACAGGAGAAAAAGGCAGAGCGAGCTCCAAACACAGGCCAACCACGTGGTTCTTTCCCTGCACAAACGATGCAGTTCCACAGGGTCTGCCCCCTGTCCTGGTCCATCAAACAGGTCCCTTGGTCCTTGTGCAGTCTCTACGCAGTGGAGGTCCCCACCCTGTTCTCTGGGCATCTTCTTGCTCCCGTGGAAATCAGTGGGTTTGAGAGAAAAGGTGACTATTCTGAAAGAAAAGGTGACTATTCTGAAAGGCTCATCTATGAAGTGTGAGATTGTTTTGTTTGTTTGTTTGTTTTTTAATTCAAAAGCTTCTCCTCTAGGAACAGAAAGTGCTTGTGAAGGATACATAGGGGGCTGGTCCAAACCTGCCGTGGGTGTCTGGTCTCACCCTTCCTCCTGCAGTCTCCCCAGCCTCTCTAAAGCAGGGCTCCAACAGCAGGTGGTTGCTTTGGGTGGGGAGGAGCTCAATTATTACCATGCTGCTCCTCTTCCTTTTCTCTCCTCTCACTGTTTCTGCTTCTAAACAATGGAAATATTGAAATTGAGAGTTTTCTTCTTTGCTTTGGCTCTTAGAAAAAGGAAGCCTTCTGTGGCTCACCTCTACACACAGAGCCTTTATTATTATTACTATTATTATATTATAATTTTCCTATCCTTTTCTCCCCTTCATCCAAGTTTCCTTGTATCTACTTTGCCTTGCCACAGTACCCAAATCTTTGTGGCCAACCTCTTATGACTTTTGGACAAGGTGAGCTTGTCCTGTAAAGACAGCACTCAGTGTGAACTAAGATGTAGGAGGGAAAGAAGTCCATCAAAGGAGACAGGTGTGAAAGGAGCACCTGGGTTTGGAGAGAATGCCAGAGCACACAAACCCCAATGGAGGCAGGGACTTTGAGGACTGCGAAGGGCCTGGAGGCCAGCTGCCAAGGCAAGCATGACTTCTCCAGCTGCGCTGGTAGCCCATGATCTGTAGCCAGTGGTAAGGAGCTTCTCACTCCCTCGGAGGCTTTCATGATGAGGCTACTGGCAGGAACAGATCCCACATTTGCCCCATTCCCTTCACCTCTATCTATACCCACCCTCCACCACCAGGCTTCCCTGAAGAACGTCAGGCTGCTCTCAAAGTGAGTCCTGAACTTCCAGTCTCCACTCCCCAGGAGATGAGCGGAGCAAGGGGCCCTGATCTGGATAGTTTGCATCGCTTCTAAATGCCCTTCCTCCTGGAAAGTGAGGGCTGTGCATTCCTTCCACAGTGCTGACCAATCTCTTGAGTAGCTCAAGTCTATTTGTTTTATTCTTTACCACTTGCCAATGGCCTCCAGGCGGAGTCGTATCTCCAAAGTGACCGTAAACACCATTATTTCTATGGTCCAGCCTGCTACTTGCAATTATCCCAATTCATGCCAATTGGGCCCAGAGCCCACATCCACTCAGACCCTCACTGCAGCCCTGAGGCCGAGGCATCACTTGGCTGGGCTGGTGACCAGAGCCCGAATCCTCAGGGCTTGATAGGCCTATCACACGGGGACTGGGTGCCTGCCCCTGGCAGCAGCAGCAGCATCATGAATCCCCTGCTGGCTGCATCTGTTCCCTTCTCAGAGCACTCAGGACAGAGTGCTGAGGAGGACAAGGGGGACCTGGGCTTTCCATGTGGCACCCACCCTTTCCTCTGAGCTGGGAAAGAAGCAGAGGAACAGATGGAAGACCTGAGGTTCTTAGAATCTGTTTCTCTCCCTGCTCCTGGAGCCTGAAAGCAGGAGCCTGGCCGTACTGAAGGCCCACCGGGGAAATCCTCAGGGGACCCTGTGCACCTAAAAGGCCTCTGGTCCCCACTCTAGCTGGAGGCGCTCTCTCACTCTCTCTCTTCCTGTGTTTTCAAGACAGAGACGTGGATTGTCTGGTGGCCTTTTATTTTTTTTTTTTCTGGTGGCCTTTTAAAGTGTAGGAAAGAAAGAAAAAGTAATAAAAGTGTAGGAAAGATCTATACCTCACTCGATGATGATGATATGTGTTGACCATATACTCTCATTCTTTAGGGAGGAAACTGGAAAAGGAGAGCAGGTGAGGGGGGTGGACAAGAGAGTCCTATGAAGAGGGGGTGGGGGAAAGAAGGAGGGGGAAAAGTGAATGGGAGAGGCCAGGGGAGGGAAAGACAGAAGAATCAGAGTATCTGCTGAAAAAATGCACTGAACACTGAAATGTCCTTATTCTAAAAGCAAGATGCTAATGGTCAAAGGAGAGAAGGGGACCGACCCCTCACCCAAAGTCCCACACTAGTAAGGGCTGGAGGGAGGGCTCCCCAGTATGTCTCCCCAGTATCTACTCAGGATCCGTCTCATTTCCTCAAGGACTGGTGTTTGAACTCCTCAAGCCCTGGGTCTGGTATTTTCCACCCAGAAAATTGGTGTAGCCTGATGTCTTAATTAGAAATACCCACTGCTGACTTATGCCCAACCCAACTCCCTAGCTCTGTGTCCTTCATCAGAAGCTTGGCACAGGAGGAAACAGCTGGGGTGGGAGCAGGAACCCCCAGCTCTAGTCTGTCTCCAATTGGTTGTATGACCAGGAGCAAGCACCTTCCCCACGCTGGACCCCTGAACCCTTTCCACAAGATGTGACCAGAGGGGGATCCCTGGGTGGCGCAGCGGTTTGGCGCCTGCCTTTGGCCCAGGGCGCGATTCTGGAGACCCAGGATCGAATCCCACATCGGGCTCCCAGTGCATGGAGCCTGCTTCTCCCTCTGCCTGTGTCTCTGCCTCTCTCTCTCTCTCTCTCTCTCTCTCTCTCTGTGACTATCATAAATAAATAAAAATTAAAAAAAAAAAAAAAAAAGATGTGACCAGAGGCTGCACCATGGAACCAGGCTGGCTTTGCTGGGTCTGCACAGCAGTCCTCCCCCCACACTACCCCAGTCCGCTGCACCCCAGGTGATCAGTGAGTGCTGAACTGAAAAGATAATTGCCCTGGCCACTAAGAAAAAACGCTAGGTTAATAGGGAGGGCTGGGTAAAGCCAGGACTCTGTGGTTTCTGGAAGAGAGCAAAGCAAAGTTATCCGGCTGAATGAAGGGAGATTTCAGCTTCCAAGGCATGGTTGTATTTTAGACCTTTGGGAACAGGAGTGATCACATCTAGAAATGGGGCATTTCTGCAAAAAGGGTAAAAGTAAACCCCTTGATCTACCCTTATAAGCATTAGAGTCGCCTGCATCCCAGTGCAGTGCTATGTGCTTACCCCCAAACAAAAAGGTGTGGAGCTACTGGAATTGTGTGTGATGAAGGCTGAGCTGCCTGAAGCTTATGGCAGCCCAGGGCTGGCCACAAGCCCCGGGACCCACGACACTCTCTGCTCCCCCCAAGCTCCCTCCCCACAGACCATCCCATTCCCTCTCTCTTCCCCTGGTCTTCCCCACACAAGCCACCCTCAGCCCAGACCTCCCCAGTCCTCCCATGAGGAGAGCACATTCCTTCCCTACAGAAATCACCCAGCCTCCCAGGTCAAATTGAAATTTTTGTGTAGGGGCTCCCTCCCTTTTTCCACCCACCCCTTCCCATCCTCCAGCACAAGCAACACAAGCAAGATCTCTGGCCCTGGGCACCCCCCAACACCCCTCTCCCCACTTGCCCCCTGTGGCACTCACCTTTCTACCTTACAAGACTCACCACCTCCAACAGGCGAGGGCTTCAGGGACTGGACCCTACATCCCCAGGAGGCCCTGCCCTGTATGTCCTCCGCCCGGAAGGAGCTGGACAAATCAAACAGCCCACCTGCTGCTGCCCGCATCCAAACCAGGCCCGGAGTGTTCGGGCCGACTTGAACTTAAAAGGGAACTTCAACACTGAGTACACGTAGAGTGGTGGGAGCTTGAGCTTGTACCCGGGTTGGAAAGTTTCTCCCACCACTCACTAACCAGGTGGGAAAGTCACTTGCCGTCATACGGAACCCTATGCCCCACAAGGAGCGCAAGGACTGTGCTACCTAAGGACGTGCGGGCGCCATCTCCTCCTCTCACTCCCCTACTGCCTGGTGAGATGCTTTCCTCATTGTGCCATTTTACAGAAGATGAAGTCAAGGCTCAGGGAAGCTAAGCCCCAAGTCCCTGGGCCAATGGACCCATGGAGCCCCGACTCACCCCCAGCTCTGCGGGATTCCTAAACCCACTCCCCCCACGCCCCACCCAGCCGCTCGGGATCCCCAGAGCGCGGTCGGTGCAGCGCAGGCAGGACGAGGACCCCCGTGCCCCCACCCCCGCCCTCCTGCTCCCTCCTCCGAGGTCCCCGCCCCGCTCGCTACCTTCCTTGGGCGCATCGGCGTCCCAGACGCTCCACATCTGCACGAAGAAGAACGGCGTCCAGCACACGATGAAGGCCAGCACGATAATGAAGGTCATCTTCACGGTGCGGATCTTGGCCTTGGAGATGAGCTTGACGCTGCTGACCCGAGCCAGGGCCGCGCGCCCCGCGCCCTCCCGCCCCTCCGCGGCCGCCGCCGCCGCCGTCTTGAGTCGCAGGTTCTGCCAAATTTTGAAGCTGATGAGGCCGTAGCAGGCGGCGAGCACGATGACGGGCACGATGTAGACGGAGAGCGTGATCCACGTGACGTAGGCCTTGGGCCCCCAGGGCTGGATGAAGACGGCCCAGCAGTCGAAGACGCCGTCGGCCACCTCGCGCAGCGAGAAGATGTGCACCTGCGGCGCGCTGGCCACCAGGCAGCCCAGCCACGTGGCGAGCACGGCCAGGCGGTCCGCGCGGCGGCGCAGCGCCCTCAGCGGCTGGCAGATGGCCAGGCAGCGGTCCAGGGACATGAGCAGCAGCAGGTAGGTGGAGGCGAACATGCCCACCACCTGCAGGTACTTGACCAGGCGGCACAGCAGGTCGGGCCCGTAGAAGCGGAAGGTGATGTCCCACAGCAGCTGCGGCAGCACCTGGAACACCGCCACCACCAGGTCGGCTATGCTCAGGTGCTTCATGAAGAAGAAGAGGCGCGAGTGCTTGTGGCGCGTGGTGCGCAGCGCCAGGAGCACGCACGCGTTGCCGCTCAGCGCCAGGAAGAGGATGAGGCACAGCACGGCCACCTCCACGCGCGCCAGGGCCTCGTTGCGCTGCGGGGGCCCGGCCGTGCGGTTGCCCTGCGCCGCCGGGGCCGCCTCGCTGCCGTTGCCCGCCTCCGCGCTCCAGTTGGCCGCCAGCGCGCGCTCCATGGCCGCGCCCCCGGCCCCCAAGCCCTTCGGAGGAGGCGGCGCGGCGGGGGGTCCGCTCCCGGAGACTCCGAGGGGGCCGATCTGCTGGTCCCGGCCTGGAACGGATCCAGAGCGCGGCCGTGAGAAGACCGAGCGCTCACCTCCCGAGGCGCGCGCGCGGTACAGGTGTCCCCGCCCCAGGAACCCCAAGTTCTTTGGGACTAGGGGCGCCGCCGCCTCCCGGGGGTGCTGTTCAGGCTGTTCAGCCGCGCCCCCCCCCCGAAATCCCCGTTGGGGGTATCTCCTCCGAGCCCCCGGAATCTACCAGACTGACAGCTCCCTCCCTAAGATGCTGGGGCACCTGCACCGAGGGAGGGGGCGGATTCCAATGGAACACTCCCCACCGCCCCGGGACCGGGCCTCCTGATCAGGACCCCTCAGCCGGAGATCCCGAAACTGGCGACCCGCCTGCCCCCCTCCGAGCCTCGGCACGTCGGTCTTCCGCAAGACGCCCCAACAGCCATCAGTCCTTACTCGGGTTGCTTCCCCCGGCGATTGCCCCAAACAGCCACTTGCTTGGGAATCCCCCGCTCAGCACCATCCCCCTCAACCTCCGATCTCTAGGACGTTGGCCATCCCCTCGCGGGGGCATCGCCACCCCAACCCCGCGGTTCCTCCTAGCCCCAGGGCGCCCAGCTGCCGCTCCCGGGGACCCCTCCCGTGGGGATCCTCCGCAGCCCAGCGGCCCCTGGAAGCCCACGCGGTCCCGGCCCTCGACAGTTACGGGCTGTGCATCCTGACCCGGAGCGTGCCTCACCCCCGCACTCGGGGTCCAGCGGCTCCACCGGCCCCCGCCAGCCCGCCTGCCGGTGCGCGAGACCCAGCTACCTGCACCCGCTCCTCGAGCTCGCCCGAAGTTGGCTCCCTGGGGAAGCTGCGCCGCCGCGGACAGCTCCAAAGCCTCGCGCGGTCCCGGCCCGGGTTGGGATGGCTGCCGGCGGCGCCCCGGCTGACCCTATGGGGGGGAGGCCTCGGCTGCAATCCCTCGCCCGCTGCTAACCCGGCCCCTGGATGGGGACAGGAGGCGAGCGGGGAGCGCGGCCGGCGGCGGCGGGATGCGACGCGGTCTGCTGGGGCGCGCTTCTCTGCAGCCCGGGGCCCGGCCTGCACCGCCCCACGGGGCCACTGGGAGGCGCCGAGGGCCCGCCCCGCGACCCCCAGACCCGGGCCAGCCTGGACGTTCGCCCCAGAGCCTAACCAGCAGCCTTATTTCACTCACGGCGGCTTGAAGCTGCGAGAGGGAAGGAGCTCATAAATAACCCGCTTGGTTTCTTCCTTTCTTGGTTTAGAAGCTCCACTCTCGGGCAAGTGGGAGGCTTGAATAGCGGTGTTTTCCCCCCTGAGAAGAGGGTGATGAAGTTGCAAAAGCATTTAACTGACGTTTCCCAAATATCAGGTCAATTTCAGAGTCTATTCTTCCCTCCCAGGAGCTTGATAAACTGGATTTAGCAGTGAATTCAAGTAAATGCTTGCTTTGGAGTACTTTTGTGCCTATTCCCATTCCGGAGGGATGAGAAATGCCTTCTGTTCTAACCAGCACTGGCAGAGGCCTATTCTTTAGGTAGTTTTAGGGAAAGATCTCAAGAAAAGACAAGAAAGAACAAAAAAAATCCATCTTCATTTTAAAGTGATTCTGTTCGTCTGTGGCCAGAAGCCATTTCTGCCTCTTTGCGTGCTTGGAAATTAAAATCCTACATGATGCCAAAGGAAGATGAAATGTTAAAGACAGCTGCTTCTGACTCCTAACTCCTTTTCTATCCTAAAATCAGGGCTATTTATTTTTTATTTTTTAGTGATTCACAGAGGCCAAGAATTAAACCAGAAAAAAAAAAAAAAGTGAGGATTCAAAAATGAACAAGGCTGTTTAAAATTTAAATGCATTCTTCCTCCTGACATTTCCTTTCTCCCTTTTTTAATTATGTGGAGAGAATTGAGTTAGCCAAGGACTGCGTTTCCTGAGTCGACAATTACAGCCCTGTGCCAGGACATCCTAGGGACAGACCATCACTCGGTCCAGGTCCCAGGGTTCTAGTTGAGTGAACGTCTCAGGGTACGTACGCCTGGGAATTCTGACAACATTGGGAAGAGTTGGAAGTTGTCTTTTTCTTGCCCTTGGGAGTTGCATCATAATATTGTTAAAATTCAAATGAATAAAATTTAAAGATCTCACTGGCTTTATTCAGCAATTCATGAATCGAGCAGTATCCCATCTACTAGATAAAAAGGAGCTCCAAGGAGCTTCAAAAATGAAAGATTTTTAGAGGCAGAAGGAAGCCCCAGAACACGCAAGTCATGCTCAGCAACAGAGTGACTGATTATTGCCAGGTTACTTTCCCTACAGGGAATGGCAGGGGCCTACTAAGCAGATAGTCCCTAGTGCTGATCAGGGGGTTTCTGATTGACAGGTTTGAAACTTCATCCCTGGGCGAGCTGGAACTGAACCTTGGTTGGGTGATATGGGGCTTTGCATAAACAACTCCATTTTGCAGGTCTGTTGTCTTGTTTTTAACATTAATTAACAGTCTCTGTCACAAATTACAGATTAAAGTTACAAACTACTCAGGTGAGGATTAAGTGATCCTGACTTTCTCCCTGGATCTCGGTCTCCCCATATGTAAAATTAGAGGCCTGGTCAAGATCACCTACTCTCTGAGATCTCATCCTTCTGGTTTTCTGGAATTTGATGATCTATGCCATCTGAGAACCTAATTCTAGGACGTAAAACACATCTGCCCCGCTCCTTAGTGGGATGAGGAGGGGTTTTCCCTAAGCGCCCCCAATGGAATATATTTACCCATCACCTTTCCTGTTGTACATACCTATCATTAAATGTGTTGAGAAAATGATTAATGGATTCCCCAAGAACATCTCCCAGTAAATTAATCACTGGGCTCAGACTCTTGCTTCCAAGAATATTATTTCTGTGGAAATCTGGCTACAGGAGGGTTTTATGTGAGGGAGCATGTCATTCATACACATGGGCCATTCTTCCTGAGAGAAAACAATGACAGAGACAAAGCGTGATACTTCTAATTCCACAAACATGTCAATTGACAATGGGTCTGACAACACAATCCTTATTCAGGAATTGGCATAAATAAATGCATTCTCCACCTGTAGACACGGTTGGCCTAGGTGACACACAACAAGACATAACTGAGAGAAAAAGCATTCTTTGGGAATAACTGAGCTTAGAATAAAAGCAGGCTGTTCTTTTGCAGAAGAAAAGGGTTATTGAGAATAAGATCTTTGGAATCTGTGACTTCTTTTGGAGAAGTAGGGCCCTGAGGAGTTGAGAGTCATTTCAGAATGGTTGTTCTTCTCTTAACAAACAGAACAATTGGGATTCTCATGTTATCTATCTAACAGATGAGGTTCAGAGGTTCCGAGAGGGTGAGGGGCTTGTCCAAGGCACATAGCTGGTTAAAGGCCAGTGTGGCTGGAGGGAAACATGAGGCAAGCCTAGAGAGGTCCACAAGAACCAGAGCACCCAGCCTGGCAGCCTTGGTTAGGGGTTTTGCATTCTCTCTCTCAGAGTGCCAGAAACGGGGAGGTGGGGAGAGGCAGTTACCTGAAGGACAGATGTGATAAGCTATAGTGTGTTTGCATCAGCAGAAGGAAGGACTGGAAGGGGGCAAGTGGCAGGAGGCAAATGGGATAAAAGCCCTATTGAAAGCGGGTCTGGCCTGAACAGGGAGATGGTGGGGTTGTCGTGGCAAGGACAGGTGACTTGCCCAAGGTCCCACTGCCATCTGAAATGAAATCTCCCCATGGACGAAGCCACCTCCTGTGTCATGGAAGGCCTGAGCAGCACTGAAAAGGTTCTGAAGCTAAAAGCTAGAAGGACCTTCTAGTGAAGGAGAGGGCAAGGGGGTGTGATCTGAAGAAAGGGGACAGAGAAGAGGGCTTGAGACAGTCCCCTGGGACCAGTCAAGAGGCCTGTGTAGATTGACACACACACGACACCCAAAGAAAACAAAGTTCTCCTCTCCCATCTGCCACCCCTACCCTGTGTCTACCAGTCCATCTCTGGTGGCTCGAAGGAACCTGAGGGAAATTCCAGCGACATTACAGTTCCAAACACAAACACTGCCCCGAGCCCCAGGCAACCCCATATTTCCGCCTCCACCAATTCCAATAGCCTACTGGCTTTCTTTCTTTAAAAAAAAAAAAAAAAAAAAAAAAGGCATTTCTTCCCAGAGAAGCACCTAACAAAATATCCTTTCTTCTTGGAATGATGAGCACATTTTGACAAAATGTACTATTTCCTGTGCTCGGTGTTGCACATTCATTCAGGAAAGATTTTCTTAGCACCTACCATGTGCCCTGAATCCGAGCACCCAGACGCGGTGCCAAGTCCGGAGTTAAACTCTACCAACCAGTGCTCCCGTGGTGGGTGAGAAAATCAGCAGAAGGACTGGAATTCCCACCTGAATTCAGAGTTCTGATTCCACCCAGAACGGGCTGCCCCTATGACCAGGGGCAAGCCCCCATACCTCTCTGGCCTCCATTTCCTCCCCTTAAAAGAAGGGTACTGGACAATCTCTAAGGTCTCCCGCAGCTCTGTCTGTCATTTTCTACGTTTGGGCAGCCAAACATACAGAGCAAAGCAGCAGGCACAGAACAGGCTGTGTGGGGAAGCGTCCTCAGTACCAGGGACGCCTCAGTCAGGCCGCAAGACACCCTGGTAGGAAGAGTGTGGACTGTACGGGGAAGGCTGCAGTGCTTTACCAGGAAGGTAAGTCTTCAACAACCAAAAATAGCATTTTTAACCTCTCACACTGGTGAGAATGAGCAAGAAAAATACCTCAAGGGGGAACCTGAAGCTCTCAAATATTGCTGATGGGAATGCCTATTGGAATAGCCTCCTTAGAAGAAAATAGGACAATACGTATCAAAGGCCTTGAAAACTTGGATACTTTTTGACATGGCAACTGAAGCCTTCTGGTGACCTGACTTAAGGACACAACTGGGCAAGAAGGCAGAGAGATATGGGTACCCATGTTGGTTAAGCAGTATTGATAACAGTGAAAAAGGATGAATGGGACAGGAACATTGTTTTGGACCTCCAGTGAAAACGATTTTGAGGTTAAAAATGACAAGAGTGGATCTGTGTCAACTGACGTGGACTCTGTGTGTGTGTGTGCGCATGTGTCCAAGAAAGAAGAAGAAGATGATGAAGGAGGAGGAACACAAACATACGTTGACGTTCATGTTGCATGGGGCAGATCTGAGGGGTGGAAGGAAGAAGGGCGTCTGATGGCACCCCAGAAACAGGCTGTACACCAGGCAATCTGTACACCAGGCTGCTGATGAAACTCCCCACTGAGCAAACCTCCAATATGGCCCAGACACCGCACTCCCAGGCCCCAGAAGACTCTTGGTTCCACCCCACAGCCCCTTGCAAGCCCCTGGCCCATCCATCTACCTCCTCCACACCCACAAAGCTCTGCTCCCTGCAAGCCAGGCTCCTTGGGCAGGACCCTCGATGCTCAAGCCACCTGTCCCCTACTGGGAATGCCCTTCCTGCTCATCCTCTTGTCAAGTCCCACACTCTGCCCACTTTACAGATGGGGAAACTGAGGCTCATGACAGGAAGTGACTGCCTACGATTGCCCCGCTAACTGGTATCAGACCAGATCTCTGACCCCTCCAAGTTGGTTGTCCCTTTTCTGAGAACTGAGTTCTGGAGCCTTGGACCTGGGTGCCAGAGAGCAGACACTCCCTTTGCCCCCTCCAAAATGGATGGTCCTAAAGCCCCAGCTCTCCCAAGGCTTCCTTATTTCTGCCCTTGGGGACACTTCGAGTTCAAGGCTGGCAGAGGAGGATTCAACGAACTGGCTCATGTGCACCCGCCTGGGTAGACACACAGCCCCTGGATCCCACGTTGCCTGGAGGGGCAAGGCAGGCCTGCATTTGAGTCTTCCTCTGCCACATGCTCACGGTGTTACCCTGAGAGAGATCCCAGCCTCTCTGTGCCTTGTTTAACTCAATTACCCGGCAACGATGGGGATAATACCCACGTGCTCCAGTTACCATGATTACAGAACAAATTGCCTCAAGACGTAGTGCTTTAAAACAACACTTATTTCACTCACGAACTGATGGTTTTGGGCAATGCTCAGCCGGGATAGCCCATCTCTGCTTCATTCACTCAACATCAACTGGAGCAACTCGAAGTCTGGGGCTGGAATCATCTATGGCTCCTGAAGGCTTGGTCTCACACAGACAGCAGTTGGTTCTGGTGGGGACCGTAGCCAGGGCTGCAGTCAGAGCACCTGCAAATGAGCTCCTACGCTGCCTCATACATGGTAGCTGGGTTCCAAAGGCAAGATCATATGTGAGAGACACAGAAAGACAGACATAGAGAGAGAAAGATCCAGAAGGAAACCCCATCATCAGAAGTCACATTGCAGCCCTCCACCACATTCTTTTCAATGAGGTGGTATCAAGTTCCCACTCACCGTCAGGAGGAGGATTGCTGAGCCCTGCCTCTTCCAGGGCGAGGTGCTGGAGGCAAATGAGACCAAAAGTATTGCTGTGATATTTCTGAGAAGTAAACATGCACACCAGGTCATTGAGGTGTTCAGGAAGATCCAATGCAACAAGAGCTAGAACAGCACCTGGCCCGTGGTGGGTACCAGCTGCTGTTAGGTGGTTGCTGCCTAGAAGAATGCCCAGGAGACTGGAGACTACGGCTTGGAAACCAATAGCCACATCCTGAAGATCAAGCTGGAATGTGTCCTGTATATCCCAAGTCCAAAAGCTCAAGGCTCAGTTCAGTCACCCTTATTTGAGTAAGCCAGGGCCTGCTTATGACAAGAGCACTAGAAAACCCTAATAGGGTTGAGAGTTGTCCCGATGTGCCCCCACCCCACATCCCCATCACACCCCAAAATTATTGCTGAAGGTCCCAGATTAGGGCCAAGGGTCTGGGTCCTAAAGAAACCACACAGTCGTAAACACGACACAAAGTACTGAGGCAAGCCGCTTGGAAATGAGAACAGAAACCTCTGCAAACCGCAGGGCCAGTGGGAACGCAAGGCTGCTTCTGGAAAGCAAGGGGCAGATGTCTTCTAGGCGGGCAGCAACGGCACACTCATGGCCCACCCAGGCAGCTGGGCAGCCCTGTCCCAGGCCAGACCGTGAAGGGGGGTGGGGGGATCCTCTCTTAACAAGTCTTCCCCTGCCCCTGCCAGTAAAGGTCACACCATTCAAATTTCAGCTGAAAAGACCCACAAAATCACCGTTCCCAGAGTGCTTTTGTTTTGATGTCACCAGCACTTTTTTTTTAATTAAGATTTTGTTTATTTATTCATGAGAGACAGAGAGAGAGAGAGAGAGAGAGGCAGAGACACAGGCAGAGGGAGAAGCAGGCTCCATGCAGAGAGCCCGATGCAGAATTCAATCCCAAGACCCCAGGATCATGACTGAGCCAAAGGCCGACACTCAACCACTGAGTCCCCCGGGCATCCCATCACCAGCCCATTTCTAATGGTGGAAAATCAGGCAAGTGCCAGAGAAGACAAGCAAGGGCCCTGCGTAGGCACCCCCACGCTGGCCTGTGCACATCCCAGCAGCCCTGAGCACCCAGCACAGCACGGATAGCTGCCAGGAACCAGAACAAACACAACATGCTGGGGCCAGAAAGGACTCTAGAAATCACCTTACACGTCCCCTTCATTTCTCGGAGAATAAAAGTGAGGTCCAGAATGGGATTAAAAATGACCCTGGTTTCTGCTGACTCCTTGCAGGGCCCGAGCTCCTGGAGCTGAAGCCGTGACTCATTCCCAGCTGGATGGCTCTGGGCCTTGTGCCCTCCGGGCCTGGACCAGGGACCCACAACAGACACGCTGGTTCTGAGACAGCCTGGACCTGGGCAGAGGGAGTCCTGAGACCCCTGGGTCCAGCCCCAGGAAGCCAGCCCAGTTACCTGGCTTGTAGGACCCGATGCCCCTTTACAGTGAGAGTTAAGGGAAAATGCAGAGCCCCTTGGCCAAACACTGTTGCGGATTTTAGGACAGTGACAGAAGGGCATTAAAGCAGAAGCGCAGCCCTCTGAGGCCAGGGCCGGTGTTGACACGTAGGCTGCATGCCCCTGAAGCCAGCCTCCCCAGAAGCTTCCCTCACACCATCCTCAGCACTTCTTGAAGCTGTTCCCCCTTCCCAGCCTCTGTACCACTGCCCCCTCCAGGCCGCCACTCACACGCACCGCACCCCCAGGGGCAGCCAAGGTTGCCTTTTATTATTATCTTTAAAGACTTATTTATTTGAGAGAGAGAGGGAGAGGTGGGGAGAGTCAGAGGGAGAGGAAGGGAGAGTCTTGAGCAGACTCCATGCTGAGCACAGAGACCGACACAGGCCCAGGCTCACCACCCTGAGATCACCACCTGAGCCTAAACCCAGTCAACGGCTGAACTGACTATGCCACCCAGGCGCCCCTAGAGTCATCTTTTAAAATGCCGCATGTGATGACATCATCCTCTGTTGATAACGTTCAGTGTCTCCCACCCACCCTCCCCAGGTTAAGGACCAAACGCTTTACCACAGCCCATGGCACCCAAGTGGCCCAGCCCCTGCCACCAGAACCAAGAGGGTGGTCTTGTAGCACCCTCTTTCCAATTCTCTGAGCTTCAGCCATTGCCAAGCTCCCTCTTGCTCATGCATCATATCCCAACAAACCCAGCACATCCTCCTAACCCCGTCATGACCTCCTGTAGTACAACAGACCTCACCTTCTGAGCACTTTGCACAGGTGTGACCTCATATCAGGAGGGGAGGGGTTTAACTAATGCCTGTCCCCAGAGGCAGAAGCCAGGTCGGGTTGCATTCACCATCATCCCCTCTTAACTCTCTTAACTCCCCATGCCCCCTGCCTAGCCCATTGTGTGTGCACAAGTCCCCTGATGCACGACTTGCCTAGTAAACCAATGTCACATGCATGGACATCCTGGGGTTGGCAGTGTGCCTGGTGGTCATACAGGCGACATAATGTCTTCTCAACCGTAACAAGAGGACAAGAATACCTTCTTTTATGGAGTGTTGTAAGGATGAGTGTATGTATAAAAAGCACCTGACACAAGAGAGACACTCCTCAGTAAGTGTCTGTTAAGTGTCTGTGGGGGAACACACACAGAGGCCTGGGGCAGGGCACATTTCTCTCACATCCTTTCCCCAGAGGATCTGGGATTCTAGGAAGAAGCTCTTAGAATCACTTGTTTCTACTGCTGAATCAGAGGTTTAACGCACCTCCTTTCTTGAGGAATATGCATTTAAAGAGAGACTTCTGGCAAATGAACTTGAGTTGTCAAAGTGCTCTCAGCCAGGCACAGTAGGTGCAGAGGGGAGGGGAGTTCAAATCCAGCTGGGGCTACTCCCAAATCCAGGTCACATTCTACACCAGGTGGCCTTTTGGGGGAAATGTTTAACCTAACTTAATTTTAGCCTCAGTTAGTTTTAGCCTAAACCCTAATCCAAATCCAATTTACCTAACTTCTGGTATCAAGAGAAGCAGGGTGGACACCCAGCTCTTCCCACACGCCTAGAGCTGCCCACCCCCCCACCCCCACTTCAGCCAGCTTTCTTGCTCCTGAAGAGCTTCCTGGAGCTCAGACTCAATGAAAAGATCATCAAGTGGCCTGGTCAACCCAAACAGAGGGTGAGCGGCCCCTCCCTGCCGGGCCGCCTGCCAGGAAAAGGAGTGGCACGAGGGCCTCCGCTCATTCTCTCGTGCAGCCTTACCTTGGCTCTGCCCGCCCAGGCAGGGTCTGCAGCGCCTGGGGGTCCTGTCTGGCCTGGTAACAGGCAGGCGTCGTCGTGTGGTTCCCGCCAACAGCTGTCCAGGGGGGCTGGAGAGGGATTGGCCACTTGCATCCAAATGAGATTCCAGGCAGGGGGAACTGAACCCGTGTAGCAGAGCCTGGCTCCTCCAGCCTGCACCACTCAGAGCCTGCGGGGAGCCCAAGAGCCTTTATAAAGAAGGCCAAATCAGAACAACCTCCCACATTTGTCTTGCTTTTGTTCTTCCTCAGAGCACATCCCGGTTAGAGCTTTAAAAACAACTCCATGAGGTCCTTAGGCAGCGATCCCCCTTCCTCAGAAGAGGAAACTGAGACCAGGGAATGATCATCTTCGGTGGCAGCATGGCAATCATTACTGAGTGCTTACTGTATGCTTCCTGAGAGCTCTGTATGAACCATTTCAATTAAATTCTGGAAAGTGTATTCCATTATTATCCTCATTCTATAGGTAAGACCTGAGAGCTGGGGAAAGCCAAGTAACTTGTTCTAGGTTACAGAGCTTGGAAAATAAAAACGAGCATGGGTTTGAATCCAGGTTTGCCTGACTGCAAAGGCTGCGGGCACTAGACTAGTATGCCAGACATCTCCCAGAAACGGCCCATCTGTGAGGTTCCCACTCCATGTCCAGAGCAGCAAGATTCCTTTCATTTCTGGGCCCCCGCCGGTCGACGAGGCCGAACCTGCTGCCAAGCCTTGTCCTAATGCTTCTCTCAGACCCCACACTGCCGCTCAGGTCTATGAACCCATGGCTCCCAAGGAAGTAGGGCCCAAAGCATGATGGCCAACCCACCTATCTGGAAAATGCTGCTGCATCATCAAAGTTCCCATTCCAAAAAACTCTAGATGTTTAATAAAACACAACCTTGGCTCTGAGGAATTGATAGGAACACCCAAATATGTAGAGTCCCAGAACACCAAAGCTCCCACTGTGCTACAGGCACCGTTTCAGGGCCTTGAGATTTGGCTATGAATAAGACAGGCAAAGTCCCTGTCCTCATGGAGCTTGCATTCCAGTGGGAGAGACAGATCATAAACAAATACACACATAGAACAGTAACATGACGGCAGGAGGGAATGAGAACTCTGAAGAAGAAAAAAATCAAGGTAAGGAGATGGAAGGAGACTTGGCTGCTATTTTAGATAAAGCCATCAGGGAAGGCTAATCTGAGGAGGTAACGCTGGGCAAAGACTTGATAAACAGGGAGTAAACTATGGGAAGACGTGGGAGATAAGAATTTTAGGCAGATATAACCGCAAGTGCAAAGGCCCTGAAGCCACAAGAATCTGATGTAGCATGAAGGCAGAGTGGCCAGAGTAGAGTGAACTGAGGGTACAGGAGTAAGAAATGAGCTCATGGAGGCCAAGGGCCAGATCATGGAGGACCTCATGGGCCAGCAGAAGAATTTGGACTTCATTCTAAATGTAAAAAAAATTGGAAGGTTCAAGTGGGGTGATGATATAATCCTATAAAAAAATTTTTTTTATTTTGCTTGAACAGCACAAATTTATTTTCTCACACTTCTGGGTACTAAACATTCATGATTAAGGTGTTGGCATGTTTCTTTTTTTTCAGTTTTATTGACATATAATTAACATACAGCACTGTGTAAGTTTAAGGTATACAGCATGTGACTTATTATATATTGTGGGATAATCCTCACAATACATTTAATTAGCTCAATTATATGATATAGATAATTTTAAAAAGAAAATATTTTTTCCCTCATCATGAGTAATTTTAGGATTGGCTCTCTTAGCAACTTGCAGATACACCATACAGAAGTGTTAACTACAGTCATTATGTTGTATATTATATCCCTAGTACTTATCTTATAACGGGAGTTTTGCCCTTTGACCACCTCCATCCAATCCCACTACCTGCCCTTGGTAACCACAAATCTGATCTCTTGTTCTGTGAGAGTGGTTTTTTTTTTTTTAGATTCCACATAAAAGTGAGATAATTTGCTTTTCTCTGACTTATTTTGCTTAGCGTAATGTTTCTAAGGTCCATCTATGTTGTTGCAAATGGGAGGATTTCATTCTTTTTTATGGATGAAGAGTATTTTAAACATATATACACACACATATACTCTCTACATTTTCTTTATCCATTTATCTATTGATGGAATGATGAATATTTTCCATTATATATAGAGAGACAGAGATATCTATATCTATATCTATATCTGTATCTATATCTATATCTGTATCTGTATCTATATACTTCAGAGAAATGGGAGAAGGGACTGAAGGCAAAGGAGGGTCTTTAACAGATTCCATGGTCATCGTAGAGCCTGACATGGTACTCAATCTCACCACTCTGAGATCACAGACTGAGCTGAAATCAGGAGTTGGACATTCAACCAACTGAGCCATCCCAGAATGATGAATATTTTCAAAGATCACTATGCTAAGTAGACAAATGACCACCAGAGGATACTGGTTAAGTACTGCTACATAACAAAGAGTCACAAAAGCTCAATGGCATTCAATAATATAATTGTTCTCAAAATTCTTAGTTTCTTTTTTTTTTTTTTTTTTTTTTTTTTTTTTATTGGTGTTCAATTTACTAACATACAGAATAACACCCAGTGCCCGTCACCCATTCACTCCCACCCCCCGCCCTCCTCCCCTTCTACCACCCCTAGTTCCTTTCCCAGAGTTAGGAGTCTCTCTTGTTCTGTCTCCCTTTCTGATATTTCCCACACATTTCTTCTCCCTTCCCTTATTTTCCCTTTCACTATTATTTATATTCCCCAAATGAATGAGAACATATAATGTTTGTCCTTCTCCGACTGACTTACTTCACTCAGCATAATACCCTCCAGAAAATTCTTAGTTTCTAAATGCCTTTATACTCTTAAAAATTACCAAGGACCCCAAACAGCTTTTGTTGATATAAGTTACTTTTATTGATACTTACAGTATAAATATCTTAACTGTGAAAAAATTTTAAAATATTAATAACTTTAAAAAAAAGATTTTATTTATTTATTCATGAGAGATGCAGAGAGAGAGGCAGAGACATAGGCAGAGGGAGAAGCAGGCTCCCTGCAAGAAGCCTGATGTAGGACTCGATCCCAGGACCCTGGGATCATGACCTGAGCAAAGGCAGATGCTCAACCACTGAGCCACCCAGGTGCCCCTTAATATTAATTCCTTTTAAAATAACAATAATAATTAAATGTTAACATACAAAACTTTTTTTTAAAGGTTTTATTTTTTTAAGTAATCTCTACAACCAAGGTGGGGGCTTGAACTCACAACTCTGAGATCAAGAGTCATACACTTTATTGACTAAGCCAGACAGGTGCTCCTCCCCCTTTTTAAGATTTTATTTAAGTAATCAAAACTTTTTATTTTTATAGGTGAGAGACAGAAAGAGAGAGCATGGGGGGAGGAGCAGAGGGAGAGAGAGAATCTTAAGCAGGCTCCATGCTGGGAGTGTGTGCAGCTCAGGTCTCACGACCCTGAGATCATGACCTGAGGCCAAATCAAGAGTCAGACACTTAACCCAATAAGCCACCCAGGCACCCCAGTGATCAATATTTTTAATTAAAACCGCTGCACTTTATTAAAACTGCTGCACCAAAACAAAACAAATATATAACATTAATTACATTTTTGCAAGTCTCTTAATAATCTGGCTCAATAGAAGGCAACTGAATTATGATATATGTTTCTACATTCAGTCAGCTGCACTATGAAGTTTTGGTTGAGGAATCGGATGAAAAACGAGCCTTACTGAGATGTAGTTAGAACCCCCCCCCCCCCGAAATAAAGGGCCCCCTCTCGGCCGTCTCCACACTGGGAGCAGCAGTCCTGCTACAGCCCCTCATCCCCTGAAAATGTACGCCTGTGCAAAGTTCATCTCCACCCCCTTCTTGGTCCAGAGCACCTCTCAGCTGTTGAGCCGATCACTGTCTGCAGTGGTGCTAAAACCACCGGAGACACTGACAGATAAAAACCTCAGCAGCTTGGCAGCCCCACGTCCCCTGACCTCACTTATTCCTAGCCACAGCTTGCAAACCAGCACCATTTCAAGAGACATTGACATAGCAGCCAAGTTCATTGGGGCTGGGGCTGCCACTGTAGGGGTGGCTGGCTCTGGGGCTAGAATTGGGACTGTGTTTGGGAGCCTCATCATTGGTTATGCCAGGAATCTCTCTCTGAAGCAACAGCTCTTCTCCCATGCCATTCTGGGCTTTGCCCTCTCGGAGGCCATGGGGCTCTTTTGCCTAATGGTGGCCTTTCTCATCCTCTTTGCCATGTGAAGGAGTCGTCTCCACCTCCCATAGGTCTTTCTCCCATGTCTTGTCTGCCCTGTATGTTCCTTTTCCTATACCTCCCCAGGCAGCCTGGGGAAAGTGGTTGGCTCAGGGTTTGACAGAGGGAAGACAAATAAATACTGTATTAATAAGAAAAAAAAGACAAAGGAAGAGTATTTTAACAGCTTTCAGTATTGTGGATTTTCTTCTTTGATACTACACTAAAACTCAACACTTGTTTCAAAAAAGGCTAGTAGTAGCAATGTAGCAAGAAACAATCTAAAGGAACTTATAACACAGTAATACATCAAAACCCATTGGTTGATCTTGTCTGTTAAATGAGTATTTACCCGTGCATGATTTCATAACATCCTGCATTGGTCATTTGAACAATATCAGTTCACTGAGTTATGTAGATCTTCCAAATGTTGATAAATTTCGTCAAACAACATTCTAAAACTCACATTCATTAATATCACAATGAGCTCATCAGGAGTGTCTTTAGGTATTAGGAAGCCATCAAGCTCAGCGAGGTATATACAAGTTTTCTGAAGTTCTCCTTCTCCCTTAAAAGCTTGAATTTAATCCTTGCCAACAGATACTGCAAACTCTTTCCTTTGAAGTGACAAGTCCATTTCATTCATGTTTGAGAAAGGGTCTGACGGATACCCAAATATGAACACGCATAGTTTGTTTTCACTAGTTCTTTCTGGTAAGAACTGTGTTCTATGAAAAAAAAAAGCAGCCAGTCCAACTCACAACTCAAGTAACTAACTGAACAAGTGCTTTTCTTTGTCACAACCACCATAGGACATATGCAGAACTGCTCCACACCTGCTTCCGACCTCATCACCCAGAGTGATGAGTGCTCAAAAGTTGTTATTTAACAAATTTAGTAATTTTTTCTGCTTCATCCAGAACATTTTTAAGTGAAACTGGCATTTTTTACTCTAAGTGTGTGGCAGTAAAGAATACGATGACTACTACTACAAAGTGGCGCCAGTCCCTTGATTCATATTCAAGGACCAGCAGTTCTATCCACCGATGGTAAGCGGAATAATGCCCCCGCCCCCACCAAGATGCCCTACTCCTTATGATGGGACCTAATCCTTAGGACCTGTGAATCTTTTTTCTTTTTTTTTTTTTTATGATGTTCTTTATTCATTCATGAGAGACACTGACAGACAGAGAGGCAGAGACATAGGCAGAGGTAGAAGCAGGCTCCATGCGTGGGACTTGATCTGGAGTCTCCAGGATTATGCTCTGAGCTGAAGGCAGATGCTCAACCGCTGAGCCACCCAGGCGTCCCTGTGAATCTTTTCTGTTGCATGGCAAGGGGGAATGAGAGTCACTGGTCAGCTAACTTTGAGATGGGGGTTATTTTCCTGGATCGTGTAGGTGGACCCAATGTCATCACAAAGTTCTTTATAAATCAAAGAGGGTAGGGAGCAGGAAATGAAATGAGGGTAGGGAGTGTCAGTGTCAGAGAGAAACTATAACATTGCTACATTTCTGTCTTTGAAGATGGAGGAAGGAGCCACAAACCAAAAAGTGCAGGCAGCATAGAAGCTGCCTAAGCATATGTACCTGGTTTGAGATAGGGGTTCAAATTCATTCTTGAGCATCTGGATATCCAGTTTTCTCCAAATCATTTTTTGAAAAGACTATTGTTTCTCCATTGAAGGGCCTTGGAAGCCTTGTAGAAAACCAACTAACCATAATGAGGATGGCTTATTTCTGGACTCTCAGTGATAATCCTCTTGTCTATATGTCTATTCTTATACCAGTACCACACTGTCTTAATAGCTCTAGCTTTGTGGTAAGTTTTGAAATCAAGAAATGTGAGTTCTCCAACTTTGTTTTTTGGCTATCCTGGGCCCTTTACATTTCTCTATGAATTTTAGAATCGTCTCATCAATTTGTGCAAAGAAGCCAGCTGGATTTTTTTATAGAGACTGCACTGAATCTATAGATCAACTTGGAGAGTACTGCCTTCTTAGCATTAGTAAGTTTTCTGATCCATGAAAATGAGATGTCTTTCCATTATTTGAGTCTTTTTTAATTTCTTTCAATGATGTTATATAATTTTCAGAGTATAAATTTTGCATTTTTTATTAAAAAGCATTCCTAAGTATTTTATTCTTCTTATGCTATTATAAATGGAATTATTTTCTTAATTTCAATTTCAGATTTTTCCCTGCAAGGGTATAGAAATATAAAGTTTTATATATAGATCTTATATTCTGCAACTTTGACAAACTCTTTTATTTTTTCTAATGGTTTTTTTTAGTGAGGGGTCCTGAGTAGAACCTGCTGTATGATGTTGAATAAAAGTGGTGAGAGCAAATTCCTTGTCTTGTTCCTGGTCTTAGGAGGAAAGCATTAAATGTTTCACTATTAAGTATGAGGTAAACTGTGGGTTTTTTGTGCTTTGGGGAAGTTCCCTCTATTCCTAGTTTATGAATATTTTTATCACGAGGAGGTGTTAAATCTATTAAATGTTTCCTCTGCATCCACTGAGATGACTGTTTTTTTTTTCCCTTTATTCTGTAGATATGGTATGTTATTTGATTTTCTGATGTTAAACCAATCTTTCATTCCTGGGATAAATCCCACTTGGTCATGATGTGCAAAAGATTGTTTTTTAATATGTTTGTAAATTTAGTTTGTTAATTTTTTTCTTTTTTTGAAGGCTTATTTATGGTATCTTTTCCTAAGACATATCAGTCTGTAGTTTTCTTCTGTGACATCTTTACCTGGTCTTGGTTGGTATCAGAGTAATGCTGACCCCATAGAATGGGTTGGGAAATGTTCTCTCCTCTTCTATTCTTGGAAAAGTTTGTAAAGAATTGGCATTAATTATTCTTTAAATATTTGGTAGAATTCATAAATGAAGCCTTCTGGGTCCAGTCTCTTTACAGGTAGTTTTGTTTATTCTAATCATTGATTCAATCTCTTTACTTATTATGTGGGTCTATTCAGATATTCTGGTAGTTCTTCAGTCAATTTCAGTAAATTTTGTCTTTCTAAGAATTTGTTCATTTTCTGAGTTATCTCATTCATTGTCATACAGTTGTTCAATAATCCTTTTAATTTCTGTAAGGTCTTTCATTCTTCATTCTAGCAATTTCAGTCTTCTCTCTTTTTTACTTGGTCAATTTAGCTAAAAGCTTGTCAACTTTATTGATCTTTTCATGTAACTAACTTTTCATCCTATTGCTTTTCACTATTGGTTTACTATACTATCATTAATCCCTACTCTAATCTTCTATATTACCTTCACTCTGCTTGTTTTGAGTTTAGTTTGCTCTTTTTCTTCCAAAACCTTAAGGTAAAAAATCAGGTCATTGATTTTTGAAATCTTTCTTTCTTTTTATCATAGGCATTTGTAACTATAAATTTCCCTCTAAGCACTGGTTTAGCTGAATCCCATAGTTCTGGTATGTTGTATCTTCATTTTCATTCATTTCAAAGCTTTTGTGGGTTTTTTTGTTGTTGTTGTTGTTGTTGTTTTGTGTGTGTGTGTGTGTGTGTCTGTGTGTGTGTGATTTCTTCTTCCATCCACTGGTTATTTGAGAGTGTGTTGTATAATTTACACATACTTATGACTTTTCCAAATTTCCTTCTGTTGTTGACTTCCAATCTCAGTCCATTGTGGCCAAAGGACACACTCTGCATTATTTTCATCCCCTTAAATGTATTAAGATATGTTTTATGGCCTAACATTCGTCTGTCCTGGAGAATGTTCCATGTGCACTTGAGAAGAATGTGGATTCTGCTGCTGTTGGCTAGAATGTTCTATAAATATCTGCTATGTCTACTTTGTTTATAATGTTGTCCAAGTCTTATTTCCTTGTTGATTTTCTGCCTAGTTTCCTATCTGTTACTGAAACTAAGATACTGAAGTCACCAACTACTATTGTTGAATGCCTATTTCTACCTTCAGTGCCATCAGTTTTTGCTTAATGTATTTTAGGATTCTACTAGGCTTAAATATGTTTATAATTGTCACATTTTCCGATAAATTTATTCTTTCATCATTATAGAATGTCCCTCTTTATTTTTAGTAACTTTTTTGTTTCAAAATCTGTCTGATATTAACCATTCCAGCTTTCTTATAGTTGCTGTTTGCATGACAAATTTTCTACATTGTTTTACTTTCAATCTATTTTACCTATGAATCCAAAGCGTGCCTCCTGTAAACAGCATATAGTTGGGTCTTGTTTTTTTTTTTTTTTATCTCGTCCACTGTATAGAACATCAGTGAATATGCTAACAGTATATAAAAGACATATAATGTCTTCATATTAATATAAAAATAATTTTGACCTCACGGATCCCCTTTAGTCCACCCATTGAGAACACTTCAATAATAAGCATTTATTTGGCTTATGCATGTGTGAGTTGATCTAGGCTGAGCCTGGCTGGATACCTCTCCTGGGATCAGCAGGTTATTGCAGATTCACTGTTCTCTTGATGACAACAGAAGTTCAAGATGTCAAGTGAAACAGATCTTTTAAGATCTGTTTTAAACAGATCTGTTTTTAAAATCTTAAAAAAAAAAAAAAGATCTTTTTAAAGATCTGCCTTATTGCATTAGTCAAAGCAAATCACGTGACCAAACCCAAAGTCAAGAGGAAAGAAAATATATTCCACCCCTTTATCAAGAAGAACTACAAAATTCACACAAAGTGAAAGAATACAAGAGTAATGAGGACAATGATGTAATCTACACAGGGGCCCAGAGTGGGAGCAGAGGGGTGAGTGAAGAGCTATGACAGCAGCCTATGAGGACGGTGACTTGCACTGGGGTAACAGTGAAGAAAGCGGTCAAAAGCAGCTGGATCTGGGCAGGATCTTGGGCAAGTCAGTTCTTCCAAGCCTTCATTTCCTCCCCTGTGAAATGGTGTTGTGAAAATTAAATGAGATAACAACACACAAAATTTTGCCTCCAATAGGCATTTGCTCTATGAAGGCTCTTACTATTCTATTCTCTCTAATGGGGAACGGGATGATTGAAGACTCTCACAGACTTCTAGTCAGGATCAAAGCACCAGGAGCAAAGGCTGGCACATAAAATATACTCCGATGGTTCATTACTTCTGTTTTGTCAGCTTTCTGAAGGGATTTGAGGAGATTTACGGTAAAAAACCCAGTGATATTAACACTATTAAAAGTAGGGTGAAGGAAGAAGAAAAAGGACTTGTCTCTTTGACTTAGTCCTTGAACTGATGAACTCCTTTTAAAAAAGGATTTTAATTATTTTGCTCAATATGGAAGGCATTCTGGTTTTCTGATGGAGCTAACCACATTTCACAGACATCTACTACTATTTGGCTGGGTTTGGAGGGAAGAGGTCGGATGGAGTTGATGAGGGGAGCTTCTAGATTAATTTAGATACTGTTTCACAGGGACTTCCTTTGTTTGATTTTCCCATCTGCATTCATCTGTAGGAAGAGATGCTAATTTAACTAGATGATCTCAGGCAAGTTCTTAACTTCTTCCTACTTGAGTTTCTTTATCTGTAAAGTGAGAATATTAATAACACTACTTTGGGGACTAATTGAGTTAATATACATAATATGTGCCTGGAGCAAGAACTGATACAGATAGTGCTACTAAGTCTTGCATATTATTGCTATCATTATTTAATAAAGACTTAGATGTTATTGCCCAGAAAAGTTGGGCACAGCTTTACCAACTCAGTTTGAGACTAAATCCTATTGCTTAGGAAAAGCAAGGTCTAAATGTCTTCAGGAAACCAATGCTCTGCTTCTACCTTTAGAGCAAGAATCTACATTTCCTCTCAGATTTGCTCCTCTCATGTTTTAAGATCACAGGTAGTCAAGAAGAAAGCCAAGTTCTGCAACTTGCTAAGACCCACACTGCGCATTTTCCTGCCTGACCCCAGAGCATCCAGACTAGCCAGGCTCATGGTGCTTCCAGAGCTGTCACTAGGAGATAATAAAGGATATCAGGGCACTTGGGTGGCTCAGTGGTTGAGTGTCTACCTTTGGCTCAGGGTGTGATCCCAGGGTCCTAGGATCGAGTCCTGCATCAGGCTCCCAGCAGGGAGCCTGCTTCTCCCTCTGCCTGTATCTCTAACTCTCTTTCTGTATCTCTCATGAATAAGTAAATAAAATCTTTAAAAAAAACAAAAGAGTAGACATCAAGTTAGATCTACAATGCTCCAACAAGGGTTGACCTACAAAACCACATTTTGAAGTCCTTTCTTTTAAAGTTGGGGAAATTATGGCTCAGAAAAGATGAGCAACTTGCCCAAGGTCACACTATTAGTGACAGTACAGCACCTGTGGATTTGACAATAATACCTCTACAGACTCTGCAACAAAGCTCCCTCACTGGGGCTACATGTCTTCAGTGTCCTGGATCCACCCTCAGGACAGAGACTGTAGACCCTTTTCTTACCATGTTATTCTGCTCTGTCCCTCATAAAGCAGAGACTAAACATGAGACCATTTCTCGACACGATGGCTGTCCAGCCCAGAGGCCAGTGAGACAGTCCTCTTCTTTGTCCTAAACCTAATACTTTCATTAATGTGACCAGATAATAAATTGGCTCCCTTGGAAGTTCCCATCCTGTTGACTCACTTGCTGCTTCCCACCTACTGAAACCCTCTGGCCCCTGCAGATCTGGTTGCTGAGCAATGCCTCTCTCTACTCCAGCATCTCATTCTCAAAGCACCTGGCATCTAGCTCAGTGGCTCACCCTGCCTGACAGCTCATAGTGCTCTGGCTGCCTGGCTTCCCTGACCTCCACAAGGAAGGGAATTGGGACCAACACCCAAGAAGAGGACTGCCTTCCAAGGTGACCTGCTCCACTGTACCTACCCACATCCAGAGCTGGCCCCACACTCTCCTGAATGCAAAGAAACCAGTCTTGGTGCCCTCCTCTTGCTTCCCTGACACTTTCTCCACATTTTCTTGGGACCTTCAAACAATCCAGCTCTGCCCATCCCCTTCTGAGTCTACCTACCCCCAGAGACCCATATAGGTGATCAAGAAAACTGTCCATGCTCTGTGGTGGGGGAAAAGCCGATCGAAGAATGGTATGGAAAGTACGGCATGACACTTTTTTTGCAAAAACAAAAAAATCCTTTGTGCATTATATTCAATCATATGACTGTAGAAAAGACAACAGATTGTTAATGGTGCTTGGTTACCTCCAAGAGCTAGGCTGGTGTTAGATGAGGGAGCTACAGCTTTCTGCTGCATACATCTCAGCATCTTCTGAACTGGCAAACATGTGCCTTAATGTTAAATATGGTAGTTAAATGAATGGAAGGAAGGAAAAAAGGAAATAAAGTCTAAGTGCTCAGCACAGTGCTGGGCACCTGGTAAGAACCCCATTAAGTGTTAGCTTTAATTAGCTCCTCATTCAGTATGGAGTAAGGGTTGGTCCCCTGCCCAGCTGCCACCCTCTCACTCCTTTCTCTGTCTGCATATTGCCCCTCAACACCCTTGCCCCACAGATAGCTCAGAAGTAATATCCCTTCCTCTCCACTTTCCACCTGCCAGTGACCATGGCCTCCTGTCTCAGAAATTGCCTGGCCAACTCATGCCTTGGGAGATGTTACCAATTTAATATCTCTGTGCAATTTTAAGTGGGCAATACCCACTGAAACACCTTATCCTACAGAAAGGAGTAGCAAAGAGGGATCTGGGGCCACAGGTTGCAGGTCAGCGGGGTTACCTAGTGTAGGCATCGGAACCTCTGCGTAAGGCTGCCCCACGGGAAGGTCCCCGGTGCTGCTGGACACAGTCCTCCAGGAAATCCTGCTCTGGATCGGCAGCCCTGAGGAGCCTGAGCCCCACAACACTGCCCTGTGAAGAAATAGCTCCGACCCTTGACAAAGGTGTCTGCGTCTGCACCTCCCCCAGAGAGCAGCCTCCCTCCTGGCCCTGCTGGCCTGACTCTTGGCTCCCCACCTGAGCCCTGAGACATGGCCCTTGTGGCAGAAGAATCTCGCCCCCAGGAGACTCTGATGACGTGCACCATAAAGTGGCAGCAGCAGCTCTGGCCTGCAGCGCGGGGGGCTGAGGGGCTAGGGGGCCACCCCCCCAGTCTCAGCTCCACCACCCACCAGCTGTGGGACCCTGGGTAAGCCACCCGCCTTGGCAGCCCCTTCCTGAGCCATTGTCAGGGGAGCGGGGGAGATAACAGCTGGGCCACTGCCCAGCTCAGTCCTGAGCAATGAATGCTCAGAAAGGCATGCGGGGACGCAGAGCCCTAGAACATGCCCGAACAAAGACTGTCTTCTCGGTGCCTCCCGTCCTGAGCCCCTGCTGCTGAGGCCGTGTTTGAGGGGCTGGTCAACCCTGCAATTCTAGTGAGCATTAACGAACTCGAGGGCTAGAGGCAGACACTGAGGTACAAGTCAGGACTTCGGCCAAAGCTATCGGGCCCAACCCAAGGGGCAAAGGAAGGCACAAGGCCCCAGACCCACTTGACATCACTCCATCTGGCTCCGGAAAGAGACGGGCAAATACTGGCACAAGAGGCAGAGGCCAGACAGCAAAGCCGCTTGAGGAAACTCCATGGATGCAGATGGGCCCTGAATCACCAGGAACTGGTGAGTCAAATCTCAGAGACATTAGCTAATTGCTAAAGTGATTACAGGCGATCCGGGATTAGAATCTCTCACGCCAGGCCCATGTGGTGCTCAGGACATCTTCAGATGTCCCTCCCCTGGGCCACAGCGAGCCAGCGGCAGCGGCAGCGGGAGGCAGTAGGTAATTGAATTCTCAGAAGCACACTTAGCCCTTAAAGACAGGGATGCAACCCACTTGGAAGACAAAAGAGAAGCAAAAGACGGCCCTGGGCATGATAGTTATCGACTGCAAATACCTAGAAAGATGGTCAACCAAAGGGGGAGGATTGTGAGTGCTCATTTGCACCTCCTGCCAAACACGTTTGTACGAGCACAACATGCTACAGCCGGTAAAAATGCCTAAATGCCTTGCTGTGCGGAGTGTGTCACCGGGGAGCTTGCTGGCAAGGCAGAGGCAGGCCCGCTCCAGAGTCCCTGGAATTAGGGAGTTAGCATCTGCATTTAACAAGACTTCCAGGTGACACTGAAGTTTAAGAAGCACCGGCCTGAACACATAACCGTTTGCCGATGATCAAATACTGAAGTTGTTTCCAACGAACATTCGTCTGACATGTACTAACCTATGTACATATATGTACATGTATGTATGTATGACATGTCAGCTGGCCAAGCCCCGAGGATGCAGCTGTGAACGGGAGGGACAAAATCCTGCTCTCACAGAACTTATGTTCTTCTGTGGAGAGACAGATAATAAACAGATGCCATGAATAAGATAATTCTAGATTGTGGTAAGTGCAAAGGAGAAAGCAGGGTCATGTTTCAGAGTGACGAGGGTGGTCAAAGAAAGCCTCTCTGCAGAGATGGTGTCTGAGTCAGGTCTTGAGGAATAGAAAGAACTCAGCCATGCCGACGGCCGCAAGGAAGTCTGAGGGAACAGCAAGTGCAAACGCCCTGAGGCAGGCATGCCCGTGGCAGGCCGGAGGAACAAGGGAGATGTACAGCCACAGCGTGATGCTCAAACAGAAAGTAGTAGGCAAGGAATGGATGTCAAAGTCCTATAAACCATGGCAAGGAATTTGGATTTTATTCTAAGTCCAACAGGAGATCACCCATGAGGGAGGATTAGGGGAGTGCCAGTAGCTTAAGACAACAACCATCTTGTTGCTCATGATTCTGTGGGTTGGGGATGCAAGCAGGTCACAGTGGGACTGCGCATCTCTGCCCCGTGGGGCATCTGCTGGGGAGGCTGAACGGGGGGGAGGATCCAAGAGGGACTCACTCGCACATCTGGAGTTTCAGCGTCAGCCGTAAGGAGGCTTCAGGGCCCCCCCACATCACCCCCCATCATCCAGGGCTGTCGCCCACGCTGCGCTCTGTGGCAGCCAGCTTCCAAGAGCCACTGACTTTGTACCAGATCTCTTTGAGTGCTGAGTGGAGACGGGACAGCAAAGAGGGCAAGGCTGGGAGCAGGGAGCCCAGCGCGGAGACTGCAGGCCAGCAGTGCCACCCCACGCGGGCGGTGACCCGGACCAGATGAGGGGAGGCCAGGACAGGAGCAGACCCCGAGACACCTGCGACGTTGGACCAATACGACTTGCTGATGGAATGAATGTGCCGGGAGGGCGAGGGGATAAGTCAGAGATTACCTCCAAGTTTCTGGCCTGGGCAACCACATGGCTGGGGGAGCCCCATGCCACTTACTGAGATGAGGAGGAGCAGATGTGACTCCAGGCAGGAGGGTGGGAAGACAGAGTTCTGTTTTTGCACATCCTCTGTAAGAGGCTTGGTAACCCCAAGGAAGGGTCTTGCAGCCAGTCAGGCGTGTGGGATGGTCTGGAGCCGACAGAGCAGGGACACCCCGAGCATGGGGAGAAGGCAGGCACAGAAGCAGCCAGCGGGGACGGCATGACAGCAGGATGGTATGGGAGGGGAGCTTCTCTGTGAGGACAGAGGGACAGAGACGTCTTGTTCAGGCTCCCTCCCAAGCTGGAAGGTCCTAGAGCATCCCTGAATATTCCCGGGATGCTCCAGCCCCTAGGGGTGATGGCGGGCATGCAGGCCTCGAGAAGGGGATGGGACCAGAACTCGGGTGAGGACTGGCCTCCGACCGGAGCAGGGACTGCCTTCCGGAAGGGCAGGTGGGTGAGCAGAGACCACAGGCAGGGGAGCAAGAGGGTCAGCAGGGTACCGCGTGAGACCACCTGATGGCCAGCCGCCAAGTGGAGGGGATGCGCTCCCGAGGGCTCAGGTGAGCCCCAGAGAAAGCGGCACCAAGAGGCTCTGGGCAAGGGCAACAGCACACTTACTGGCTTCAGCTGCTCCTCTTCTTTGACCTTTTCTTTTTTAAGATTTTATTTATTTATTCATGAGAGACACAGAGAGAGGCAGAGACACAGGCAGAGGGAGAAGCAGGCTCCATGCAGGGAGACTGACACGGGACTTGATCCCCCGACCTGGGATCACACCCTGAGCCGGAGGCAGACGCTCAACTGCTGAGCCCCCCAGGCAGCCCTCTTATTTGATCTTAGTATGATACATCCCAACAAGCAGGATTACCGGGCTGGCTCATACCAACCCCTCATTTATTCCTCTTAGCGACTTCGGGGAAGGTAAAGCAGGGACCAGGGACCAGCTGAGAGGCCGACGATTTGCTGCAGGCCACGCAGGACGCAGGGGACCGTCGCGCAGGGCTGGTCCCGGACGGCTGGCCAGTCGCCGCCTCTGAGCCTGGAGGTCACGCCGAGTCTAAGCCTTCCTCACCTCCCGGGATCAGCACCAAGTCTGTGTCCCCAGAGCCTCATCCCCGCCCCGCTCCCCAAACACATCCCTTTCTGCCAAGGTCCCCTTAGTGTGGCGGCTGGCACCTTTCTCATCTGACCGCCGTCCTCCCCTCAGCTCACTGGCAACCAAGTGACTTGGTGGTTTAGGACCACGGTTTATAACACCTGGTTTTAAGGGTAAAAAGTACAATTCAAGGTCTGCATTTGCTTGTGATCCTGAGAAAGTCATTTATCCTCTTTGATCTCCATGCTCTTCATCTTTAAAATGGTAAGAGGGATCTCTGTGGTCAGAAGAGTTGCTCATAGGATTTGGAGGATGAGGAAATAAACCAATGCATATAAAGTCCTTCCCACAGCGCCTAACTCAGAAAAGATTCATTGAACAGTAGCTGGGATTAATATTAGACTGGAGAGAAAAACCGATGTGCATTGAGGTTTGCACTTGAGACCTAATATTTGAGCTCTGAGAACCCACAGAATAATATCAAATGCATTCACATTTTTTTAATCAGCATATAAGGAGGGCCAGGTTCACTGCCAGCACTTGATTAACAAATCAAGACAAGTGTGGTTGGTTGGTGATTCAGATTCACCTGGTGGGCTGGTTAAGCATAAAAGACACTCCAGCCCCACTGCAGACCTGATGGATTGTATCCTCTGAGGCCAGGGCACAGGCACCTAGAGAAAACACGCACGTGTGTGCATGCACATACATGCACATGCAGACACACACGTACATAAGGGTTCATAGGCATTCTGATGTTCACCTGGAGTGTGGAAGCCACTTCAGGCACAAAATAAAGGCAACCTACGAGAATGGGAGAAGATATTTGCAAATGTCTTATCAGATAAAGGGCTAGGATCCACACCCCCTCTTATGTGCAGGGCTCATGTTCCCTGCCTACTACTTCCTTCCTTCAGACACAAACCCACCAGAAACCACAGCCTTACCAGGCTTCCTCCTCTTTCTCCTCCCCGCCTCCGCCTCCTTCCCATCCCCTCTTCCTTTCTCCCTTTCCTCCCTCATCCTTTGCTCCCCTCCTCTTCCTTCTCTTCTTCCCTTCCTTCACCTTTTTTGTCCTCCTCGATGATCTCTTTCTCCCTGAAGCCTTTCCAGATTCCTCTGCTTGTATCCAGCAGACATGGCAAGGAGACACCTGCCATGGAGAAGCCCCATGAAGGGGATGAAGAGCTGGAGGCACATATTTTTGTCCGAAGAAGAGGCTTCCTAGCCTGCTCCAGAGAGAAAGGAAGGGACTGGCTGGCCTGGAATCCCAGGAGGGAGCTGAGGCCACAAACACAAGTGCATCCTAACAGGATAAATCAAACATGGAGTTGGTAGAAATTTTGCTTGTGACATCGTTAGGAGTCAAACCAAACTTACTGAAAGTAAAGTAAGAAGAGACACGTGCTTCTTGCCTTTAGCATTATTTGTTGTGCAAACATAGGTACAACGTGAAATTAAATTGAAAGGGGAACAATGTGTCCAGAATCCCATTCTCCTACACATCAACTTGTCCAACGTCCTTTGCAGTTGTCCCCAGACACTTACGGTATGTGTAGTTGTGCTTGCTGCAGATCTCATTTTGAAGTTTATAGCAGTAACGTCCACAAAAGCCAAACTATGGAAAGATCTCAGATGGGATCTCAGATGGGATCTCAGATGCCACCCAGGCATCCCATCTCATCGATAGATGAATGGAAAAAGATGTGGTGTATATATACAATGGAATTCATTTAGCCATCAAAAAGAATGAAATCCTGCCATTTGCAACCACTTGGATGGAACTAGAGGGTATCAGGCTAAGTGAGATAAGTCAGAGAAAGACAAACATCATATGATTTCACTCATGTGTGGAATTTAAGAAACAAAACACATTAACATAGGGGAAGGGAAGGAAAAATAAAATAAGAAGGAAATTGAGAGGGAGGCAAACCGTAAGAGACTGAACTCTAGGGAACAAACTGAGGGTTGCTGGAGAGAAGGAGGGTGAGGGGATGTGGTCACTGGGTGACGGGCATTAAGGAGGGCATTTGGTGTGGTGGGCACTGGATGTTATACACAACTGATGAATCGCTAAATCCCACCTCTGAAACTAATAATATAAATAAATTAATAAAATTTTAAAAAAGAGGGAATGTGGGAAGTACCTACCACAGCAGCCAGACCTTGTTCTTTCTGTTCAAATAGTGGTCATCTCCCCAGTGGTCTCTTTTTTTCTCATTCCTTCAAACTACTTTGAAAGGCCACACATTTATTTTAAGGCAGCTGCCACTGCCCAAAGATGTGGCCCCTGTGACTACCCTGGATGGTGCAAACATGGAACAAGAGACAGTGACTTGTTATCGGAATCCTGGGTTCGAGTCTTTGCTGTGCCACTTATGAGCTGGGAGACTTGCCGCAATTGGGCATCCCTGAGGAGAAAGCCACGAGGACCATGCAAGAAAACAAATACAAAGCACCGTGCACGTGCTAGTGGGCATGGCTTGGTCTCTGAAACGACAAAAGCCATTCAGACCCCAGAGACTGGAAGAGTGGAGGGGTCTAACTGACGTGCAGGGCTGGTGCTGAGTGGGGGTGTTTGAGGACTTCCATCAGGGAGCACATAATGACCAGCTGACCTTTGGGGTCACGTCGGCAGCTCTCACTGCCCCCAGACGCACATCCCTCACATCCTTAGGGGCTGCCAAAGGGTGATAATCTCATTTTAGCATGCTTCCTCACTTATTAGCTGGAATGCTTCTGTCAAGAGAAATCTTTCCTCCCCTGCTCTTTGGCTAGCTGAAGTTCTTAGGAAAAGACAGGATAAAGGGCTTGTTCTTTCTCTTTTATTTACTGGTTTTGGAAACAACGTGTTGGTTCCCTAGCATCCGCTCATGGTGACCAATTCATTATTATTATTTCAGCTTCATTATGAATTTCTGTATTTCAATGTACTTGATAACTCTTCATCCACCGTGGTATTGCTCCTGCCAATGATCATCTTTGGCCAAAGGGGGCCTCTTTCAACTGACCTGAGTCCTTTGGATGTTAACCTATTAGTCGTCTTTGCCAGCTTCCTTGCTTTCTAGAATGAGCCCCCTTCATTTTCTCAGAAAAACTTGGTCATATTTAGTTTGGGGTGGGTTTGCAATTTTGTTTTTAAGTCTTTATGACTTTATATTCGCACTAGGCCCTGGAGGCTGGGGTGACATCATTCCTGTTTAACTGGCTGCCTCCCAAGGCATCAAAGCTGGCTTGGTAGGGCACACACTTTATTTTAAATCCCACAGGTCAACTATGGGTAAGCAAATTCAAAGTTTTCTTCACAGGTTCCCACATTCCTGTCAACAGCTCCTTCTCTCCCAGTAGGAACCCCCACAGAGCTCCAGAGGGGGCCTGTCCCCTCCTTCCACAAAGCAACTGTTCTGATCACACACATGCGGCCCTCTTTCCTGCTCCCTGCTAGCTCCCCACACCAAGGGATCACACCCATGGGTGCTGGAATTCAAAGGCACACATGGTTGGCTTCCTCATACTGATAAGGAAGAGCAGGAGTGGAGAGGAAGAAAGGCCTGCCTTCCACAGAGAACATCAGCATCTGCAAGGCTTACCATCTGGTTGCTCTTTTAACCAACACAGCAACTTTGTAAGAAGAGGGTCTTTATCAATATTATGGTTCTATAGATGAGGACAGTGAAAGCCTGAGAATGTAACTTGCCCAAAGTGACACAGCCAGTAAGTGGCAAAACCAGAACCGATATCTAAGCAATCTGCCCCGAAATCCGATGCTCTTGCTGTGCCCCTGACCCCAGCCAACACCACCCACTTCTGGTGAGACTAAAGCCAACCAGCAAGCTCATCTTAACCCACATGATTATTCCAGCTGTGGTGGGCAGGTGCGGAGCAGTGCTGTGTGTGTGAGAGCACAGAACCAGGTCTAACCTGGTCAGTGGGGATGGGAGGTGTATGTCTAGAAGGCTTCCTGGGAGAGGGACACTCAGGCTTAAACCCAAAGAACAAAGTAAGAAGGGAAGAAAGGGAAGAAAGTTCTCTTGGAAGACAGCATGCAGGAAGGTCTTGAGATTTGTGGGGGATGAAAGATGGCCACATGGGATCCCTGGGTGGCGCAGCGGTTTGGCGCCTGCCTTTGACCCAGGGCGCAATCCTGGAGACCCGGGATCTAGTCCCACGTCGGGCTCCCAGTGCATGGAGCCTGCTTTTCCCTCTGCCTGTGTTTCTGCCTCTCTCTCTCTCTGTGTGACTATCATAAATAAAAAAAAAATAATAAAAAAATAAAAAGATGGCCACAGACCCTCTGCCTCCCCTCCTGAGAGGTGGAGACTTTTTCTCCTCCCCTTTGAAAGTCACTTGCAAGTCTGTCACTTGCTCTGATCAACAAACATAACAGAGGTGACGCTCTGGGACTTCCAAGGCAGGCCCTTCAGAGGTGTGCAGGCAAGCTTGGAGCACTCCTTCTTGGGGCCTAGCCCCCATTCTTGAGAAGCCCAAGCCACAAGGATATCCAGGGGTAAAAGGAGGCCCTCCATAATGGTTAATTGTATGCATCAACTTGCTGGGTCATGGGGTGCCCAGACTGTTGCTCAAACAGTATTCTGGATGTTTCTGTAAAGGTGTTTTTTGGCTGACTTTAAGATTTGATTTTTTTTTTTTAGAGATTTATTTATTTATTCATAAAAAACACAGAGAGAGAGAGGCAGAGACACAGGCAGAGAGAGAAGCAGGCTCCTCACAGGGAGCCGATGTGGGACTCAATCCCAGACCCTGGGATCACACCCTGAGCCAAAGGCAGACACTCAACCGCTGAGCCACCCAGGCGTCCCAAGATTTGAACTGAGAGACTAAGTACGGCACTCTGTCCTCCCCAGTGCGGGTGGGCCTCATCCAATCAGTTGAAGGCCTGAATGGAACTAATACTTTGAGCTCCTTGGAGTAAGAGTGACTCTTTCCTGCCTGACTGCCTTTGAAATGGGACTTTGGCTGTTCTCCTGCCTTCAGACTCAAACTAAAATACTGTTTCTTCCTGGCTTTCAAGCCTGCTGGCCTTTATTCTGAAACTATACCAGTAGTTCTCCTGGGTCTCCTGCTTGCTGACTTTTCCTACAGATCTGGGGACTTGCCTGATTCCATAATCTTGGGAGTCATGCCCTTGTAATAAATCTCTTTCTGTGCACACACACACACACACACACACACACACATTCTAATGGTTGTTTCTCTGGCAAACTCTAATACACCCTCCAACTGACAGCCTCAGCTGAGTTCCCAACTGCCAGCCACACCAGTGAGCCACTGCAGCCATCCCGGCCCATGGGCACCTCCAGGTGACTGGAGCCAACTGCATGCAGAGTGGATGAGCCACCCAGCTGAGCCTGGCCACCACGAGCCTTGCGAGAGATAGTAAATGGGTGCTACTGTGCTCTGTCCCTAAGGATTGGGAGGTCTGGGATGCAGCAACAGACAACAAAGCCAGCAGAAGGGCCTCAGGGTGGCACAGCCAAGAAGGCCAGGGTAAGGGGAGCTGAGAGTACCTGGAGGGGAGGAGAGGGAAAGGGAAGGGAGGGGAGGGGAGGGGAGGGAAGGGGAGGGGAGGGAAGGGGAGGGGAGAGCAGGGGCTGTAGAAGTGAGGTGCACATAGGGGGCATAGGGGATGCTGCAAGATCTTACAGGCATGGAGATGCTAGTTAAGAGTGTCAGGGCTGGGGCAGCCCCAGTGGCTCATGGTTTAGCGCCTGCCTTCAGCCCAGGGCGTGATCCTAGAGACCTGGGATTGAGTCCCAAGTCAGGCTCCCTGCATGGAGCCTGCTTCTCCCTCTGCCTGTGTCTCTGCCTCTCTCTCTCTCTCTCTGTCTCTATGAATAAATAAATTTTAAAAAAAAAAGTGTCAGTGCTTCATTTGCCTCCTTTTTATTCTTTCTGCCCCTACTTGTCTTTTTGGGTTGTCAAAGTGCTATTTGGGATTCAGCAGCAGGAGCTCATCACCATCAATCAATACACAAGCATGAACTATCTCATCATCACCTCTGTGGGAATGCATGTTTCAGCCCCAAAAGTGCAAGGAACTCAGGTGTGCAAAAATGTAAACACACTTCTCAAAAACAAAAAGGTCTCTGTCTCCCCTTTCTGGGGGGAGGCGGTGCAGAAAAATCTAAGCTTTCCAACTTGAAGTATTCAAATCATTTCTGATCTCAAACCCTGTCCCTTCCAGATAAAATGCTCAGTTGACTTTGGGATCTTCCCCTTCTCCTTAGGGGCTGTGCCAAGTTCCCAAGGCTGAACCCTCAAGGGAGGGGATTGAGTCTCAGGCTCTCCTGCATATTCCTTCTCCTCTAATCCTCTAGGAGTGGAGGATTCTATGAAATGGCCTCTGGTCCACGAGTCACCTCCCTCCGTCCCTCCACCACTCCATTGTTCAGGTACACATTGGACAAGGAAGCTTCTCTACAAGCCATGTAGGCTCCTGCTCATACCTGGGGAAGCCAGGCAGTGGGTCTTTCTGCTCTGATAGATCTCCACATCTATCTGGGTGGGGGTGAGTCCTCAGGCTTTCTGTCATCCCAGCTCCCATCCTGGGGGCTTAGCTTATGAGAGGGATACTGGGAACTTAAAAGTATCTAAATCCTGATCGCCTCCACTCTGGTACTTTCCTTCTAGCCAGCAGGTCAAACTCTTATTTCCCTTAGGAGTGTTTGAAGATGTGTAGCATAATACCATGCTCCAGGTCCTTCTGGCTTTTGAGACTTAAAAATCAAGCTTTTAGAATGAAAAAAAAAAAAAAAAAAAGATTGATTCTCTTCCCCCTTTCTTTCTCAAAAATTTGATTCTTACCACTGAAAATCATAGTTTTCAAGATTAGCCTCTCCACTAGAGATTTAGAAGAATTCGACTTTACTTTCTCTGTTTCATAGGAAGTATATATGGAAGCCCTTGCTGCTGCTTGAACGGCAATAAAAAACAGACATTAAAGCAGTGCAATAGAATTGTCCTAACGTAGTTTTCTTTACATTTGATGCAAGCATCTGAGGGGACCCAGACATTACAGAGCACAATCTATCTTGCTGCTCCTACTCCCACCCATCAACTTAAAAGCTGAATATACTGAAACCCAGGCAAGCCAGGTTGGGTTTTACTCTCCACCTCTCAGTGTGCATTTCATGATACTGGCACAGACTCTGCTCGGATCATTTCACCTCAGCATCTTCCAATTCATTCTGATTTTGTTTTGAACTCTGTGTCCACTGATCCTCTCTGGAATGTTGTCTGGTTGTCACAACAACCTATAGCCGATGGATGCCCCGTGTGACAGACCTTTGCTTGGACAAGTCCCAAGTGCTCAGTTGGGGAAAAAAACATCTTTGAGGTTAAACCCAGGAGGGCAAACATATTTAATCCCGTGCACCAAATCTAATTGATTGTCTGGTACATTGTGTTGAGAAGGGCTGGAAGAAATCATCACAGTCTCTACAGGAAGAAAGCGAGGGGACGGATTAGCAATTTCTGTGTGGGTGTGTTGGGAGATGGGAGCAGAGAGCAGAACACCAGAATGCATCCCTGATATTTGCTACTGCTGAGATAAAATGATTGGTGTTTATGGGAGATTCAGAGACTTAAAAAAAAAAAAAGCTAAAATATGATAGTTTTTAAAAACTCACCGGAGACCATGAACACAAAGAAATCTAAATGAACTAAACTCCAGAGAGTGATGTGCTCTTCATAGGAGTGAAGGAACCCATACCTACTCCATATTTGGTGGGACTGAGAAAGAGTGATCCTCCATAGAGATGGGTAAAGAGAAACCAGCTGAGCCGAACTTCTAGCAAACTTTTAACAATATTTGAGCTGCCATGACACATTAGAATCCCGAAGAGTCCTGCCCACAGAGTGAGTCTCACCATTTCTTGCCCTCTGAGTCTTCAGCAAGTATGGGATACACCCATACACCCAAAGCAGTGGATAAGGGAAGAGAAGGAGAGCAAGGAGAGATCCACACTGAGGGACATCGGCCTGGGACCTGCCTCCTAGTGCAAGATCCCCTCACAAGGTCAGGGCTGGGCAGTAGAGCCAGAGAAGCCCTGTAGTATAGAGGAGAATGTATCTGTTCTTTGTCCCTTGTTCCTGGCACAAAGCTGCAAAACCCATGGGACTTTACAGAGTGACAGGGCTCATTGTTATGCTAATGAGGTGACTCATGGTGGACCCACCCCCCCAGAGAGTTTCTGGATGGGAGCTGGTCACCAAGAAGACCAACCATATGATGAGACTATTTGAGCCAGCCTCTCCTCTGGGGAAGAAATTGAGCTCAATCACAGAGCCAGTGATTTAATTCTGATGAAGGGAAAGTGCTAATCCTTCAAATAATTGCTTCAAATACTCTGAAGCAAAGGTGAAGTGAATCAAAGGAAAGCTACAACAAAGACTGCTCAATTCATGATCCAATTAAGCCAGCCCCCATCTAGCAGGCTGACGAGAAATAGTATTTATTTTTGTTTCTATGCTCTTTAATATGCTCTTTTGTTTCTATGCTCTTTAATATGCTCTTTAATATGAAATCTTTTAGCATACGACCAAAGATAACAGGTCATATGAAAAAGCAAGAAATGTGGTCCATGGTCTGCAAAGAAAATGGCCAATAGCAGCAGACCTAAAGATGACCCAGATGTTGGAAAGATCAAACAAGAGCACTGAAATAGCTATGATAAAGATGCTAGAAGATGCGATCCACAAAATGGACTAGTATGTGGGAATAAATGAAGAATTTAAGTAGAGACAAGGAAACAAAAAAGAATCAAAGGTACCTTCCATTTATCTTCCCCTATTTTGCCCATCCCCCTACCCTCCTTCCTTCTGGCAACCACCAGTTTGTTCTCTGTATTCATGGGTATTTCTGCTTTTTGTCTGTTTGTTCATTTGTTTAGTTTTTTTAGATTCCACATATAAGTGAAGTCATATGGTATTTGCTTTTCTCTGACTGGCTTATCTCACTTAGCACTATACTCTCTAGATCCACTCATGCTTTTGCAAGGAGCAGGATTTCATTCTTTTTTAGGCTGAATAATATTTCATTGTATATATATACCACATCTTCTTTATCCACTCATCTAATGATGGACACTTGGGCCATAATTGGCTACTGTAAATAATGATGCTATAAACAGAGGGATGCATATACCCCTTCAGATTAGTGTTTTCATATTCCTTGGATAAATCCCAATAGTGCAATTACTGGATCATAGGGCAATATTATTTTAATTTTTTGAGGAACCTCCATACTGTATTCCCAAGTGGCTTCATCAATCTGCATTCTCACCAACAGTGCATAAGGATTTTTCTCCATATCCTCATCAGCACTTATAGTTTCCTGTGTTGTTGATTTTAGCCATTCTGACAGGTGTGAGGTAATATCTTATGATGGTTTTGATTTGCATTTCCCTGATGATGAGTGATGCTGAGCATCTTCTTCATGTGTCTATTGGCCATCTAGATATCTTCTTTGGAGAAATGTCTGCTCATGTCTTCTGCTCATTTTTAAACTGGATTACTTGTGCTTTTTGGTGTTGAGTTGTTAAACTTCTTTATGTATTTTGAATACTAGCCCTTTATTTGATATGTCATTTGTAAATACCTCCTTTGCAAGAAAGTGAGAAGACAACCCAGAGTACATTTTCAAATCATATAACTGATAAGGGACTTGTATCCAAAATATTTAAAAATATCCTTCCAACTCAATAATAAAAAGGCAAATATCACAATTTTAAAATGGGTAAAATACATGAGTGGACATTTCTACAAAGCAGATATCCAAATAACCAAAAAACACATGAAGAGATGCTCAACATCATTAGCCACCAAATCAAAACCAAAATTAGATATACTTCACACCCACTAGCATGTCTATAATCAAAAAGACAGATAATAACTAAAACGTGCACAAATCTGAACCCCCATACACTGTTAATTAAAATTTAAAATGGTGCAGCCACTTTGGAAAATAGTCTGGTAGTTGTTCAAGAGATAAAACATAGACTTAGTATATGACTTAGCAATTCCATCTTTAAGCATATATCCAACAGATATGAAAATCTGTCCATACAAAAACTTGAACATGAATTTCATAGTAGCATTATTCATAATAGGGAAAAAGTAGAAACAACCCAAATCCAGCAACTGATGAATGATAGTGGGTTTGTAGTCCTACAGTGGAATATTATTCAGCCATAAAAATGACTGATACAGGGGCACCTGGGTGGCTCAGTGGTTGAGTGTCTGCCTTTGGCTCAGGTTGTGATCCCGGAGTCTTAGAATTGAGTCCCACATCAGGGTATCCGCAAGAAGTCTGCTTCTCCCTCTGCCTATGTGTCTGTCTTTTTCTCTGTGTCTCTCATACATAAATAAACAAAAAATCAAAAATAAATAAATAAATAAATAATAAAAAATCTTAAAAAAAAAGGCAAGAGCTTTCTAAAAAAAAAATGACTGATACATAACACAACATGTATGAACTTTAAAAATACATACACTAGGGGGATCCCTGGGTGGCTCAGCGGTTTGGCGCCTGCCTTTGGCCGGGGGCGCGATCCTGGAGTCCCGCGTCGGGCTCCCGGCTGGAGCCTGCTTCTCCCTCTGCTTGTGTCTCTGCCTCTGTGTGCTCTGTGTGTGTGTGTGTGTGTGTGTGTGTGTGTGTGTCTGTCATGAATAAATAAATAAAATGTAACATAATAAAAAAAATATAAATATATATATATAAACTAAATGAAAGAAAAGACCATGTATTGTATCATACCATTTATATGACATGTTCAGAATAAGCAAATTCATAAGGCAAAAAGTAGAGGGTACCCAGAATGACAAAGGCAAAAACTACTGTTAAATGTTAGCAAAGATATGAAATATCTTTGGGAATTCTCACACATTGCTGATGGGGAGCTAGGTGGCACAACCACTTTCAAGGATTGTTCGGAAGTTTCTGATTAAGTTAAACGTACATTTGTACATCTACTCTATCATCCAGCAATTCTGCTATGTATCTACCTGAGACAAATAAAAACAAATGTTCATAAGAGACTGACAAAAGAATTTTCAAAGCAACCTGATTAACAAAAGTCAAAAACTGGAAGCATCCCCTATCTCCATCAAGAGGAGAATGGGCATAATTGCAGTACATTCAGACAATGAATTAGTAACCAATTAAAGGGATGTTACTTACTCACTGTAACCAAAAGGAAGAAACAACCCAAGTGTCCACCAACAGATGAGTGAATAAACCAAGTGTGGCCTACACGTATAGTGGAATATAAGTCTGCCTTAAAAAAGAAATGAAATTCTGACACATGCTACATGAATGCACCTTGAAACTGCTAAGCGAAGTAAGCTGGACACAAAAGGACAAAGATTATACAATTCCACTTACATGAAGTACTTAGAACAGACAAATTCATTGAGACACAAAGTTGAATAGAGGTTACCAGAGGCTGGGGAGGGGAACGGGTGGGCAATGGGGTGTTAATGTTTAATGGGCACAGAGTTTCTGTTTGGGATGATGAAAAAGGTCTTGAGATGAATAGTGTGGATGATACAACAACGCTGTGAATGCACTTAATGCCACTGAATTGTGCACTTAAAAATTGCTTCAATGGAAATTTTTTTTGTCAGGAGTATTTTACTATTTAAAAATGGAACAAAATGAATGAACAGAGAACCTGTGATGTGATATGTGTGTCAGGGCTCCAAACAATTGGGATCACATTACACATATTTGGAATCTTTATTGTTCCAATATCAGCTTCCGTATTTAATAAATGGAGCCAATACATCTTCCTTTAATGGGGAAAAATAATTACCCTGACAGACCCAGCCATCTAGATGAATTTCAAAATAATTATGCCAAGTTAAAGAAGCCAGACACCAAAGACTAAGAACCACAGGATTCCATCCAAAGGGACTCCAAGAACAAGCAAAACTACCATGCACTATTAGAAACCAGCTTTTAGGGCAGCCCAGGTGGCTCAGCGGTTTAGCGCCACCTGCAGCCCAGGGCGTGATCCTGGAGACCCGGGGACGAGTCCCACGTCGGGCTCCCTGCATGGAGCCTGCTTCTCCCTCTGCCTGTGTGTCTGCCTCTCTCTCTCTGTCTCTCATAAATAAATAAAATCTTAAAAAAAAAAAAGAAATCAGCTTTTGTTGGGACTGGGGAGAGTGTTTATCAGAAGCAGTACTAGGAATTTGCTGTGCTGAGGAGATTTCTATACTTTGTCTAGTGTGAGAATCACACAGGTGCATGTTGTCACAACACACTGAAATGAACACTTGAAACCTGTACAATTTATTGTTTGTTAATTACACCATGACATAAGGCTTTCTATGTGAGTGGGGAGAAAACTATATTAAAGAGATCAGAATAGTGGTGACCCCTGGAGGGAGGGCACGGACTGACCACGGATTGACAGGGAAGCTTGTGGGGTGCTGGGTCACATTACATCTCAATACAGATGATGTTACACAGGTGTATTAACACAGAACATCTCATGGTGCTGTATGCTTCATATTTATGCACTTTCCAGAATATAAGTTATGTATTGAGTCTACAACAGTGAGTGGGGCTGATTCCCTCCTTCCAACCCCAGCTCATTGTCAGTGGGTCCTGTGAGGCAATGCACAGCTGGAGCTGGCCCAGATGGCACTTCCCTGTCAGTGTCCATAAAGAGAAGGGGAAGAAAGTGTGTCACTGAGCTTGAGCAAAAGCTAAAACCTTCCAATTTGATTCCTTAATTTCCCCATCTAAGAAACCAAGATAACTTTATTTCTCAAAGTACAACAGCAAATAAGCTATATTCTTAAGAATCATTTGTAAATTGGCTGATTGAATGCAAAACCCATTTTCCCCAGGATGTAATGTCCTAAACAGCCCACAAAAACTAGGGTGTAGTCAAAATGCCATATAACTGCTTTAGAACATGGCTGCAAAGTAATACTCTTAACCACGGTAGAAACTAAATCCGTAAGAAACACAATCATGCTGAAAATGACTTCATTTCTTACTTCTTGTGACTATTGCTACCTGACAAAGAACGGTTTTATGTATAATTAAAGAAGGACGAGGAGAACGGCTTTTTGCAACATTTCTGAGTGGAATGTCTGGGAACTTCAGGAATAATCTGATTTCACTTGGAAATCACCACAGTCCTTTTGTGCATGAGAGGGTGTGCCCTGGAGGTGCCTGACCAGGATACTCCTCTGCTTTCAGAGTGAGACAAAAAGATTTTCCTGAGGAAATCAGGTGGCAGTTAGAAGTGTGTGGGAGGGGGAAAGGTGTCACAGTAAGAATAGTACCAGATCTCTCCACTACCTGCAGTATGGTGCTAAGGTTACTGGTATACTCGCTTCCTGGTTCCATGGACTTCTATGGGGCTCCAGATACAAGAGATGTGAGAAAGAATCGATGTCTACACATACAAAGCTGCAAAAGGAAATCACACCACCTTATTCCAAATGACCAGCTAGAACTGGTTGTCAACTAGTGGTGTGATATATTCCACTAACTCTATTTTTTCAGTAAATCCATTCTTATTTTGGTTGCCCAGATGTGTTTTTGTTTTGGTTTGGTTTTTGTTTCGAAGATGCTATCTTAAAGCTCTTCAGCTGGGGGAATGAAGAGCCTTGCTTCCATCTCATTTCTCTATGAGGGGAGGATTATGGCTTATTATAAGGTATGATGACCACCTGTCAGGAGTAAGAGGTGGTAAAGGTTCAGGAAATGCGAGTGACATCATCTAAGTGGCGAGGACATCTGTCTTCTGTAGATGGGGCCAAAGGCTCCACTCATCTCCTGACCCAAGACAGACGGGCTTCAGGGAGACTGAGTATCCCTATGTCATGGAACAGGCATCTCAGAGGTTCCAAAAGATCACCTGAATGACTCCATTTCATGCTCGTTTGTCTTGCCATATGTCAAGGACTGACTCACAGACAAAGTCACAAAGACAATGAGAAAGATCTAGTGTGACAAATACCAAATGGTCTGTGGGGAAGCAGACGACCTGTGACCCCCACTTAAGCATCTTCAAATGGTATTTCTGGAGCCCTGGATCTTGCATTCTCAGGCAAGCCAGCTTCTCCCAGGGCTTGAGCTACTCCCAGGGCCTGTACTAGGAAGTGGTAGCTGCCGCACCAACTGTTCTAGGGTGAAGTCCCAGCTTTGCCTCGTACTGGTTCCATGACACTGTGCCAGGGCTAAAATCACTGCACCTCAGTTTAGTTTTCTCATCTTTAAAATGGTCACAACAATCAATTGTTGCCACCTAGATCAATTTGTGGGTGTACAGATTAAATCAGATAGATAGGTGTGCACCACCTTCCTGGGATTCCGGACTATTGCTATCACGGGATGGTGGTATGTGAGCTCTGGAAGGAAACTTCCTCCCAAACCTAGCCTAACACATGCATCTCTGGACACGCTCTCATCCATGATGGAAAGGAAGCTGTTCATTCATCGATGTGACAACTGAGGACAGAGACTCTACCCCCCACACCTTTTTTTTCTGTCTTTGCATTGCCTGCCTGCCCCACTCCCAGTCGAAGTTTGTACTCAGTGAGCACTCACTGAATTTTGTTCCCTTGTCCAAGGACACAGAACTCAAAAGAGAATAAAGCTCAGACTAAAACTCAATCTTTTCCTGACCTGCAGAGAAGGGGTGTGCAATAGTTGGTAAGAGCAATGCAGATCTTGGTTCAAACCTCAGCCCTGCCCTCAGCAAGCAGGATCTCAGGTACGTTCTTTAACTTCTCATTGGTAGAGCAAGGATAACAGTACCTCCATCTCAGCGCTGTGGCCAGCATGGCATGAGATTTGGAAAGCAAGCCCTGGGCTCACTCAGTTACATAAGAGCAAGTATTAACAGTGACCCGCGGGAAAAATAAGTCAGTCAAAATCCACATATTCAGCTGATATTACATGAACCCTTTAGACATCTGGAAAGAGCTGAGGAAACTGAGTGTCCAAATTGGCGATCATGTCTGTGTTTCATAGACAGCATCCTGGCTTATGCTCATATCTCCCCCTCCTAAGGCCGTCACACCTGACACGTCACCCAGGCCTTCCCAGGCCTCAGCCGCCCTCCCTGGGCAGTCAGCAGCAGGCGGACAGTAGTGCAGGCCAGGGCTCAGCACGTGGGCATCCAACCACTTAACTCCCCAGGGCCTGCAATTCCTCATTGGTGAGATGCCAATAATACTACCCTGTACGCAGGGGTGCTGTGAAGGACAGACAGGCTGACGATTCTGGAAAGCATACGGCACCCTAAAAGCAGGAGGAGGTTTTCATGGGCCAGCCTAAATCAAGCTTTAGACTAACTACAATGCTGGCTCCAAGGTTCTTGGGAGTTCCTGCAAATTAAAACTCTAACTTGGGACTGAGGCAAAAAAAAAAAAAGAAAAAAAAATTTCATTACAAAAAGACACTGTAACTGTTCATTTTCCTTTTCCCCCCAATCCATTGTGGGAGCCTTGTCTAGTCAAGCTGACCCTTTCCCCAAGAAAGATGGCTCGGGTTATTGCAGGGAAGTTGAGATGGGAAGAGAGTGGGTTGCCCCACACCCCCCACTCTCCCCCAGGGGTGCTTATAGCACACCCGGCCTTTCTAGGCCTCCTTCGTCCTCCGGAGAGCTGAACTGTCTGGAAAGGCAATCACGCAGCAAGGCAGGGAGAAGAGAAACCAACGAACAACTGGAATGACCGAAAAAACTAGGCTCTAACGAACGCGACCAATCTGAAAAATGAACCTCTCGTGTTGGCCCCAAAAGGTGGATGCTTTGTGCCTGCACTTCCCCTGTCAGGGGCGGCTCCTCCAGCGTGTCCTCACATGCAGTAATGACCGTGCTTTCCGCAGGCTCCGCGTGCAGTGCTCACCGGGCTGCTCGGCTTCCCGCCGTGGGCCGTGCTGCCCGCAGGGCGTCCTCGGGCCTGGCCTCGGGGCACGCTGACCAGCACACTTAGCCTAACGAGAACCCAGTAACCGCCGGGCGTTTACGGCATTGCCCAGTGATGTGAGCCCCAGGCACCGTCACTCCTAGTCCCAAGGCACAAGAACGAAGCAAAGGATGCAGGCGGGGGTCCCAGTTTAGTGCTGTTTGGTATTTGGGATTGGGCGAGGGGCGGCTTGCTGGCGCCGGGGCTGGCGGTGGATTCGGGCATGAGGCGAGGGAAGGGACGGGGTGACACATGGGGCGAGGCTCGGGATTCGGGTAAGGGATGGAGACGGCGCGCAGGCTGGGAGAAGGTTCAGGAACCGGGTGACGGATCAGGGCTAGGGTGAAGGATAGGAGGTGACGCAGGAAGACAAGTGAGTTTCCATCGTCAGGCGGGGCTGAGGGAAGAGTTTGCGTAAGCACCAGGCTGAGGCGAGGAATTCGGGGAGGGATGCTCAAGCCCCAGGGGGCGGCTCAGAGCTGGATGGTCTGGGACTCGGACGCAAGGGCAGGCTTCAGCGACGGGGTGACGGGGTGACGGGGTGACGTCTGCTGTCTGCATTTCTTAGCTCTCTTTCTTTAAAGCTGAAAGCTTGAGAGCTTATGCGTTAAGGTCAAGACACATGTCCTCACCTGCGTCGAAGCCCTCTGCTCCGTGAGAGGGGCCAGAGCCAGCCCGGAGCAACAGGGGAAGTCCGTGTTCCTGGCCCTTCCCTGACCTGCTGGAGCCTTGTTCCCCTTTCTGAAAGGAGCACCTGGCAAGTGCCCAGCAGCTCTCAGGCCTGTGCATGGGTCCTGGAGCCCCCAGGTGGCCACCAGGGGCCTTGGTACTGGGCCCCGTGACGGCAGCAGGGTCGGGAGGAAGAAGAACACAGGAAATCCCTCACTCTCTGACCCTGAATTCTCAGCCATTAACAGGGTTTTTCAAACCTAACCTGATGGGTTTGTGAAAAGGCCTTCCTAAGACTGAAATGGCGTAATATTGTTGACCACCGTGAGGCTCATCTTAGCACCAGAGAGTGGACCCTGGAGAAGACAGCAGTGAACTCCAGCGGGGGGCGTTCAGGATGCTAGAGGCCTGGCATGTGCCCCAGCTCCTCCGAGAGGAAGAATTTCCACCCTCTGGGTCTCAGATTCCTCGCTTAGGTATCTGCTCTAACAATCCAAGGCTCAGAATTTCTCCCAACTTCTATGTCGAGGAGAAGGAAGGGCAGAAGGAGATGACGACTCTGGGGAGACATTTACTTTGCCAGGCCAGCAGTAACAGGACACTGAGTAGTGGAGATGGCTCCCTCTTTGCCCATTCTGCACCCCTGCTTTCTACGTCAGCCATGCTGCTGGTACAGGAGGTGTTTCAACAACAAATGCAGCTGCTTTCCTGGTGCTATCTGGGGCTTCCCTGGGTCCCAAACAGGCAATTAGTTATCACAGAAACTGCCAACAGGCTGCAAACCCTGGCTGGGCCAGCAAAGAGGCAGAGAGGGTAATTGTTTAAGTGCATCACTTGAAAGCCTCCTTACCCTGAATTTTCCTCCTATGGGGTCCCCAAACTTCACCATTAGAAAGCTATTCCTTTGGTGTTGACACTAACCTTTTCCCAACCGCTCTCTTTAAAATGCAAAGACCCCAACCAAACAAGGAGCATTAAGGCTGAAGTCCCGAGATTTCTTCTTTCTCTGCCCATCTACTCCCTTTGCCCTCCCTGTCTCCTGGAGTGATCACATTCGTGCACATTGTTTTACCTGCTACCTACATGCTTGGGCATCTCAAAACTGCATCTCCAGCCCAGATTCCTCTCCTTGTTCCCAGGCCCTTTTAATCCTGCTGCTTAGATAACCAAGTGACCCATAACCACTCAAATCAAGCCTTTACCTGTTCCCTCCTTACTCAGATGCTCCCCTCCACGGTCCTTCTGTCACCAAATACCAGAACCCTGAGGCCTTTTTTGACTCTCCCCTTGCTTTCATTCTTTTCATTCATCCCCATCCAAGCATGTAGCACTAGACAGCCTCCAGGTTCATCTGCTTCTCTTGATTCACTCACTTTGTTCAGGACTCTTCATTTTCCCCTTCTTACCACTGCAAGATCTTCCTAAATGGTCCCACACCTCCAGCCATGGTCCCCGTGGAATCCCTTTCCAGAGCCCCACTGCAATGTAACCCCAATCCCATTGCTCATGTGCTCACAAGCCTTAGGTGGCTCCCTATCAGCCATGGAATATGGTCCACGGGTGAAGACCTTCATCGTCTGGTCCTAGCCACCTTGTTCCAGCCTCTCCTCTCACCTTGGCTCCCTCCGCCGTGCTGAGAGTCCCTGTTGCAAAACCTGCAGTTCTCAGAGGTTTGTGGCATCTGTACGTACTGGTTATCTTTCTGTGTTCCTCCCTATCTGCTCCATTTGGCTAACTCCTGCTTCTCTTTATGGACGCATGTCAAAGGCCTCCTTTTCTCCTGAGTGCTGCAGTAGGCTAGATAGTGGCCCCCAAAGCCATCTAGGTCCCGATTCCTTCAACCTAGAAATGTTACCTTAACGGGCAAAAAGAACTGTGCTGATGTGACAAAGGATCTTAAGATGAGGAGAAGATTCTGGGTTAGCCAGGTAGGCCCTACATGCCACTGCCTGTATCCCCATAAAGAGGGAGGCAGAGGAGAATGGACAGAAGAGGGGAAGGCGGGGATCCCTGGGTGGCGCAGCGGTTTGGCGCCTGCCTTTGGCCCAGGGCGTGATCCTGGAGACCTGGGATCGAATCCCACATCGGGCTCCCGGTGCATGGAGCCTGCTTCTCCCTCTGCCTGTGTCTCTGCCTCTCTGTCTCTCTGTGTGTGTGTGACTATCATAAATAAATAAAAATTAAAAAAAAAAAAAAGAAGAGGGGAAGGCAATGGGACCATGGAGGCAGAGACTGGAGTGATGTGACCACAAGCCAAGGAATCCTGGCAGCCTCCAGTAACTGGAAGAGGCAAAGAATAGATTCTCCCCCTGGAGCCTTTGGAAGAAGCACCAGCTCCTGCTGACACCTCGATCTGGGCCCAGTGAAACAGATCTCAGATTCTGACTTCCAGGATGGTAAGAGAATCAACTTCTGTTGTATTGTGCCACCTGGTTTGTGCTGGCTTGCTGTTACAGCAGCCCTAGAGAACTAATCCACCCAGCCCCGACCCCCGGGCCAGATGAGGTCTCTTCCAGGACCCTTCCTAGAGCACCCTGGACTAGGCGTGCTGGTGGCCTTTCTAGAGCTGGCACCGTAGCTCGGCCACTGCACGTCTCTGTGGGGCCTGAGAACCCCTGGCCCAGCATCCCTGCTCCTGACACGTGCGGCTCCCTGGACCCGCCCCCAAAGCTTCAGAGCCAAAGGGCCTGCAAGTCCATACTTGTGAAGGCTCGCCCAGCCCAGCCCAGCCCAGCCCAGCCCACAGCCAGCTGATTCTGGCTCAGAGGAACTAGGTAAGGACTATGCGGTGAGCGAACTGAGGTCAGGCCCCTGTGCTGCCCTCACTGCTCCTGTCCCAGGGCCCAGCTCACCGCGTGCTCTCCGCCTGTGTGGCCTTGGAAAACCCATCTGCATGCCTTGCACCTGAATCTGAAAATAAACCACTCCCCCCCTGAACCAGAGTCAAGGTTAATTAGGAAGTGTATCTGCAGGTTCCGAGAGCTCCGAAGCTAGGCCAGTGTGACACTGAGCAGTGGACACTTGCAGCTTCCTCCTGGGCAACCCTTCTCCATCCTCATCGAATCTCGAATCTGTTCACCTCTCCCCCCCCTTCCCACCCCCAACCGCACTCACGAACGGCTCAAGGAAGAAGTGTGAGCCCTGATTCATCTAAGTCTGTGATGAGGATCTTACTCCTCTTCCAGTAGGAAGGTTCAAGGAAAGGTTTCGGGGGGCGGGGGGGTGGGAGGTGATGTCTGGGGAAAAGTCTCCTTCCCTCCCAAGGGAGAGGCTCAGAAAGCAATGTGGCAACCACACCGGCGCCTTAGCCAGGAGCAGAACCGGCCCTGGATGGAGCAAACACTGGGATAACGAATGGAGAGATGCACAGGGTCAGGGTTTGGGGGACAAGGTTACTCTGCTGGAAGGGCCAACCCACAGCCTGTGCTGCCCCTCAACTTCCTGGAGTGTGATTACGTGTAGCTGAAACCCTGAGGACCATTCACATCAGCGGTATCTGAGCCTGATCTCAGAGAGCCCCGTCCCATGACACATACGTGTGACTAAGGGACTAGACACAGGATGAATAAAGCAGCGTTGGGACGCCTGGCTGACTCAGCGGTTGAGCACCTGTCTTCGGCCTAGGGTGTGATCCTGGAGTCCCGGGATCGAGTCCCACGTCGGGCTCCCTACATGGAGCCTGCTTCTCCCTCTGCCTGTGTCTCTGCCTGTGTGTGTGTGTGTGTGTGTGTCTCCCACAAATAAATAAATCTTTAAAACAAAACCAAAAAAAAAAGCAGTGTTGAGTTATGTGTCATCAGAGACAAGGCCCAGAGCCCTGGCCCAGCATCCCTGCTCCAAAAGCACCTGGTGCAAGCTCACCTGTAACGGTGGCTCCTGCCCCCAGCCTCCTTCAGGATAGCAACAGTCCCTGCCGGAGCAAAGTGGGGCCTGGCAATGGGGAAAGAACTGCCAAGCAGGGTCTTCAGTGGAGGCAGACCCCCTCCACACACACACACACACACACACACACACACACACACACACCCCTGTTTCCCCAGCTCTCCTGCTGGGGAACAGAACTGCAAAACAGCACAGCAGCGACAAGGGACTGGGCTGGAGTCCCAGGCTCCTGGAAGAGACTCACACCTCCACTGCCTGCTGGCTTAACCTCTCGGAGCTTCAGCTTCCTTCTCTACAAAATCGTGCCAATGGCACCCACTTCGGGTGGGCCTGGCATAAGCGTTAAGCGCAACGATCGCCGTCACTGAGGACAATGCAGGTGCTGAATAAATGGCAGCTCTTGTGTGTGTTTATTACTATCATCTGCTCTTTCTCTTGGAGAGGGGAAGGTGTAAAAGCACAGACTGCGGTGGGCCAGACCCCGAGCACACGGAGTGCGCAATGACTCTCTGGACCAGCATCCAGGCCAGATGATCCCTGCACCCAGGGTGCTGTGATTTGCCAACTGTCCGGAGAATGACTAAACACATAAAAGATAAGATGGCCTGGAGCTGGAACCAGTGAAGTGAGACAGGGAAACTGCACAATGGGGTCGAGGAGGGGAATTGTGACAGCTAGACACTGGGCGGCGGCCAGTCTTAAACTCCCGTGGAGGATGCTGGTCATTGCTCGGAGCCCTGGGTGATCCAGGGCAGGAGGGGACTCGCCAAAGACACTCGAGGGTTGGGGGCTATACTGGCATTAGAACCGAGGCCCTGGCGCCCAAGCCCATTGCTCCAGTCCTTGAGGGAATCATGACTAATGGTGTTGAGTTTGCTATGACAGATCATATGTCTCTAGATTTATTTGTTTATTTGAACTAGAGTGTCCTTTCTGCAGTCATCAGGCAAAATTGTGGAGGAGGCCCAGGACTGTCCTCAGCCTCCCCTTTCTAGCCTTCCCTCTCCTCCTCCCCATTCTCGCTCTCACCAGGGCTCCCTCGCTACCCCAACTCAGCCCCTTCACCCTGTTTCCATCATAGGATTATCACAGTCCATCATTATTTGGGGGGTTCTTCACTTATCTTCCATCTATCTGCCCCCACTGGATTGTACACTCCAGAAAGGGGAAAGGCGAAGAATAACTTACTCAGGGTTACAGTCCTAGTTCCTACAAGGGTGCCGGGCGCACAGTAGTGGTCTATACATATCTGTTCAAGGAACTAACCAGCAAATTCCCTTACACTGAGGTGATAGCTCTTCGCCATGCTCCCTCCAATGGTGTAATACAAACTGTAAGAGGAGATCCTTAGGGAAAGGACTGGAAGGAGGGGTGGAGCTGTGCTCAGCCTGCTAAGGGCAAGGCCCAGGTAAAGGCAATTAACATGTTATCCATGACAATGGCCACCCTTGGTAGATCCCTGGGGCAGGTTAATGCTTAACCCAGAGCAGAGAGTCTCTATGGGAGGAATTCAGGCGTGGGAGACATTTTTAAAAAGTTTTGAGGGCAACGCCGGTGGCTTAGCGGCTTAGGGCCTCTTTCAGCCCAGAATGTGATCCTACCCAGGATCGAGTCCGTCCCATGTTGGGCTCCCCGCGTGGATCCCTCTGCCTCTTTCTTTCTCTGTGCTTCTCATAAATAAATAAATGATTTTTTTTAAGAGTTTTGAGTCTAAGAATGGGATCTTCCTGGTGCCTACCTTGGCACACTCTGTAGGCAACACTCACACTGCCTGTCCACAGAAGGAGCCTGCTTTGGACACCATGACCTGAGGGACTGTCCCCGTCCATACAGGACCTTTTCAAGCCAGTGGAAGCTTTGTGCAACTTTCCCTACAGGCGTGCAGATTGGACTGAACTCTCTTTTAAGAGCTCTGAGAGAATTAAATTGCTGCCTCCCAGCAGATCCTTTCATCTGGACGAGAGGGCTCCAAGGCACTTTAAAGGCATGGCTGTATGTCAAGCCCAAAGTAACAGTGAATAAATCTAAAGGGAAGTCCTAGCCCCAAAACAACGGTGGGTGTGACTTTTTTCAAATGGATTGGACTCAAATCGTATTCACTGGAAGCTCACACAGTTTTTAAGAGAACATACAGAAGTGCTGCCAGCCTGGATTAAAAGGAACTGGAATATCTGAGATATTTCAAATTATAAAAGTGCTCCCAGGCCCCCAACTTTTTAGAGGCAGGAAGCAGACTGAGAAAGCTACACAGCCTCAAGCGCAGGCTGTTTCTCAGGAGTCCCAGAGGACAGATAGGCAGAAGAGCCAGGGAGGAAACCAGACTTGGGAGCCACTCCCAGGGAGCAGAAGCAAGACCAGACACCGGAATGTTCCCCACTCTCATGGCAGGGGGTCTGTTAACATTAGCCCAGCTGGACCACAGCATTGCTACAGACCAGTGGCTGCCATCTGCTCCCCATCCCTCCCGCTTTTGAATAAATGTGCCCATTACATGCACCGTTTTCCCTATCACCTACTTCTAACCGTGTGTAGCTCAGGTGACTTATCTTCTTGGTTCCTGGGTTTCCAAATGAAAGGAGCTACGTTTGAGAAGTCTCACCGGAATCTGATACAGATCATGGGATCCTGGACTTCAAGCTTGATGCCATAGTTTAATGAGAACTTTTAGGGTGCTGGGATGGGAGTGAACATATTTTGCATGAGGAAGGAATGTGAATGACAATAGAGGATGTACTTTGGTAGACTGAACAAATGAATGCAAACAACCAGTAAACAAAAGTGATACGGGAGAGCTTGGTTCTTGTCTCATGGAGTCAAAGAATGAATCTTGTGGACACAGAAGAATGAGTAAAGGGATAGAAGTTTGTTAAGCAAAGATACCGAGAAAGCTCTCAGAAGTGAGACGGGTCCCAACAGGGTTGCCACTGAGGGCTTGTAGGGTTGGTGTTTTATTGAGAGCCTAATCAGGGAACCTAAATCCCTTTAACATTATCTATTGACATCACCATTGAGTAAGGACTATTGATAACATCTTTAATGGCTTACTTGTTCCTTGGGGTCTGGTTATTCTTTGTTGGTCACAAGTAGCTGTTATAACTAGACACCCTCCCCGCCCACAAACTATGGCAGGGCGGTCTGGCTTATTCCTTTATCTCTGGTTTCCTTACACCTCAGCATTTGGGGGATTTTTGTGAGCCTGCTTCCATGGCCCCCTACCTAGCCCTGCCCAGCCCTGTTTATCCCTAACTCAAAAGGACAGAGGCCAGTGCTTGGCATCCTACATTGCCGGTGCTAGGAGAGATCTAGACCAGCTTCCTCATTTCATAAGGAAGAAAACTGAGACCCAGAGAGGACAAACAACTTGTTCAGATTCATGCAGCGAGTTGGTGGCAGAAGAGTCTAGAATCTAGATTGCCCCACCTCCAATGGATCTCTCCCAAATACCCTGAGCTACTGCTCCAACCCCTAGGATTTTAGAGTCTTTGATGGTCTCTTTCTCACTCGGTTCTATAGACTTCTGAGCCCTAGATGTCCCACCAATCATGTACTAACTGCTTCCCAGCTTTATGACCTCCTGATGATTTCACTGGCCCCATGACACTCTCAATGCTCCCTGATTTCTACATCAAGGTTTGGCCATTCCCCGTGTCTGGAATGCCCCCCTTTCATCCTGATCCACTTAATCTTATGGGTGCTTCCAGCTTAGTTCAACACTCTTCTTCATGGATCTTCCTCCTTCTTGTGTGTTCCCCTCTTTCCATTATCCCCTCCTCTCCATCTGGAACTCTCTAAAACATGAATCAGAACACACTTCCAAAAAAAAAAAAAAAAAAAAGAACACACTTCCCTCCACATAAATGTTTAAGTGGATTTGATACCCAGAGGACATGGCTCCCATACCTTCTCACACCTTCTCACTGTGAACTAAGGCCCCTAGGAGCCCCCCTGCCTGCTTTTCCAGCCTCTCATCTTGTTTTCCTCCTTCTTTTTCTCATGTCCTCATCCTGTCCCTAAACTCCAGTCATGTCTGTCATCATTCTCAAACTTGCCATGTCCTTTATGTCTCCATGACTTTACACGCATTCTTCTCCCTTAACCTGGGGAAAAACTTCCACCCTTCCTAATCAACTCTTTTTTATTACGTTCAGTTTGCCAGCATAAACTATAACATCCAGTGCTCATCTCATCATGTGCCCTCCTTAATGCCCATCACCCAGTTATCCCACCCCCTCACCCTCCTCTCCTGCAGCCCTTTGCTTGTTTCCCAGAGTCAAGAATCTCTCATGTTTTGTCTTCCTCTCTAATTTTTCCCCACTCAGTTTCCCTCCTTTCCCTTATGGTCTCTTTTACTATTTCTTATATTCCACATAAGAATGAAATCATATGATAATTGTCTTTCTCTGATTGACTAATTTCACTCAGCATAATACCCCCCAGTTCCATCCATGTCAAAGCAAATGGAAAGTATTCATCCTTTCTGATGGCCAAGTAATATTCCATTGCATATATATATACCACATCTTCTTTATCCATTCATCTGTCAAAGGACATCGTGGCTCCTTCCACAGTTTAGCCAAACTAAACTATTGTGGATAGATATTGCTGCTAGAATGTTGAGGTGCAGGTGTCCCATCATTTCACTACATCTGTACCTTTGGGGTAAATACCCAGTAGTGCAATTGATGGGTCATAGGGTAGCTCTATTTTTAAACTTATTGAAACTTAGTCAATTCTTGAACACCCACACTCATGAGAGTCACGGTGTCCTGTGTGTCCCCCCAGGCACTGGAACACATATTTTGGCCGCCACACTTAACACACTGTGCTGGCACTGTTTGTGTAACCAGCTCTCTCATTCAACCATGAGCTCCTGAGATAGGGATGGCCTCTTTTCATACCCAAAACTACCAGTGCTTAGCACCATGCCTGCCACATGGTAGAGGCATGGATACATGAGAGGATGGATACATGCATGAATGCGTGAAGAGATGGCCTGGTGGGGCCACTTGTCGAATGTGAATTTTCTATTTCCAAAGTAATTAACTTCTATAGGCTCCAGACTGAGGCCCAGTCCTGCTCACCTAATGCCTAGCTGGATACAAAGTAAAGATCTGTCCATGGCCAAGTCTCTGACACTGTTGCCCTGCTCATGGTTCAATTTCTATTAGAGGGAAGCAATGCTCTTTATGTCTTGCTGTTTCTATCCTTCAACCCTGAACAATCAAGCCCAGACTGCTGCAAAATTACTTTTTAAAAATTAATCTAGAGAAAATTCCTTCGTCCTTAGCCAGCAAGCCTGGCTTGGTTCCCTGAGGGTGGGAATGCTGCAAACCTCTCTGCAAAGGGGGACTTTGAAGACAGATTGACTTCTTCTGGAAGTCCGATTGAATAGTTTTAATGACAGAGCTTACAAAAGAGAGCAAGAACTCATTTAGCCAGTGAACAGTGCACTGAATCAGACCAGAGGCTGGGTGCCAGAGGGACAAAGAAAATAATCAGATGGGACCCTACACTTGAAAGCTTCCCATCTCGAAAGGGAGCAAACACATGTAGACAAGAGACTATAAAATCAACTATGAAGTGAAAAAGACTCATCCCCCAGTTTAGTCAACATTTTGTTAACATTTATGATGTGCCAGTGTGCTGGGCATTTCTAATACTTAAGGGAATAACATGTGGTCCCCATCCTCAAAGAGGCTAATTATCAAATGAAGGGAGAGGAGATGAATTCCTTATGATAGAGAGTGGGGAACTGTTAGGGAAGTATGGGGAGGCCTTGAAAAATAGGTAAGAATTTGGCAATTAAAAATGAAACCATTCCCAACGCAATAGGAAGAAAACTCCTATGATAACCTCAATTAATGTAGTAAGAGCCCTTGATAAAATTCAATATCTTAATTCGCATTAAAAACAAAAACATTTTACCAACCTAATAATATAAGGGAACTTCCATAACCTGATACAGGGCTTATGTAAGAAACTATAGAAGACACCTTAACTAATGCTGAAATACTGAGAGCATTTCTTCTAAAATCATTAGCAAGTGAGGGGTGTCTGCTAATATGACTTCTATTCTATACATTACTAGAAGTCCTAAGATTTTAAAAAGAAAAACAGATTGGGCACCTGAGTGGTTCATTAAGCTAAGTGACTGACTCTTGATTTTGGCTGAGGTCATGATCTCAGGGTCATGAGATAGAGCTCTGGGTTGGGCTCTGTGCTCAGCAGCGCAGAGTCTCCTTAAGATTCTCTCCCTCTCCCTCTGCTCCTCATACCCCAACCCAGCTTGCACTCTCTCTGTCTCTAAAAAAGAAAGACAAACAGGTGGATTGTAAAGGAAAAAACAATGCTATTGTTATTTATAGACACTATGACTAGCTACACAGAAAATCCCAAAAAACTCTCAGAGAAACGTTCGGGATAACTATTCAGTGAGGTTGGTAGGTCTAAAATAGACCGAGTCATTGCATTTTCATACATGAGCAACAACCAGGCAGAAAGTGACATTAGAAAAAAAAAGATATTTACTGTAGCAAAAAGAGAAAGTATCTAGAAAAATAATTAGGAAAAGAAACAGAAGCCCTTTTATAAAAGTTTATAAAACTTTATTAAGGAATGCATTAAAAAAAACCCAAGTATATGGAGACACAAACTATATCCTTGGATGGAGAGATTAAATACTGTAAATATGTCAAGTCTCTTCCATTTGATCTGTAGGTTCAATGCAGTTTCAATAAAAATTCCAATAGGGTTTTTTATAAGTATTGACAAACTGATTTTAAAATATATAAAAAAGAATAAAAGGCAAAGAATAGTTAAGACATTCCTGAAGAAAAACAAGGAGGGGAGACTAGTCCTTCCAAGTATGAAATCATATTTAAAGCTACAGTAACTAGGGTGCCTGGCTGGCTCAGTCAGTAAAGGATGTGACTCTTGATCTCAGGACTGTGAGTTCCAGCCCAACATTGGGTTGGGCACATGGAGCCTACTAAAAAAAAAAAAAAAAAAAAAAAAAAAAAAAGCTATAGTAACTAAAGCAGTGTTGAACTGGTACAAATAGACAAGTGGCACTATATGGAGAGAGAATCTGTACAAACCCTTATAAATCTGTTTATGGGAAACAGGTTTATAAGAGAAGAGGGGTATTGGATGATTTCTGTTTCTCTATCTAGATGCACTGTCCACTCTTCTCACCTCTATTCTGTGTCCCAGAGCCAACCTTTATGGACTCCATCAGATACATGGTCCCTAATCCCAGAGACCTATATTATTTGCTAGACTAATGAGGTAGTAAGATTAGAGCCTTAAGACAGGCATGCAAAATGCTATGGGAATCAAAAGAGAGTTCAGTTGGGTCTACCTGGGACATACAGAAAATCTTAAAGTTTCAGATGCAAATTGTCACTTATGAGCACTTTAAGGGGTGAATAACATTTCAGTAAGATGTAAAAAAGACATTCCCTGTCTTCTGGTTTCTAGCTGAGTTTTAGTGATCTGAAGGAAGGACAAGGGTGAGGTTGAACAGTCAAGTATTTATTCCTCTGGCCTATTCTCTCTCTCAGGCCACAGTAACTGGTATGTTTTTCTTTTCTTTTCTTTTCTTTTTTTTTTTTGTATGTTTTTCTACGGAAAGTCACCTCCTGTATAATAACTTTTCTCTTCTGCTTTTTTCTCTGGGTCCAGTATGTCCTGCCTTCCCTTTCTCCCCCTCAGGCTTAGATGTGGTACACATTCCCAGCTAGTACCTGCCCAAGACATTTCCCCATCTTTTGCAGGTTCCCTTGACCCTGCCCCCATCTTTATAAGGAGTACCTAATGAAACAGAAAACAAATGCACAACATAGAAAACTAAGAGAGCCAAAGTTGGTTCTTTGAAAAAAACCCTAAAGAGAATAATGAATAAAAAGATAAAAGGAATAAACAGTTGATTTGAGGAATATGAAAGAGATAATGACTATAGACCTATCAGAGACTCGGAAAATCATAAGATATTAATAACTCTGTGGCATTAATTTGAAACTTTAGATAAAATGGGCTCATTTCAGAAAAATGCAACTTGCAAAATCTGACACAAGATGAAGCAGAAACTGAAGAATCCTAAATTCATAGGTGAAGTCTACCAAATATTTAAGAAAGAAATAATGCCAAATATTGGAAAAACACTACCAGAAAATTGGAAATGAAGAAATGCTTCTCAACTAGTTTTATAAGGCCAGCATCATTTTGATTCCAAAACTGACAAAAAATATAAGAGAGACATAAGATACAAGACAAGAAAATTACAGGCCAATCTTGCTTAGTAATATAGATGCCAAAATCACAATGAAAATATCAGCAAAATTAATCCAGTGATAATATTAAGAATAGGGACGGATACAACACAGTCAAATTGGGTACTCCAGGAACGCAAAGATGGTTCAATGGTAGAAAACCAACCAGGCAAGTTAATACTGATAGAAGGTAACCTGGAACAAACATGATGAAAGAGTTCCCTCTAAGACTAAACTGGAGCTAAGAGTGCCTGCTCTGCTGTCACCACCTCTAGTCAACATTTGCTGGAGATTCCTGACAACACAATGCAGAAAAATAAACAAAAAAATAAAGAGAAGAAACAAACCAGATCAAAGAAATAGCAATGTCCTTATGCACAAATTATATGTTTTTATGCACAGACAATCCGAAAGAACTTGTAGATAAATTGTTATAATAAATAAGTGAATTAAGCAAGGTTGTAGGTACAAGGTCAGTGTATAATAATCAAATGTGTATTTATATACCTGCCATAAACAATTAGAAAACAATTTTTTAAGTATCTCTTCTAATAGCATCAAAAAATATTTAATACCTAGGAATAATTCTAGGAACAAAGAATAAACCTAGAATAAAATCTAGACTAAATCTAAGGATGTAGAAGCCTTCTGCACTGAAAACTACAAAATATTGTTGATAGAATGTAAAAAATATCTAAATAAGTGAAGCATCATACCAGGTACTTGGTTTGGAAGACTGAATAATGGAAATATGTTAATTTTCTCCAATATGATCTACAAATTCCATGAAGTCTCAATAAAATATTCAAGAAGAGGGTTTTTGTATGGAAATTGACAAGCTAATTATAAGATTTATAAGGAAATGCAAAGCGTAGGAAGCACTAAGATGTTCTTGAAGAAGAAAAAACAGACGAGTATTCAATCTATCAGATACCCAGTCTTATTCACTACTGAGCTTCAGTATTTAAGATACTACAATATTGGTACAAAGACAGATAAATACACATAAATACTAAGACAGAGTCCAAAAACCAATTCACGCACACAAAGATATCTGATATATGATAAAGATGGCACTGCTCACATGTGGGGAAAAGATAGTGTTTTCAATAAATAGTTTTTGTGTAAATTGGACAGCCACCTATCCCCTGCCTCCCACTGTACACTAAAATCATTTCCTAGTGTAGACCTAAGCAAATGAAAAAACAATAGGCCTTCAACTACACTGTCCTAGGCAGTGGCCACTGGTCACATGTGGTTAAGTTTCAATTAATAAAAATTAAGTAAAATACAAAATTCAATATGTCAGTTGCACTGGCTGCATTCCAACTGTACAACAGCCACATGTAGCTTGTGGCTACTGTAATGAACAATGCACACATAGAACACTGTCATCATCACAGACTGTTTTTGGCCAGTGCTACTCTAAAACATATTTCAGCAAATTATGGCCCATGAAACAAGACTGGCCTCCTGCATGTCTTTGTAAATTAAGTTGTATCGGAACACACACACACACACACACACACACACACACATTCATTTACATATTGGCTATGATTTCACACTATAGTGGCAGAGTTGCATAGGTATGAGTTACAGATCATATGACTGACAGGCCTGAAATATTTATTATCCAACCTTTTCCAGAAAAATTGGACAGACTGCTGCTCTAGAAAATAACATAGCAGGGGCACCTGGGTGGCTCAGCGGTTGAGCATCTGCCTTGGGCTCAGGTCATGATCCCGGGGTCCTGGGATCGAGTCCCGCATAGGGCTCCCTGCATGGAGCCTGCTTCTCCCTCTGCCTCTGTCTCTGCCTCTCTCTCTCGGTGTTTCTCAAGAATAAATAAATAAAATATTTTTTAAAAAAAGAAAATAACATACAGAATTTACTCATAACTTTGGGATCTTAAACAGGCCGTAAAATATATCACCATCAAGAAAAACTGTTAAATCGAACAAAATTAAAATTAAGATCTTCTATTCATCAAAAGACATCATTAACAGAGTGAGAAGGCAAGGTGCAGAATGAGAATTTCTAATACATAAAAAGACAAAGAACCATTTTTCAAAATATATAAAAAAACTCATACAAAACAATAAGAAAAATGGACAAGAGATTAGAAAGAGTATGTCACACACAAAAATCCAAATGGCAAGTATATCAAAACATGCTTAACAATGCCAATTCAACACAATCCCAATCAAAAGCCCACCAAGTCATTCTGTGAATATTAAAAGACTGATTGTAAAGTTGATAAGGAGAGACACAAGACCCAGAATAGCCAATGCTGTCTTGAAGGAGAACAAAATTGGAGGGCTGACACTACCCAACTTCAAGATCCACTATAAAGTTACAGTAATGAAGAGTGTGGTATTGGCAAAAGAACAAATAGATCAATGGAACAGAACAGAGTACCCAGAAATAGAACCACACAAGTGAGTCAACTGATATTTGACAAAAGAACAAAGGCAATCCAATGTTTTCAACAAATGGTGCTAGAACAACTGGACACTCATATGCATAAATTAATAAAGAAATGTATTATGGAAGTATATATGTATTATGTATGTAGATGTAGACCTTATACCTTTTACAAAACCTAACTCAAAATACACAGACTTAAGTATAAAGTGCAAAACCATAAAACTTCCAGAAGACGACGTAAGGTGGGATGAAAATGGCCATTCTGATGACAGTGTAGCAGGTTTTTTTCAGAGGACAACACATACTCTTCTCATACAATCCAGCAATCATGCTCCTTGGTATTTACCCAAATGACCTGAAAACTTATGTCCACACAATTACCACACACGGGTGTTTCTAGCAGCTTTATACACAACTGCCAAAATGTTGAAGCAACCAAGATACACTTCAGTGTGTGAATAGACAAACTGGATATCTTGGATATTTATCCAAATGATGGAATAGTATTAGGTGATTAAAAATGTTAGCTCCCAAGGCATGAAAAGACACAAAGAAACCTTAAATAGTTACTGCTAAGTGAAAAAAGCGAGTCTTAATAATAATAATGTTGGCTAGCACAGAGGGTTCCCACATACCACCCCTATGGTACACTTGTTGCAACTTGTGCACTACTGTTTGTACATTATTATTAACTAAAGTCCAGAGTTTACATTAAGGTTCATTCAAAGTGTTGTCAGATTCCAGATGTTGTCAGTGGGTTTTGGCAAATGCATAACTCATGTATCTGCCATCTGAGTATCTATCATGTAGAATAGTTTCTTTTCAAAAGGTACTCATGCAGCCTCATGCAGGGGTTGACAATTTCAGATGAAACACACCACATGTGGAAGTATAAGAGCATGATCATAAATGCATGAGAGCCAAGAGTCAGGCATTGTACCGGACGGGAGCAGCCACAAGTCGGGGATGCAAACTAAGCTGTAATGAGATATCGCTAAACACCTGCCACAAGGACTAATATAAAAAAGACACAATACCAAATGTTGGCAAGATCGACTCACATATTGAAGCAGGAATCTCATACAAAGTGCCATTGGGAGATGAATTTTGTAAGAGCGCTCTGGAAAATGTTGAACAGTAGCTAATGAAGATGAGCATATCTACAGTCAACGATCCAGCAATTCCATTCCTAGATACAAACCCGACAGAAATGTGCGGGCACGAATGCCAGGAAAACACATATGAGAAATGTTCATAGCACCACTGCTCATAAGAGCCTGAGTCTAATTTACAAAGTGAGGAAAAAACAGTAACTCCCCCCAGGATTGCTGGAAGGATTCAGTATCACCTACATGTACCCCGCCTGGCACTGGTACCTGCTTGGGCAATGGAAGCCATTCTTTATTGTTATTATTTGTGGGCTGTGTCAGTCAAGTTTTCAGCTGCAAAAACAAAAACACAATTCATCCTGACTTGATGAAGCAAAAGAAGTAATTATTGATAAGATACTGCACTGGGCTCTGAATCTATCACAAAATGGAGAACGAGGCTCAAAAAATAGGCGGGACCCAGGAGGTCCAGGTGGCAAAAACACAACCCAAGTCTGGCCACTGGAAAAGCTGGGTTAGAACACTTCCCCTGGCATGGCTGATATTAGAGCTGCCGCTGCTGTGATCTCCACTGAGCCCTCAACTTGTCCACTTCTCCTGCATGAATTATTTCTCATGTGACCATTATTTTTATGAGACCCCCTCAAGATTCAAAGTTCAAGGTGGGAGCATCTGGATGGCCAAGCCCAGGTCACATACGCCCAAGAGCCAGCAGCTGAAGTAAGGGAACATCAGGTCCCCAGTTAGGGAAACAGGACTGAGTTTATTACCAATGAAGGATTTCTCCCAAATAAAGTTCTGGATACTTGCAGTCATAAAACAACACATGTCTATGACAAGTATCTAGCCCAAATCTATTCTGTCTTGACTCTATATCCCATCTAATTCTCTTAGTCCCAGAGGAACAAAATGACAACATTTGGAAACACAGCACCTGCCTTCAAGGGAATTATGGTCTGGACAGTCAAATTGTCTAACTCCCACATCTTGTAGCAGAGTGGGTGGACCATGGCTGCAAGGTGAGTCCCAAGGAGTAGGCCAGGATGGCTATTCCACCCCATGGGCAACTCGACCCAGAAGAACTAAATCCGCTGTTAGTTGTTGCTTTGGGTAGGAGGCTGTATCCAAGCAGAAGCCCTTCTGGAAGCATGGAGATGCAGGGGCTGACAATTTCAGATGAAAAACACCAAATGGGAAAGTGCAAGAACAAGATAATAAATGCAAGAGAGAGCCAAGAGTCAGGAATTGGACAGAAGCTAGAAGGAATTGGGCCCAAGTCAGGAATGATCGAGAAAGGTCTGGAGCGAGAAGGCTTGTGGGTGGGTGCTCACAATGTTTACCATCTATTGGTTGTCGGTTGTCGGGGATTAGTGTGTCCAGCCAGGTTAAAGGAGTAGGGTCAAGACAGACATGAAATAGCACTCAGTGCCCATTTCCATGCCCCTGTGACTGGCATGGTTGGACCAGCAGTGTACATCTGATCCAAATTCGGCTAAATTTCCTCTCCTAGGATCCAGAACGGGGACACTTGTAAAAAGGAACTGAAACTGTAAATACTATTGTATTTTATACAAGAACGGTGGGGGCTGGGGCTCTTGTCTGGCACTGATCAGGAGCACGCCAACCTACATTTTAGGAAAATTTCCTTCTCTTCACGCTATATAACAAAATCATTTCTTAAGATTCAAACACCTGGATCTTTCTCAACTCAAAACGTGATGCCTGTGGTAGGGATGTCAGAGGACAAACCCTTGCATTTCCGTGGTAATTTACCATTTATGGTGTTTGAGCCTCTTAGCAGCCCTGTAAGGGATAGGAAGTTATGCTTTACTGTAAATGTGATAAAAATGAGGTTAAGGAAAAGGAAGCCACGTGGCCAAAGACACATGAAGCAGAACGTCTGGTAGATTTCTTTAAATGGCAACAAATTCTTCCCAACCCTGAATGCTTTGCAGCATCACTGTGCTGCTCCTTCCATTGGAAGTGGAATCTCTCTCTTTTCACCCTTTGAAGCTCGCCTTGGCCACGCAGCACATTAGCAAGCGTGCCCCAGGCAGACGTCCGACCGAAAGTGCCTTTGCAGGGGAAGTCTGCTCCGTCTGCTGGGAAGGCTGGACGGGAAGAGGCCCTGGCAGCCTCCGGCTTCAGGATGAGCAACCCTGCTGTGAGCCATCACAGCGGCTGTCTGTTCTAACATGTGAGTTTTTCTTTTTATTTTATTTTATTTATTTATTCATGAGAGACACAGACAGAGAGAGGCAGAGACACAGGCAGAGGGAGAAGCAGGCTCCATGCAGGGAGCCCGATGTGGGACTCAATCCTGGGTCTCCAGGATCACGCCCTGGGCTGAAAGCGGTGCTAAACTGCTGAGCCACCCGGGCTGCCCAACTTGTGAATTTTATTAGGATTCAGGTATGGTGAGGCCAACAGATCAGGACATGACCATCGCTGAAAAGAAAGTCACTCACAGTTCCCAAGAGGAGGGGGCTCGCCGCGGCCACACGGTGCCACATGGGGAAGCAGGCAGAGGAGCAAGAGGAAAACATGAAGGGGAGACATTATTGAGGTTTCCATGGGAAGGATCGGGCAAGGCCGAGTAAGTGGGTTTAGGATTGGTTGGTTTGAATAATCAAAGTGGCTCTGGGGCACAGGAGCTATATCCCTGGTTGTCTGGTACCCACCCCGAGATAAATGAGGGCAGGAGGACAGTGGCCCAGAGCACAAGAGCTCCACAAGGGGCAGGGGGCGTGGGGGGGGCGGGGAGTATGGGCTCTAGGTGCTGGTTTCCACATGGAAGGTGAGCCCTTATAGGAGTCTCTGGGAGGCCCCCTGCAAGAGCCCCAAGATGTCAAACCATCAAAAATACAGAAACCAAGAAGGCATGATCCATCTACTGTCCCAGCTGAGGACCCAGGGGTAGGAGCAAGGCCATTCCAGGCCATCCAGTCCCAGCCAAACCAGCCTGAACTGGAATCACCAGCCACCCAACCCACAGAATTGTGAGAAAGAACAAATTGGTGTTTTAAGCCGCTCAGTTTGGGAGTTGCTTTGGGTAGGAGGCTATATCCAAGCAGTGGCAAACACTAGCTGACTCAGAGGACAACCCAAAAGTGGCCTCTGACTAGTCCCAGCATGTTCCAGCCTCCCTCCTGGCGAGGTGGAGTTTAGGCTCCTCTTGGGTACAGAGAAGGGATTACCAAACCGGAGCCTCTGCCTCTGGGCAGCATGCATGGGAAAGGTCTCTGGATATGGAAACAGAGTCCTGGGGATCCCTGGGTGGCGCAGCGGTTTGGCGCCTGCCTTTGGCCCAGGGCGCGATCCTGGAGACCTGGGATCGAATCCCGCGTCGGGCTCCCGGTGCATGGAGCCTGCTTCTCCCTCTGCCTGAGTCTCTGCCTCTCTCTCTCTCTCTCTGTGACTATCATGAATAAATAAATAAAATCTTTAAAAAAAAAAAAAAAAAAAAAAGAAACAGAGTCCTCGGAAAGCTCCGGGGAAGAGCGCTCCCACCACCTCAACACGTCAGCTGCTGTGCAGGGTAGTGACAACAGGGTCACATGGGACAGCTTTCCTGCGCCTCACTCCTCAGGATGATTGCTCCAAAGTCTCCAAGATAAAACCACCAATACTGCCAGGAGGGCCAGGGGTCAGAATCAGGTAGTAAGTTATGTGTCCCCTCGGAAGGCTCCCCCAGGCCCATTAGGGCTCCTCATCAACTGTCCAAGCTGTCCCACCCTCCAGTGGTCATCTGATGTGCGGGATCCAAGAGGTGAGAGGGGCAGGACAGGTGAAGAGGTGTGAACTTGGCAGGGGCTACCTGTCAGAGGGGGGTGGGGAGGGATGGAGGAGGGAGCCAGTGGGTGTGTCAGGGGAGTGCCAAGTGAAGGAAGCACACCTGGGTTTGGAGTCCCAGCAGTACCTGCGCGTGGAACCTGAAGCAAGTCAGATTTACCCTCTCTGAGCCTCAGTTTCCATATCTGCAGAATGGAGATGGTTGACCTCTCTTCACCTAACTTCCCAGGTTTGTTGCTTCCAGTGAGAGGATGGTGATGGCGATGAAGATGAAGAGGGTGACGCTGACGCTGAAGAGGATGAAGTGCTATCATAGGCCGACTCGTGTTTCAAGCACCTGCTAAGCATTTAACATAAGGTGTTGGAATGAACTGTCGATAATAACCTTATCAGGTGCCTTATTGTCATTTCCATTTTACAGATGAGGAAAGCAAATCTTAGGTTGCATAACTTCCCCAAAGTCACAGCTCATATTTGGTGGAGCTAGGATTTGAACCAGGACTGGCTGGATTTTTAGCTCAAGGTCAATGGGAGCTGCTGGTTCTAGTCCTGCCCGGCTGAGCAGCTGCTGATGGCCTGCCTCCCACCAGCTGTGCTCAGGGAACCAGGAGCCAGCATCACTCACAGGCTGGCAGGTAAGAATCCCTCGGCTGCTCCTTACCTCAGGGAAAGCGTCCCCCTGGGCTCCGGGTCTGCCTCTCACAGCTCTCCTCAACACCAGGCGCCCCCCACCATCTCCAGCCCTGTGGTCTGAGCATGGAAGCCACAGGGCAGCGGGGGCAAGGGCGAGGCTGGTGCCAGGAACCAGGAGCAGGAAGGGGCTGCACCTCATGCCTCTGAGGAGCTCAGCAAACATGTGACACAGATTCCTTGCCCACATTCTCCCTGGTGGGAAAGGTGTGTGATGAGCACTAAACTAAAGGTCACTGAGGAAAATGACTGAACGGAGAGACTGATGCTCAAGCTCGCCACTGGAGGCAGACTGTGGAGCTGTCACCATGCCCCCTGGACCCCTGGGGATGAAGGTCTTCCCAGTTGTGCTTTACTTCTCTGGGGCGACTAATTATCCCAACCTGTGTGACTCAGGAGGCCAGGAAGACCCCCTTGTCAGAGCAGCGATATCCCTCTGGCAGGCATCCAGTCTTGGGGCTTAAAAGCTTTGCAAACTTCAGAGTCCCCTTAGAAAAAGAGGACACCTTAAGGCATGTTAGTTACAAGAGAGGTTTCCAAATGTTTTCAGTTCACAGTCCCCTTGGCATCACTGGTGTCTTTTCACAATGCCTCTAGGCCTAAAGAAATACCTAACAGTTCCATTTATGATGCTGTTGGATCCAAGCAACCTATTAAGTATTTGTGTTCTGGCAACAAAAACAATACACAGAAATTAAAAGGAAGATAATCTTTCTTTGCATTTCATTCTTAAAGAACCAAAATTACTTCCTAACGGGACATGTGTGCCTGTTGGGCACTGCACAAATTCTCAAATCTTGCAATCTGATAGGACACTGCCACCTTTGATTCCTGTTCTACACTGATTTTTTTTTTTTTTTTTTTTTTTTTTACTGGTTCTCATTTTCATCACTGGAGACACTGAAAACCCAACATGGCCAAGATAGGATGTCACCTAAAGGAATGCAGAGTGGTCTGTTTATCCCTTTCCTGTGGGGCTGGAGAGAGGTCACACACTGCTCTGTTTCCCTCAAATTTTCTTTTTTTTTTTTTTTTTTTTAAAGATTTTACTTATTTATTCATGAGAGATACAGAGAGAGAGGCAGAGACACAGGCAGAGGGAGAAAGAAGCAGGCTCCACGCAGGGAGCCCGATGTGGGACTCGATCCCGGGATTCCAGGATTATGCCCTGGCCCAAAGGCTGGCGCTAAACCGCTGAGCCACCCGGGCTGCCCCTCCCTCAAATTTTCAAAACAACTGACTGAGCTCCTATGAGTCCCCTATGTGGGGACTGAGCTCCTATAAGTCCTCTATGTGGGGACTGCCCCTTGGTAGGGACGAGTCAGCAGCAGCAAAACATGAAGGCCTCTGGTAACGCAATACAGGGTAGGGGCCCTTGGGACCCAGAGGGGTAAAGAGGTGCTTGCGGGAGTGAGGGAGTGAAGGGTGATTGTGTAAAGGAGGCCAGAAGAGCCTAAAATCATTTAACCTGTGAGATTCTTTCCCCATTGATAGAGGGGCTCTAACCACAGCCGTGTCCTACCTCCTTTAAAGACTATCAAGAGTTCAGATGAGGGGATGGGTTCGGAAGTGTTCTGCAAACTGTAAAGCTTGGATCATGTTTGGGCTATTACAGCCAGTGCGCTTCCTCCCCTGAGAGATGACCGGAGGGATCCTTTCCTATGGGTGTATCACACACTCCCAGCACCTTGAGGGAACATGGCAGATTCTAAATGAAGCTGGAACCTGATTTGTTTCTTCTAGATAACACCCGACTGATTCCTATCAGGTCTGCTGCAGGCTTCCGAAAGAGCTGTTACCGTCTGGAAGGCGAGGTGAGCGCGGACTCCGATGGCCAGCAAGGTCACCGAGGGGAGGAGGAGTACAACCCCGAGTGCACCAAACACCCCCGCAGATTCTGAAACCTTCTACACAATTTCACAAACACTGTACTGGGCTTCCTTCTGGGCTACACAGGTTTCCCATCAAATATGAATGGGAGGAGGTGGACTGTATTAGCAAATTAATAATGTAGGGGGGCAGCTGCCGAAGCCATTCATCACCTTGATTACTCTTGCATGCATTCTCCTGAAAGCAATTTCGGATTTGTCAAGAACCAGGAGTGGAGACTCTCCTGAGACACTCACGTGATCGGGCTTTGCTGCACACAGTACGTGTGGCTCTGAAAATCCGCGTGTTCGACGCCTAGTAAAGAGACTTGTATTTGGCCAACGAACTCAGAAGAGAACACATTCTTTAAGAGAACAATCTCCCGTTCCCGGGCCGCAGTTTTTAGTTGAGGTTTTCATAGATGGTTGCCGATGGGTCATAAAGAATTAAGAACTCAAGGAAAAATTTATATACTCCCTACAGTCAACATATGATTTTTGCAGTTTCAAAGACACGGGGAAGGGTAAGTGGGCACAGTCTGAAGACGATGTATATAATCTCCTGCAATGGCAGGATAGTGCTGAAAATGCCCCTCCCTGGACGTACAGGTAGGGTTAATTCCAGGGTTCTGGGAGAAAGGAGGGGCCTGCAAGTCTCCCCTCAGGAGAACAAGAGGAGAGTCTTCTTGTGAGCACAGGACTGAGCACCTGAGCACAGACTTTTGGAGCCACTTCTAAGGGACGAGGAGAGCAGGTCACCTGAGTTAGGAGACTGATCTCTCTGGTGCTCCCTGTAAAGGACGTTGGGCCACGTGACTCCAGCCCACCTCCAGGGTCTGGAATCAGGCACACCTGGGGTTCAAGTCTCACGTGGCCTTGGGCAAGTTCCTTCCTTGTGCCTGCCTCAGCGTCCTCACCTGGAAATTGGAGGCAACAATCCCTGCAGGGTGCTAAGCTCCAGCACAGTGACCCAGGAGGCAGAGCTTAGAAGTCATAAACCCCACACAGAAATGCTTCTCTTCCTTTCTGGCTCTGGGCCCACGCAGTCATGGAGTGGTGAGCCATCCCTGGTCACCGGCCTTTTCATTCCCTCCCACTCGGACATCCCTGCACCCCAGTGGTTCTCCAACTCCGGTGAGTCTCAGGTGCTCTGGGGAGCTGATAAAAAAAAAACAAACAACACAGAGGCCCCCAGCCCATGGAGGTAGCAGGGTGTCTGGGTGAGCGGTAAGGGTTTAGCCAAGCTCCCCAAGTAAACCTGATACTGTCTAAAAGTCGAGAACACTGTCTGGATGTACATAAAGCCCAGGAAAACATCCAGAAAAAAAAAAAATCTTAGGGAGACCAGTTACTTAAGTTAGTTTAGTGGTTCTCAAACGTGGCCACACAGTACTCACCTGGGGTTCTTACGTGACTGAGGCTGGAGACCCACTGTCACAGCACCTGATTTAAGAGCTTGGGAATGCCACCAGGGCATCGGGGATGTAGAGACCCCACATGTCCTGATGTGCAGCAACTTTTGAGAAGCACTGAGTTAGAGCCAAGTGAAGTGCTTGGTTGCCCCTCCCCGCCACCTTCCTCTCCCCCTCTTCTCTGCCCAAGTAGTCTCTGAGGCACTGCCTAGTGCCACCAGACCTCAAGGGCCTCAAGAGGACAGTGTGCAAACAAACAGACTCTGCCTTTGGCAAAAGTGCCCAGCCAAGTTGGCTTGTCCCAGCACATGATTTAGTCCGGGCTGAGTAGGGCCAGTCATACAGAGGGGAGTACAGCTGACTGCAGTATATTCTGGGCAGTGTGCCCCCATTATTGTTACCCGAAACCCCTAGGGCCTGGCTGCAATATGGGCTCCAAGGGAGGAGGGGCTTCGCCTATTTTTCCGCATAGAGGACAGTACCTGGCCCTTAGGAGGTACTCAGTAATTATTAGCTGAATCAATGAATGAGTGCATGGGACTGAGAATAGGGTACGGGCTGACTGCACCCTTCCCAGTAAAACAGCATTCTGGAAAGACTAAAAACCTCTAAAGAGATAGAATGCCACATATCTGCTAGGTGGCCAACCAGGATAGTCCTCAGGGTCAGGAACCTTAACAGAACTCAATTCACACCAGGTGTGGCACATACACAGGGGTGTTACCTACACTGTCCAGCTGCAGTCGGCCTAAGGCTGTGTGCTATGGAGCCCTGAGGCTTCCCAAGATCCTTCAGGGCCCCCGTGGAAGGGGTGGTGGGGTTGAAAGGGCAAGACACCCTGCCTTCGACACTGCCACCAACCAAGAGCACTCTCTGGCTACCTGTTTCACAGCATCAGCTCCAAGTCTCCACTGAAAGAATTTTGTTTTGTTTTTTAAGTTTGAAACAGCCCTAACTAGACTGTTGGACAAATGGGTAAATTACACTTCCTTCATCAAGGCTGAGCACTTGTCTCCCAGCTAGAGAAAAAATGAGGGACTCAAGCCAAGGTACCACCCAGAGGGATGTTCCTGTTGGGTGCTGAATGTCCCTGCTGTCTCTCAGTTCAAGACAAGGGCCTGCCACCAATCTCCAGATGCTCCATGTTCCTCCATCCTCGGCAATTCCTATTTCTCAATCCACACAGATGACTTTGGGAATAAGACATGTGATGTCATCACTTCTCGGCTCAAACTGTCCAAAGACTGGACATGGAAAATCGAGGAAGATATGCCCATCCAGCCTTGTGGATGGGGTCCTAGCCCACAGAGGTCTCACTAGCCTTGTTCACCCTGCCACAGTGGCAGCAGTAGGATTGTGGGATATATGCTAAGAAAACTCTTACTTGAAAAAAAAAAAAAAAAAAAAAAGAAAACTCTTACTTGAACTTCAAATATGTAAAACCTGGGTAGTAGTGATAATAACCAATATATTACAAACCATTTTCTCCATTAGACTGTAAGCTTGTTAAGGAGAAGGAACTCTTCATGTTTTCATTCCTGGAGCCTAACACATAGTAGATGGCCCACAAACTGTTGTTTCACTGAATTTTACATGTATCACTTTATACGCCAACAATTCCAGGACAGAGATATTGCCATCAACCGCACTTTGTGGTCCTGGAAACTGAAAAGCAGAGAGGGTGGATGATGCTCCAAATTACAACTAGTCTAAAATGGAGCCAAGAATAGGATTAGAATCTTGACCCAAGTCTTCTTGGTCTAAGTCTTAGACTCTCGCAAAAGCCTAAGGGCTATGGACAGTCGAAAGAAGGTACATCCAAAGTACTAAACAAAGGTTCAGTCCCCTAAAGACAGGAGTTCATGTCTGTAGACCCAGGGCTCCAGTGAAAATCCTGTATCTGAGAAGACCCAGAGGAATTATCTCCTCAGCTTTCAGCCTAGAGGGATGAAGCTCTTTCTAGAGCTAGAGTGTTTTTAAGAGCCCAGCATCTTGGTCCACCTGGGTGGCTCAGTCTGTTGAGCGTCTGCCTTCAGCTCAGGTCGTGATCTCAGGGTCCTGGGATGGAGCCCCATGTCACTCAGCAACCTGCTCCATGGGGAGCCTGCTTCTCCCTCTCCCTCTGCGCCCCGCACACCCAGCTCATGTTTTCTCTGTCTCTTGCTCACTCTCTCTCTCAAATAATAAAGTCTTTAAGAAAAGAAAGAAAAAAAGGGAAAAAGAGTCCAGCATCCTGCCTCCTCCTGCTCGGTCTCCAGCTCTGAGTCACACTTGTCAGCTTCTTCTCAGTGATCAGCCCTGAGCTGTCAGCAGTTGGTACCCTGAGTCACCTGAGAAACCAGACGAGAACTCGGTGGCCCTGGTTTAGGTCCCCATCCTTTCACATCATAGAGGAGCAGGATGTTCACCATAAGACCCTGGGAAGCGCCCCCAAGTTTGGGCAGGGGCTTTGCTAAGGTGAGAAATCTCACTGTCCAGGAAACGGTCCCGAGTGCCCAATGATGGGCTCTTAACAATCGGCACGTACAGGCTCTAATAATAGAATCTATCTCCAACTAACACACTTCAGGGCAATGCCCTAAAATAGGTGTGAATGGTTCCCAATGGGAGACACAGTGTGACTGAGCTGGGGTACGGTCCCCGCAGCATCCACAAGCATCACCTACAAATGCAACGACAACCAGGGGAAAGAGGTGAAATCTCATCCTGCATGCTTCTTTTCTAGAGCATGAAGGCTTTTTCCCAGCAGACATCCCCTCCCATCTCCTCCCAGAACAGCAACACATGAAGGTGTCTAACTCGATCTCTGGCAGGAGAAATGGGGCCACCATGATTGACTCACACCAGTCAGGATTTGTCCCTGGAACTGGGGATGGCTCACTCATTTCCTGAATCCTCAGCCCTGGCGCCCAGATGGCCGAGGGAGCAAAAGACAACGAGCAGCGGCCAACAGGGATTCCCTAAACAGCCGCCAGTGTCTCCTGCAAAGTCAAAACATTCTACTACTTGCTGTTCCCGTTATGCAACTGCTAAAGCAGCTGTAGCAGTGATGCGGTGGCATGAGCAAAATCTTATAATTTAATAAGAAGAAAAGAATCAGGAGACAAAAATGTACATGCACTAGGACAGTAGCACACAAACAAGGCTGTGTGTGGACAGCGTGGGAGACCATGTGCCAAGACGAAATTAATTCACTGATGGGTCGGACAGATGGATTAAGACTGATGCTGGGACGCCTGGGTGGCTCAGCAGTTGAGCGTCTGTCTTTGGCTCAGGTCATGATCCTAGGGTCCTGGGATTGAGCCCTGTGTCAGGCTCCCCGCAGGGAGCCTGCTTCTCCCTCAACCTATAGTTTCTGTCTCTTTCTCTGTGTCTCTCAAGAATAAATAAATAAAATCTTGAAAAAGGAAAAAAAAAAAGACTGATGCACTTTTTTGATCTCCCGAACACCCTGTCACATTAGAAAATGTTAATAATTACAACAATGTGAATAATTTATAAAACAAAAAGCGGCCTCACTTTTGGGTGTACTTAAGTATGGTCGAGATACTGAAATGCAAGCAGAGTGTGTGGACATTCTAGCCTAGCTCAAGGCTGGCAGAGATTCTTCTGGGAGCCAGGTGCTGTGTTGGAAGCAATGACTTACTTATCAAGGTGAAATGCTGAGCATCTGGGCATCTCTCTAAATAAAATTAAGTTTGTCTTTCGTTTTAACCACAGCACGTTAAAAAAAAAAACTTGATGGCTACATGAAATACATAAAAGAAATGACATGTTTTGGGTGGGCAACCTGACACTAAATGAAGGCTACTTGGCCCATCCAGCATTCAGTCTTGGAACTGGAAAAGAGAGGTGTTTATCGGTTAGAGCAACTGAGACCGAGGCCATGTGCTGCTACTCAGTGTGGGAAACAAATGGGCATTGCACAAAGCAACCTGGAATCTGAAGTCTCAAGGGCAGACGCTTTGCTTGGAGATATTGGTTCTTCCCTGGGCAACTTTATGTAGCAAGGCCTTAGGGTGAGGAGCAGATTTTAATACATATATTAAGTAATAATTAATAATTCCCCTGGACAACTCCAGCTGGTCTTACAATAAAAAAGGATTTGTCTAAAATGGAGACATCCCCAGTTGACTGCCTCCAACCAGACCCATCTTAAGAAAGGCCTGGGAGCTGGAAGAAGATGGTTAGCTCACACTGGCAATAACAATCCAGTCTCAGGAAGGATATCTATGCTTGGGAGAGCCCTAGAAGTATACTAGATGTGTGACATCCCTCCGAGCGTCCGCTCTCCTTTGTTTCCAGTAGGATGCTGGCAGCTGTGTGCAAAAGAAAACCCCATCTCAAAACGCCAACACTGAAGACATGAATTATTGAACAAAAGAAGTCCAGAGCTTAGTGAGCAAATGCAGCTACCCAATGACGTCCTCCAGGGCATGGATTCTCTCCATCTTTCTGTCCCACTGTTTTTAGCTTGGACTATGCCTTCATGCCCACTTCCCTCATGTAGCAAGATGGCGGCCCTCGGTGTGGCATTGCATCCAGACACAGTAACATCCAGAAGAAGAGAAGACCTTCCATTCCTGTGTCTGTCTCCTTCTGATAAGAAGGAAGCCTCTCCCAGAAACCACCACCACACTGCCTCTCACATCCCCCTGACCATCTGCACCATGGACTCAGGGGGTGGCTGCATCAAGTGGAAGCAGCATTCTATCAGAAAGGGGAGGAGGGAGACGCAGAGTATGACCCAAAGTGTAACTGTAGCTACGTGCTCTTGACATGTCCCCCTTCTACAACCGAAAAACACCTCCTTGACCTCTTTTTTCATAGGCCAAACTATTCAGGCATCAGAAATGTTCCTTCTAGGCAGGTCTCACTTGGAGCAGACCATGGCTTCTGTGGAGCTAGGAAGTCCCCCTCTTGTGTCCCCCGCCACTGTGCGTATACTCACCACTGTCAGCCTTCTATTTCAGTCAGTTACATGCCCTCTGTCTTCCCCAAACTGGACTGTGGGCTTCCAGAGAACAGACACTATGCCCAGTTGGCGTTTCAATCCCTGGTGTGCAGCTCTCCACCTGCTGCTCTGCATTTATTCACTTGAAGCCACCAAAGCCTTGAATCAAGAAGTTGAGACCCCAGGACCCACCTAGCACATCTGTGTCCTGTGACCCAAGACCAATGGCTGTTGTCCTAGATAAAAACGTACCAGGCTAGGCAGGAGGCTATGCCCTCCCTCTGCCTGCTAGTTTTGAGCACATGTGGACAGATTCTGCATCCCTGAGATGTTACTGAGCAGCGGATGGAAGTCACGGAGGCCACAGCGGGCATCCCCTGCTCTTTCTCCCTCCTGGGCCTGGGCAGAGAGGGCCAGCGTTCCCTCACAGCAAACATCCCCGAAATGCAGAACATGGGGGAAATGGTACAATTCTGTCGCACCGACTTCCTCTTTAAAACCAAGTTCAGGGATCCCGGGGTGGCGCAGCGGTTTGGCGCCTGCCTTTGGCCCAGGGCGCGATCCTGGAGACCCGGGATCGAATCCCACGTCGGGCTCCCGGTGCATGGAGCCTGCTTCTCCCTCTGCCTGTGTCTCTGCCTCTCTCTCTCTCTCTCTCTCTCTCTCTCTGTGACTATCATAAATAAATAAAAATTTTTAAAAAAATAAATAAAATAAAACTAAGTTCAAACCAGGGCATTGTTCACTCCCGCTTGGTGAGTGCTGTCCTGCCAGTTTTCAGGGCTTCACTTTACAAGCCTCTTGTACACAACAGCCTGTGACGTGACTGAGGACAGGTCTCCCATCTCCCTTCTCTGCCGCTGAAACTAAGGCCTGTAGCTCCTTCCTCGCTCATCCGTGATGGTGGGGGTCCTCTCAGCTGCCTCGCTGGCCTCACTGACCCTAAAGCACTCTAGTTTGTCAGTGTTCTCCCCCCTTTTTTTTTTTTTCAAAGAATGGCATTTAATCTATGGCCTTCAGCATTTTTTTTAAAGATTTTATTTATTGATTGATGAGAGACACACAGAGAGAGAGAGAGAGAGAGACAGACACAGGCAGAGGGAGAAGCAGGCTCCACGCAGGGAGCCCTGTGTGGGACTCGATCCCGGGTCTCCAGGATCCCACCCTGGGCTGAAGGCGGCACTAAACTGCTGAGCCACTGGGGCTGCCCAATGTTCTCCCCTTATAAGAGAGCAGAACCCGATACTCCAGTAACGGTGTGCCAAAGCAGAAAGGAGGTGGACTTCCCCTCTGTAGATGTTAAGGTAACCCCAAATCGTGTTGTCCAAGAAACTACATGTTGAATTTACCAGTTTGCCACACTCATTGGATTTGAAGTCAGAGGCAGGTTCAAAGCCCAGCTGAGCCTCTGATTAGTTTGCTGTGTTACCTGGAGCAAGTCAAATCAGGACCTGTTGCGCTTCGGTTCCCTTATCTCTGAAGCACCAGGCAGGATACTGATTGGTAGGGGTGCTCTAAAGACTTAATTAAAAGAGACTGCATTCAGGACGCCTGGGTGGCTCAGTGGTTGAGGGTCTGCCTTCAGCTCAAGGTGTGATCCTGGGTCCAGGGATCAAGTCCTGCTTCGGGCTCCCTGCAGGGAGCCTGCTTCTCCCTCTGCCTGTGTCTCTGTGTGTCTCTCATGAATAAATAAAATTTAAAAAAAGGGTGGGGGGGCACATCAAAGAAGTGAGCACAGAATATGAACTCAACAATGGGAGCCGTGACTGCTATTAGGACTAAAAATGTGAACCCCTACATCGTTTTTCCGCACACTGTGCCTCCTTTGCCAACACCAACACCACACTGGGGAGTACAGGGCTCACAGAATGAGAGAGGAGAAAGTGCTCTCAATGCCAACTTAGCTCAAGGGTTGGTTCTCAGCCCCAGCGGAGTCCCATGGAGAGCTTTCCAAAAAAATCATCTCACAGGTCCACCCACAGACCCATTAAATCAGGATCTCTGGGCACAGAGTGTAGGAACCTGTTTTCTCAGACGGGTCTCCTCCACATACAGGAGAGCACAGGAGGCCCAGACACGTGAAGTTATTCCCTGCTGAGGTTTTCCAGTTTGATACTGTGGCATCAGCCTGTGTTTCAGGTATCAGAACATCTTAGGGACTCTGATTCTATCAGCCAGCACCAAGGTGCCTCCTAGCCAACATGGTTGATTCGCCTGTTTCCCGGCGCCCTCCGCCAGCCCTCTTCTGTGCGGGCTGGACAAGGCGCTGGGGGTTTGTGTGATGGGCAGAGATGGGCATGATGGATGAGGAGCATTCCGGGAGGCAGGAGTAGAGGGGCTACTCACCTCTGCTCGGATGCTCCCCACCTTCTCCTGGTGTCCGGCCCAGCTCCCTGAAGTCCATCCAGCACATCCTCCTCTCCTGGGAAGAAAGCACTTCCTTCCACTGGCTGTTTTCTACTAACTTTGCAGCACTCTGGCACCTCAGCCCCTGCACCAGTCAGAGGGCCCAAAGGACACCCAGGGAGTCAAGCACTACTCACTGAGCGCATGCTGCGCCAGGGGCTCTGCTAGGAACGGACATCTGATGGCCTAACAGCAGGGAAGGCCGGCTCAGGATGTGCCCTTAGGTGCCATCATTCCACGGAACAACCTCCTTCTGAGAAGAGGCTACTACCTGGAACTTCAAACCTTTCGCCAAGTGAGGGATTGCCATACCTGAGGGGCACAGCCAACAGACAAGGGCTGCTCGCAGAGGTCTGGGGAAGCACAGAGTTCAGGGCAGACTCCCTGCAGAGGGAGCATTTAGGGACGGACTCATTTTTAGCTGTAACCATATGGAAACATGGTTATAGAAAGTTCTCTCGAGTTCCACCTTACGGCCAAAGCCTGGGCCGGGTAACAGGTGCTGGGAGTAAGCTAGGGTACAGCAAGGAACTCCGACAGGAGATAGCCAGTGTTTTCTTTTCCCGATGTTGGCACATGAGATGGCTTATTTTACTCAGTCCCCCTCCCCTGAGTTCTTTATCCCCAAATTCTGGGGTCTGAAAGAGGGATAGTCCAATCCCTAATCCCAAGAAGCTCAGAGTCTGATTAGAAATTCAGGGGATCCCTGGGTGGCGCAGCGGTTTGGCACCTGCCTTTGGCCCAGGGCGCGATCCCCGGGGACCAGGGATCGAATCCCACGTCGGGCACCCAGTGCATGGAGCCTGCTTCTCCCTCTGCCTGTGTCTCTGCCTCTCTCTCTCTCTCTTTCTCTCTCTCTCTCTGTGACTATCATAAATAAATAAAATTAAAAAAAATAAAAACAAAACAAAACAAAAAAAAACAAAAAAAAGAAATTCAGGACACACTCCTAAAAATGGAACCAGTGGTGCCAGGTTTGGTGTTTACTCAGCAAACGTTTTTGGTACGAGCCCCAGCAGTGTTTTAGCCTACGTGGAAGCACTGGGGAACTAAACTCAAGACCAAAAGGAGGAGGGTCAAGAACAAAAGACCAAAATAAAATAAAAGAAGGCCTTTGGAATTGAAGTATCTCCAAATGTAAAGTGGACAAGACCCCAGGGTATGTGTGCTCCAGGCTCCTCATTTAAATGGTAAGAAGACCGAACTCCCAGGGAAGGTAACTGACACACTATGTTCACATAGCATGTTACTTGACCAAGTGGGACCCAAGTATCCTGACTCCTGGACTGTGACCTACTGCCCACGCACAAGGACAAAGGAGCTGGCTGCTTTCATTTAGGGTGATAGGGAAAGCTCTACCTATTGCAACTGGGCTTTGGGAAGAAGGGCATGAGTGAATGAGTACAGAACCCCCTTGCACCAGCTCACAGAGATGCCCCAATTCCTCACACCAGCCCTGTTCTTTTTTCTTCCCTTTGCCCTGGTGCATTGCTCCCTCTTGCTGCGCATATTCACAGCTGGAGCCCCGAATCCCAGAAGGCATGCGGGCCAGGATTTCAAAACTGCATTCACAAGTCCCCTCCTCTGGGGAATGTGGGGGATAAAAAACAAAGCTTGGGGCAGCCCGGGTGGCTCAATGGTTTAGCGCCGCCTTCAGCCCAGGATGTGATCCTAGAGACCTGGGATCAAGTCCCACATCGGGCTCCCTGCATGGAGCCTGTTTCTCCCTCTGCCGGTGTCTCTGCCTCTCTCTCTGTTTCTCATGAATAAATAAATTCTTTTTTTAAAAAAAGCTTCTGCAACAGAGAGGTGACCCAGCTAATTGGGCAGGCACCCAAGGGAGACAGTATCAGAGAGCAGGTGTAGGGGAGCAGTAAGGGGCTGTGGGTGGAGCCAGGGAGCAGGGTAGGGGCAAGCTCAGATATGAAGGAGCAAAGGGTGTCTGTAGGCATCAAGGGCAAGCTTTGCCTCCATCACCTCACTCAGATCCCATGCCACTCCTTCCCAGCCTGTGGTTAATGCTGCTGCTAACAAATAAGCTGTTTATGCTGCACCCATAGGAGCATCTGTAGAGGATTCTGGAAGAGCTGATCCAGAAGTAAGAGGAGGAGGGGAGGTCCTGGGTGCCTGCCCAATTAGCTGCTGGCCAGGTGGTTAGGACCTAGGGCCACAAGGCCTCTAGGAGCTGAGAAAAACCTCCAGCTGATGACCATTAAGAACACTGAGACCTCTGTTCTGCAGCCACAGGACCTGAATTCTGCCGATAACCTGAGTGAGCCTGAAAAGGGACCCAACTTCCAGATAAGAATGCAGCCCTAGTCAATACCTTGAGGTTAGCGATAGGACACCCTGAGCAGAGAACCCAGCTATAGTGCCCAGACTTCTGACCTATAGAAACTGAGAAATAATAAACAGGCATTAAGTCTCTGATTTTGTGGTAATTTGTAATCCAGCAAAAGAAAACATATTAATACAGGGTGATATTCAAAATATTTAAGAATTAGCAGGGCATAGGCACCAACAAATCAGAGTGGGCACAGGCATTATATAACTGATATGGTGGTGTGGAGAGAATATTAGCCTTTTTTTTTTTAAGATTTTATTTATTTATTCATGAGAGACACCGAAAGAGAGAGAGAGAGAGAGAGAGAGAGAAGCAGGCTCCATGCAGGGAGCCCGAAGTAGGACTCGATCCCAGGACTCCAGGATCACACCCTGGGCTGAAGGCAGTGCTAAACCGCTGTGCCACCCAGGGATCCCCAGAATATTCTCCTTGAAGGAAGGTTTTGTAATGCCCATTTGATAGATGTGGGAATGGATGTTCAGTGGAAATTAACTAGCTCAAGGCTTTGTAGCTATAAGAGGCAGAGGCAGATTCAATCCCAGGCTGGAAAGCAGTTTAGCATAGCAGAGAACAGGTGTTGGTGCCGTGGATGAAGGGCTTTGAGAGGCATCCTTGGGGATTGGGACTTGATTTTCTGGGTAAGGGTGAGCCACTGATAAATGTCAATAATATGCAAAGGTCCAATAGAAGCTTTCAGTGTGTGGCGGGGACAAGTATGTATGTGATTTAGGAAAGGGTTTGATTAGAGAAGCAGAACCTTGACAAGTGATTCAGAACACAGAGTTTGATAAAGAGGCCATAAGCAGTCGTGAGAGTTGGTTAAGAAGGCTAAGCAAGGCTGTAGTCTTTGTTTCTGATTTGGGGCCTGGAGGCAGAGGTTAGCCAGGCTAGTGGTCAAGGAGGAGAGCTGGGTGTACAGTAGGGGAGAGCAAGGAGTACCGGGAATCCATGTGGCTGTGCGGTCGCCCAGGAGGACAAAGTGGCTGAACGCACAGGAAGAGGGGGAGCCCACGCCTGTCTGTCCCCACCTCCAACCCCGACGATGCCAGAGAAAGTGCAGTGCTTCATCACAGAGCTGCACATGCATGCGGCCCAAGGCTCAGAGGAGCCTAAGTAGGAGAAGGTGGGACCTATGCACCTGGGTGCTGCCCCAGGTCAATGAGGCAAGGCAGCAGGTCCACAACACGTCCAAGCAGCTGCGATGTCTGGTGCCCTACACTGGCCCTCAGAGCTTGCCAATTGCTGCTCCTTCCTGTCACCTCCCACATCTCATGTGAATTACTCTTGTGAACCAATCCTAACTGGAACTTCAGGGGGAAGGCAACTGTGAGCAATGTAGCTCCAACTTTGCTAAGTTGACTCCATCCAAACCACATCCTATCTTGACAAAGAAGAGTCTGAAGCCAAGGGAGTGAGGTTCCAAGGCTGGAATTTCAGATATGTTTTCTGTATGGGCCTTTTGTGAGGAATTCCCACAGACCATACACCCCCAGGATCTTGGTCCCAAACCTGCCCACTCTAGCCCTCTGTCGTCCTTCACAGGCCATTTTTGGCAGTGCCAAGAATCCCTGATTCTGGTCCTAATGTTTCAGCAATCGCAGCTAGACATTCTGCTCCCAGATCTTGGACATCTTCCTTTGGCTGACACCTTCTTCCCTTCATTCTTGTACCCACACGTCCTAAGTGACCCCAAAGAGGTCACACAAGTGACTCTGGTGTACACATTGTCTACTCAATACATGGATCTCCTCTGTATCCCTGCTAAATATTCCATTTTGTTTATAACCACTGATGGTCAACACACGGTCAAGGCTGCATTCCTATTCCATTTTGAATAATGGAAAAGAGAAATATTATTTATATTGAGTTGCAATATGTCTTGCCGTACTTTCCACCTATTAGTCTAAATATTACCACTGGGTTCCATAGGAAAAATCAAATTCCCCAGATGTGGTGGTGAAGACTTGCAGGGACTAGAGCCAGACAAACCCAGGCTCAAATCTTAGCCCTCCCCATCTCTGCTGGTGCTGCACCCTGGCTTCCCACTCCTCCCAGTATCCTGTAGGGATCAGCATTGTGGTAATCTAATAGTGATTTTTTTCTCTTTCCACAAGTGTCTTCTGCTTCGGTTTCTTCATCTGTAAATGGCACCTGTGAGAATGTATTTTATTTTTTTAAGAGATTTTATTTATTGATTGATGAGAAACAGAGAGAGAGAGAGAGAGGCAGGTTCACAGGCAGAGGGAGAAGCAGGCTCCACGCAGGAGCCCTATATGGGACTCGATCCTGAGACTCCAGGATCAGACCCTGGGCCAAAGGCAGGCGCTAAACTGCTGAGCCACCAGGGCTGCCCTAATTTTGAAAAGAAAACACAGCACAGTGCCCGGCAAACACCAGCTTTTATTACCCAAAGACACCAATGTCCAAAAGCACATTCTTTTCTAGTTCAGCACCCCTGCTTCCCGTCGTGGTCCGCAGGCCCCTCGGCTGCCCAGGCTGGAGGGGCAGCGCAAGCTCCGGGCGGCCTGCAGAACGAGCTGAGTTCACATCTGGAAGGCACAGGGAGGTGCCTGGGGACGCGGAGAACAGCTGTCCTGGAAGTGAGCAGGAGACGGCCCCAGCTGGCGAGGGGCAGCCGCGGGGCAGGGAGCAGCTGCACGCAGCATCGCAGCATCGCAGCATCGCAGCATAGGCGGCCTGGCCCTGGCCGGGGCCTTGGCCCCCTGCCCAACCCTGCGCTCGCTGCTCACTTCAGCCTGGCAGCAAGCAGCTGAAGGAGATGCTCCTTCCACGTTATCAAGTCCCTACAATTTCCTACTCCTCCTTGACCTAGAAAAACAGGCCGGCAGAGAAATGGCATCCCATCTGGAGTTACAGCGAGCTCTGGGAGAGATTTCACTTGATCTAGCTCTTAAGGAAGCCACGGGAGGAGAAATGAAAAAGGCAGAACAAGCAAGGCAATAGGCACTTTACAGCAGCCTCTGGCTCTAAGCGTGTCCTGGCAGGATGGAACATTTCGTGGCTAAGAAGACTGAGGCTCTGAGAAGGAAAATGATTGCCCTAAATCTCACAGGAGAGTTGTAGCGGAGCCCGGCTTATGGCACAAGTGTCTTCTGTTTCCCATAATCAAACCTTCCATATTTCCTCCTTACCCCACCCTGGTGTACACAGAGACACATACACACATATAGGATGGATGCGTTAGAGATAATTTAGAAATGCAGAAAACGAAGAAAATTAAAATCATCTAAAACACCAAAATTCAGAAGTTACATGTTGGGGTATTTTCTCTTTCTCTATGTATGCACAGAATACCTGAATAATATATAGAATACATTTTTAAGGACTGGAATTTAGTATAAATATAGATTTGCAAATTCTTTTGCTCATTTACTATATAATGAAGTATATCTACACATATTCTTCCAAAACATTTAATAGCTTTAAAAAACATCATACACATGTACCATATTTATTTAACTGTTTCCCCTATGGATGATCTTGAGATTATTTTTATTATTTTGCAATTAACAAGGCAATGTGCAACTTCTACTTCCGCCCAAAGTGGAGTCACAGGATCAGATTTATTCTCCCACCTGATAAAAAGCTTTTAAAACATGCACACACAAATAAAGTTTTAAAACAGCTTTTTTCAAAAAACTGGCCCTGAGGCAATGAAGTATAGTGATCCTGGGGAGGTGGGAAAGCACCAAGGTGTGTGAGCGTGTGAGTTTGCTCCAGCTTGCCACCCTGAGAGAGTTTTCAGGTCATAGTGCAGAGTCAGGGAACCCAAGCAGAACTTGCTGAAGAACCTGAGATGAGCAGACAAAGCTGGGAGTCCAGAGAGACCAGTTAGACAGAAGAAGCAGAGAAATTTCTGCACAGAGAGCAAGCCCTGGAGACTTGCAGAGGGCCTGTCTTGAGTCTTCAGGAGAATATTAATTAGCACATGTAAGAAAACTGCTAGAGGCTGTAGAAATAACTATTTGAAGAGATTAGAGGTAACAGTGCACAGCATTCACATACAGCTGGAAACTATTTATTTCCACCATTGGGCACAGCCTATTCCCACCAGCCAGACTAGAAAAATTTGGAATTCATGGGGCCTTCAGCATAGCAGTCAGGAAGGTCTTAACTCAGTAATGGGGAAGAATTCGCCTTAGACTGAGCCTTGTTCTGAACCCACCAAAAAACTCATAAAAACAAGACCCCAAAAAACCAACTTGTTTCTAAGCAACTCAACTGCATCCCAGAAAAATGATCAAGATTATTTTTAGGGATACAAAAATATTCAGGACACTCAGGACCAACAAGGTAAAATTTACAATGTCTGGCATCCAATAAAAAATTACCCAGCAGGCAAAAAACAACAACAACAACAACAACAAAATTACCAAGCCAGCAAAGAATTAGGAGAACACAATTCACCATGTGGAATTCAATCAATCAATTAAAATGGATCCAGATATAACACAGATGTTAGAATCAGCAGACAAGTTCATTAAATCAGTTAACAGTTATTATAACTGCATTTCATGTGTTCAGATAATGAAGTAGAGACATAGAAGATACAAAAAAGATCCTAATCACTTTCTAGAGCTGAAAACTAAAATGTCTGAGGTAAAGAGTACAGTAGGTGCAACTAAAGGCAGATTCGAAATTGCAGAAAAAAAGATTAAGTAACTTGAAGTGTAGCATATTCAAGGCATACACAATGAAACTTGGAGAGAAAAAAAATTTTAATGACAAGAACAACAGTGAAATATGGGACAGTTCCAACATTTTGAAAGTCTGACATCCTCAAAACAGGAGAGAGAAGGGAGGACAGAAGAAATAATGGTCAAACTTTTCTAAATTTGATGAAAATTATAAACCCATAGATCCAAGGAGCTTAATAAACCCCAAACACAAGAAAATGAAGAACACTACAGCAGTGCATACTGTCAGAGGCATACTTTGGAGATGTCGCAGGTTCAGTTCCAGACCACCACAATCAAGTGAGTCAAATGAATTTTTAGTTTCCCAGGGCATTTAAAATGTATGTTTACACTATACTGTAATCTATTAAATGTGCAAAAGCATTATGTCTAAAAAATGTACATACTTTAATTTAAAAATATCTTATTGGTTTGTCAAAAAAATAAAATTAGAAATACCATGCAATACCATAATTCCACTACTGAATTTTTGTTCAAAGGAAACAAAGACACGAATTTGAAAACACTAATTTGAAAAGATATACATACCCCTATGTTTACTGAAGATTATATGAAAAGAATAATTTGAAAGACACTAATCTGAAAAGATACATACCCCAATGTACATTGCAGATTATTTACAATAGCCAAGAATAGAAGCAATCTGTGCCCATGGATAGATAAATGGATAAAGAAGATATTCAGCCAAAACCAAAAAAAAAAAAATAGAGATCTTGCTGTTTGTGACAACATGGGTGGACCTAGAGGGTATTATGCTAAGTGAAATAAAGACAAATAACATATAATTTCACTTATATGTGAAATCTAAAACAAACAAAAAAAGAACAAACAAGAAAGCAGAAGCAAGTCCATAAATACAGAGAACTGGTGATTGCCTGAGGGGAGGGTGGGCGGATGGGTGAAATGGGTGAAGGGGCAGGGAGATCCAGGCTTCCAGTGGTGGAATGAATAAGTCAACGGGAGAAAGGCACAGCATTGGGAATATAGCTAATGATACTGCAATAGTGCCGTATGGGGACAGATAGCAGTTACACTTGTGGTGAGCACTGCATAACACAGATACACAATCGCTATGCTGCACACCTGAACCTCATGTAACATTGTATGCCAACTATACCTCAATAAAAAATATATATATACTGCTAAAAAATGCTAACCATTAAGTGAGTTGTAATCTATGATCACAGATCACCATAACAAAAAACAATGAAAAAGGTTGAAACGCTGAAAGAATTACCAAAATGTGACAGAGACACACCATGAGCAAATACTGTTGGAAGAATGATGCTGATGGACTCATTTAATGCAAGGTTGCCACAAGCCTTTAATCTGTTAAAAAAAAAAAAAAGTAATACCTACAAAGTGCAATAAAGTGAAATACAGTAAAACAAAGTATATCTGTATTACATTCAAATCTAATAAAAAAAAGAGACAATCTTAAAAACAGCCAGAAAAAAAGACATGTTACCTACATAGGAACAAAGATAAGGATGGCAGAAACTTTCTCATATGAAGCAAAGCAAGTGAGATGACAATGGTGCAATATTTTAAAATACTGAAAGAAATAAGTCAACCTACAATTCTATATTCAGATTAAGATTTCTTATAAAACTGAAAGGCTTCCAGATTGGAAAGGAAGAAATAAAACCATCTTGATTAGCAGATTACATGATTCTCTACATAGAAAATCTAACAGAATCTACAAAAAAGTTACCAAACTAGTAAATTCAGCAAGATTGGAAGATACAAAATCAATATGCAAAAATCAATTCTACCTCTTTAAGCTATCAATGCACAATCAGAAACTGAAATTAAAAAAACTATACGCTGGAAAGCCGGGGTGGCTCAGTGGTTTAGTGCCGTCTTCAGCCCAGGGTGTGATCCTGGAGTCTCGGGATGGAGTCCCACATCAGGCTCCCTGCATGGAGCCTGCTTCTCCCTCTGCCTCTGCCTCTCTCTCTGTGTGTGTCTCTCATGAATAAATAAATAAAATCTTTTAAAAAAATAAAAAATAAATAAAAAACTATACAACTCTTACAACTCAAAGATTAAAAAACAAAAACAAAAAACAATTTGAAAATGGGCAAAGAGGGATGCCTGGGTGGTTCAGTGGTTGAGCATCTGCCTTTGGCTCAGGTTGTGATCCCAAGGTCTTGGGATGGAGTCCTGCATCAGGCTCCCCGCAGGGAGCCTGCTTCTCCCTCTGCCTATGTCTCTGCCTCTCTCTCTCTCTCTCTCTCTCTGTGTCTCTCATGAATAAATAAATAAAATATTAAAAAAGAAAGAAAGAAGATGGAGAAATTGAAACCCTAATCTACTGTTAGTCACTTTGGAAAATAGTTTGGGAGTTCCTCAAAATAAACAGAGTTACCATACAATCCCAAAATTCCATTCCCAGATATATACCCAAGACAAATAAAAACATATGTTCGTGTAAAAACTTGTACACAAATGGAACATTATTTCATAATGGTCAAAATGAGTAGAAACAACCCAAATATCCATCCATCGCTGATGAATGGATAAATAATACATGTGATGAAGTATTACTAACCAATAAAAAGAAATGAAGTTGTGGTACACGTGCATGAACCTTGAAACCCTTATGCTGAGTGAAAGAAGCCAGAGGCAAAGGACCGCATATGATACGATTCCATTGATATGAAATGTACAGAATAAGGAAATCGACAAGCAGAAAGTAGACTGGGTTGTTGCCTGGGGCTGGGAAGAATGGGAGAGTTGTGAGGGGTGAAGGGACATTGAAAATGTTCTAAAGCTAGCTATGGCAACGGTTGACTACTCTGCACATACCAAAAGCCACTGAATAGTACGTTTTAAGTGAATGAATTGTACATTAAGTGAACTTTATCTCAAAAAAGCTGTTCTACAAAGTTGGCCTCCAAGAGGTAGGATTCCCAGGAATTAGTCCTGTTCCTGGTAGGAGTCTCCATGGAAGCCACGGACGCAACTTAGGTGATGTTTCTTCCTTTTCAGCCTCTTCAGCCCTCTTGTTCCCAGCATTACATGTCTTGTAAGTCTAGATATTAGTAAGTCACCTACTGAGCCCTCAAGTACGTGAGTGGCAGCGTCAGGACGTCCTTACTGGTGCCTCAAAGAAACCTGCAGCAGCCCCTCAGAGCAGGGGCCGAATCTGTCCGCCCAGCCATGAAGCAGGCCCCAGACTGGCCAAGGAAACTGCATGCCACCAGGATGCAGGCAGCCCTAGAGCTGCTGGGCACCCTCTCTTAAGGTTCCAGAGACTCTTCCCACATTTGAGCTGTCCAGCCTCAGAGACTGTAGTTTTTATCCTGCTTCTGAAGCACCTGAAGCCAGTTCCTTCTCTCCCTCTTTGAGAGCTGAGTGGGGGGAAAAGCTTCTCTGTTCCTTTGCAGAGCAGTGGGGCTATCCATCGACTCCAGGGATCCCCCTGGATTTGAAGCTGGACTGGCCACCAGCTCTTATTTCACAAGGGAGGGACCCAGGAAGAGTGTCCAGCTCAGGAATGCCCGCTGCAGCCCTGCCCTCCACCCTTCCGAGGCCTCTGACTGGGGCAGCCCCTGCCTGCGGTGTGCCAGACCAGGGGGGCTGTCGGATGCTGGAGCTTAACTCGGGAAGCCTCCGGCTCCCCCTTCTTTCACCACAGGGTGAAGCTTAGGCCTTGAATGACTGTTGTTCAACATCTCCTTCTGTGATTCCTGCCTCCAAAGCAGGAACTTCCCCACCATCCAGAGCAAGTAGAGGAAAAAGCCTATTTGAGGTGGGGGGGGGGGGGGGCGGGGGGGTGCTCAGGATAGCTGTGCCGCTGGAGTCAGCAGAATGTACTCAGGGGGACTACTTTCCACGACCCTCGGATGCCCAATGTGGGCAGGTGGGCAGGGGTTCTTCAGGGGAGGACGGGCCCCTCTTGTATCTCTCCCTTCCTGCTCAGCTCAGGACAAAGAAGGCACAGAGCCCCCAGCCCAGGAGGGCGAGGTCAGCAGGCCAGGGAGCCATGGGTCTCCTCTCAGGGCCTCTGGTCAACCCCAGGGGACAGTGGAGGTTCTCGAGAGGCTGTCTCACAGGGTCCCTGTTAGTTCTCTTCAGGCTAGAGGGATGGGGCCTCTGAAGCAAGGCTGACGGAGGGAACACCTCACAAGCATGTGTCCTTACTGATCCTAAGCAGCTGCCTTCCTCTGCTTTTGGTGCCATGAAAACATTTTCCTTAATTTTAGGGGCCCACTTTTACTTAATGGGAGACCGGAGACACAACATTCACGCCATCCTAAGCGCACACGGAAAGAACACCAAATACCTTCCGTGAAGGCCTCGCCCCTTGTCCCAGGATTATTCTAATCGTATTGCTCTCTGTGAATTTGCTGCATGCTATTCTAATTATCTGCCAACTGGCTTGTCTCGCTACCAGACCCAAGTTCCTCACGGGCAAGATTGTGCCCTTATCCATCTTTGTCTTCCTACTGTTAGGAAAAAGCACTGCCTGGAGAAGGCCAGAGATAAAAGTTGTGCTGAACTAAATGCAGAGCTGGGGGCCAGACCCGGCCACGCTCTGTCCACTTGGGTCCAGCATTGTTCTGCTCCACTGGAAACTCCGGGCCGAGCAGGGCATGGGGGCTGCAGGGAAGGACCGGGAGGGATTTCTATGCTGGGGCCTGAGGCTCCGTCTACTCAACCTCCTCCTTCCCTCCCTCCTCTGACAGGTGCCTAAAGGCTCTCTCTGCCTCCTCTTGCTCCCTCTTTTTATCCCTCACAGGTGTTCCCTCAATAAACCTCTGGCCTATGTCTGTGTTGGGATCTGCTTTTGGAAAAATCTGAGCTGGGAGGGTGTGACCTAAGGGCTCTCAGAGTGGGGATCTGGCTAGCAGTAGGGCAGGGTCAGGGCAGCAGGCATTTTCCAGGGAGCCCTCAACATCCCCTTCCTGATGCTCCGAAGGGGTCCGGATTAGGCCACTTGACTTCCTCACCAGTTTGATATGGTTAGAAAGCTGGAGGTCTACACTGTGTTTTTAAATGAATCACAATATCCAAGGGGTTAAAGACACAGTTTTGGCTGGCAGAGAAAATGCTCACGACAAGTGCTGTCTGCAGTCCATTCCCTTAGAAGTGTATGCAAGCTTCCAGGTGAGCCTAGGAGGCAGCGCACAGACCGGAGAGGACATCAACCCTGATGGTGCCTAATCCATCCTAAGACCTCCAGCCACTACTAGGCTGGAAGCAGGCACCATCCTGTACAGCTGAAACCAGAAACCGAATCTACAAGACTGGTAAAGGCTGAGAAGGCATCCCACCTGCTATATTGCCCTCAATTATTCCTTCTTTTGCAAGAGGGGTATAAGACAATTTTATTGGGAATAAAATTGGAACCTTGAGACTGGTGCAGGAGTGGCTGGAGGGCCAGGAAGAGCTAGGCAGGCCTCGGGGCTTGCAGGGAATGTCCTGAGAATCAAGTGAGAACACAGGCACGTTTGCCTCCAATGAGTGGGGACACTTTCAAATCTTAGCTCTTCTATGACAGGTGACATGCCTGGGGGATGGAGATCAGTGACAGATTCCTCACCTGTGACCATCAAATCCTAGTGTTTTGACCAAAACCAGACAATGCACAAGTAACATCTACGGGAAACCGACAACTTGAAAACCAAGTAACAACAGGGTGTCAGCCAGTGAGAACAATGCCTTCTTACACATTTCCCATGTTGCCTTAGATACCAAGATACTTAAAACTAAATTCAAATGCCTTTACCTCTGTTCCTCTTTCATCAGGTCTGGTCTAACTTTTCAATGACCACATTATGGTATCCCAATTTTGTAAGCACCACGATGAAGGTGGAAATGTTTAGGTACATGGCCTAAGAGTTGTGACACCACACCCTCCACCCTCGGGGGTGGGAGCTGTTGGAAGGGGAAGCTCAGCAAAATAGTCATCGATAGTTTGCTTGGTAGTTGTGGTTTTGTGTCTTTATCATACGGGAAATAATGCCTTTGTTTTTTTTCTTTTTTTGGTGTACAGTTCTATTTGATTTGGTCTGTGTTGATCGGGGTAGGCCTCACATGGCACAACCCATTTGTGCTGCCTTCTTGCTGAGAGCACAAGCCCCACCACTAGTCTAAGCAGAGTCTGAGAAGTTCTGTGCTGACCCATTCATGGGAGTCTAAGAATATATGCATTTATCCAACAAATATTTATTGCTATTTTGACACTCATTTTTATCTTATGCAGTCTGCTCTGGCAGACAAACTGCTCTGGCAAAGACAAACCAGACAAAGGATTTGTAATCTAGGTCAAGTTCTGTGAGGTCCTTTGTGATCTGTCAGTTGTTTGGGGAAAGCAGACACTCCAGGAGCCATGGCATCCTAAGGTGACAGCCTGAGCTCTCCAAAGACTCCCAAGCACCTTCATGTCTGTTTCCTTCTCAAAGTCTGCCAGGTTGTGGTCTTGACCCTCTACCCCATATTTTTATTATGCAAACACATATTCATACCTTTTATCCCTTATGTCAGATCCTAAGTTTCTGAGTCAAAGGGCCATAGCCTACAATCATTTGGAAAAAAGAGGTTGAAAGGCAGTATTTAAATCCAAGGTATCCCAGATTAAAGTGGCATAAACTATCAAAACCTTTGACCCATTAATTCACTTTTAGGAATTTATCATACAGATACACAAAATTCACATAAACATGTGTATATAAATGGTTATTTTAGCAAAATTTATAATGGAAAAATATTAGAAATCTAAACATCTCTCATTAGGGAACTGGTTCAGACATAATGGAACAGCCATACATGCAATCCTATGCAGCCTTAAAAAAGAGAAAGGATACTTTATTAAATTTTAAAAGGTATAATGTTAAGAGAAAAAAGCAAGGTACAGAACATTGTATATAGTATGCCATTGTTTTTGTGGGGAAAAAAAGGGGAGGACTATTCTCTTACATATGCATATTTCTAAAAAAAAAACACTGGGAGAGATTGGTTGACTCCAGGGAGGGGAATTCAATGGCTAGAAAATGGTGGTGGCAGAGAGGCTTCTTTTGTACCTTATGAATAATGAACCATGATAATGTATTGCTTAAAAATAATTAAAATTTTAAATAAACTAATTACGGGCACTATGATGATACTTGATACTACTACTCTTCCTAAAAAAGCACTATTCCACATATAAATGGATACAATTTAATAACTATAATACTTTTCTGGACTTTTCTCAGAAAATGGGAAAGACAGGAATTGGTGTGCCCATTTTACAAATAAAGAACATAAATGAAAAAGTTAGAGGATTTACTCAAGATCCCACAGCGAGTTATGAAAGGCTTTAACTGTGCATCGGTACCCAACTGTTCATTTGTCCAAGTAGAATTTCAGCTTTTACTTTGTGTATCTCCACTGTGTGATCTGGAGAGAAGCACTCTCTCTTAACTGAGTACCTTCATCTGTAAGACAATGAGGTTGGACTACCTCATGAGGTTGATTTCAAATCCAGTTCTATGACTTTAAAAAAAAAAAAAAGATTTTATTTATGTATTCACGAGAGACACAGAGAGAGAGAGGCAGAGACACAGGCAGAGGGAGAAGCAGACTCCATGCAGGGAGCCTGATGCGGGACTCGATCCCAGGACTCCAGGATCATGCCCTGGGCTGAAGGCAGGCGCTAAACCACTGAGCTACCCAGGGATCCCCCTCTATGACCTCTTTGAACAAAAAAACCTAAAACAATCTCAGGCCTCTTTTTCTTTCATGATCACAACCACACTATCCTTCAGATGCCCCTTCATCTGTTCCCTGATAAGAATGAATCAATACACTCCCAAGAGCAGAACTTTGTCTCCAGAACAAAACCTCTAGAAAAAAGACACGGTACTGCTGAACACTTCAAGTTTATTTATTTTTGTAATCTCTCCATCCAACGTGGGGCTCAAATTCACAACCCTGAAATCAAGAGTCACATGTTCTTCTGACTAAGCCAGCCAGGTGCCCCTGTGCTGGCACAGAGACTCTAGGACCATTTGTTAAACCAAAAGAAAAACTCTTAACAAAATCCTTGAAGACACCCAATACAACAGAGTAATTAATAGCTTTTAGCATTAGGAGTGTCTTATCCATCTTAAGTGAAGATCTCTGTGTCCAACATACAGGCCTATACAAAGATTGAAGCAAAATTAAGTTTGGGCCCCAAGAAGTAAGACTCTAGGTAAGCATTACATAAAAATTGAAAACACTTCCCATGACTGAGGTCCTCACTGTTTCCTGTAACATTTTTTAGTTCAGAGAGTGTGTCCACACTAGAAGAGTAACAAAATGGGACACCTGGGTGGCTCAGCGGTTGAGTGTAGGCCTTCAGCTCAGGGGGTGATCCCCAGATCCAGGATTGAGTCCCACATCAGGCTCCCTACACGGAGGCTGCTTCTCCCTCTGCCTGTGTCTCTGCCTCTCTTTCTCATTGTCTCTCATGAATAAATAAATAAAATCTTTTAAAAAAATAGAAGAGTAATAAACTTCATAAACTCAGAAAAGCACTTAGCATTGAAATCAAATAAACTGACAGTAAAGATTACTACTGTACAAATAAGATAGAGTTGCTACTGAGAGTCATGATGATTTGGATTGACAAGCGGTTCATGTACATGATATAATTGGTGTGATTTTCATCCTGTTGAATCATTTCTGGGACAGACGAAGAACGGACAGGAAGACAGGAGCTGAGGAAAATTGGAATGGCTGCAATGGCCCTGACCCAGTTAACCATACCTCTCTGCTCTTCAGCAAGGACTCATTCAGCACCTCTGTAGTGCTTACCAATTGGGCTCCCATGTTGCCCAAACCCTGGGGGTCCAGAGGTAAGGTCCACTCAGACACAGTTCCCGGGCTCAGGGGCCTCATGTTCCAGCCAGAGAAGACAAACCACAAAATAGCTCTTCATTTTTTGTTGACAGTTTCAAACACCTAGTATGTACCAGACACTCTTCTAGGCACAGCACAGTAGTGAACATGACAGTCCCTCCTCCCACAGAGCTCTTGTTCTGGTAGGGGAAAACAAATCATAAGCAAATAGGCAAATAAATAATGTTAGACAGTACATATGATGAAGAAAGCCAAGCCTGGCACAGAAAGGGACTTGCAGGAGGGAGGGAATATTTATTTTATTTTTTAAAGTTTTTATTTATTCATGAGAGACACAGAGAAAGGCAGAGACATAGACAGAGGGAGAAGCAGGCTCCCCACAGGGAGCCCAATGCAGGACTTGATCCCCTGGGATCACACCCTGATCCCTAAAGCAGACACTCAACCACTGAGCCATCCAGGCATCCCAGGAGGCAATATTTCATTTTTTTTAAGATTTTATTTATTTATTCATGAGAGACACACAGAGAGAGAGAGAGAGAGGCAGAGACACAGGCAGAGGGAGAAGCAGGCTCCATGCAGGGAGCCTGATGTGGGACTCGATCCCAGGTCTCCAGGATCAGGTCCTGGGCCAAAGGCAGCGCTAAACCACTGAGCCACCCGGGTTGCTCAGGAGGCAGTATTTTAGAGAGAGGTCCAAGAAGGCTTTGATGAGGTGACATTTGTGCAGGTCTTTACTGATGAGAAGCAGGCAGCCATGTGAAGATCAGGAGATATTTCCACACTGAGGAGACAGCGTAAAGTCCCTGAAGCAGGAGCAAGCCTAGGGTGTTGGCGTGAGTGACTATAAGGTCTGGTGGCTACAGCCCTGCAAACAGTGGGAGAGCGGACAGAGCTCAGGACAGCCAGGGTAGTTTTAAGTCATGGCAAGTCCAGTTTCTCCAGGAATTTTGGGCTTATTTGAAGCTTATGGAGGAGTTGAGGATGCAATATAATCTCTGTCACACACATTGCATGCATATCCTTGGAATCTGTCTTGACTCCTGTCTCAGCTTCCCTATCTATTAAATTTTGTTGTAATGATTGAGTGAACATTGACAAAGCCCTAAGAACAGTGCATGGCAAGTACTACCCACAGTGTAATAAGTATTAGCTATTACTAAGTTCAGTTATTTATATACAGTAATTATTGGTATATTTGGGCTTATTGGACTGTCTTATGTTTTCACTATGCATATTTGTAGTTGTATAACTTCTTTTCTGCTTTGTAGTGGGTTTTTAAGAGTTTATTTCAGAGAGAGAAAGCCAGAGACAGAGCATGAGCAGAGGGGGAGGGGCAGGGGGAAGAGGGAGAGGGAGACTCCCGCTGAGCAGGGAGTCTGCCCTGCCCCCGCCCTGTGGGGCCATCCCAGGACCCTGAGATCATGACCTGAGCTGAAGGCCAATGCTTAATGGACTGAGGCACCAGGCACCTCTACCATGTAGTGGTTTGATCCAACTTTTCTTAATCCCATTGTAGGATTTGAAAAATACATTTGTTTCTATTCATGAATAATTACCCCTAAAAATTTGAGAGATCCTTGACTTACAATGTAAAATAGGTCAATGCCTCCCAAACAGTATGAAGGAACTCAGAATATCTTTAACATTCTGGCCTCCCTCTCCAACATGCCACATAACTAGGTTAATACTCTCATTCTACCCATTTTGACCATGTCCCATTAAGTTTTTCATTTTCTTTTGGTTTGTCTTTATTTAGCTTTGCCAATGTGATTACCAATTTCTTTGCTCATGACTGATTTTGTATCTCACTCTTCTCTTCTGGGTTCTAGTCCCTTCTTACTAAAGAACATCCTTTAGCAAGTGCTGTTGGCCTATCAAAATTTAACAGAGTGTAGCCCGGGTCTCTCCATTTAACACTCATGAGGAACACAACTATCCCACAATTCATCACTACTATATTCTTTACTTTGCAAGAAAAATACCAGCCCCAAACAGGGTAAGACTTTTAAGAAACATTTATTCATCTCTTTCCCACTTCTGGACAGAAATCAGTAACAGTGCAAACTGCATCATCTTGAAACACATCTCCACAAAATGCATCCCTATAAAGCCTGTACTGCTGTAAAACTGGGATAAGGTACATAAGAGTATCTGCTGTCACATATTGTACCTTAGCCCCACTTCCTCCTTCAAGCATTTAACATATTTAGATAACTCAATGTCATGATTAGAAAATACGATATAAATTGCTCCATATTATATAGAGTTCATGGTTTCAGAAATTAATGCTGCCAAATAAGAATGTCTTTAGCAGATATTCTTCAGAAGTCAAACTATTAACAGCTTCATTCAACTGTGAATGTGAGGTTACCCAGAAGTGCATTCTGTACCTCAGACATGCTGTTCAGCATATAAGGGCTGCTCTAAATAGTGCACACGCAAAAATTATAAAAATCCTTCAAGATTGTGATGCAGTTCTTATACAACCGAATTGAGGGAATAATGCCATGTGGAAGTCTGGAGCTTCACTTATGAAACCTGTAGTTTCTAGGCTGTAGTACTGGGCCAAAAAAAGTCCTCTGCCTGCTGGTGCTCCTGAGCCCACTTGGTCCCCCATTCAAGTAAAAACATTCACAAGAGTATGACAACGTTGGCATCCAAAGCGGCTTGGACCCTTCTCTGGCCAGCACTAAAAAAATGACAGTCCTAGAATCTTGCCAGAAAATGTACCCAACTTGGGTGTGAAATGCTGTAAAAGTGTTCTCTAGTCATCGTCCTCAGAGATCCTACAGTATTAGAATGCCCAAAGCATTTTTGGGTTTTCGCTTGCTTGTAACCCTACAGAACTGTCTTCTGTCAGTCGTCAACTATGGATCCTTTGGCTTTGAGATCTAATAGAAGTAGCAGCTGTATGAAAGCTTTGGCACTTACTGTGAAATTCCTATAAACAGCTCCAATATATATCTTAATGACCATTATTTTAAAGCACAGACCAAAATCCCTTTAGAATTTAACATCCTAATGTCCTCTATTTTGAAAAGAAAAAAAGAAACTGCCATATATTTTGTTAAGAGTTAATGTTTCAACAATTACATTTCTGGGAATCTACCCGAAGTAATTCTATTATTTGTAACTGGGAAAAATTGGCAGTAACTTCGATGTCCAAGAAAACTGCAAATGTGGCACACGATGCAGATGGGTTCATGACATAATCACTACAGGGTATTGATAATATACTGTCAAAGTGTTCTGTGACAAAGTGAGAGAAGGATTGTGGGTATGTCTAGTGTGGAGTCAGTCCTGGCTGGCTCATACGCAATTCTGACTTGTCTAGTTTGTCTGACACAATTGTGAATTTAGTGGACACATAGGCACTATTTCCCTAAGCTGACTTCAATGAGCATTTTAATATTTTGTATTTGAGGCCAAAAAAGTCAGAAGATACATGCATTTTCCTGGGGGATGAGGACACAGAGGACAGAGCAGAACTATGATTAACATTACCTTCTTTGACTGATTTTTAAACTCCTATAGAGCTTATGAGCAAAACCAAAATCTATTACGTATTTTCACAGGACCATATATCTCCGCTTTACTTCACTTTTCACAATGATAATCTGTGTAATTATTTAATTAATGTCCATCTGGTCTGTAAGTCCCATTAGTGCAGGTTGTATGTTCTGAACTACTACCTGGCATGTAGTCATGAGAGTCAAGGAAAGGCACGGGAGAGAAAGAAGAAAGAGAAGGTAAAGGGGAAAAGGAGAAAGAAAAGGGGTTAAGGAAAGAGGGAAAAACTGCAAAATGTTTATGAAGGACACAATGATTCGAGGAGACAGCACACTGTCAGATTAGGGGAGCACACTTTCATTGCTTCCACTTACAACACAGCAAGGCCAAGAATCAGTGAAATCAACAGGAAGGGGGCAAGGGGATGCCTTGGCAGATGGCAAGTCAGGACATGGCAAGTCAGGATTCTCCGGCAGGACCAGCAGTGTGAGAGAGCACTGGCAAGGGTGACAGGTGACCAGCAGGAATGTGGCAGGAGAGCAACATACTGAGGCATGCACTTGTTCCTGTATTTTCAGTAGTCTGAGGCCAGGGATACCTGGAGATATGGGGAAAGGGATGGGGAAATGCCCCCATAAGGCCTAAGTGTAGGTGGGGATATAAAGCCAGTAACATAGATATGTCAGTATCAGTATGTCTTGTTTATAACCTCAAGTGGCTACTGCTAAGGAAGGATATTTGATATATTCAATGATTAAAACCAAATAAAGGTTATCAAAATGATGATGAATTCAATGGTTGTGATGGCTTTTCTCCTCTTAATGTTCATAATTAGTTACTTTTATAATTAAAATAAACACATAATAGGAAAAACCATGTCTCACTTGAAGAAAATAGAAGTGCTATTTTCTTTAAGCAGGTGCTAAGAATTTTGTAATCTACTGTTTCTGCCTTTTCCCCAGTTCTAAGAAAATTCAAGAATCAAATTTTGACTTCAATCACAGCAACAATTAGTGTAGTAATCTAGATAATTGCTTTCTTCTCATTCTATAGAGCCAAAGGTAACCAGAAAAAAAAAAAAAAATCTCCAAAAGCTTTATTTTGTTTACTCCTGTTGACATGAATCTTTACCATGCTGGGAAGGAAAATTTTTCCTCTATCCTTCAAAGATTCTTCCCGCTGGTGGAACAATTAAGTTCAGATAGATTAGCAGGAGAAAATCAAATTTAATTTTGTATGTATGAGAACCCCACATACACAAGAAGTTCAAAGACAGAAAGGTAAAATGGGAGTATATATGCCATCCTGAGCTAAGGAATGGGAAGAGGCCTGAGACTTCAAAGAGGGGGTAAGGCAATTCACAGAAGAATAAGAGTAGATGTTTTAGATGTAATTAGAGGTTTTTTTTTTTTTTAAGGATTTATTTATTTATTTATTTATTTATTTATTTATTTATTTATTTATTTATTTGACACACACACACAGAGAGGCAGAGACATAGGCAGAGGGAGAAGCAGGCTCCATGCAGGAAGCCTTGCAGAAGCAGGCTCCATGCAGGAAGTGCTCAACCACTGAGCCACCCAGGCTCATGTAATTAGATGTTTACCAGAGAGAGTCTCTGGTATAAAATTTTGTCTCTGGTATTAACTCTAAATCTGGGAAAGACCCCCCCCCCCCATTTAAATTCTTCCAGATAGTTAAGAAAATGGCAAAAAAAATTTCTCTTGGGTCTGCAGAATCTCTATTGCCTTTAGCTTAATTATCACATGCCAAATTTTAGGCATGTGGCACATTTTAGGGAGACTTGCTCTGAATCTCTTCAACCACATGAGTTAGTCTTAAATGTATACTGTCCTTGCTATACTACTCACACTGTCATATGAGTATGAATTTACTTTTTAACTAGACCAGTGACTCTCAATGAGGGGTATAAAGAAGAGAGAAGGGATTAGAAGATGAAAACATGGCCTGACAAATCAGATCAACCTGGAGGTCTGTTTCTAGATTACACAGCAGCTTACTTGCACCCTCCCCAAACCATAGGCATCACTGCCATTGTGGGATGACATATTTATGGGAGCTGTTATACCCTAGAGGGGAGTTAGGAGGCAAAAAGAATTAATAACCAGTGATGAGGTTTGTATTTTCACAAAAAGATCAATTTTGGAATAAAAAACTTATTGGTTTCTATCCTAGATTTGACATTTATCCTATGTTCCTCATTTTCAAATAGATATAGAAATCTCTTTCTTTCAAGACGCCTGGGTGGCTTAGTGATTGAACATCTGCCTTCGGCTCAGGTCGTGATCCCGGGTCTGGGGATCGAGCCCCACACTGGGATCCCTGTGAGGAGACTGCTTCTCCCTCTAGGTCTTTGCTTCTCTGTGTCTCTCATGAATAAATAAAATCTTAAAAAAAAAAAAATCCCTTTCTTACAATATATAAATGTTAAATGTTTCTAAGTGCTTACAAATAGAGCTTAGTAAATGTCCTGTAGGCATTATTTTTCAAGTAGACTTAAGGGCTCCTCTATACTAGAGTTTCTCAATCTTGGCACCACTGACAATATTAATGGACCTGATAATTCTTTTTTTTTGGGGGGGGGACCTGATAATTCTTAATTAGGGGGGTGTTATGGCCTAAGTTGTATTCCCTGACCCTGCCACTGATATATTGAAGTTGTAACTCCTGGCACCTCAGAATGTGAATGCATTTGGAAACAGGGTTTTTAAAGTGATAATATTTTTTAAAAAAGATTTTTAAAGATTTTATTCATTCATAGAGACAGAGAGGGGCAGAGACACAGGCAGAGGGAGAAGCAGGCTCCATAAAGGAAGCCCGACATGGGATTCGATCCCGGATCTACAAACCGCTGAGCCACCGGGGCTGCCCTAAAGTGATAATTAAGGTAGAGTGAAATCTTATGGATGGGCCTTGACCAATATGATTGCTGTCCTTTTAAAGAGGAGATTATAACACAAATATATGCAAGCAAAGAGGAAAGATAATCTAAGGGCACAGCAAGAAGATGGCCATCTGCAAACCATGGAGAGAGATCTCAGAACCCTACTGACAACTTCATTTTGGACTGCTAAGTACTGGGAGAGAAAAAAAAATGTTTTGTTTAAGACTTGCACCATGGCATTTTGTTTGAGCCTCACACCACGGCACCATGGCCTGAGCAAATACTGCTTGAGGGTTGTCCTGTGTGCTATAGTATGTTCAGAAGCATCCTTGGTCTCTATCCATACCAGTGGCAATCCCCCAACCCCCACAGTTGTGACACCCGAAAATGACTCCATACATTACCAAATGTCTCCTAGGGGCAAAATCTTCCTCCCCATCCTACTGAGAACCATCCCTTCTGAGAACCACCATTTCAGATGGCCTCTGGTCATCTCTGTTTTTCCAGGGCTCAGTGATGTGGGAAACAAAGGCAGAAGAAAAATTATTACATTTCCTTTCTACCTATAGCCATTGACAAGTCCGTAACACAGACAGAGTGACATTCCTCTAGGAATTCAGCTGCCACTTTGCTAAGGGCAAAAGGCAATCTTGGCCCAATCCCCAAGATCCTGTAAATCTACTAAACATATAAAATTTTCTTTGGAGACTTCCATTATCTCTATCCCCCCCTCTAAGACGCATGGTGGCAATCATCCTCCAAGGATATGACCCACCAATATATCTGGAGAGTCTCAGGACTGAGTTTTTACTAAACAGTAATAAATGACCTTTTCCTAACAAGAGCTAGCCCTCTCAAGGTCCTGGAAATCTTGTTGTCAAAATACCTAGGAGACTTAAGCTATGTCTAACCTCCTCCTCAACTTGAAAATATATAATGGGCCACTCCTCATTATCCAGTGCAGCTCTTTCTGCACACAGGTCCTGTCCCCATGCTTTAATAAAACCACCTTTTTGTGCCCAAGATATCTTAAGAATTTTTTTGGCCAATGGCTCTGAACCCTAATGTCCTTCCTACATCACTCAGCCCAATGACTGCTACCTAAGAAAATAATCAAATATTTTCTGAACAAAATCACTTGCCTGGTTCCCTATCATGGGTCTCACTACTTGTTAGGCCAGCAGGATCAAGGGGGATCGGGAGGCATCAACAAAATGGCAGCAGACGCTCCATCTTGTTACCCCCACCTCAGAACTTTTTTCCCCATCACCAGCAGACCGCCCAAGGACGTGTCATCAGGGGGAGACAGGACCTATGTAGGAAACCTGAGCCATACCTTACTCAGACCCCATATAAGGGCATAAGCAGTTATGGCCCCAAACTCATTCCACCAGTAACATGCCCTAATACCTGTCACCTTACAGACTCACAACCCCTTACCGCTCCCCCTTAAAAAGCCTGCTTGTACTCCCCTAGGCACAACTTCCGGGCCCACTCTTTACCTCCCGTGGGCCTCGGAACCTGAGGGCATGTCCCATTAAAAGCTTGCCTCGACCAGCTTTTGCCTGGCCTATTTCATTTCACTACCAATCGGATTAAACCTGACACTACTCTCTTGCAAACTCCTTTTGCTGTGTTTAAAAAAAAGAAAAAGGAAAAGAAGTAACTGACCCAAAATGGAGCCACTTGCCCCCACAACAGCAACCAAAACTTATTGCATTACAGGAATGACTTTAACCAGTCAATCTGGAATTTCCTGATCAATATTAATGAGGTCATCTGCATGACAGACCTACCCTTCCCCCAAAAGGTGACCTTGCCTACAGCAATCCTTTTTTCTTTTGCTAATGACTTCCTTCCTTCTTTCCACACTGTTTCTGCCATTAAAAACCACCTGTTTTGTACAGCAACTTGGTGTTCATTTCTACTTGTAAATGGGATGCTACCCGATTCATAAATCCTTGAATAAAGCCAATTAGATTTTCATATTTACTTGTTTGGATTTTTTTTTTTACAGCTGCAATTAAAGTAGTAATTACTACTTTCATAACCATTTGAAGCTCAAGGAACTCAAAAAGAAAACAAATGTCCATTTAAGTGTGAAAATGCTGAAGTCATAATGAGACCCCACACATAATCCAGGAACCTGAAAGCATAGCAAAAAAGCCAAATTCAATGGAGATATTCTTTGGAAAGGGGAAGTCAGGGATCCCTGGGTGGCGCAGCGGTTTGGCGCCTGCCTTTGGCCCAGGGCGCGATCCTGGAGACCCGGGATCGAATCCCACATCGGGCTCCCGGTGCATGGAGCCTGCTTCTCCCTCTGCCTATGTCTCTGCCTCCCTCTCTCTCTCTCTGTGTGACTATCATAAATAAATGGAAAAAAAAAATTAAAAAAAAAAAAAAAAAAAAGGAAAGGGGAAGTCACGAAAGTCTCTGGCACATTCATAAATTTATTGTTTTAACATTGGTATGTGTGCTGTCATGTTATTTGAAAGCTGATGTGTTTGGGCTGGGAGTGATGTGGGGGCAGGGGTGGAGAGGGCTGGCTCTGAGATGCTGAAGAGAGGCTTTAGGAACTCTGGACAAACTGGGAACTGGTGGAGTTTGCACTGTCCAAAGATTTCTGACCAAATCTTTCCAATGATTTGTAGCTTGTACTCAACTATTCACAAGACACTTTTCCAGGACATTATTTTAAATTGGTATAGTCTATTCATTTACAAAATTCATTTATTACATTCTTTTTGTTTAATAGCTAAGATTCAGTGTTAAAGATCTGATTTACCCAAGTGAAAAAAAAAGACTAATATTTTGAAGTGCCATTTCCTAAGAATATACCCAATGTTTGTTTCTAAGTTAGTGTTTGTGATTTTTAGTTTCGATATCAACATGCTACTCCAAGTGACAAATGACTACATTAAACTTGGCAGACCATCATGTAAATGCTGTGACAGGCATGCTGGCATCCAGGCATCAGGGGCTGACATGCACCAAAGAGGTGATTTATGACATATTGCCTTTGCAGAAATACAAAAGCTCTTAACTCCTCAGATGCTCTTTGTGACAGAGAGGTTGAAAGGAATCTTCTTCTCAAGTTAGTTTCTCCATGGAAAAGGAGAATGCCTTAAGGATATCCTGAAATTTAGAAACAAAACCATTATAAAACTCTGTGCCAAAATGTCTGTATACCCTGCAAAGCTGGCAGACTTGGGGATGTCAATATTTTTAGAGAGAGATGTTTTAGAGACAGGGTTTAATTGACCAAGTGAGGATGTTTTATAACTTTTTTTCCCAGGAAAGGCGAAAATAATGAAAATCAGCAAAACCATCAAATTGAGAAGTCAACACCTTCACTTGGGCATTTATGAAGTCTGTGTAGCAACCCAAAGTACCACACTCCAATCACCAGAGTAGAAAAGTCAGCACAGCCCTCACTAATTCCTATTCCTCTTATTGCTCGGCTCAATCTCAGCATTCTCAGACGACCTCGTACGACGATTTTGTACTGGACTCATTTCTGCATCTTGAAGATCAAGATCATTTCTGAAAACAGAAAAAAGGAAACAGCATTTCAGAACATAATGTTCATGATTATTCTACAGCAGTTTCTAGTTGACAAGTGCTTTCACACGTACAATTTCATTTAAACCTCCAGTTTTCTACTCTGGTAAATCTATAATAATTATTACTGTTATTCGTATACATATTTTATAACTCAGAAAACAGTGACTGAGTGGAGATTACAGGCCATAAGTGACAGAAGCAGGTATTGAACCCCTTTCTTCCAAATCAAAATCTAGAATAGCTTTGTATTTCATGTAACAGGAAGAAAAGTGCCCTCCTACCCCCGCCAAAAAAAGTGCTCCTATCCTAAGACAAAGTCAGAGTCTAACAAGATCAATTTTTTCTTGATCCTATCTGAGAGCTGATGTTGTAAGGCAACCAAGAAAACAAAATTCCAAAGAAAGAAAAACCCCACCAAAGAGAGGTGGGCCACACAAATTCTCTCACTTTTGACACAGAACTGGAGAAAGGTGGCTGTTGTACAACCAGGTAAGAGGACATGACCTAACTTTTTTTTTTTTTTTTTAATGAGCTAACATTTTAATGAATTCTGAACTATGGGCTAGTTCTGAAGGCCCCTGACATAAGGAGAGTCCACATGCACTGGCAACCTCTTCCAGGAGCCTCTATCAAGTGCTCATGAGAAAGACTGGGAACAAGGTGGGAGACTGGGGAGAGTCCATTTTGTTGGCACAGGATAAAGCTGATAAATGGAGGTGACAGGGTCAGGTAGAAACCCCTACCTCCTCTTGGGACTGTTTTTTCCTATGAGTAAGAGCTTTCAACTACTGCAGGAAACTCACTGGCCCAGGGGAATCAGGCAAAGATCTACGGTCTCTGGAGAAGGGGCAGAGGTCCCTGACTTTAAAATCTAACAGAGAGAACACAATGTGTCTCAGATCTCACTGGCAGAATGAACAACTAGAGGCAGAGAGGCAGCTGGATGGCTGTTGCAGCAAGCAGGAGGGAAGAGCAGAGGGCCTGCAGCCAGCTGGGGCATCAGCAACACCTGGGAATGTGTTAAAAATGCAAACTAGTAGGCCCCACCCCAAATCTACTGAGCCAGACTCTTAGAACTGGGTAAAGCCCAATAATCTGTGTTTTAACAACTCCTTCAAGTGTCTGTAATACATATTTAGGCCTGAGTACCACTTACCTATAGGATTTTGCAGTTGACTGAATATGAAAGGTTGGAGTGAATGAGAAGTGGAGAATGATTCCTGGGTGTCTGGCTTGAACAATGGGGCAGGCTACCATACTACTATTCATTGAGAGAGGGGACAGTGGAGGGCAAGCAGCTCTGGAGAGAAGGGGCTCTTAGGCATTCTGAGGCAAACAGATTTTCCTCACATTTTACATATTTAAAAAACTGAAATCTAGGGGCACCTAGGTGGCTCCATCAATTGGGCATCTGCCTTCAGGTCAGGTCATGATCTGAGGGTCCTGGGATGGAGCCCTGAGTGGGGCTCCCTGCTTGGCAGGGAGCCTGCTTCTCCCTCTCCCTCTGCCTGCTGCTCCCCTTGCTTGTGCTCTGTGTCAAATAAATAAAATCTTAAAAAAAAATTGAAATCTAGAAACATGAAACAGTATGTCAGGACCATTTTTCTGTTTTCATCCTGTTCAATGTAAATAAATTTTATAGCTCAAAACAGTACAATGAGCCAATATTTACAGACATAAGAACACAAGATCAGGGCAGCAGCCCGGGTGGCTCAGCGGTTTGGCACTTCCTTCAGCCCTGGGCGTGATCCTGGAGTCCTGGGATCGAGTCCCACATCAGGCTCCCTGCATGGAGCCTGCTTCTCCCTCTGCCTGTGTCTCTGTCTCTGTCTTCCATGAATAAATAAAAACAAAAAACAAAAAAACAAGACCAATCTGTAGAAAACTTTGTTTTTCTGCTGCTCATGAAAATATTGCTTCATATGAAGCACTGTATTGCTAATAGAACCTCTCAATCATTTATGGAATTAGGAGAATGTGTTGGAACTGAAATAGTATGTTCTAGGACTAATATCTCAAATACACCACAAAACAGGCCTATAAGCTTAAGATGTAGAATTGCCAAATTTGTTGAAAAGTAAAGCTGTGGAGGCTTTTCTTGATTCTGTCTCTACTGCTACATTAAGCATAACGTTGTTTGAACTATTCTATGCCTGCTGAAGTTGGGAGGCCTGGATTCTGATCTTGGCAGTGCCACTAAATGGCTGTGGATCTTGACCTGAACAATTAAGCACTCTGGAACCCAGCTTCCTTCTCTATAACATGAAGGAGTTAGACAAGATGAGCACTTAGATCCTTCTAGCTGTAACATTTATAATCCATGAATATTAATAGATGGGATTTGTCATAAGTGCTTTCTTAAAATGGTAACTTTTGGAGGCCATGAGTATCAAGAATGGGCTGGGGTGCAGGAATTCTGGCTACAACGTGTTGTAGCCATTGGTGTCAGTGATTCCTGGTACAAGAGGAAGCTAAGCAGTGACCTTTTTTCCAAAATGCAAAGTTAAGTAACGCTTAGGTGAGAGTAATGTAGTCAAAATCCCAAACTTTCATAAAATGTTACTGTTTGAACCACCAAATACCTCACTGGCTTGAAAAACCTCCTCATAATACTTTCCCTAGACACAGCACACTGTCCATTCCCCCCAGAAATTCAGCTATGAAGTTATAAAACCTCAGCACAGTAGACCTCTCCTCCTTTGGAAAGACAGTACATACCTTAATGGTCTAAAGAGCTGACTTTGGACACGTTGGTTGGAATCTTAGCTCCATCACATACCACTTGCTGCTAAATGACCTTGGGATGGAAATTTACCTCTTTAAGCCTCGGAGAGGCTTTTAAAAAGGTGAAGAGGTCAACAATATCGAACCTGCTAAGAAGTCAAGGAAGGTCTTGACTTTGGATTTAGCAACCTGGAGTTCTTCAATGACTTTAGTGAAAATAACTTCAGACAAATAATGGAACTGGCTGAGAAAATGGAAGAGGAAGTGGCAGACAGAGATCATCCATTAAGAAAGGAAGGAGAGACACAACAATGGCTGCAGGATGAGATGGAGTGAGAGGAGAGACTGAGGGAGGTGTTATTTGTTGCCTGGATGGAAAGATTTGAGTAGGCTGAAAGCCCAAGGAGAAAGATATAGTTGGGAGGAAGAGGTTGCCAGACAAGGGAAGGGGAGAAGGGATAAAGTTCCTAACAAATGGGTAGGAATAAGAGAGGAGGAATTTGCCTCTGACAGGACATCCCTTTATTATAAAAGGAGATTGATTATTTTATAATAAAAGGAGGAATAAAACATGTACAAATATAGGCAGATTTATACATTTGGTGTTGGAAAGATGAGGATTCCCATATAATGGCTTCTATACTGTCTACAAAGGAAGAGAAGAGGTCTCTGGCTAGGGGTGCAGCCTCTGGAAAGAGGTTAAGGTTTGGTATAATCCTTGTGAAGAACCACAGAAATGATCACAGAAACAGTAAATATGCTAGGCAGTTTTGAGGGCCCACTGAAGTGTAATCACAAAATTACAGTGGAACAAAGCTGCTCTGCTGTACTACAGAGCCACAGATCACTCCTGCAGGTGGAGATGAATGAAAATGTAATTCTTTGGCACTTCCTTTCCTCCTTACCTAATAGTGGGACATAAAATAGGTCCCCTCCACCATTCTCATTTCTTGGATGGATTCTTAAGTGCTAACAGGGGAAGAAATCAAACTGCATTTATTCTACACTAAATACATCTTATGGCTGGGAACAACTAGGAAAGGACTGGAAGTTTTCTAAAACTGAACCAGTGCTTAAGGCTACGCTATTAATTTCTTATCAGAACAATCTGTCTTTAGAACAACTTCTGACAAGAGACCAGAGGTATTAGAGTAGGCTTCCAGTTCTTTTATTTTTTAAAAAATATTTTATTTGTTTATTCATGAGAGACAGAGAGAGGCAAAGACATAGGCAGAGGGAGAAGCAGGCTCCATGCAGGGAACCCAACGTGGGACTCGATCCTGGGTCTCCAGGATCACACACTGGGCTGAAGGCGGCGCTAAACTGCTGAGCCACCCGGGCTGCCCAAGGCTTCCTTCCATTTCTAAGCAAAAATGTATAGAAACAAGTAGTAAACTGGAAATCTTTACCTTCACATGTGTGAATTATTACTCTCTTAAATCAGAAAACACACATATTCTTATGTTTGAAAATCAACTGTGCAGAATTTTAATTTCTCAAAGTACACACTTATTTCTTGATGATGAGAACTCACTTATGTGATGCTTCCCAGGCTTCCTCTTCTTCTAGAAGATCTCTTATGATGTCTGAACTGGAACTAAAAGAACATGTACATCAATATTGTCAGACAATATAAAGACCATATGGTTCTGTTTATATGAAGTTCTAGAAAATGCAAACTAATCTACAGTGACAGAAAGCAAACTAGCAGACCAGTGATCATTTGCAGGGGGCAGGGGGTGGGCAAGGAGGGATTACAAAGTAGAAACTCTGGGAGTAGGTTCATCACCTTGATAGTGAAGATGATTTCATAGCTGTATACAGGTATCAAAACTCATCAAATTGTGTTTTAAATATTTGCAGTTTGGGATCCCTGGGTGGCGCAGCGGTTTAGCGCCTGCCTTTGGCCCAGGGCGCGATCCTGGAGACCCGGGATCGAATCCCATATCGGGCTCTTGGAGCATGGAGCCTGCTTCTCTCTCTGCCTATGTCTCCGCCTCTCTCTCTCTCTCTCTCTGTGTGACTATCATAAATAAATAAAAATTAAAAATAAATAAATAAATAAATAAATAAATATTTGCAGTTTATTATACATCAACTTCAGTAAAGGTGTGAAAAAAACTTAATAAACTAGTAATAATAAAGAAAACAAATCATTAAGGTTTAAATAAATCCCTCAACATAAAACTTGAATTCAAATGGAATAGTCACAAGCCTTTTTAATCTCCCATGGCAACCAAAGATCAAATTGTGTTTTAAAAACTACTATCTGGAAATGACATTCACAAAGAGACATTAAGTTCTTAAGTGACTTTTAGTTCTTTTGTAACCAAAGTAAAGTAAAAATTAATTAATTTGAACTGTGCTAATACTGGAATTTGTTACAACGCAAATTAGCTTAAAGTGTTGTGTAATCTTTGGTCTATCAGTGAAGGGTACAAGGTAAATAAGGTTAAAGAGGGCACGTATTATATCTTTATAAAAGGAAAAAGTGTTTCAAGGCTTTTAGCATCTTGTTCTTACCCAAATAAATTCTTACCAAATAAAAAAAAAGACGTACATCAATAGTGAAAAACCATTTCTTTAGGCATTCAAGACAAAGAATGTGAAGGGCATTGCATGGGACAATTCAAAAACTGGAGTCACTACCCCAGGGTTGAAATGGCTAAAACAAAGGAATAACTTTCTCTCAGGTAAGAAACAACAGTTTGGGCATGTTTGTGCCAATCATTTTCTAACAAAACTCAGAAAACCAAAGTTTAAAAATTATGGGGAGTAAAGTGCCAATGAATCATTCTCAACTATTGACAAATCACTTTGAAGCAACGTTTTCCTGTGCTGCATGAACAAAACACAGCAACAACAATCAGTGAATGCTGCTGTGCCAAATATTTTACTCAACGTGTGCCCCTCAAATCCCAAGCCTCTCAAGGAGCTAGATGCAGGAGCCCTTCTGACTATGGTTCATGTGTATGACAGCCTGTGTGTGGTGGTTCCATTCGCAGTGCAGGCGTAGTGACCCTCCAATAGAGCTAGCTCAGTGGTTCTCCAGCATTTCGGGATAAGAGTCCTCATAGGGTAGCAGTGTTTGTGGCTTAAGAAAATAAATAAATAAATAAATAAATAAATAAATAAATAAATAAATAAATAAATAAATAAAAATAAACTATTATAAATTTAGTAATACTTTTAGTCTATATTTTATTCATTACAGTGTCAGTGAAAAAACGGTAGTACCGGCATTTGTGAGACACCCTTTTTATGTCAAAATGATTCTTGATATGTATGTGGTCCTGCAGACCCAACAAATCATTCCTTCAGGCCCCTGGGTTGGGAAGCACTGATCTAAAGTATCAGAGCCCCTAAACATCTACTAACTTTTCTACATTTGAGGGTGCCCACCCCAGCCCCCGTGCAAATGCAAGTGCCCCAGAAAAACACAACATTCATTTATGGCTGGTAATTTTCACCTTAGTGTAAATTGCCTTAAAACAAATTTTCCCATTAAACAGCTAGCTAAATGTGGTTTTTATTAGGAGGGAAGAGAGAAAAGCAGAAGGTCCTTAAGGAGACACAAGGCAGATTTCACCAACTTTATTAATTTCCTAAGAGAGAGACCTTCATAGCCACTCACTAGGGAGGGCTAATATCCACTGTCACCTCTACTCCCACAGAAGCAATCTAACCTCTTCACTCCCAACATCCCAACCTTTGTTATTCCTTACTTCAACTACTACAACTTTATAAAGTAAACCGAAGTTGTTTAAATATAACTTTTTTTTTCCTTTTCTATTCTTATATTGATACCATCACCGACTCTTTACCTGGACACAGTGAGGGCAGCATTTCTCAACCTTTTTCATTCTCATCCCCCACCTAAGGAGCTTTTTTACTTTTTTTTTTTAAAGACTTTATTTATTTATTCATGAGAGACAGAGAGAGAGAGAGAGAGAGAGAGAGAGAGAGAGAGGCAGAGACACAGGCAGAGCAAGAAGCAGGCTCCCTGCAGGGAAGTCCAACGTGGGACTGGATCCCGGGTCTCCAGGATCACACCCTGGGCTGAAGGTGGCGCTAAACCGCTGAGCCACCCGAGCTGCCTGCTTTTTACTTTTTTTTTTTAAGATTTATTTTATTTTATTTTATTTTATTTTATTTATTTATTTATTTATTTATTTATTTATTTATTTATTTATTTATTTCATATATATATAGAGAGAGGCAGACACAGGCAGAGGGAGAAGCAGGCTCCACGCTGGGAGCCTGACGCGGGACTTATTTATTTATTTATTTATTTATTTATTTATTTATTTATTTAATTTATTTCATATATATAGAGAGAGAGGCAGACACAGGCAGAGGGAGAAGCAGGCTCCACGCTGGGAGCCTGACGCGGGACTTGATCCCGGGACTCCAGGATCATGCCCTGGGCCAAAGGCAGGCACTAAACCCCTGAGCCACCCAGGGATCCCCAGACTTTTTCTTTTTTTATAATTGCCCTTCCATGAGATTTTAATACTGAAATGTAATGTGTGTATGTTTATATATTGTACGTATGTGTCTGTGTGCATATATATGCTTTATACACAGAGTAAGGTTTTGTTTCTTTTTTTTTTTTTTTTGGAGGGGGAAGTTGTGGTTGTTTGCTTTGTTTTGTTTTTGCCATCCCGCCTCTTCACTACCAAGAACTACGTCCCATCCACTATGGAGAATCCATGAACTAAGAGAATGAGGGTTAAAGGGTGGTCATGCAGCTCTGGGTCCTGGTAGGTGTCATGGGGCTAGAAGAAATAAAGTGTGCTTGTTGCCAACACACATACAGTTTTTTTTTTTTTTTTTAACAGGAAGGTTACAAAGCATCCCTCCTGTTCAGCTAAATAAGCAGGACAGCTAGGCCTGTCAACTAACTTAGTAGTCTTGTGGTCAATTTACCCAGGGCCTTTCAAATCACCAGGAGAAATCACTGATTTGTTAAAGGAAAATATTTGCGGTACATTAGTGACATAAACCTAAGTGGTTTTTGCTACACTATCTCAGTGAAAACAGATGGTAGAGGAGGCTCACAAAAAACACACCTCAAAAGTGGTTTGCAATCTCCTCTTGCTCTGTGACTTCAACACCCTTGACCAGCCACAGTGCCCAGCTCCCCAACTTCTTTCCTCTCACCCCAGCTTAGTCATTAACCTGAATGACAAAGTTTGGGAGGTCTGAAGTTTACCTATAGTGATATTTCAGGATTATCTGCTAGATTTCCTACTCTGAATCTAGTCACCACTAAGAAACTGACAGTTGGGGTGTCTGGGTGGCTCAGCTGGTTAGGCATCTGACTCTCGATTTCAGCTCAGGTCTGAACTCAGGGTTATGAGATCAAGTCCTCCTGAGTTGGGCTCAATGCTGAGTGTAGAGCCTGCTTAAGATTCTCTCTCCCTCTCCCTCTGCCCCTCTCCCAACCCCAAAAAACAACTAAGAGTTAACACTACAATTAAAACAGCAGATAGACTTGTTCATTCCTTTTTAAAAAGTTAAAGTAATGTACTTACCATATTCTACTTAAAAAACACAGTTTTGAAATTACATATACAGCTTCACAAGTAGGATTTTACCAACAGACTACTAGGTACAACAGTTAATGTTACTAAAATTAACACTCACAGATCTCTTCCTTATGGATAGAATTAATATTTTTGAAGTCTTGCTCATTTTTATGCCTTGAAGATCAAAAATTCTTTTCATATACTTTTAGGACATCTAAGAATTCCTCCATGGGAGAAAACAAATTACTCACTCTGGTATACCAGAGGTCAGAGCATGTATGAGCCTACACAGCTATAGCTTTTAATTCTCATAAGAGCTTTGTCAGAGTAAATTTCAGCTCCTCTTCTACTTGGGTTTGGAACATTCTGGTAGATCATGCTTTAAGAAGCTCAGATACATGAAAGTCACAGCTTGCTATATAAGGGTGTTTAAACTGTGCTCCATGATATTACCATCAGTCCAGGCTAGAGCAAAAATTATTCTGTAGATTAAATACACATGAGAAGGACTCATAGGCAAAAATACCAATCTTGAATTCTATGGAATTCCCAACCTCTGTTCAGAAAAGATTTAGATCTATTTAGAATACTCACACTTAATTTTTCATACCATTTATAAAATCTTTATTTTCAGCTCAAACTTTCAGGAGTGTAAGCTAAATTGTTTTTGGTTTGTTAATCATTGGCCTAACTGGCCTTTCTATAATGTTTTTTACTCTTGTAATTCTCTTATTAAAAGCAGTAGCACACCAAAAAAAAAAAAAAAAAAAAAAGCAGCACAACATTTTAATAGGCTAGGCAAAGGAAAACACTTTTTTATGTAGCATAAATTTTGCAGCATATTATTTCATCTTACTAGTCAAGATCTTTGCAGCATATTATTTCATCTTACTAGTCAAGATCTTATCACCAAAGCTGGAAAGTAAGATGCCTAATACCTCTCAAAATGATATGATATCCAGACTATCCAGAGTATAAGAAATCACAGCATTTTAGCATCAAACAGAGTCGAGTTTTGGTGCTGTTTCTGTCACTTAGTGTGGAACACTGAGCAAGTGACTTAATCTTCCCAAGTCTCAATATTCTCACCTATAACGTCAGGATAGTAACACATGCAGTTCATAGGGATATTTTAAAGATTAATCAATATAACATACAGAATGTTTAGCATAGAGCTTAGAGCATAGTAAGTGTTCAATAAATAAAGCTTCCATTTTCATATAACAAATCTGGGTCTGAATCACACAAATAACTGCCTCAGCACTCTGCTTCCACTTGCGCCAGGAAATCTGATCACTATGTATTCTATTTTAATCTTTGATTTCTACTGTTTCTATGACACCAGGGTGCAAATTCATCAGAATTTGTTATTTATCCAGCATGGCAGGTACACAGGGTACCATGGGGTAGGAAAAAATGCAAACATCTGCTATATAAATCCTGTGGATTAAAGATTACTTACAAGTGAGATTTTTCTATTATCTAGTGGTTACTCCCCACCTTCCGCCCCATCTCTTCTCATAATTGTGGCATTAACTTGAGCATGCTTGAGTATATCAAACCCAAAAACAAAAACAAAAACTCCTTAAGAACAGACCACTGTAGGACTAATGGAGAGCACACAGTGCCACGAGACAAAGGTATTTACCTACATGCTGCCAGCTACCATGAATCCTTCCTCAAGCACTTATTTTTAGTAATCCATTCTTATTTTAGAGTAAGCAGTAGTTTCTACGTCTAATATGTTAGTAGTGGGCTAACAATAAAATGTCCTATATTCAAACAAGAAACAACTCAATGTTAACAATGACAAAAACGACCTTTTTGTTTTTGAGCAACTACTTCTACAAACCATTGTAATAATTAGCTTACGTGCATCAGCCTAAATTCATAAGCACCTTGGGTTTTATCCCCACAGATGGACAAAGGATCAGAGACAATAAAGTCAGTAAAAAATAGAAAAACCAAAACAAGGATGTGAATGCAAAGCTCAAAGTAATACATGGTAAATCCTTAATAAAAGATGAAAGCAAACCTTAACTAAAACTAAAGTTATGGAAAAAAATAAATAAAACAAAGGTTATGTTCAATTTACAAAGCATTCACAACATACAGTTATCTCATTTGCTTTTTAGAATCACCCAGGGAGGGAGGTTACCAGGGCAAAAAAAACATCTTTCCATTTTGTCAGCAGGGCAAGTGAAGCCCAGGGATATTAATTTGACAATCGGCCACGTGCCCAGAATCATTTTAGAGTCAGAAAATCATGACTGAGATGAACTCCCACAGACAAAGACGACTGCCTGCTGGGTACCCGGATCTCATGGACACACATACATTTCAAGGACTTGAGATCATAATATCTAGGTGAAGATGCATTCCTCCCAAAACAATGTTGCATTCATTCAAAGGACAGTAGACTCATTTACCACCTAGTTTAAGCTCTTTTGAAATGCAAAATATGTGCAAGAACTATTCTATGTTCCCACATATCTCTAAAAACTTTCAACAAATAAAAATCAACACCTGAAACATGGTGAATCATTTATTTAGCTTTCAGAAGTATTTTGAAATTCATAAATACTCCCAGAAAAATGGCTATAATAAAGTACAAAACAGTAATGTATGTTACTAGAAAAAGATTTTGTGGTAACATTTAAGTTCATTAAAAAGTTAAATATCCAAATGTAATGTCAACCTTCCAAAAGCAATCATGAAGATTTTTAAAAGTACAAGATATCACTGAATTATAACATAACATATGTTATGGTTTAGTTACTTTGCTGTTTTCCTTAGATACTGTTTTCTTTTGACCAGAAACATAAACAAATTTATTTAGCAATTTTTCCAATAATCCCAATGACCTCTAAATTACAAAATCTCAGTAATATATTTGTCTTGTCTTACTGCCTGCATCACCAAACTTCATTAATCAATTTATACTAATATAACATTTAAGATAACAATGATTTCCAAAACTTTATTTTAAAGAGTACAGACTCTTTTTGTTTAAAGTAGATCAACATCTTTGTAGGTTCAAAATCAAAATGGCAGGGCAAAAAAAAAAAAAAAAAAAAGGGCAGGGCACCTGGGTGGCTCAGTGGTTGAGCATCTGCCTTTGGCTCAGGTCATGATCCCAGGGTCCTGGGATTGAGTCCACATCAGGCTCTTCGCAGGGAGCCTACTTCTCTCTCTGCCTATGTCTCTGCCTCTCTGTGTGTCTCTCATGAATAAATAAAATCTTTAAAAAAAAAAAACTCAAAATCACATAAAAATATGTACACTGGGAAGTCTCACACTCTCCTTACTCTCCTGCCAACCCATTCCTTGTCTCCAAAGTGTAATCACTTATTAGTTTGTTTATTCTTCTGGTGTTTCTTTATGCAAAATCAAATATAAGTATACATCATCTCGCCCTCACCCCCTCCCATTAGAAAGGAAACCCCATGCTATATATGCTGTTTTGAACAATGGTCTTTTCACTTACAAATCTATCCTGGAAATCTCTCTGTCAGCACACAGAGATTGTCATTTTGAACAACCACAGAGTATTTTATTGTATGGCTGTATTATAGTTTAATCAACCAGCCCCAGTGATAAATACTTGAGTAGTTTCTAGGCTTTTGTCATTATGTAAACAACCAATAACCTTGTGTGTAAGTCATTGTGCATGCAGGTGTAATCTGGAGGACAAATTCATTGAATACCAGCTAAAAAGGCAAAACAATAGTACTTTCAGTTGATCTCATCAGATTCCTCTCAAGAATGGTATTATGTGGCACCAGCCAGTAATAAAAAAGAGTGTCTGTTTCCCCACAGCCTTACAGCAGGGTATATAAGCAAATGTCAAGATTTTTGGCCAACCTACCAGGTGAGAATTGGATTTAATTTGCATTTCTTTTTCAGCAAACCATCTCTGTTCATGACTTTTGTCCATTTTTCTCCTAGGTCCATGGGTCCTTTCCTTCTCAGTCTCTAGATGCTCAAAAAGCCTATCTACTCTTTACTATTTTTAAAAAAGGTACTATTAATCCTCTATAAATGTTAAGAAAAAGTAGTAGCATATATTTTTTTCATTGTCAAAAACATTTCTATTATTTATGAAAGTTAAACATTATTTTCTTAAAGCTACATATTTGACATTTTCTCAGTTGATGAGAGAGAATTCCAAAGCATGTATTATTATATTTATCTTAATTTTAATTCTGGTTGCAATTTAAAATCAAATTTGTCTGATTCTTTCTAGTATCCCACAATATCCTCTATAATTAATGCAGGAACTCTGGCTAACCAAAATTAACTACCTACTCTGAGCTGTACATCAGCAACTAAACATGGCAGGAAAGAAACCCCAAAACATCTATTTATCTGACTTTATCTGTTAACTAAATTTAAAGTTCTTGACCACAAGTCTGAAATGGGCAATCCTTGCTACCAGGCAATCCTACAATACTTACCTGGCATATTCTGCTTCCCATTCTCAAAAAGACTCCTCCTTCTTAAATCACCTATCTGCCACCCTACCCCAACTCCCAACTGATGAACCTGCCTTAAGGTTCATGACTTGCTGGTCATGCCTTGATCCGATGCTTAACTGAGAACAAGCACTAAGTTGCTACAACTATTTACCAGTTGGTAAAGCCAAAAATTTAGGATTCATCCTTACTGTTGAGCTTTTCCTTGATCACCATATGCAAACCATCTATCTGCAAGTTCTGCCTCTCCTACCTCCAAAATATATCCCCAGTCCCACTCATTTCTAGCTTCACTATTATTATGCAGATACACCCCACCACAATGGGTGAATGGATTGCTGCAGAAGCCTAACTAGTCTCCTTTCCATTCTTGCTTTGCCTCTAGCCCACCCCTCCCACGCCCATCTATTCTCACAACATCTGGAGTCATCTTTTTAAAGCATATAAAACAGACCTAGATCAGATCAATATTGATAAACCATTTGGTCTCTAAATTGATCTAAAGATTCAATGAATCTCAACCAAAATTCCTTTTGTTTTATGGCAATTGACAAGTTGATATGGAGATGCAAAGGACCTAAAAATAGCCAAAAATAATTTTGAAGGCCATGGCAGGCACCTCTGTCCTCCAGCATCATCTCTTCATGACACACAAATACTCCCGTTTTCTGCGTGCCAAGAAGAAGGATTAGGAAACACTATATTTAAAGAGAGAAGCAGACCTTTAGGTCAATCTCTTTAAATTTTTATAAAAAGTGAAGAAATGCGTGTTGTTGTATAAAGAGAAATAAAAGGACATTTGGTTAATTCCAAATGTTGGAGTCCTCTTGGCTGTCAGGAAAAACTCATTTCAAAATATAATTAAACATGTATGCTTTTACAAACTTAAGAAACAAAAGAAGACATCAACTCAGAGTCTAATGTAAGGGAAAATTTTTTTAATTAGCAAAATTTTCACTGTTACAACTAGATACTGAATCAAACTCTCAAGTTAAATGGGCAGGGGGGGCAAAACCATAATGCTTCATTTTGTTTTTATTCTATATATTGTCAGCAGTATAATGACAGATACAAACAAAAAAAAATACTGAAGAATAACAAGATCATAGTAACAGGTTATGATATTTAACTCCTAGACAGAAATAAACTAAAAGACAAGCAACATTGCAAAGATGAAAATTTCCTCTACAACTTAAGAAGCTTTCATTTGATTACAAGTTTCCTTGATAACAGGGACCAAGGATCTGGATATGAAGTTATAATGAGACGAGAATGTCTGCTGCATAGGCAGGCCAAATTCTACATAGCCTCCACTCTGAGAAAGCATACTTAACCATGCAAATGTGAGAAGCCTGGCCAATACCAACCACGCAAGCCACAGAAACCCAACATCAAGTCAAGGTTCAGGTGATAAAACTCTAGTCTTGTGATTTATTCAAGGAGAAGATTTTGAGAACTACCTCACATTGCTGGATTTTAGGCAGTGGACACTGAACTGCTCTGTTATCGGTTCCCAGTAAAATGAAGTTGTTAGACTAAATGATCTAGTGCATGAGAAAGAATTAGCCCTCCAAAACTGTCCTCACACCAAATTTTAGTGTTCAGATATAGATTTTTAATTTTTAATTTGTACTATTACCCATACTATAATACCACATTCTAAATGATTCTAAAAAATGTGCTTACTAGGACAAGAGAAGCATACTACAGCACACGTTAATGCAATATTAAAGGCTTCTATAATTGACTTCTGTAGAATCACTTAAAAAATAACCTTCTGCATTTGAGGCCTGTTATGTTTTAACACTCAAATCTCTCTGAGATACAAGAACAGTGTGCACTACTCACGTGGTAAAATCAAAGGAGGAAGCAAAATCAGCGATTTTATATGTACCCATGTTCCAGAATGTGACTGTTTGTGTGGGAATAAAGAGAACAGAGAACATGTGCAAATTAACACTGCATGTCCTTCTAACAAGGCAACCGTACAATCATCTAAACCCAGACACTCTGGAGAGTACAAGAGCACACTATTAATAATGACGCCAGGATGAGAAATGGAATGAGCCAATTTCAGGGAAACCAGAACATATGGTTATTCTAGATCTAAATGACATTTTGAACAATTCCATTAAAATGCTACTAACAAAGGAAGCAATGGTGCCTGAGACAAAAGTCCTGATATAACTCACATTGTCATGGGGGGGGGGGGGGGCGGGAAGGGTGTGGAAACTGGGCTGAGAATTATTGGCTTCTACTCTATTCACTGACTTTGAATAAGTCCCCTCACCTGCCCAGGCCTCTATTTCCTCACCTGTGGTATGAAGTTACTCTTTTTAGTGATTTCTTGCATTACCTTCTAACTTGAAAATGTTTATAATCTATCCTAATGTGTCTTTTCACCAGGTTCTCAAGGTTTCCAAGGAGACCTCATATATCTGTTCCTCGGATTTAAAAGCAAAGGTAGTATAAAATGAGAAAGCAGGGGGAAAAAGTCACTTCTGATTTTAACTTCCAAAGTGACTCTAACAAATTATAAACTTGATCAACGGGATCCCTGGGTGGCGCAGCGGTTTGGCGCCTGCCTTTGGCCCAGGGCGCGATCCTGGAGACCCGGGATCGAATCCCACGTCGGGCTCCCGGTGCATGGAGCCTGCTTCTCCCTCTGCCTATGTCTCTGCCTCTCTCTCTCTCTCTCTGTGTGACTATCATAAATAAATAAAAATTAAAAAAAAATAAACTCGATCAACTAAATAAAAATACAAAATTACAATAGCATGATATGTAAATTATATACTTCTGTTCCATCCAAATTCATTCACCAGAACAGTCCCAAAAGGAGTCTGAATTTTTTTTTTTTAAAGAGTTTATTTATTTATTCATGAGAGACACAGAGAGAGAGAGAGAGAGAGGCAGAACTGGCAGAGGGAGAAGCAGGCTCCATGCAGGGAGCCTGATGTGGGACTCGATTCCCCCCCCACCCCCCACCCCTGTCTCCAGGATCACACCTTGAGCCAAAGGCAGAGGCTCAACCTCTGAGCCACCCAGGCATCCCAAGGACTCTGATTTTGAATTTTTTTTTTTTTTTACTACAGAAAGCTCTTACCAGGCTGTCCACAGTTGGGGGTCTGGGAGAGTTAAACCAAAACAGAGATTGCATGCCTACTAACATTTAGAAAAAACTGGTAGTTCGTTCAAAGTCTCATACTTGCTCTTCTCAAAGCATTCTGAAAAATACACTATCAGCTACTTTTTTTTAATGAAAAATTGAATTCTGAAGATTGTATCTCAGTTTTATATATCAAGCTAAATATATCCAGAAGCATATGGAACAAGAATTTGTATGTAGTTTACGAGATGTCTGAAAACTAAAAAAGGAAAACATACTTGAAAAACATCAACTTTATCCAAGTATTCACTTGTCGTGCCAACCAAAACTCAACACTATAGTCAACGTACCAAAACCTTGGGTGATGATGAGACACTACTGTGATCTATGACAGTGAAGATATCATTTGGTAAGTATGGAATCTGGAAGGAAATGCCAGTTTCTATAAGCATTTTAGATACACAAGTAATAATAACTTAAAACCTCTCTCCGGATACTGGAAATTGAAGGGCTCAAAGTAATTTTTTAAAAAGATATTTCATTTCTTTGTGAGAGAGAGAGAGAGAGAACAAGCAGGACAGGGGGGGGAGAGAGAGAGGCCGACTCCCTACTGAGCAGGAAGCCATGACTTGGAGATCATGACCTGAGCCGAAGGCAGATGCTCAACCAACTGAGCCACTCAGGCGCTCCGGGCTCAAAGTAATTTTACAGAGGATCTCTGTATAATGGCAGTTCATGAATTTGCTAAAAACAAAGAAAAAATATCTCCCACCTGGGATTGACTCAGAAGGCTGAAAAATCAAGAATTTATTGTAAAACAAAGTTATTCTAAAGAAACTCATCAGATTACCCAACAAAAAAGCATAATAAAAAACTCCCAAAAGGTGCTAACATAAATCCCTGAGAGTAAAAGAAAATATTGTTGAACAGCAAATATTCTTTGGCAATGAATACTGGAGAAAAGATAAAACTATCTGTCCTTTCATGTTGTTCTTGGAGAATCATTAGTGAAATCACTTTTACAAGTATATATTCACCAATAAAAATATGGTAACTGAAGGGGATGAGACATATTGTAAACTGTGCATGTTTTCTCTTATTATGAAATGGAAAGGCTGAGCTACATCCTTGGAGGGGAAATCATTCTATAGAGTAAAAATACTAGTACAAGAAAGCAAAACTGATTAAAAATAAAAGACATTGGAAAGGAAATTAGAATTCTTCCCTCAGGCCACATTTTATGGATTAAATTTTAGCATAGCACAAAATAATAATACATTTTTTAATAATACATTTTATACAATGCATTAAAATAGGGTTTTATTAATTTATAAATTAAATGTAACAAGTAATGTTAAGTAAAAGGAAAAAAGGAAGCATTCAATAACTAAACTTACTACAACCCAGAAAGTGTCTAATTTATTTTTTATTTACTTATTTATTTATTTTTAAAGATTTTATTTATTTACTCATGAGAGACAGAGAGAGAGAGAGAGAGAGAGAGAGAGAGCGCGCGACAGGCTCCATGCAGGAAGCCCAACTCCATCCCAGGTCTCCAGGATCAGACCCTGGGCTGAAGGCAGCGATAAACCACCGAGTCACCTGGGCTGCCCTGATTATTTTTTTTAAATAAACTTTTTATTTTAGAATAGTTTTAGATTGACAGAAAGTTGTAAAGATAGTATAGAACATTCCCACATTTCTTCTGTTAACAGCTTACACTAATCGGATTCATTACTTACAGGTTTTTGTTTTCTTTTTCTTTCCTTCACTTCCTTTCCCCACCCTCGCTACCCCCTCCCTCCCTCCCTCCTTTTTGTCTTTCTTTTTCTAACACTTTTCCTGGCATTGTCATGCTTCCTGCCCCAGCCGTAGAATCAGCCATTTCTCCAAGAAATTCCTTCTTTTGAGGAATGTCATTAGAAACCAAGATCAACGCGTTAGGTGTGCTGGCTGTGATGGTAGTGCCCTTGCTTCTTGGCCCTGGCAGCTGACAGAGCAAGGAAATACATGTGTGTACATTAGCTCACTTACTTATGCAGATCTATACATAGCTCGATATGTATACCTCTGAATTTATATAGTAAGCTAGCCATGAGTCCACCCTATATCACACTGAAAGCTTCAGCCTTGTTTATGTAGCCTTGTTTATGTAATCTTCCACTCCAATGACCTGGCTCCCATTTGCCACCCAGACAAGGGCACATAGCTAACATGACAGAAAAAAAAAATTATGTTAAACTATAGATGGATAAGATTAAAGTCTTGTGAAGTAAGTCGGGGAGAAACGTCAGCACATATATATTAGACAAATGTTTAAGGTCCACACATCAATGCAAAACAAATAGTGTAAATAAGTACACTGCAAAATACCACTTTCTAATTCCTAAACATAAATAAGGAAGTAATTGTGTATTAAAAAAACATTCAAAAATGATTACCATTAGATTAGATGTGCCAAGTAGGTTAGATTTTTTTTTTTTTATAATGTCCAAGGAAGGTTCAAAGTCACACAATATTGTCACTTATTAGTAAGGTACTTTGAAAGATCTTCCTAAAAAAATGACCAGCAGGCCTGTTGTGCTACAGCCAGCAGAGTAACTTCAGAAGTGGGAGAGGATGTCCATATGCACAAGGGCCATTAACGGTACAGTTATCTCTATTAAGGAGAAACAAAGCAGGATAATAAGGAAATAAGCCTGACAATCAAAGAACTCCCAGTTCTGTGCTTGTGATTTTCTGCCTAAGGCCAAGAGATTTTTATTCAGTATGTTGGCAAACTTTAGTACGATGACAGATTATTTCATACTTCAGTTTATTATCACACAAGATGAAAAAGTAAATTGTTTCTCATCAACAAGCACATTTTCTCCCATCCGTTTGTGGACTCATCTCTCTCAGAGCTTTCTAGATAATGTCCCTTTCTTCCCCTGAAATTTCCTTGTCTATCACTTCTTTAACAGCTCCCAGACATCCTTATCTCTTCCGTTCCTGGTAGCAATGGGCAAGTGTGCTTGGCAAATAGATGTGCAGAGGTGCAGTTAGCTCTGGAATGCCTAAAGACATTATTACACTCTTTTGGACAAGAGATCTAGGCAAAAGCCTAGAGGACCCCTATTTGTATTGATAAAGCCTACATAAAACCAAACCATTTTCCTATCTTCAGTTGGAATCACTGCTTTGGCAGATCCCATTGGTGCCCTGCCCTGATCCCTCTACTCTAATCCCTTCAGTGTACAGGCTTGAATTGCAACTGTTAGGGCCTTTGTCAGTTGTCCTTGCTCTGGTGGAGCCTGCTCTGTCACCAGTGTAGGAGGAGAGGCGGCTTGCAAGTAGCAGAGAACAGCCCTCAACCAAGTAACTGACTCCTTTACTCCTTGCCTGAGTTAACTCAGGTGAGTTGTTTTAAACCAGCTCCTAGTTCCAAGTGGTTTTGATAAAAACTTTGCTTGCTCACAGTGATAATCTGGTTTGATAACATGCTCCCTTCCCTTTTCTGTCTCACGTGCCCACTCCCTATCATGGTTCCTTTACCTTCCAAATTAACTGCTTCCACTGAAATCCTTGTCTTGGGGTCTTCTCAGGAAACCTAACCATCTCAATAACTGCGTATTTCCACTCTTTCAAGAATGTGAAAAGCAAGGCAACTTGGTCAGCAGCATTATCAGTCAGGAGAACTTGGATTCTGAGGTAAACTATACCTAGCTTCAAATTCCGATATTGCCACAATCTATACATACAACCTTAAGCAACTTATTTAACTCCTTTAGCCTTTCATTTCCGCATCTTTACAATGGGTTTGCCTGTGGGCTAAATGATGTAACACATGCAGCACTCTTAGTACTCAAACATCAAAATCACACACCTTACTGCTCACATCAACAAGGCTTCACCAATATACTTTACTATTCAGGAGACTCTTGTCTAGGAAGATAAAAATTGTGAATAACTTTATTGTTGAGTCCAAAAACTTAAAAGACCCCATCAGCTTTTCAATAGAAAAGGATTCTATGTACCCATCATCTCTTCAAAGCCTCATATTGCTGTATTCACCAATTTTCAGCTTAGGTTTATCCAATTCTAACCAAGATCTGCAAGGAAAGACCTGTCTGAAACCAAACTTTGAAATCTCAACTCTGACCTTCTGGCTGGAAGAGACTACTCTGACTGATGGTAGAAGTAGTGTTCCCCTGTTCCTTCAGTAAGTAATAAACTTAACTTGGTCTTATCAACAGGCCAGTATTCAACACTCCTTGGATGAATGTCACAATGGCATCTTTTCTGTTAAGACTGTGCCATTATTCTTCAATTTACTCAGCACTTACGAAAGACTGACATTTACTCCTTGAGTCTTCCAACAAATAGTAATCAAGATTTCTTCACATTTTTGTGTTTTTTGTTATTGTTCTCTTGTTCTCAAGAATTCTGAACAGACAGCTCTTCCAAAAATGACTGAAAAGTGAAGAAAAGTTGCAAATATACCAAATACATGGCCAATGTTTAAGTCTCTCTGTCAAAGAGCGCAGTGTTCTGTGCCTATGTGTTGGATTTCCTACAAAGTTGCTGCTACTGATTTAGTATCAGAGAAAAGGTACTGTTTATGTCAGAAATTGTGAAAAGTTAAAATGTATTCATTCACATCTTATCTGACTCAGATTCACTTACGACAAAAAACTAGCATCTTCAAGAAGGTTAACATAGATTACAAATGGTGAAATTAGTTGGTCTTTGCGAGTACTGAAATCCCAGTCCCCACTTCGTTAGCCCAAGTCCTCTAACATGCCAAAGCAGAGATAACCTAGCAGGGTTGGTCCTGAACTGACAGACTGAGTTAAGTGAAAACCATACTTACCACCCTATGGAGACCACTTTTTTTTGGTCAATAAATCCTAAGTATAAGTCTTTCCTTTAGAAAATTTCCTAGTATGAACAAACTTCTTTGATTATGGACAATGACTTCTTAAAAAGTTTAATTTTAATAATTTCAAAGCTACAAAAATTGGCTCTGTATGCGTGTATGTGTGTGCTCACACACACACTCTTATTTTTTTAACCACTAAAAGTACACTGGAGCCATTACACCCTTTAGCTGTTTAGTGTGTGCTTCTTCAGAACAACCACATTCACTTATATATATGACCACAATGAAATTATCAAAATCAGGAAACTGAATACTGACATAGTAATATTATCTAATCTATAGACCTAATTCAAATTTCTCCAGTTAGGGCAAAACACAACATCTCTTTATAAATTCTTTTGCCTAGAACTAAAGTGCACAAATACATATTTTTAAAATAACGATCTGAAGGTTCCTCCAAATAAAAGCATGACTACTATTCATCTCTGCATGAAGATAAAGCTTCCTCCATAGGGCCATAATCAAAAGCATCTTTTCTTATGATGTAGCCCTCAATAAAAATGCAGTTTTTTCTGCTTGCCAAAACTCAGGGAACAAAAGCCCTCTCCTTTTCATTAAGAAGAACAATAAGTTAATTTACGGAAATCTGGACATGTCTCTTGAACTCCCGGAAATCACCTAGCAAGAAGCTGTACAAAAATATAAAATTCTAATCAATGTGTTTATCATCGGTCTTCAGGATGGCACCAGAGACTCAATACATAGCATTCATAATTCAAATTCTAAAAAAAGGACTTAAGAGTTAAGAATCAAGTTAGCAACAAAATAGCTTCATCCTAATAATTACTTGGACTGGATATACCTATTGGGTCTTAAAATAAGATTATTCTTAGTTGTCAGTCTGCCATATTTTTATAAGTCTGAATATTGTTCCAATACAAAAAAACCTAACATCTTTATTCAACAATCTAATGGTAAGATCTATATATTAAAGCATGACTGCATGAATTCAGAACAATTCACAATATATTTGCACTCACTTTGTGTGTGACTTTCCTCTTTTAAAAAAAAGACTAAAAAAGCATAAAAAATTATAAAATATGATGGTTTAGCACCACCTTCGGTCCGGGGCATGATCCTGGGGACCCAGGATCGAGTCCCACGTTGGGCTCCCTGCATGGAGCCTGCTTTTCCCTCTGCCTGTGTCTCTGCCTCTCTCTCTCTCTCTCTCTCCAAATAAATGAATAAAATCTTTAAAAAAGAAAAAAAATATTGAGGTTGGGGCACCTGGGTGGCTCAGTGGTTGAGTGCCTGCCTTTAGCCCAGGGTGTGATCCTGCGGTCCTGGGGTCAAGTCCCACATCGGGCTCCCTGCATGGAGCCTGCTTCTCCCTCTGCCTGTGTCTCTGCCTCTCTTTGTCTCTCATGAATAAATAAATAAAATCTTTAAAAAAGAAAAAGAAGGAAAGAAAAAATTGAGGTCAATTCAACTATGATATAAGACTTCCTGGGATGGCTAAGTGGCTCAGTTGTTTGTGACGGACTCCTGGTTTCGGTTCAGGTCATGACCTCATGGGTCATGAGATAGAGCCCCACATCAGGCTCTGCACTCAGCAGGGAGTCTGCTTGAAGATTCTCTCCCTCTGCCCCTCCCCGACCTCTCTCTCTCAATAAATAAATCATAAAAAAATAAAATAAAATAAAAAGACTTCCTTTTCACTTAAAATTTTTAATTCACATATCCAGAGAGTTCTATAAACCAATGGACATAGGTTTCTATTTTAAACTATTGTGCACTGTAAAAAAAAGAACTGAAATAAACTGGTTAAAGTATTCCCAAAACGTCTTCAGACTTGGAGCCTGACTCTTCTTCCTCACGTTCTGACTCAGTATCTATGAAGTTTGAGTTTTCCCTCACAAAGCTACCCTCTGTACTACCAAGAGCACCAGAGATAACAGCATTTCTCAAAAATACTTGACTAGTATCTCCAGGAGTCTCACTGAAGGCAGTGACATCCACTTTGCAAACTCCTTTCCTAATTTTGTCTATTTCCTCAATCACATCACATGTGACTAGAAGCAGCTTCTGTACAAAGACATCAAGAAGGATCTGACAAATTGATGTGGAACACCCTAACAATAGTCTTTTGCAACATGTGAATCAGTCATGTTGTTATTGTTTTAAATTTCTTCCATCTATTCCAAGGGATTTAACCATTTCTCCTGCATTCAGTTGGTGATGTAACAGAATACCCTTTGCACATCGTTCATTAATACAATTATAATGAGTCTCCAGGCTTGTGGTATCTTTCTTTCCCGTGTCCTATAAATCATTTGATTGTTTTGCAAGAATATGGAATTGCAGCCATTCATCCAATGATGAATATTAACTTATACTCTACTGTACTTTTTTTCACACACAATAACTTTTTTTTCTCTCATTACTTATATTTTAATGACAAACCAATGTAATGCTAACAATGCATGTAACTCAAGTGAAATGATAGTCTGGAGAGCCATGACACAAACTACATCAGAACTAAAACTTGGCAGGTACCAGCTGTAAGATGCTATCGATTAGAATACACATCACAATTTCAGACATTAAAATGTAAAACAGAAAATGTTATGTCTTACAATTAACAAATCATTCACTTAATAAAGGTTTAGTGGTCTACCACAGGAGACTAGTAGTAAACCACTGACAGGAGATTTTTTTGAAAATGAGTGATGGACTTCATTCTTAAGGACTTTGATAGGTAATTATAGGAATGACAAAAATACTCAAATAACTATAATACAAGATAGGATTTGATTTAAATAAAGTGCTATGGAATTCAGGTACACTGTTACAGGAATTCATAGTTAAGTAGAAACTGCTTCCTGCTTAGTGGGAAGAATCAGAGAGAAAGAGATTAGAGGAAGGGCTGAAAGGGGCCATCCAAGAGCAAACCCAAGGGATGACTGGCAAAATAATGTCTTAGAGGAAGTAGATGAATTTATCTTAAGAAATAAAATGTCTTCTTTATAGCAGCATTATTTATAATAGCCAAGATATGGAAGCAGCTCAATTGTCCAACAATTGATGAATGGATAAAGGTGTGTGTGTGATGGAGTATTATTCAGCCATGAAAAAGAATGAAATCTTGCCATTTGTAACAACATGGATGGAGGTAGAGTATAATGTTAAGTGAAATAAGTCAGTTAGAAAAAGACAAATACCATATGGTTTCACTCATATATGGAACTGAAGAAACAAAACAAATGAACAAAGGAAAAAATAAGAGACGAACTAAGAAATAGCTCTTAACCATAGAGAATAAATTGATGGTTACCAGAGGGAAGAGTGGAACAGGCAAAGGGGATAAGCAGCACACTTAGTACGATGAGCACTAAACAATGTATAGAATTGTCAAATCACTATACCGTATACCTGAAACTAAAATGTCTTTCTCTTATGATAAACAGGAAAGAAGAGGTTAGAAATTATAAAAAAACAAAACAAAACAAAAAAACTAAACTCAAAATGGAAAGGAAGAGCTGGAGGCAGGGCAGATTAGCTGACATGCCATCTATCGAAGATGAGGAAACATGCAGGTAACTGGTGTGGAACAGGTACTATGGGAAATGCAATAGAGAGTAACTTAGAAGACTATGCCTCACTAGTAAGCACCCAGCCGAGGCTGGATTCAATGAATTTTGAATGGAACTACTTTAGCCCAGGCTCACAGCTTTTTCTAGCAAAGTTCAGAACAGAAATAGGGAGGGATAAAAAGATAACTTGTGGGATTTACTCTATGACACAGGTGAAGATTTAGAATGAAGGAGATACAACGTCCAGCCAGAGTCCCAATTTTTGTAGCATTACTGAAGGAGACATAATTGATTTCATCTTTACAAAAGTAGAATAATCATATATTTATCAAAGATTCTCAAATCTACTACCTCATTTCATCTTCCCAACAGATCTGAAATAAGATATTTTTATATGTTTTTTCATAGAAATGGAAAGACTTCAAAAGATTGATTCCCAAATCACCCAGTAGATCCTAGTGCAAAGCCATTCAACTCTATGCCCTACTACTTTTCCTGTTACATCAGAGCGGCTTCCGCTGCATACTTATTCCTCCACAGTCTACTGTTGAATGAGTTACCCAATGGTCTGTCTTGGTACCAAATGAAATATCACTAGTCAAGGCTCACTTCACTCTTACTCTGTTAGCCTTCGTTTCTAGGTATTATATAAGGAACATACTCTTTTAATCTTAAAAATCTTACATGGAAAAATGATAAAAAATGTAAATTAAAAAATTAAGATAGGGATCCCTGGGTGGCGCAGCGGTTTAGCGCCTGCCTTTGGCCCAGGGCGCGATCCTGGAGACCCGGGATCGAATCCCACGTCAGGCTCCCGGTGTATGGAGCCTGCTTCTCTCTGCCTGTGTCTCTGCCTCTCTCTCTCTCTCTGTGTGTGTGACTATCATAAATAAATTAAAAAAATTTTTAAATTAAAATAAAATAAAAAATTTAAGGATTAGAATCTTAATATTTACAATGTATATAGCAGTTACTCAAACTTGAAATATGAGTAGTAGACACTGCCAACTTTCTCAAGGTAACCCGAGCAAATCCTCATATACTGTCTCTAAAGCTCTGCTTCCAAAGTATACAAGCAAACTCAAGGATTCTTTTTCGTTATAGGAATGCAATCAGAAACAATCCACATGTCCATCAGCTAATAAATGAATAATAAAACGTATATCCATACAATAAAACAATATTCTTCAATGTAAAGCCATACAACACTGAAATAGGCTACAACATGAACCTTGAAAATATTATGCTAACTAACAGAAGCCAGTCACAAAGACCACACACTCTATGATCTGATTGCTGTGGATTGTCCAGAAGAGGCAAATCTACAGAGACAGAAGGTACATGAGTAGCTGCCAGGGGCTGGCAGAATCAGAAGGAAGTAGGAAGCAACTGTTAATGAGAATGAGAGTTCTTTTTGGGGTGATGAAAACGTTCTAAAATTGTGGCGATGGGGCAGCCCTGGTGGCGCAGCGGTTTAGCACCGCCTGCAGCCAGGTGTGATCCTGAAGACCTGGGATCGAGTCCCACGTTGGGCTTCCTGTATGGAGCCTACTTCTCCCTCTGCCTGTGTCTCTGTCCCTCTCTCCCTCTGTCTCTATGAATAAATAAAATCTTTAAAAATAAATAAATAAATAAATAAATAAATAAATAAATAAATAAATAAACAAATAAATAAATAAATAAAATAAAATTGCGGTGATGGCTGTACATATTTGTGAACATACTAAAAACCATTAAATTGTACACATGCACAAGTGGGTTGTATGGAATGTAAATTATGTCTCAACACAGCTGCTAAAAATTGTTATTAGTGGGTAGTTGCTCTGGATATGGGCTTATGTGTGTGTATATAGACATATACATATGCCGAACTAATTAAAATGTGAAATAAATATAAGACCTTACATTAAAAAAAATTTTTTTTCTTAAAGATTTTATTTATTTTTTCATGAGAGAGAGAAAGAGAGGCAGAGACACAGACAGAGGGAGAAGCAGGCTCCATGCAGGGAGCCTGATGTGGGACTCGATCCCAGGACTCCAGGATCATGTCCTGGGCTGAAGGCAGGCACGAAACCACTGAGCCACCCAGGGAGCACCCCCATCAAAAAAATTTTTTTAGCGGTTTAATAAACCTCTCACATTTCGGTGATGCCAATAAATCTATCTGAGGCCAAGAACTCAACAAACTGACCCTACTTCCATCCTCTCAGCGCCAAATATATAAATATACAGCTGGCTGCCATGTATTTCCTCCTACACTTTCTTCCATTCCCCTATTTCAAATTCAAACTCACCCTGGCATTCCCAGACATTCAGGCATTCTGCGACTATGGTTAAAAATGAACTCTTACTCCTCTGGACTCTGATTTTCCTCCATTTTTACTTTGTATTCCTACATGACTTGTGTTTAAAAACAAGTACTGCCTACTGAACTTGCAGGAACAGCCTGATGTAGAGAAACTGTGCAGCAGTATCACACCCTCAGACAAAATGGACAACACGCAGATCACCATGTGTTCTTCCTTTACCCAGCTTGAGATATGCCAATGACCTTGAAAACAGTAGGGGTGAGATAAGAGGTTTTCCATTCCAAATGCCTGACCATTAATAATTTGAAACCGTTCCCCAAGAATCCTAGTAAAGCAGAGGGTTTTGAGTACACTTCTCTTAAAAAAAATTTCTAATTTGATGTTTCAGATAGACATAGTCTATCGTTCTAGAGCACTGCTAATTTTTAAGTGAAGGACTATCAAAGACTAAAAGTTTATTTATTTATTTATTTTTTATTTATTTATGATAGTTACAGAGAGAGAGAGAGGCAGAGACACAGGCAGAGGGAGAAGCAGGCTCCATGCACCGGATGTGGGATTCGATCCCGGGTCTCCAGGATCGCGCCCTGGGCCAAAGGCAGGCGCCAAACCGCTGCGCCACCCAGGGATCCCAAGACTAAAAGTTTCTAAGACATATTCACATTCTGATGATAGCATTTAAAATTGATACAATGCATTGAGAAGGCAGCAACACCTCCCATGGTCAAAATGGTGTTAAAAATAATTTATTAGAAACAAAAGGCTCTAAGTAGACAGAGCTTTACCACAGCTTTAGGTGTGTAAGCAGAACATTGGGGAAAATGTAGGTATCTAACAGAAACTGGAAAGTCCAGTCAGTTATGGAGAAGAGCCACAAGAGAACACCACATCCCCAGAAAACACCTATAAAGATAAGGTAGAAACATGGGTACAAATGGTCTATTATATAAAGTGAAATGCCAGAACATAAAGTTTTATTTCAAAACTTTTTACTTTTTGTTTTTATTCAAAACTATGATTTAACTGTATGTCATCTCTAAAAAAATACATCATCTTTTAAAAATATCTTTTAAAAAATCATTTGGAAAAACAATTCATCTTCAAATCTTTCATTTTTAAAGCCTCCCTATCCATTCTTACTTGTTCAACTAAATTTTTCCTTTTTGTTTTACTCTCCTATGCACTGTCTTTCTGGTCATTTCTATTTTCTAACACAGTTGTCTTATTTTCTTCATTCATTATCCTAACAAAAATATCACTGCCTATCATGCTCTCTCTTTCAACTCCAGGAAAACTATCTACAGCCACTTCAATTCTCTCCTGCTTGCTATCACTGTGCAAGTTACAAAGCAGAAGAGGAGACTGAAGTGGTACAACACTTTACTGCCCCAGGTCTTCAAGTTACTTTCTATCTTAGCATACGCAGGAAATAGACATTTAAAATAATCAGGTAATACAGATTTCTTACCTATTGAATGAGTCTGATTCTGATGAAGAAAGAGCTTCTTCTTGAATATCAGTACAACTGGAAGAATCATCTGGTCTATCAGGCTCCATTCTCCCTGGGGATTCCAGCTTTGATTGAGAGAAGTGGTTTGTTATGGGGGAAGTATCTGAGAATTTCATTTTTTTATCTTCCCGTTCTAAAAAAAGAAAAATGAAAGAAAAATATTTACAAGTTCTACAAAATCTACAACTTCTATATGCTTATTATTTCTACGACATTTAATATTGCTATTTATACGTCGTAAAATGGAAGTTTTTGTAACATTGATTCCAAAACTCTAGTGTCAGGGCATAAGAATCAACACTACCATGTGCCATCTAATGATAATGCCCACCTATGTATTTCTAGATTAATGAATTTAAAAACAAAATTTCCTTTTAAAACCAGGAGTAGTGAACTATGGAATTCTAATGAGGCTTCTATTTACAATATTACTAAAGAATTCCCACATATTTCACAGATAAGAGAAAACTGATAAACATATGAAGCACAACAAAAAAGGATGAAAGATTCGAATGAGAGAACTAAAGGCTTGGGGCACCTGGGTGGCTCAGCTGGTTGAGTGTCTGACTCTTGGTTTTGGTTCAGGTCATGATCTCAGAATCATGGAATGGAACCCACACCCTCCTTCACATTCAGCAGGGAGTCTGCTTGAAGATTCTCTCTTTCCCTCTGTATCTCCCCTCACTCTCATGCTTATGCTGGCGCGCACGCTCTCTCAGATGGATGGATGGATGGATGGATGGATGGATGGATAGATAGATGATAGGAGAGAACTAGGATATTTGTCACTGACTATGTGGTAGTGAATCCATCTGGCCATTTCTTTTAGTTTGTTCCAAAGAATCTAATATTTACTATGGAAAAGGAAAACTCATCAGACATAACCAGTATTTCCGTTTGATCTAATACATGTCATATTTCTATGTATCCCTTGTCATATTCTGAATTTCTAAGGTCTCTTGTTGCAGATAAAAATAAAGGATGCTAGAGGCATGCAGACAGTGTTTGCTAGAATGCAACATACAGGTATGACCAAGTATCTTCAAATACGAGTGCAAAAAATAATATCCACGAAGCATCCCTCAGTGACCAGGACTTTCCCTCACGACCTGTTTCAGGACTGTGCTAAGATTTCAGTTGCTCTGTCTTTAAGATTCAGGAATTGAGTAAATACTTAGCATGCAAGCCACATGTGCTAATAGTATAGAGCACCCTTTTGTAAGTTTCCTCACAGAAGCAGAGCTTTCACACATCACTCATCCAGTGTACTTATATAAGCAAGTAACCTTCAACAAAAGACACTAAAAAGAATTCTTAAGGTTTGTCATAAAGAGAAAATTTATAGAAAAAGTAAAAGACAGATTCTTCAAATGTTTTTAGTTTTTGTTTTTATTTATTCATGAGAGATACACAGAGAGAAAGGCAAAGACATAGGCAGAGGGAGAAGTAGGCTCCTGGTGGAGACCCCGTTGCAGGACTTAATTCTAGGACCCAGGGATCACAACCTGAGCCAAAGGCAGACGCTCAACCACTGAGCCACCCAGGGGTCCCAGATTCTTCAAAAAGAAACCTTTCCAAGTCCATACAGTGAGATTTTTCCAGATATGAGAAGTCTTCGTTATACTAAAGAACAGCATACGTGACAAAAGTGTAACTTCTATAAATAAACTCTTGATGTTGTCGGGCTTTCAATAAGCCCAAACATTACCAAAACAAAACTGTACCCTCTAACATTTATCTGGAAAAAGGAAAGAAGAAGCTAGCCACAACAACCATCCAGGAGCTCAAGATTTCCTCTCCTAAACAGATACCAAGGATCACATTAAGAACAATCAATCACCCAGTAAACTCAGTGAGCCCAGACAATTCAACACTCAGCTGGCTGGGAGAATGGAATCAAGCTTACGAAACAGGGAGCAGGAATTTAACTTACAACTATTTTTTAGGGATGCCTGGGTAGCTCAGCAGTTGAGCATCTGCCTTTGGCTCAGGGCATGATCCTGGTCCCGGGATCAAGTCCTGCACTGGGCTCCCTGTGAGGAACCTGCTTCTCCCTCTTTATATCTGCCTCTGTGTGTCTCTCATAAATAAATAAATTTTAAAACTAAAAAAAAAAAAAAAAAAAAAATCTATCTTTTATTTTTGCACCTGACATATATTCTTTTCTTAATTCTTTCTCTCTTAAATAAGCCTTTCCAGGATAAATTCCCTCTTGGGGACAAGTATCAGTCAACAATTTGAGGGCACTGAAAGTCAGCTATCTTTCATATCCGTCCATAGACGTCAGAAGTGGACGTCAAACAGAGCCCCCAACTCTGAGGCTCTAACATCAAGCCTCCCCAAAGACATGTGACAAAACAGGAGAAGGACTTATTTGAGATAATGTGTATCTTGTTCACTTATATTGGCACTTCAATGAGCAAGTTTATTCCAAAGAACGAAAACTATACTGGTTGTATGATGCTATACAGAGCTCAACTTCCTAGTCAGCCTGTGCCAGTCTGTCTGTCCTCCTCTCTCCCACAGTCTCTCCACCCCTCAGACATGCGCACTCATGCACAACCATCTCTGAATCCCACAGAGAGCAATATTCATGGGCATATATGCATACAATGCACAATCCTGAGTATAAGCAATCATTTTCAAGAGACATTCAACCAATAAGCAAAAATGTTCTCCCAATCTGAAATATTAAACCAGATTTTTTTCAGAAACTAAACTATTTTCTTGGAAAAACATTTAACAATTTAACGAACATGCTCAAGTTGTTTAAAAAGAGCATGAAAAGCATCAGCGACCTACTAAATGATACCAGGAGAATTTAGAAGAAAAAATTAAGAATGTACCAGCACATAAAAGAATGACTTTAGGAACAAATCTAACCAAGGAGGTGAAAAACTTAAATGCTGAAAACTACAAAACATTGTTGAAAGAAATTAAAGAAGCTATAAAGACATCCTGTATTCATAAAGTGGAGACATTAAGATAGCAAAAGTAACCAAAGTAATCTATAGTTTCTTTTTTTTTTTTTTAAAGATTTATTTATTTATTCATGAGAGAGAGAAAGAGAGAGAGAGAGAGAGGTAGCGGGAGAAGCAGGCTCCATGTAGGGAGCCCGACATGGGACTCGATCCGGGGTCTCCAGGATCAGGCCCTGGGCTGAAGGCGGTGCTAAACCACTGAGCCACCCGGGCTGCCTCAATCTATAGTTTCAATTCAATCCCAACAGTAACTTTTTGCAGAAATAGAAAAATTCATCCTAAAATTCACATGGAATCTCAAGGGACCCAAATGGTCAAAACAATCTTGAGGGATCCCTGGGTGGCTCAGTGGTTTAGCACCTGCCTTTGGCCTAGGGTGTGGCGTGATCCTGGAGTCCCGGGATTGAGTCCCACGTCAGGCTCCCTGCATGGAGCCTGCTTCTCCCTCTGCCTGTGTCTCTGCCCCTCTCTCTCTCTCATGAATAAATAAATAAATAAAATCTTAAAAATAAGTCTTGAAAAGAATAAAGTTGGAAGATTCATACCTCTTGACTTTGAAATTTATAACAAAGCTACAGTAATTGTAACTGTATAGTGCTGACATGGGAACAGACAGACATACAGTACAGACCACAGAGTACAACAGAGAGTACTGAAATAAACCCTCACATATAGACTCAATTAATTTTTAACAAGGATATTAACAGCATTCAACATGGATAGTCTTTTTAACAACTGGAGCTTTATCTACATGTAGAAGTATGAAGTCAAACCCTTATAGTACACACAAAAATTAACTCAAAAAGGATTACAAGGGGTGCCTGGGTGGCTCATTTGGCTAAAGGTCTGCCTTTGGTTCAGGTTGTGATACAAGGGTCCTGGAATCAAGCCCCGCATCACTCAGCAGGGAGTCTGCTTCTCCTTCTCCTGCCCCCACCCTTGTGCATTCTTTCTCTCAAATAAATAAATAAAATCTTAAAAAAAAAAAAAAAAAAAAGGATCACAGACCTAAACCTTAAGAGTTAAAACAATAAAACTCAAAGGAGAAAACAGGAAAATCTTCATGAATGATTTGGCAACAATTTCATGGATATAATACCAAAAGCACAGGCAACAAAAGAAAAAAAAATGGATATAACAGACTTCATTAAAATTAAGCACCTTTGAAAAAAAAAGAAAAAAAAAATTAAGCACCTTTGTGCATCAAAAGAAACTATGATGAAAGCAAAGAGATAACCAAGAAAACATTTACAAATATTTGCAAATCATATAATGAAAAAGGATTAATATCCAGAATATATAAAGAATTCCTAAAAACACAACAAAAAACAAACAACCCAATTGAAAAACGAGCAAAGAGCATGAACAGACATTTCTCCAAAGAAAAACACATAGCCAATAAACATATGAAAAGATGTTCAACATTAGTAGTCATTATGAAAATACAAATCAAAACCATGAGATATCACTTCACATCTACCTTGACGGCTATGGTCAAAACAAAACAAAACAGGTATTGGCAAGGATAGAGAGAAACTGGAATCATTAAGCACTGTTTGGCAGGAATGTTAAATGGTGCAGTGGCTTTGGGAAGAAAGAGTTTTGTGGATTCTTAAAGGTAAACAGATATATACTTCTGGTAATTCTATAAGAGAATGGAAAGTAAAGAACACCAATCTTCATAGCAGCACTATTCACAATAGCCAAAAGGTGAAAATAACCCATTATAGAAGAAGAGATAAGCAAAATGTGGCAAATACACACAATAGAATATTATTTGGCTGTAAAAAGCACTGAAATTTTGATATATGACACAACAGGACCTTGAAAATATCAATGCTTAATGAAATAAGTTGACAAAGAACAAATATTAATATGATTCCACTTATACGAAGTACCTAGTATAAGTAAATTCACACAGAAAGTAGAACAGAGATTACCAGAGTTTGGCTAGGAAAGGGGAAAAGAGTTATTATTTTTAATGGGTACAGAGTTTATGCTGCATGATGAAAAAGTTTTGGGTGTGGATGGTGTTAACTGTTATAAAACATTCTCAATGTATACAATGCCACTGAATTGTATATTTATGAATGGTTAAAATGATAAATATTATATTATGTACAGTTAATCACAATAAAAAATACAGAATTTTCTTGTACACTTTCCTCCATTATGATTCTGGCCCAAAGCCCTGGCAATAGAAATATAATATTAATCTCAAAAAAAATTTTTAAGATTTTATTTATTTGAAAGACAGCATTAGTAGTGTGAGGGGCAGAGGGAGGAGACGACTCCCGGCAGAGCAGGGAACCTGACATGGGGCTTGATTCCAGGACTCCAGGATCATGACCTGAGCAGAAGGCAGACACTTAACTGACTGAGCTACCCAGGTGCCCCTTAATCTCAAACTTTAAAATGGATCCAAATTAAGGAATGTGCTATGTGTGGGCACACCAAGTACATAAGCTTCAGATATTTTAGCAGAACATTCCATCTAAAATAAATACCAGTGACCTATTAAAACGTTTAGTACAAATTCTTCATGTCTATTTATTTAAAAAGTATTCTTCATTTCCTCATTATTTTTTTCTTTACTTCCTTTCTGAATGTCTACAGTTTCATTCACCAGGATAATTTCTGACTGCTCATTGTAAACTATAACAAAAATTATTCTAAGATAAAATTACCTGTAGGATATCTCAAGATATGTAATAATAAATCCTACACCTAGAAAACATCCTCAAGCGAAATAGCTAAGAAACTTCTGATTTATCATTAAATGAAAGACTTCAGAAATTTGTCTTCAGGGTATTGTCCCAATCATTTTCCCCACAGTAACAAACTTAGTATACATTCAACAACTGCTATATGTCTAAAACTACTTTTTCCCACTTCAGATACCTAATAAAAGTGTAAACTCCTGTGGTTTTTATTTTCTTTTTATATTAAAAATAAATAGTGAAATTCAGGGGCACCTGGGTGGCTCAGTTAGTTAAGGGTCCAACTCCTGATTTCAGCTCAGGTCATGATCTCAGGTCGTGAGATGGAGCCTCAGATCCAGCTCCACCCTCAGCACCAAGTCTGTTTAAGATTCTCTTGCCCTCAGCCCCTCCTCCCCCCACTCGTGGGCATGTGTATGCTTTCTTTCTCTCTCTAAAATAACTAAGATCTTAAAATAAATAGTGAAATTCAACATATCTTTGTTTTTAATTAAAGTCTCTTACCCACAAATACAGGTAACAGCTTTTCTGTAGATCCATCTTCTTCTTTTGTTACTTTTTTTTTTGACATTTCAACAGTTTTCTTGTATCCTTTTTTGGCCTGATCCACCAGAAGCCGAAATTCATTCTGATGTTTTTTACCTAAAATTCAAAAGATCTTCTCCGTAAAATATAGAAGTACATCAGGAAGTGTACAAGCTTGCTCAAGAATAACATCCCTGGGAATCACTTGCATTACATTTACAAGCTAGCAAGCACAAAAGTAAAAACGGTTGGGGGTTGTGGAAGTCTCTCCCCTCTTACCTTCTTTCCTCAGATAAAAACAGGGAAACAGGATATTCTTAGTTTGCTACTGTAGGTTTTTTTTCCAAAACCCCATATTCTGAAAGGCTTTTGATAGATGGAGAAAGATACCACTTTCTTAAATATATACAAAAGACACCAGTTCTAACTCCCAAGAAACAAAAGAATATTAACATGAAGACAAACTGAGTATGAAAGCAGAAGCCTTGAGGAAAGGTGATCATAAAAACAAAGGCTATTCATTTCAATTCCCTTTTTCCTTCCCATTTCTTGCCTGTTTCCCATCAGGATCCCTTTAATAGCCACCACCTACTCCCAATCCACTTATCTCAGGATATTGTAATCATACCAATCTTAATAACACCGGCTACTTTAATAATCTGAAAATAACATAAGCCTGATCTCTAGGTCCCCATTATTAACTTACTCAATAATGAATAGCCAGGCATTGATCCTGCCTGAACTGTAGTTCAAATAGCTGAGGATGCACGTGACTTACCTAACACCCTCAAACACTTAAGTCATGACTCAAAATGATGTCATAAATCCCATAAAAGAGCATTTTAGAAAGAATCATGCAGCAAATAAAGTTCTGAAGCTGTCTTCATATAGTAATCAACATTTCCCCTGTGGTACAACACTAAAAATAATTGAGTGTAGGAAAAAATTTGTGCTTTTATTGAAAACTATGCATTTTCTATAGCTACTCTTTCAGGATTCCAGGCATTCACTCACTGCCTTTGAGCTATGTTACAGCTCTGTAAATTGTAAATAACTGATGGCAAAGGAAAATAATTCTTGTCTACAGACGTGAAAAATCCTGTGGGGTAAAGGTTCAATTGACTTCCCTCCCCACTGTGGAAGCAGCCAGTTTTGCCTCCACTTACACACTGATTTCAATATTCCTGATCTATAAATGTGACTGTTCTTTGGACTTTAGGGAGAGACTGCTCTTATATCACAATATATTTATGTATATGGTATATAGTATATTTAAAACTCCTGGTGAAACTGACATGCTGGGTTGTGAAGTGTGTGTTAAATTTTAAATAAGCAGTTAAAATTTCAGCAAAAGAAATATGAGCTGGCCATAAAGATTACTGGGAAAAGTTAGCTTTTCAGAAGTAAGTGAGATCCTATCTAAGGAAATAAGCTAGGTGAGTTCTTTCAGGTCCTATTTAACTCTCTGTGCATTTGAGGATTATTTTGTACCTCCTTCAGCTCCACAGAGTCAATGGGCTACCCTGACCATCACCACCACCACACGGTTTCTGTCAGGCAAGGGTAACACAGCACGATCAGATCTACGTAATTTAGTGAGATCTGGTCTAGGTCTTCTCCCAGTAAGGCCGTTGCGTGTGTATGAATTATGGGTATAAGAATTACTTAAGAAACTTGCTCAAGGGATCCCTGGGTGGCGCAGCGGTTTGGCGCCTGCCTTTGGCCCAGGGCGCGATCCTGGAGACCCGGGATCGAATCCCACGTCGGGCTCCCGGTGCATGGAGCCTGCTTCTCCCTCTGCCTGTGTCTCTGCCTCTCTCTCTCTCTCTCCTCTGTGACTATCATGAATAAATAAATAAAATCTTTAAAAAAAAAAAAAAAAAGAAAAGAAACTTGCTCAAGTAATTTCATTAACAGTTAAGGAGGCTTAATGACTTTTTCCTCTGAAGTAATAAAATCTCAGGTTTAAAAAGAGATTTTCTTTGTTTAATCTGATTACCTCTACAACTAGGCTGGAAACCAAAAAGTAAATGGCAGCCACTGCTCTGGCTTTGGCCCAAGAAGTCCAACAACCTCTGCTCAAAAGATGAACAATGCCGAGATTCTGACTAATGAAATTGTTCCCACTTACCTCTTCACCTCATTTTAGGAGCTGTGGCATTTGGCAAGGAGTACTTTATAGTTTAAAATCTCAGTTCTGCTAATTAGATGTCCTGAATTTACCTCTTAAAAAAATTAAGTGGTTGAGATAATTGGGGAAGCTGATGAATAGGCCCCACATTCTCCCAAATCATGTTCTTCAAGATTGTTAACACTTGAATCATATCACCCTTCTGCCTCTCCAAGTCAAGCCCTTCACTCCCTCACCACCCTTAACTACTTTTTTAGACCAGTTTTTACAGCCAGAGCATCTCTGGATCTGCCTGCGAATCCGAGGTACACAAGACCAAAGCCAGGCTCTCCCAAGAGTGGGACAGACTCACCCTTCACAGTGATGACACCGAGATACTCATCGACTTTAAGTCACAGACCAAGTTTGGAGTATCTCTCACGGTGAAATCTCATGCATTTTTTTTACCCACCATGTAGGTAAAAAAAGCAGCTAAAGCTGGATGGAGAAGAGAGTAACATTCACTTAGGGCTTATTCATTTCGCCCTGAATGGACTAGTCTCACTGACATAGTCTAAAATGGGCACTCAACACTGCTGTACAACGTTTCCACATTTCTCTAGCAAAATCTGCTTTACTATTCTCCAAAATGACCACTTCACACTTTTCTAGACCTGCAATACTCCCTTCTCAGCTGGGCTCACACTACTTTGAGAAAACACAAACATTCTAACAGGAGCTCTGTCATCTTCAAGCTACCATTACTTCACCTGTGCATATACACTTTATCTTCCTTGTACTGAGTAAGAAACAACTGTCCTTGCAGCAATTAAAGGCCAACTCCTGGCCATTGTGGAGACTGTAGAGGCCTGGTGGGAACTGGACTCCTAAAACGACAAATATGTCTGGAAGGCTGTGGTCCAAAGCCATTTTTGCTGGCTATAACCCAGGTCTCAGGAACAGAAGAAAAACACGGCCCTTCTTAAAATTGAAGGTGTTGATGCTCAAGCTGAATCTGAATTTTACCTAGGCAAGAGATGTGCCTATGTGTACAAAGCAAAGAACAACAATGATCCCTGGTGGTAAACAACAAAACCAGAGTAATGTGAGGAAAAGTAACTCGTGTTCATGGAAACAGTGGCATAAGTTCGTGCCAAACTCTGAAGCAATCTTCAGATTGCTGATCTGCTAAAGCCATTGGCCACAGAATCCATGTGATGCTGTACCCCTCAAGGATTTAAACTTACTGGAAAGTAAAAAAAGGTATAGATCTATCCGCTTGGGGGCGGAGGGAGGCCATGCCCTAAGTTACTCCCTGGATTCCATCACTAAGGCCTTCTCTCAAAGATATACGGCACCTGTGATTACCCTCTCCCTGTCTTACATCATCAATATCCCCCTCTTTGGCACCTTTCCCACTGGCACACAAATATGCCTGGGACTGTTCTGTTGGAAGTGAGAGTGTGGGTTATAAATACAACTAGGTATAGACCAGCATTTTTTCTTAATGAAATAATAACAGAATGGAAAGTGCCAGGGTACATTAAAAAATGGCAAGAATAAGCAACCAAGATGTCCTTCAGTAGTTGAATGGATAAACAATAGTACATTTAGACCATGGAATATTATTCAGCACTAAAAAGAAAAGCACTATCAAGCCATGAAAAGACATCGAGGAACTTTAAATGCATATTGCCAAGTGGCAGAAGACAATCTGAAAAGACTACATATTGTATGATGTCAACTATATGACATTCTGGAAAAGGTAAAACTATGCAGATAATAAAAAGATCAGTGGCTGCCAGGGCTTTTGTAGCAGGTGGGGTATGAACAGGCAAAGCACAAAAGATTCTTTGTGAAAATACTCTGCTGAAAACCACAGTGATACATGTCATTGTCTCTCTGTCCAATATCAAGAGTAAACCCTAAACTCAAGTATGGTCTTCCAGTGATTATGATGTGTCAATGTAGGTTCACCAACCGTAACAAATGTATCCTCTGGTGGGGGGTGTTGATAATGGGAGAGGTCATGCATGTGTAGGGGTGGGGGATATATGGGAACTTTCTGTAAACTTCTCTGCTCTAAAAACATACTCTTACTTAGAGAGTAGGATGCAGTATGGATGGTTCAGATAAGCATAACTAACTGGCTTTGGAACATAATTATCCCACTAATTATATTTTTTCATAGTCACTGAAATTTTCAGAGAAGAATGATAGATAATCTTTTCCAATGCTGGAGCCATTTAAGGTTGGGGAGGGGAATGTGAACATCATTTGAAAACATCTAAATACAACTTTTAAAAAAATGAAAAGGGTAAATATTGCTTTGTGTAACTTTTAATTTTACAATAAAATACCTAATGAATTATATCCAAAATATAATTCTCACTCTGGGTCGCAGTCAAAAAAGACCTGAAAGCCAGTAGGTTAAGAATCTCCTAACTTGAAAACAAAAACCAAACCATCCCTTGACACCCGCCTCAGGCTACGCCCTCATTTTTCTGCTCTCCCTGACAGAGTAAAACCTCCCCAAAGCGCTGTCCGCGCTGTCCACCTTAACAGTCTCACTTCTTCACCTCCAACTTGGGGGTTTCTGATGCCACCTCCCTTAGGAAACTATTCTTATTGAAGTTAGTGTGCTGCCTCTGAGTTGTAAAATGTATTGCTGCCTTTCATCTCACTCAACCTTCCACAGTAAGTATCTGACTCAGTTTATTATATCTCCCTTCTTGAAACACTTGGTTTCCCTAGATTTTCTGATACCATATTTGCAAGTTCTCCTATCTCCTGGCCACTCCTTCAGTTTACTCAGCTGCCTCCTCTCCTTATCCTCTACACTCTAAAACAGCAGAATTCCAAGTGCACTCGTTGACAGCTGAAGATCTCTGAGCCACTTTCAGAGAGCAAATTGAGGTTAAAACCTAATTTGCCTTTTTTTTGTTACATTGACATAAGGGCTGATAGTGCAACAGTAATGGTGGATAAAACCACTGGTATCTTAGCATGAGCCAAGGAAGCAACCCTGAACTGTACCAGTAATCACTGTATTCTCCATGGCCATCCACTACCAATAGAAAAAAGTCAGTTTTACTTAAGAATATCCTAAATGAAGCAGAAATAAAATTATTAATCTTATTAAATTTTGACCCTAGAGTACATATCGTTTTAATAACTTCAGTGGTAAAATGAGAACTACAAATATACACTTCTGCTACATACCCAAAGTACCCTGCAGAAGCACTTGTGTAATTATTTCAGTTATGAGCTAAATTAGTCACTTTTTAAATGAACATTGCTTTTATTTGAAAGAACAGTAGACAAATTGTGATTATTCACACTTGGATAATATATTTTCTTAAAAATGAATGAGGGAAGTCATCACTTCACGAAAAACAAGTGACACTCTCTTCTGCCAAATAAAAAATAGCTTTCAAATGAAAATCAGAATTTTGGATAACTTGAATCCACCATTTATGATCTAACAGCTTTCCAATACTTACCTTTTCTGGTAAGAGTAGTGGTGAAACTAAGGAATGCTATTACTTTTCTATTATATAAATATGCAAACATTTGCAACTCAGTGAGTCAGTATTTTCCAAATAATGAACAAATGATGCCACAAAGTCATTCATAGGTAAAAGGTCCATTCAAAGGCAGACCAGTGGATTCTTATGCAATAGAGTACAAGAACTTCATTATTGTGATTTCAAATTCCATTGTAAATAGCCTTTCTGAAATAACACTTGCCAAGAATATCCATGATTATCTAAAAGATCTACTGAAACACTTCCTTCTTTTTAATTACCTATCTGCGTCAGACTGGATACTTTTCATATACTTTAACCAAAACAACACATGGCAACAGTTTAAATGAAGAAGCTGGTATCAGAATCAAGATGTCCTCTATTTAGCAGGCCATCAGAGATTTACAGAAAAAGAAAAGAATGTCACTCTTGTCACTAAATTTTAAAAATCATACAGAGAAATAATTTACACTCAATAAAATTCTTCAATTTTAAGTGAACAATCTGATGATTTTTTTTAAATGTGCAGTCATGCAACAACGCAATCATGAAATAGAAGATTTAAGTCACCCCAAAGAGATCCTTCATTATCTTTTTCCTCCACCCACAGCAGCTGACAGTACAAATTGTTTCTTTCCGTTACTAATCTTTGCCTTTTCTAGAACTTTATATAGAGCCATTTAAGATGCTGCCTTTTCTAGTTTGGCTTTTGTTGTAGCACAATGTTGTTGACATCCCTCCATGTTGTTTCCTATGCTGAGAATTAATTCTTTATTGTTACGGATGGTTCCATTGTATATGGATGTTTCACAATGTGTTTATGGATATTCAAGTTGTTTTCAGTTTAGGATAATATGAATAAGCTGTTCTAACATCTGTCAGTAATATTCTTCAAATTGTTCATTACAACTGATGAATTTTATTTTTTGGAAATTATATCTCAATAAATCTGATTTCAAAAATCTCTGTGTGGATATACACTTTCATTTCTCTTGGATAAACAGCTAGGAGTAGAATGACTTGGTCATATATAAGTATATGACTTTAAAATAAACTGCTAAACTGTTTAAGTGGCTGTGTTATTTTGTATTCTCACTAGCAATATACAAGATTGCCATTTGCTCTACATCCTGGCCAGCAGCTTGGCATTATCCTTCCTTTTGATTTTCCATTAAGATAAGTACATAGTATTATTTATTTTTTGTAGTATTAGTTCATTTAAAATTATATTTACCTAAAGACTAATAGACTAATAAGATTAACCATATATTTACATGTGGTTATTTGGTTTTTGAATACCTATTTTGCTGAAGAATGTTTACATCTTTTGCCCTTGTTAAAAAAAATATGGCATATGCCTTATTGAATTTTAAGTTCTTTATATAATATAGATACTAGTACTTTGTCAAATATAAATTTCACAGTATTTTCTCATAATCTGTAGCTTGATTTTCATTTCATATTTGCCTTTTAAAAAAGTTTAATTCTACTGAAATATAATTTATCACATTTTCTTTAAGCTTTTTCCTTTACTCCTGCTTCTTCATACTGTTTAAGACCTACAGAACAATGCTGAACAAGAGATGAGAATGGATACCTCTACCTTGTTCCCAGCCACAAGTATTTACTATTTCATCATTAAATATGATGTTTTAAGTTTTCTGCAGATATTCTTTATCAGATTGAAGAAATTCTATTTTAGTAAGAGTTTTTATTATTTTTTTTAAAAAAGATTTTATTTATTTATTCAGGAGACACACACACACACACACACACACACACACACACACACACAGACACAGGCAGAGGAGGAAGCAGGCTCCATGCAGGGAGCCCGATGCGGGACCCAATCCCAGGACCCCAGGATCACGTCCTGAGCCGAAGGCAGGCGCCAAATTGCTGAAACCACCCAGGAATCCCCAAGAGTTTTTATTATTATCGGGTGTTCAATTTTGTCAAATGCTTATTCTGTATCTACTTGAAGAATCACATGGTGTTTTTTTAGTGACAATACAGTGAATTACAATGATCAAATTTTTTTTGTTGTTCTTTTTTTTTTTTTTAAAGATTTTATTTATTTACTCATGAGACACACACACACAGAGAGAGAGAGAGAGAGAGAAGCAGAGGCACAGGCAGAGTGAGAAGCAGGCACCATGCAGGGAGCCTGACATGGGACTCGATCCCAGGTCTGAATGCAGCGCTAAACCACTAAGTCACCCGGGCTGCCCAATGATCAATTTTCTAAAATTAAGCCAATTCTGCCTTGTTAGGATACATCCCACTTGATTATGATATGTTATCCTTTACACATATTGACAGATTTAATTTGTTAAAATCTTATTAAGGATTTTGCATCCACGCTCATGAGGAATACTGGTCACAAGTTTTTAGTTTTGTGGAAACTTCAGCCTCATAAGATGAGGTAGGAAGTATTTCTTCTATTCCAATTTTCTAGCAGAATATGAATGGAATTGATATGATTTCCCTCCTTATGTATTTCATAGAATCCACCAGTGAACCCATTTGGACCTGGCATTTCTTCGGGGACTGCAAATTCAATTTGCCTATTTACTTCTTCTTGAATATGGTTTAGTAATTTGTATCTTTTAAGGAAATTGTCCATTTCATGTATTTTTTTAAATCAGATATGGAAGTTTATTTTAGGGCTAAATACATTAATTTAATACAACCTATTTGTAAAGTTGGACTTTTTATAGATATTTAAATGGGGAGCAATAGATAGTTGTGTACTTTCTTGCCTAAATCTAATCCACAATTTTCTCAGTGTGGCATTGTTAGATATCATCCTTTTAGTGGTTAAAATTACTTTCTCTCCAAGCAAATTTTCTAGTTTCCTTATTTTTACAGGCCCTATTTTTGGCAATTCAGTAATTATATGATATTTGATATTCTGGATCTCCTGTCTCAAGAAAAATCATGTTGACTTCTCAAAAACTGATTAAGGAGGCTCCCATCACACTTATCTAACAACAGGAAAACAGTGATTTCTGTTGTTCAGTCTATGGTCCATGAATACTCTAGGCTACTTTTCTTACTCTACTAAAGCACAGGCTATCACACCTGTATCTAGTGCCCATGTACTTTATTCCCGCCTCTTCAAATAGATTATTGCTGAACCTACACATTTAAGCTTAAGAAGTAAAAGAAGAAAGCAAAATTCTCTTAGCACAACTAAAACACATATTGTGTAGAATACTCACTCAACAAACACTTACAAACTACCCGTTTGTCAGCCACTTAAATTTAAACTAAAAATGTAACCAACAAAGCAATGAATTGACCAAACATTAAAGTGCTGGCCCTGGAAAAGATATATGCAAAGGCCTAATAAGGAAGAGAAAGTAAGCTGGAAGTTGGTAATAAATGATAAAATGAAAAGTATTTTCGGCACAAATTTGCAAGCTACAGAAATGCTGAAATTCTTCACAGAAGTGTTGCCAGTGAGTGGCCTGATGACAGGATGTAAAATCAGGAAAGTTTCCATTTTTAATTCCATTTTATTTTCACAGAGATGCTTTGAGAGCAGCTAATTAATATCTTGCAAAGTGCTTTGTGATCAGCTCAAAGCAGAATGTTAGAAATCAAAAAGCAGGCACATAGAGTTACAAAAAAGATCACATTTTTGAATAAACAATCAACTAAAATTCAGTTGCTTAAGTAATACAAACAAGAAAAGTTTCTATCAAACATTACTATAAAATTTTATTTTAAAACATTACTAAAGATGAAAATCTGCAATCCAAGTTCTCTGTAAATAAAGATAATGCCACACAACTTACGATATCTACTGTGAATTTCATCTATTTCCTTTTCTGTTTGGTCCTTTGTAAAAACCATTATCTAAAATAATCCAAAAAAACTTTAATTAAAAATTCAAAATATGACAAAAGCAGAAATTAGTACTATGAACTTTAAAATTTCAAGTGTGGATGTTTAAAATAAGGGAAAATAATCTCTTATCTCATCTTATATAAACCTAGGAAGAATAATTCCTGTGTTATTTCCCTTGAATAGCATAATTACTATACCTTTTACTACTGTTTTAAAATCTATAGAAAATGCAACACTAATATACAGATTAACACTAAGATGAAGTATAACACATCAATTAAATTCCTATTTTCATTATTTAATTTTTCACATTCATTAATATAACAAGTAACACTTGAAACTACAAGACTGAAGGAGCATTTGGCAGATCATTAATAAGGCAGAATTTCTTGTTTGTCTTCTCCCTTCTCTGAGTCTACTGGAAAGGTAACATATAAAGAAAATATGATAATGTAAGACTTTAGTGTATTAAACTTCTACTCCCACTTTTGAAAATCTTAGACTTAAAAAATCAGAAATCTTAGATGATTCATTACAGTCTGCATCTTATAGTTAGGCACATAGGTAATGATAAAGTCAACGAAAATCTCATTTTTTTCTACTATCTGATTATAAACTTACTTCCCTAAGGTCGTAGCTTTCTTTATAGACATATTACCGATGGTCTAGGAAAAAAGTCTACTTGAGAGAGCCCAAAACACTTCCTCCAGTGTCATGGGACACAATGACTATTTTCTTCTTTGGTATCCTTTCCTCAAGTTTTGGACCATCAAGCTAGAGGAAGGCAATAGTGAAGAATTTTAGGTCTCTGATTCCCTCAGAAAGCTCAATAGATGCTTAATCCTCACCAAGTATTACAATTACTTAATTTCTCCAACAGTATAATCATAGAACTGCAGAATGTCAGAGCTAAAGGAGAATGTTAGAGATCATACAGTTCAACCCCTGAGTTTAACAAAGAGCCTAATGGCAACAGATGTTAAAGACCTTATCAAACACAACCAGTATAGAAATGACTAATAATATCAAGGCCACCTGATGAAAAGGCATATGCCTTTTCTTCAGGACTAAAATTATATTTTGTCCTAGAAGACTGCTAAATGTGACAGAATTTTGTGCTAAAAATAAGCTGCAAGTAAATTATAATACATTAAATGGGCATTTCCCATTTAAAAAGATTTAGTTCTGGCATGCTTTAATTTTACTGGAGCACATTCAATTTTTCTTTCCATCATTTCTACTCAGATAATGAAAGAGACCATCAACATACGCTTTCATTGAGTTTACTAGCTTCAAGACGCATCCTAGTCTTCTCCATATTTTCAATTTCTTGAACTATTTCAGCAGCTGTTAAAATAAGGACAGTCAATGTTAATTACATGGTTTTCATCATTGTACTATGGTTATGTGAGATGTTAACACTAAAGCTGGATGATGATATGAGAACTCCCTGTCCCATTCTTATACTTTTTCTCTAAGTCCAAAGTTATTTCAAAATAAAAGTTTTTTTTTTTAAAGATTTTATTTATTTATTCGTGAGAGAGATACAGAGAGAGGCAGAGACATAGGCAGAAGGAGAGGCAGGCTCCCCACAGGGAACCCAATGTGAGACTTGATCCCGGGATCACACCGTGAGCCAAAGACAGATGCTCAACCGCTGAGCCAGCCAGGCGTCCCTCAAAATGAAAGACTAAAAAAATAATAAGGACTAAAACACTGAACTCTTACACATGCAGAACAGTTTAAGACATAACCACAAGAGCACAGTAATTTTGCTCTTTCCTTTAAATATACAGGTATAACAGCAGTCCTAATGGAATATGAAAATTAATTTGTTAGTGTGAATCCAATTCACTCAAACTCCAATGTACTAAATATAAATTCACATTTTTAGATACAAAGCACTAAGACTATGGAGCAATATCAAAAAGTCTATAACGTATGTGTAACAAAAATCCCAAAAGAGGAAGAAAAAGGGGATAAGAACAAATATTTAAAGACCTAATGGCCAGAATTTGCCAAATATAATAAAAGACCTCAAACCACAAATGCAAGACACTCAACATGAAGCATAATCAATGCAAAAACAAAACAAAAATACAACAATAACATATATACAACAGACAGAAAATCTGTGTAAGCCAGAGAAAAAGAGTATATTATTAAAGAAAAATCAAGCATTACATCATGCTTCTCATCAGAAACTATTCAAGCCAGAAGACAATGGAGTGATGAATTAAAAGTACAGAAGAAAACCTTTGCTAATCCAGATTTCTATACCATATATATATATATATATATATATATATATATATATATATTTTTTTTTTAGATTTTATTTATTTATTCATGAGAGACACACAGAGAGAGGTAGAGACACAGACAGGGAGAAGCAGGATCCCTGCAAGGAGCCTGATGTGGGACTCAATCCTGGATCCTGGGATCACACCCTGAACCAAAGGTAGACACTCAACTGCTGAGCCACCCAGGGGTCCCATATAAATATATATATATTTTTTTAAATTTTTATTTATTTATTCATAAAAGACACACAGAGAGAGGCAGAGACATAGGCAGAGGGAGGAGCAGGCTCCTTGCAGGGAGCCCAATGCAGGACTTGATCCCCAGACCTGGGATCAGGCCCCAGGCCAAAGGTAGATAGATGTTCAACCACTGAGCCACCCAGGAGTCCCCTAATGGAAATGTTTTTCAAAAGTTAAGGAGGAATAAAGATTTTGAGACAAACAAAAACAAGAATGTATTATTAGTAGACCTATACTATAAAAAGCATTATATGAAGTTGTTTAAGCAGAAGAAATGTGAAACCACTAAACTTATCTCTCCTAAAAAACGAAGACTGCTAGAAATAGTAAAAATTAAAGTAAATGCAAAATACACTTTTCTTAACTACTCTAAAAAATAACTATTTATAGGAAAAACAACAACAATATATTGTGTTAACAGCATAGGTAAAAATGTAAAAATCATGAAGACAACAACACGAAGAATTAGGGATTGGGGAGTATATTGTTGTAAGGTTCTTACACTACAAGTGAAACAGTAATATCATTTGAAGGGAAACTGTGAATACTTAAAGGTGCCTATGTCAACCACTAAAACTTTCTGAAAAAGAAAAAAGCCTAAAGTAGAACTATATCAATAAAAAATACTCAGTCCAAAAGAGAGCCAATAAATAAATAAATAAACAGAATAAAAAACAGATGGAACAAGCAAGCAGAAAACAATTAGCAAGATGTTAACTGTAAAGCCTACTGTTATTAATAATTACATTAGATGCAAATTGTCTAAAAGCAATAAGAAATAGAGAATGAGATTAAAAAAAAAAAAAAAAAAGGCAGGAGCACTTGGGCGATTGGGGATCAAGTCCCACATCAGGCTCCCTGTGAGGAGCCTGCTCCTCCCTCGGCCTATGTCTCTGCCTCTGTGTCTTTCATGAATAAATAAATAAAAATCTCAGCAGAGAGTCTGCTTCTCCCTCTGCCTGCTGCTCCCCATGCTTACGCTCTCTCAAATAATTAATAAAATCTTAAAAAAAAAAAAAAAAAGCAAGCGACTATATGCTTTCAGCAAAGAACCCATTTTATTTTATTTAAGATTTTATTTATCTGAGAGAGCGAAAGAGGGAACACAAGTAGGGTGAGGAACAGAGGGACAAGCAGACTCCCCCCTGAACAGGAAGCCCAATGTGGGGTTCAATCCCAGGACCCGGAGATCATGATCCGAGCTGAAGTCAGATCTTAACTGACTGAGCCACCCAGGTACCTCCAAAGAACCCACTTTAAGTAAAAGACATAAACAGGTTCAAAATAAAGGTATGGAAAGAGATGTATCATGTAAACACTAATGAGAAGAAATGGAGAATAGTTATATTAATATCAGATACAACAGACTTTAGAACAATGAATGTTTTAAGGAATAAGAGGGAAATTATATAATGATAAAGGGGTTAATTCCCTAAGAAAATCGAACAATCCTAAATGTGTCTGCACCTAGAACAGAAATTAAAAATATGAACAAGAACTTCTAGTTCTCAAGAAGATGGACTAGACTCATTTCTCTTCTCACTTCTCATATAATTACTAAGTCTAACTAAAACCCTTAGATGTAATATGACAGGCAATTATAAGAGAACTCTGAAACGTAGGAGTAAGATGGGCTGGTTAAGGGCCTCAGAATTTAAGGAACAATATAATGGTGAGTTCCCTGGGCTTTCTCTTTATCTTCCATATATCCTAGACTGGGCACTGGTGAAGCCTGCAACCCAGAACAACCAGTCCCCACCCCCACCCCCACTACACACAGACACAAATCTCCAAGAAACCAATTTTTTTTCTAACAAAGGACTATGAAAGGAGGAGACAAAAAACTTTGACAATACCTGACCTACTCCAGCTAAACACTGCTGATGCTTTCTGTGCACTAAAGTACCAACAGAAAATAAATGTGGAGTATGTTTTCCACTCCCCTTCTCCCCCTCCCCATCAGCAATAACAGGAAGATTGAGGAAGAAAAGCTTTTCTCTTCCAGCAACACACTGCCAGTAAAGATCTAGAGAGGAATCTAGACCACTCTCTCTCACCCACCAGTAGCAGGTAGTACCCTCACCCCCTAACTAGTGATTGGAGTGAGGATCTCAAAGAGAAGAAACCTGAAGAAAAGCATCCTTTAAGCCTGCATAGGAAATCCTAAACACACTCCTGACCAACTCACATGTGAAATATTCTAAAATTAATAAGCCAAAAGGTCTGAGAATTGAAGCACAGTATGGAATACCAGGTTTTCTGAGTACCCTCTAGGTAGCAATTAAATGAAGCAGACCCGAACAACCCTGCAAGAGTTCTGAAAACTAAACTATCATTAGAACCACAGTCCACAGAAGTAGGCCTGGATCTGCAAGCTAAATCTAAACAGGGTGACAACCTGCTAAAGTAGAATATTTAAAAAGGAGCTAGAATCTCGTATTACAGTCAAAATGTCCAGGACACAATAAAAACATCTGTCAACTAAGAAGCAGGAAAATCAGGGGCACCTGAAGTGCCTCAGTGGTTGAGCACCTGCCTTCAGCTCCATACAGGGAACCTGCTTCTCCCTCTGCCTGTGTCTCTACCTCTCTCTGTGTGTCTCTCATGAATGATTTTTTTTTTTAAAAAAGGAAGAAAATCATAACTTCAATGAGAAAAGGCACTCAACAGTTGCTAACACTGAGATGCCTCAAATCTTCAAACTATCTGATAAGAACTTTAAAGCTACCATCATAAAAATGCTTCAACAATTAGGAGCACTCTTGAAATGAAAGAAAACAAAACTGCTACTGTATGTAATACTTTTATGACAGCCAGTGTGGTCCATTATAAAAATATATCTTCTTAAAATAGTTTAAATGTTACATTAAGTTATTAATGCCTTATACTTGGAAGGGACAACTAAATAACAACAACTAGAAACTAAGTGAAGGGGCAGCCTGGGTGGCTCAGCGGTTTACGCTGCCTTCAGTCCAGGGCCTGGTCCTGGAGACCTGGGATCAAGTCCTACGTCAGGCTCCCTGCATGGAGCCTGTTTCTCCCTCTGCCTGTGTATCTGCCTCTCTCTCTGTGTCTCTCATGAATAAATAAATAAAATCTAAAAAAAAAAAAAAACAAAAAACAAAAAACAAAACAAAAAAAAAAAACTAAGTGAAACAAATGAACCCCATTGTATTTCAGTAAAAAAAAAAAAAAAACTCACGATGAAGAAAAATAATAAGGAAATTATGAACATGATACTTGACTGAATACCGTCAGTCCAAGAAAGGGAGGAGAGAAGAGAAGTCTGGGAGAGAGAACTAAAAAATATCCTGAATTTTTTCTTATAGGTAGGTCTATTTTGCAGTGGTACAGTAGTATAGATGAAGCAATTCTAAAACTATTTTAGATGTACTACAGAATTGAACAAATTAGTAAATGTGCTGATGCTATTGAAGGGATGATTCTCCCCATGAAAAAAAAAGGGGGGAAATATGGAATAGAGAAAGGTAAAGAACTCTGTGAGGCTGGACTGCAAGCACCAGGGTATTAGTATGTTCTCATGATTTCTAATGTATATAAGGTAAATGGATTTATACGTGTGTATACACATACAGTATACAGGCATATGTGTGTATATATGTGTGCACACACTGATGTGTATGCACATCTGTATGCATGTATATATTCCTAAGCTCCATCTGCTAGAAGAGCCTAGAAGCTAAGGCACCAAGTAGCAATGAGCAAAGCTGACAGCCTTATCTTGGTTTGTTCAATAAGAAGAACCACAGATCCTAATCTGTGGGAATCCTAATCCTGGAAATCGCTGACAGGGTTGGGACAGAGACAAACAGACAATGAGCCTGCATTATCCTGTTATGCTGGCTGACGGTACTTTCCATGCTAGAAATCAGAAAATGGAAAATAAATATACAAATAATTAGTGGAGGCATGTCACAATGACCAAGAATCAGTAAGTAGAGGCTCCCACTGGCGAAATGGAAAAACATAAATACCAAAATAATTAAGGATGGGAAAGAGTTATAAATGTGTGAATCCATACTCGTAACAGACAAACAAAGAAGAAAAAAAAAACAGGAAAAGAGTGCTCTTGTTTTCAGAATTATGGCAAATGTCAACTGGCAAATGTGGAAAGAATCTTGAAGTCAGAAAATCATCATTTTGCAACTCTCGCAGAGAAGATTAGTTCAGGTAAAAATTAGCAAAGAATACTAAATATAGGGGTAAAGGACTCCTGGGTGGCTCAGCTGATTGAACATCCAACTCCTGATTTCAGTTCAGGCCATGATCCCAGCATCCTGGGATCCAGCCCCGTGTTGGGCTCTACACTCAGGGAAGGTCTGCTTCAGCATTTTCTCTCCCTTTCCCTCTGCTCCTCCTCTCTCTCTCAAATAAATAAATAAATGTAAGGAAAGAAGGAAAGGAGGGAGGGAGAGGTAAAATTTTAATGAGGTATAGGATATTTACATGGTATTCAAGTGTCTCTAAAAGGGGGAAACTATACATTGGAGAAATTGACAAAGTGGTCAAACCAGCCATCATAAATGAGAGGCATAAAGATGTCAAATATCCCTGGATGTGATATTCTGAGAATGAAAAAAAAAATCACTTATATAGTATTCCGGCCAAGAACGGACAGCCTTAATGTAATTATTAGGAAACATCAGACAAAGGCAAAATGAGAAACATTCTGTTTAGGGAGGGATTAAAAAAAACAAAGACTGTATTCTTTACCAACGTCATAAATACAAAGAAAGACTGAGGAATTGTTCCAAGTAGAAAGAGATGGAAAAGATATTATAACTAAATGAAATATTTGATTCAAAACTGGATCTTGTACTAGAAGGAAAAAAAAATCCATAACAATCATTACTGGGTCCACTGCTGAAAATAGAACAGAGATGACAGAATGGATAAAAGTATTGTAACAAAGTTAAATTCACTGAAATTGATAACTATAATTTGGCAAAAAAAAAAAAGAGAACATACTTTTTCTTAGGAAATACATTAACTATTTAGGGGTAAAATAATCAAGATTATACAATTTATTCTCAGATGGTTTCAGAAAAGAATAGATGCGTATAAATATGTACATACATGTACTCATATACAGAGAGAGTAATAGTAATTCATAAAGCAAATAAGGCAAAATGCTAATAGGTGAATCCATGTAAGTGGTATTGACGTGGTTTTCTTTGACAGTGTTTCAACTTTCCTGAAAGTTCAGAAGTATTTCCAAATAGTTAAAAAGAATACAAAGTTAAGACTTCTTCACACAAATAAAAATTGTAAACAGCACATCTGCACTCTTTTCAAGACATATTAAATAAAGTTTTTCAGGCCAAAAGAAAATGACATCAGATGAAAACCTGGATGTAAGGGAAGAGATGAAAAATATTAGAAATAGTAATGTGTAAGCACATACAGACCTTCTTTTTCATTTTTAATTTTTTTTTATAAAAGAAAATTGACAATTTATCTTTTTTGGGGTGGAGCGGGATGGGTGGGGTAGAGGGAGAGGGAGAGTGAGAGAGAGATTCTTAAGCAGGCTCCACGTCCACTGCAGAGTGTGACTTAGGGCTCAACCTCATAATCCTGAGATCATGATCTGAGTCAAAATCAAGAATCAGATGCTTAACCGACTGAGCTACTCAAGCACCCCAAGAAAACTGATAATTTAAAGCAAAAAAGAGTAAAAGGTATTATGGGGATCATAACATATATTGAAAAATCTATGACAATAATGAAATATAGGATGGAAGTCATAAATTACTTATGTTATACATGAAGTAGTAATATTATTATTTGAAGGTAGACTTTGATAAGTTTAAGATACACATGGTAAACTTTAGAATAATCATTTAAAGAAAGTAAACAGAAACACACCTATAACCAGATAGTGAAGATAAAATAGAAAACCAAAAAAACCCCAAATCCGAAAGCAAAAAAAGGAAGACAAAACAAAGAATGAACAGCACAAAAAGAAAACAAAAACAAGATAGACTTAAACCCAACCAAATAAGATTTGATGAAATGAAAATGGTTTAAGTTTTAAAACTTAATGGTGTATCTCGTCAAATTACACTTTAAAAGCAAATCCAAACCATATACTGCTTTTAAAAATGTTTAAATAACACAATGAATTTAAAGAAGAGTGGCTATATTCATTCATATCAAAGATTTTGAAATGAGGAATATTACCAAAGACAGTGACAAAGATGACGATTTTATTATAGTAAATAGGTTAATTCATCAAGAAGACAGAATAATACTAAATACACATATACCTAATTACTGAGATTCAAAATATAAGGAAAACTGAAAATATTGAAAGGAAAAAGGAAAAAATATAGTTGGAGATTTCAATAATCCTTTCAGCAGTTGACAGAATCCATCAATATAGGATAAGGATACAGATGACTTGATATACTATCAAGCAACTTTACATAACATTTAGAGATGATTAAGCCAAAAGAAAAAGCAAAATACTCAAGTGCTATGGAACACTGACCAGGAAGACCTAATGCTGAGTTATAAAACAGGTCTCTGAGTTGTAAAAGGTCCGAAATGATACGAAACTGGTTCAATGGAATCAAATTAAAAATAAATAACAAAAAAAATATCTGGGCAATGTCCATATATTTGGAAACTGAAAACACTTCTCTCTAACCCATTAGTCAAAGCAGAAATGACTACAAGGATGAGAAAATATTCTAACTAAATGAAAATAAAACATATCAACATTTGTGGATGCAGGTAAAACAGTGCCCACAGGAAAATCTGTAGCTTTAAATGCTTACATTAAAAAATGAACAATCTGAATAATTACCTAGGCTTCCACCACAATAAGCTACAAAAAGATCAAATTAAACTAAAGTAAACAGGAAGAAGGAAATAAAAAGAATAAGAGTAGAATTCAATTAAAAAAATAGGCAATAATTTGAGGGGAAAAAAATCAATGAAAGGGAAAGCTAGTTCTTTGGAAAAAATAAATAAAATGGATAACTTGTAGATAAACCAATGAAGCGAAGAAAGAGAGAAGACACACTTCTAATATCAAAAATGAAAGATAGTTCATCACCACAGATCCCACAGACACTAAAAGAAAATTAGAGAATATTCTTTAAGAAAAAAAAGAAATTAGTAAAGAATAGTAAATTGTAAATTCAAGAATTTAGATGAAATGCAAAGAGTCCTTGCTAAAGATAAATGATTGCTTTAATAATCAAAAATCAGTGTAATACAAATCAAAACCACACCATTTCACACTACTAAGATGACCAAAATAGAAGACAGAATACCAAGTGGGACAAGAATGTGGAAAAACTAGAACCCTCATGCTGGTGAGATGTAAAATGTTATAAGTACATTGGAAAACAGTCCAGCAGTTCCTCAAAATGTTACAATGCAGTTATCATTTAACCCAGCAATTCCACACAAAAATCTGTGTGTGAATATTCATAGTGGCATTATTCACAAGAGCCAAAAGAGAGAAAATCCCAGACTGAATAGGCAATATAAGTAACATATCCACACAATGAAAGATTTGGCAATAAAAAAGAATGTAGTGCTAACAATGGATAATGGATAACCTTGAAAATATTCTGCTAAATCAAAGAAGTTCATCATTGAAGGCCACAGATTTGTAAGAGTTCATTTAAATGAAATGGACTTCCAGTTCTTCATAGAAGGAGCTTGGAAGTTGGCATTCCATCCTAACAAATTAAAAGCTGAACAGGTTAAAAATTCAGCAATTCTTCTTAGATCCACAATAGAGGGGAGGACATAGGGCAAACTAATGCCCCCAAGAATGTGGAGACCCACAAACACAGAGAATAATGGCTTACCTTAGCAGAAACTTACAAGCAGAAACTGCAGCAGGGAACAGTACAAAAGATGGGAAAACCTAAACTGTAATTAATTAATTGTTGGAAGTCCTGTGCAGATACCTCGAAGAGTGGAAAAAAAAAAAAAAAAAAAAACCCCAGGGAGACCCAGTTGTGGTTGGAGGATGGTAGAGGAGACAAGACTGTGAGATTCACCTTCAGGAGTTCAAGTTTCTTACAGTAAATATCGAAGAAAAATCTATGGCTTCAAGCAAGGAGAGAGGAAAAGGAACCATTTTCAAATATACCAGGGCACTTTCCTCTTAACAAGGCTTGCACTCACAGGAAACTAGTTAAACAGAGCCTAATCACCTGGGGTATTACTGAAGCCTAACTGACCTGGGGAATGGAAACACAGGAGGAAGCTGTGGCCTGCCTCCACAGCCTTGGTAATTCCCAAATAACCACAGTTGGGAAGCAGATGATCTTCCTCTGACAAATTGTCAAAAGAAGATCAAGAGCAGCCTAACACTACATCACAATGCCCACGTCATTTCAGCTCACTTACTCTGCAGGGAATTTATCATCGCAAAAACAGACAAAATGAATAATCCTTGGTGTCAGAAGTCAAGATGGTGGTCATCTGTGAGAATGAAGGTGGGAATGACTGGAGTTAGGGAGCACAGGGGCTTTTGGGATGCTGGTTCTGATCTAAAAGATAGTCACAAAGGTATTTTCTGTTTGTGAAATTTCCTATGATAAGTCACCAAACAATACAAATTGTATACTTTTCTGTTTGTATATTATGTTTCAGTTTTTTAAAAAATCAGGCAATTCTATATATGCTAATAATTCAAAGAACTCCAAAATACGTGTGGTTAAATAAAAAGGACAAACCATTAAATAAATAGTTTGGGGGATTCCTGGGTGGCACAGCGGTTTGGCGCCTGCCTTTGGCCCAGGGCGCGATCCTGGAGACCCGGGATCGAATCCCACATCGGGCTCCCGGTGCATGGAGCCTGCTTCTCCCTCTGCCTGTGTCTCTGCCTCTCTCTCTCTCTGTGACTATCATAAATAAATAAAAATTAAAAAAAAAGAATCTTTAAAAATAAATAAATAAATAAATAGTTTGTATATAATACTAATTTTTTTTTTTTTAAGATTTATTTATGAGAGACACAGAGAGAGAAGCAGAGACACAGGCAGAGGGAGAAGCAGGTTCCATGCAGGGAGCCCGATGTGGGATCTGATCACGGGACTCCAGGATCATACCCTGGGCTGAAGGCAGGTGCCAAACCACTGAGCCACTCAGGGATCCCCTATAATACTAAATTTTTACCAAACAACAATCCCAGACATATGTTTGTGTATAATTAACAATCATAATGATAACACTTACTAAATGCTAACTATTTGCTAAAGTATGGTGCTATGCACTTTTCATTTATTCCTTTCAAAAATACTATGCAATCCATAGTATTATAACACTTATTTTATGGATGAGAAAACTGAGAGAAGTAACTTGCCCGAAATCCCTGGTCATAAAGCTGCAAAACTGGGATTATAACCCATGCTCTCTAGATCAACTCTTCATTCCATACTATCTCTGGAAAGATATTCAAAAGAAACCAGCAGCAGTGGTTGCCTCTGAGAAAGGAATAGTGGCTGACAGACCAGCTGGGAGAAAGGCTTATCAGAGTATATTCTAGGTACCTTTGAAGGAAAATATTTACATGTCTCAACTATTATCAAAATTGTATTCATTAAATTTTTTTTCTATGATTTATAATCCCTGAGCTATACAAAACTGCTTTAACCAGAAAACAAGCAGAAATCATTGCTTTATTAGCTTACCTGACTTAGGGTGCAAAGCATCACACTGGGCATTGTACATGTGTACAAATTCTTGATGCCTTTTAATGAGCTGTTGTTTATTTCCTTGAATAGATAATCCATGCTCTTTTAGCTTTTTCTTTAAATCACGATCCGAGAGCAAGTTATATACGGTTTTGGGCAGAGGCTTCCTTTTGTGAATAGAACTAAAAAAGGGAAAGAAAGAGATCACTTAGGGTTACTGTGAATTAGCAAATGCTCCTCACATAAAACAGTTAACTTGCCTTCTGATGGAGTACCAGTATGACTGGGAAGATAGTGGAACCATTAAGATAAAAATGGGAAAGAGAAGAAAAATTAAATTTGCAAATAAAGTTGACGGTGCTGGACATATCATTCTAAGGTACCCACAGCACATTCAGATACCGGGGTGTAGGTGGCAGCCAACCTTAGAGAAACACAGGCCTCAAAAAGAGTTCAGGCCTAAAGATGCAGGCCCAAGATGCCCATGGAAGGCTTGTGCACTGGAATGCCTGGGTGGCTCAGTGGTTGAGCATCTGCCTTTAGCTCAGGTCATGATCCTGGGATCCTGGGATCGAGTCCCACATCGGGCTCCCTGCAGGAAGCCTTCTTCTCCCTCTGCCTATGTTGCTGCCTCTCTGTGTCTTCCAAGAATAAATAAAATCTTAAAAAAAAAAAAAAAAAAAAAAAAAAAAAAAAAAAAAAAGGAAGGCTTGTGCACTAAATGCTATGAAAACCTCACTTTAGAAACACACTTACATAGACATCCTCAATTCTCCAGTGTTTTAAAGCATGTTTGTCCTAAAACACATCCATGGTTTCCATGTAAAATCTCTGCAAAAAACAGTTACCTCGGAAAATCAGAGTACAAACACTACTGAAATTAAGACTACGGATTTAAGAATATAGCTACTTTAGAAAAAGTGCTGGTCCATAGGCAAAACTGTCCCCTCAAAGTGGAGGTAATCATTGTGCAAAAGCTCTAGATTAAATAAAAGATATGTTGGGATGGTTAGCTTTACCAAATTTATTACTGCCAATGAAAAAAGAGTTCTGGGGCAGCCCCGGTGGCGCAGTGGTTTAGCGCCGCCTGCAGCCCAGGGCGTGATCCTGGAGACCCGGGATCGAGTCCCACGTCAGGCTCTCTGTGTGGTGCCTGCTTCTCCCTCTGCCTGTGTCTCTGCCTCACTCTCTCTCTCTCTCTCTGTCTCTATGAATAAATAAAATAAAAATCTTAAAAAAAAAAAAGAGTTCTGAAAGTTGACAGGCAGATAATATTCTTATGGCATCATCTTCAAAGAACATGATTGTGAATAATAGCAAAAAATATAAATGGGTTTTATTCTCTTCAACTTCAATTAATTATATTAAATATATAAGGATTTTAAGTGTAATAGCAAAACCACCACCTGGCTCTTCATTCTACTTATATAATTAATATGCTGACAAGCACAAACTATAATTTAATATAGCAAAGCCCTATTAAATTATTTTCTTCTGCTCCCTCAAAAAAGCAGTTAATAAACATTACAAAATGGAATAGAAGTCAAACTACCTAAGGGTATCAATGACTCGAGATAATTTTATAAACAGGGACTCCTTAGTGAGCTTTAATCTACTTAATCTTATAAACTGGCTGAGTACATTACTTGGCACAACACCATGGCAATTAAGTGCTTAATAAATATGCATTCAAAGTAGCTATTACAATTCCAATAATTTCAAAATTAAAATACCAAAGTTTCCAGTAAAATTAATAAATACTTGAAAGTAAATGGTTTATCCAAAAAAAGTCCAAGATTTTACAGAGGACTTGCATATAACTAGTTCGCCTTCAAGGCCATGCTACACAAACTATAGTGGATCTTGGAACCACCAGGAGAGTTTATTAAATTGCAGATTCTTGGTCATGTCTCCACATCACCTACGTAGCAAAGATTAAGTTCTAAATTAGAGACCTAAAATCTATGTTAACAAGCCTCCATAGGGTAAATCTGACATAAATTGCACAAAGGTTATACTGAGAGATAATACAGTTGAATATACATAGACTGAAAACAACCAAACATTTTTCTACTAACCAACAGTACCATTCCTTGGCTAAATTATTTCTATTATGCTCTATCAATAACACCCAAAAGCCAGAGATAACTATTTAACTATAGAAAGACCTGCAAACCCTCAAAAGATTACATTTCTGAAAATTGCCTGGTGGGCTCCACAAGACAGGTAAAATTACAGCTAAATAAAGTCACAGTGGGTAGCAAGAGCTGAAACGTTTTATAGGAGTTTATACAAGCACACTGTGAAGGACAGTTCATTAAGTCTGTATCTAAAACATTTATTTCTATCAAAGATAGACAATTAAACTTATGACTGAAATTCAAATGAGAAACTGTTTGTTCACTGACATTTACGATGAAAAGCACTAGCAGAAATGAACAATTTCTGTCCAGAATTTTAAAACATGAGCTTGATAGATGATTCCCCAAACATGAAAATAACACTGATCCTTCTTCCATGATTTAGTGAAAGTGAGTAATGCATTTAAGAGTCCTCAGAATTGGGCAGCCCCGGTGGCGCAGCGGTTTAGCGTTGCCTGCAGCCTGGGGTGTGATCCTGGAGACCCAGGATCGAGTCCCACGTCAGGCTCCCTGCATGAGGCTTGCTTCTCCCTCTGCCTCTCTCTCTCTTTCTCTCTCTTCCCCCTTCCCACACCGGGTGTCTCTATGAATAAATAGATAAAATCTAAAAAAAAAAAAAACAGTCCTGCGAATCTGAAGACATCAAAGGGAGGAGTACTCTTTGAATCAACTCTGATATGATTCAACACAGAATGGGTAAAGGGCTGTCACCCACATTGAGGAACTGGCCTGTCAGGGTACTGTGAATAAAATGTTCTAAATGTCACAGTCTCTTTTATGTGACCAGACCCCAAAATCTTCCAAAAATTAGTTTTGCAAGATGTGAATTATGAGGAAAAAAGACTTGGGGTCAAGGGGTGCCTGGGTGGCTCAGTTGGTTAAGCATCTGCCTTCCGCTCAGGTCACGATCTCAGGGTCCTGGGATTGAGCCTCTGGTGGGCTCCCTACTCAGTGGGGAGTCTGCCTCTCCCTCTCCCCCAACTCATGCGCTTACATACGCACACACTCTCATTGGTGCACTCTCTAATAAATAAATAAAATCTTAAAAAAAAAAAAAGATTTTAAGGTTATATAAATGTAATTACTGGATGAAACAAAATCCAACAATTACCTTCAGTGTTGGACTTCTCAGAGCCTTTAATACACTAACCAGCATAGTGAATCTTTCTCTAAGAGAGAAAGAGTGCTTCTAAATTGCAAGATAGAAAAAATGGCAGGACTACAGTATTCTAAGGAGCAGGAACCTATTGGAACTTGAACTTAATTATGTATGGATGAGTATGTCTTTGGATATACGGACAGAACTAAATATATTAGAAGAAATATGACAGAGCCATCTAGAAAAAGAGCAGTCCAAGCAAGAGTATCAGTGCTGATTTCTTACTATTCAAGGGGAAAATGCTCAGCTTCTATACTTGAAACTCATTCCTCAGGAAGAAACATTTCCTTTTTTTCTCTTTTTTTTTTTTCAAGTAGGGTCTGTGCCCAATGTGGGGTCTGAACTCAGGACCCTGAGATTGAGAGCCATATGCTCTACTGATTGAGCCAGCCAAGTCCCCCAGGACGAAACATTTCTAAAGAGAAATGCAGGTGACCAGATTATCATGGCTTATGGGAAATAACCCTCAGGATGAAGGACACAGAACAGAAGAGGTGGCAAATAATTTGTAAAGCACAAGAAGTACCTTGCTAAAATAGCTCAATGGTTATTCTTAACTTTCTTACCTTCTGAGGCTTTCCTTCTTCTCGTCACGCGTTAAACAGCTATCTAAGTGCTTATTAATGTGATTTTCTGGAATATTAACCCCACAAACAGGACAATCCACTGTATTTTTTAAAAAGAGAAAAGGAGACTTTGTTATTTACAGAAAGGGCAAAAACAATGTATAACATGTCATCTTTCAGCAATTAATATAAAAAATAGAATCCCAACCTAAACATGCACTTAGAAAAGCCTCGGGGCAAGAGGATTGGGACAGACTGTTTCCTGAGTAATGGCTAAACTGTGGAAAGTCACATAATTAGATCCTGTGCCTACCAGAAGAAATTGCAAAGAAGTTAGGAGATTCGTTTATTAGAAAATGCTTTGGTTAAGTCTTTGCTACCAAGGTGTAACCAACCTATAGCACTGAGCTTAAGTTTTCCCGTCTTAGAGTCATTCTTATTTAGCACTGCAGTAATCATAACATCTTGAAGAAGATACACCTGGCTGGAGACAGGAAGGTATGCAAAACTAAACTGAAGCATCTGTTGGTTTGGGCTCACTACTGTTCAAATCAGCAATGGTTACAGATTTGATAATTTAGCTCTAATTTGTAATTACAAGTGTTGCCATTAGGAAACACAATCATTCTCAAACTGTATGAGGAAGTTGCAGAGAGTTGTGGAAGAACCTTGCGGCCCAGAAGCTACCGTGATGATAAAGGCAGAGATGAGGTTGGAAGTCAGGTCTTCCATCTCTACTTCAATGGAATAAGGCCAATTTTATCTATTTTATGTGTTATGGTTCATGCTAAGATTACATTTGAAAAAAAAAAAAAAGGTCTTTTATGGGAAAAAAAGTCAACTATCAAACTAAAACCACTACAACAAGAACTGTCCATTAATTGACGGACTGACAAAAGATACGGTATAAAATGCAAGAGTCACATAATCTTAAAAAGTTTAACCCTTGAGAAACAAACTAGGGGTGGTAGAAGGGGAGGAGGGCGGGGGGTGGGAGTGAATGGGTGACGGGCACTGGGGGTTATTCTCTATGTTAGTAAATTGAACACCAATAAAAAATAAATTAAAAAAAAAAAAAAGTTTAACCCTTGAGTGCTAATATGGTTAACTTCAACCTAAGTTTAATAATTACTAATGGGGGGGGGGCACCTGGGTGGCTCAGTCAGTTGAGGATCTGCTTTTAGCCCAGGTCATGATCTCAGGGTCTTGGGATCGAGCCCCACATCATAGTCAGGCTCCCTGCTCAGAGGGGAGGGGAGTCTGCTTCTCTGTCTCCCTCTGCCCCTCCCCACCATTTTTTTCCCCTCCCCGCCATTTGCACTCTCTCACATGCTGTCTCTCTCCGCTCTCTCAGATAAATAAAATCTTTTTAAAAAACTAAAATAAGTAACCACTAATTGCCCTGTACTATGTGTGATGTGGATGTATCAAAGATGTCTAAGACATAGTTTCTGCCTAAAAGGTACTCTGAGGCAACAGAAGACATGGAAACAATTGGTTAAACAAGCTGACCTATTCATCAAAAAAGCAAACTATACACAAAATAGTGCAGAAAACAAGTGCTATAACACTTAAATGATGTGAAATATCAATATTGTCTAACATAACCAAAGGATGGTTAGGATCTGGGTAGAGTCTAGAATGGTAAAAGAATGATAAAACAGAAGTCAGCATACCTTTTTAAGAGAGAGAGAGAGTACAAGGAAGCATGAGTGGGGGTGGAGGGTAGAGGGAGTGCACGTGAGAGAGGCTCCCTGCTGAGCACAGAGCCCTGAACCAGGGCTCAATCTCACAACTCTGATATCATGATCTGAGCCGAAATCAAGAGCTGGAAGCTTAACCCACTGAACCACCAGGTACTCCAGCAAACCTTTCTAGTAAAGGGCCGGGTAGCAGAGATTTTAGGCTCTGCAAGCCAGATAGTCTCTGTTGCAACTAGTAACCACCATGGAGGATGAAAGCATTCATTAACAATATGTAAACAAATGGATGTGGCTATTTTCCAGTGAATCTTTACTTATAAGATTAGGTGTCAAGCCAAATTTGGCCTGCAGCTTGTAATTTTTCCAATCTCTGGGTATATTCAAGGAATAATGGAAGATCAGTTTGGTTAGTGCAAAGGATTTTTGAGAGGGAGAGGTAAGAAATAAGGTCAGAGTGCGTAGGGGTCAAATTGTCTCTAGCAATAAATGCTAGTCAGAATAGCTTAGAAGTGTTCAAAGAAGGGTAGAAAAAGATAAAAGGAGCTTGTTAAGATTAAACTGGAAATGATATGAAAGATGTGGGGGGAAATTAAAAGCTGAAAAATAGAAAGCTACTGCCATAAAATATGAGCTAATTAAAACTGCCTCATTTTTCCAGCAATCAGCCTAAATTCCTATTCTATGAGAAAGAAAGAATACAAAAATACCTTGCAGCACTGCCTACATCAATTTCTGAGACTGTTATGATGTGAAATTTGGATTGTCTTTTTCCATGCCTTCCCCCTCAAGCTGCTTATTTATTCTCAGGTCATATGGGATGAAAATATTTCCATTAAGTAAGAAAATACATATATGAAAATAATTTCCTACCTCTGGTAACCTGTTTCAAAGTTGATGTAGAAGGTGTCTCAGGAACATGAGCATCTAAGGAACGCGGAGCTGTCTTTTCTATAGAAGGTGTCTCTTTGGTCTTTGAAGAAGTGCTCACTTCTTTCTGAAGGATCAATTTTTTTTCGTTCTCTTTTATCAACAACTCTGACGTGGAACCACTCATTTCTCTGATCAAGAAATTCTCCATTAACCTGCTTCCTTGCTTTAAAGAATGTCTGAAGGCTACAGGAGTGTTTACTTTGGCAGCAAGGTTCTTTGAAGAGGAGGAAGCAGGAGATATGGGTGGTGACTCTAAGGCAAACTGCAACAGATGATTCCTTGAAGCACAAAAAAACACAACGGATAACTAAGATGTCAAATTATATACAATAAGTTAACTGACATAAGCTGTTTTCCCCTTTAACACTTGTTTCTGTGAAATACAGAACACTCCATAATGAACTTAACTCCATAATGACAACCAAATCAGTATTTCTTCAAAACAATAAATCTAACTTAAAAAGCAGTTAATCTTTTATTTTATTTTTTAAAAGATTATTTATTTATTTATTCATAAGAGACACAGAGAGAAGGCAGAGACATAGGCAGAGGGAGAAGCAGGTTCCTCGCAGAGAGTTGGATGTGGGACTCGATCCCCAGACCCTGAGCCCACGGCAGGCAGACACTCAACCACTGAGCCACCCAGGTGTCCCAGTAGTTAATCTTTTATAAAGGAAAATGAGGATACTTCAGAATCTGGCCATGGAGAATACCTGATATGAGATTTGCTCTACAACCATACGTAACTTTAAAATCTGAACAAAATATACAAAACAAAAGTTTATAGCATGGACTATGATCAATACAAGGCTGTGGTCAGTGAAAGAGAAGAGAAACATGAGGTGATCCAACATTCCCCTAAGAATTTTCCCTGGAAGTGTCTTCTCAAAGTATCGAAAAGAAGTCCAAATAGAGACCAGAGAGAACAGAGATCAGAGTTCTGGGCAAAGATGGCTAGGATTGAAGGGACAGAGTGCTGGACAGGCGGTACCCACAGTAAAAGATCCCCAAAAATCTGCATAGAAATTCTCACCCATTCCTGATCATCTCTAGGGCTGCAAAAGCCTAAGATGAAAGCACAAGAGAACCTCATAAGAGTCTTGCACATGCTGGGAAGCTGAGATTCCCAAGGTCAGTGCTGAAAAGTGTGAGTTTGAGCCCCACCAAATTGGAGAGATCTTGGTAAAGACCCTAAACATTCAGTTGAAACCCCACCAAGGCTACACCTTAGGAAAAAGGACCATGCTCTGGAAATACAAAATGTAAAAAGACTAAGCCCAACAAAAAACTAAACAAGGCCCTGACAGAATAAGAGTGAAGAGCTAGTGGGGTGCCTGGTGGCTCAGTCAGTCAAATATCTGACTCTTGATTTTAGCTCAGGTCTTGATCTCAGGGTTGTGAGTTGGGCTCCACACTGGGCATGGAGCCTACTTAAAAAAAAAAAAAAAAAAAAGGCAAAAAATTGGTAATTTAGCCACCTGTCAGAACAGAATCCAATATCTTTCAAAGTAAGATAATTCACAGCCTCTACAAAATTTCATCAAAACACATTTAAAGGGCAGCAGAGGTGGCTTAGTGGTTTAGCGCTGCCTTCAGCCCAGGGTGTGATCCTGGAGACCTGGGATCAAGTCCCATGTCAGGCTCCCTGCATGGGGGTCTGCTTCCCCCTCTGCCTGTGTCTATGCCTCTTTCTCTCTCTCTCAGGAGTAAATAAGTAAAATCATAAAAAAAAACACACACACATTTAAAAATGATGAGACATGCAAAGAAGCAAGAAATTAGCCACTAATCAAAAAATAAAATAGTCAATGGAAAGAGATTCAGAGGTGATCCAAAGAGAAGTATTAGAAGGACTTCAAGATAGCTATGATGAATATTAAAGAAGATTTTAAAAAATTAATAAATAAAAAAAGTGTTATTAGAGGGAATTAAAATCTATCCCAAAAAGGATAAAACAAAGAAAATAAAACCTAGGCATGTATTACTAACCAAACACTAAAAAATAAAAGAGAAAAATCTTGTACACAACCAGAAAAAAAAAAAAAAAAAAAAAAGACATGTTACCTCTAAGGCACAGTTTCTCAACCTTGGCACTACTAACACTTTGAATCAGGTAATTTTTTGCTGTGAAAAATTGTTCTGTGCATTGTAGGAATACACCACCCTGGGTTGAGACAACCACAACATATCCAGACATTACCAAATGTCCTCTGGGGAAGGAGTAAAGGGAAGGTAAAATCACTTTCAGTTGAGAACTATTGCTCTAAGAAACAAGAAAAACATTACTGACTTCTCAACAACAACAACAACAAAAATAAAAAAATAAAAAGATAATAGAATGATATCATGGTATCTTTAAAGTACAGAAAGAAAGCAAAACTAGCAAGAGTTCTATTTCCACTGAAAATAGTGTTCAAAAGTAAAAGCAAGGGGTGCCTATGTGACTCAGTGGTTAAACGTCTGCCTTTGGCTCAGACGGTCCTGGGGCCTGGGATCCAGTGCTACATCGGGATCCCTGCAGGGAGCCTGCTTCTTCCTCTTCCTATGTCTCTGCCTCTCTCTCTGTATCCCTCATGAATAAATAAATAAAATCCTTAAAAAAAAAGTGAAAGCAAAATACATTCTCAAACTAAGAAACGTTAAGAGAATTCCTCACTGGCAGACAAGAAATACTACAAGAAATGTTGTTCAGCTTAAGGTAAATGATTCTAGAGGGAAGCACAAAAAAAGTCAGCAAGAATCAACAGCTCCAGAAAAGGTAAATATGTGGGTAAAAACAAAACTACTCTTTTCAACAACATTAACAATGACCTATGGGTTTTATACCATACATGAAGTAAAATATATACAAAACATGGCAAAAAAAAAGCGGGGGGAGTTTAAATAATGTAAAAACATTATAAAGTTCTTGCATTGTACAGGACATGATAAAGTACTAATTTATGGTACACTATTACTAGGATGCATTTTGTCAATTTTTCAGTAAGAGGTATAATGTAAAAACTAACAAAGGAAATAATAAAAATACTCTTAATATCAAAAAGAATGGGGAGGAATAAAGAAACATTTTTTTTTATTTTTTTTATTTTTTATTTTTTATTTTTTAATTTTTATTTATTTATGATAGGCACACAGTGAGAGAGAGAGAGGCAGAGACACAGGCAGAGAGAGAAGCAGGCTCCATGCACCGGGAGCCTGACGTGGGATTCGATCCCGGATCTCCAGGATCACGCCCTGGGCCAAAGGCAGGCGTTAAACCGCTGCGCCACCCAGGGATCCCGAAACATTTTTTTTTTAAAGGAATAAATGGAGAAAGAAAACAAAAGCAACATGGTAAACCGATCACCTTTAAATGTAATGGATACATACTCCAAAAGACAAAGATAGTCAGACTGCTTTTAAAAATAAGTTACAGGGATCCCTGGGTGGCGCAGCGGTTTGGCGCCTGCCTTTGGCCCAGGGCGCGATCCTGGAGACCCGGGATCGAATCCCACATCGGGCTCCCGGTGCATGGAGCCTGCTTCTCCCTCTGCCTGTGTCTCTGTGCCTCTCTCTCTCTGTGACTATCATAAATAAATAAAAATTAAAAAAAAAAAAAAGAAAAAAAAAGAAGTTACAAAAGATACAACTATATACTGTTTGAAAGAAAACACTTTAAATATAATGATCCAGGAAGGTTAAAAATAAGATACAACTATATACTGTTTGAAAGAAAACACTTTAAATATAAAGATCCAGGAAGGTTAAAAATAAGATACAACTATATACTGTTTGAAAGAAAACACTTTAAATATAAAGATCCAGGAAGGTTAAAAATAAAAGGATAGGAAAAGATGCACCATGAAAACACTAATGAAAAGAAAGCTGATGTGGCAACATTAATAACAGACAACATTAAGGCAAAAAGTATTATAAAAGATAAAGAGGGACATCTCATTTTGACAAAATGGTCAATGTAATTCAAAGCCATAAAAATCATAAATTATATTCACTTAATAGTATAGCTTCAAAATATATAAAGCAAAAAGTGACAGAAATAAAAGGAGAAACAGCCCATTCACAATAATGGTCGGTTTAAATAATAGCATGTATAAATCTAATCACACCTTCCTAACTAACAAAACATATAAAAATCAGTAAGAATACAAAAGATCTGAACCAATCCAATTAAATTGATGCAATTAACAAAAAATACCTTTGACAAATGCAGAGCACCCACTGTTTTCAAGTATACCTAGCACATTTATCAGCATAGACTATGTTCTGGGCCATAAAGTAAAACTCAACAAATTTACAAGGAATGAAATTTAAAAAGTCAGCATAACCTTGATAACAAAATCTGACAGGCACATTGTAGGAAAATAAAATTATGATCCAATAATATCTCATATAGACACAAAAATTAAAAAATGAAATATTAACAAATAAAATCTAGAGATAAATTTAAAAAAATATAATGCATCATAACCAAGTGGGATTTATTCCAGGAACACAAAGTTGGTTTGCTATTTGAAAAAAAATCAATGTAATTCACCACATCAGCAAAATAAAGGAAAAAAACTATACAATCATTACAATAAATACCCAAAAGGTATTTGATAAAATTCAATACCCATTCATAATAAAAACACTTTAGAAAACCAGGAATAGAAGGAATTTTTTTTTTTAAGTGTGCTCCATGCTGGGCCCAGAGGTCAAGACCTGAGGTCAGGACCTGAACTGAGATCAAGAATCAGATGCTTGGGACGCCTGGGTGGCTCAGCGATTGGGCGCCTGCCTTTGGCTCAGATCGTAATCCCAGAATCCAGGATCCAGTCCTGTATTGGGCTCCCTGGGAGGAGCCTGCTTCTCCCTCTGCCTATGTCTCTGCCTCTCTCAGCCTGTGTCTCTCAGGAATAAATAAATAAAATATTAAAGAAAAAAGAGTCAAATGCTTAACTGACTGATCCACTCAGACCTCCCCAGAAAGAAACTTTCCTAATCTGATAAAAGATCCCTTCAAAAGAACTATGCTAAAACTATAGTCACTAGTAAAACTTTGAAAATCTCTCCATAAAACTGAAAACAAAACAAAGATATCCACTACCACCATTTCTCTTCAAACTGTACTGAAGGTGGGGCACCTGGGTGGCTCAGTGGTGGAGACTCTGCCTTTGACTCAGGTCATGATCCCAGGGTCCTGGGATGGAGTCCCCACATCAGGCTCCCTGCAGGGAGTCTGCTTCTCCCTCTCCCTATGTCTCTGACTCTCTGTGTCTCTCCTGAATAAATAAAAAAATCTTAAAAAAAAAATTGTACTGGAGGTTCTAGCTTTTGTGGTAAGAAAAATATATATATATACACACACACACACACACACATATAATATACACACACACAATAGGAAAGAAAGAAAACTTTTTATTTGCAGGTGACATTATTATATTCAGAAACAAATCAAAGACTCTATAAGCAACTAGAATAAGTGAATTTTTTCAAGATCCATGGATGTAATATCAATTAAGAAAAATTAATGTAATGCCTATATATTAGCAAACAGAAAATGAAATTTTAAAATAAGTATCACTTGAAATATCATAAAAAAATTAAATATCTAAGAATAAATTTAACAAAAATGTGTAAAATTCACATCTTAAAAACTACCAAATTTGCCAAGGGAAATTTTTAAAAGGCCTACTAAATACCCTAGGTACATGGACTAGAAAACTCAACAATGTTAAGATGCCCATTTTCTCCACATTTATTTATAAATTCAATACAATACCAAACAAAGACAACTTTTGGGGGTATGGAAATGGTACATTCATTCTAACATTTATATGGATATCAAAGGCCCCAGAATGAGAGTAGTCTTAAGGGAAATCAAAGCAGAGTACTTGCACTATAGATGTTAAGGACTTAACAGCATAGGTACTGTATTAAAGATACTGTAGTATTAGCTGAAAGAGACTTGAAGAGAATGTGTTCAGAATTAGCTCAACACATGTAGTCACTTGATTTACAACAAAAGGAGTCACTGCAATTTACGAAGTCTTTTTAATAAATGGTGAAGTAACCGAGTGTCGAGAAAAAAAATGAATCCTCTTACCCCATATCATACATAAAAGTTAACTTGAATAGGTCCACAAGGGTAAGTGTAAAAGCTAAAACAGTAACAATTTTAGGAAAAAACACAGGAAAAATCTTTACAATCTGAGGTAGGCAAAGATTTCTTAGACAAGATTTTTTTAAAAAGTAGTAATCAAAAAAGAGACAGAGATAAAATGGACTTTGTCAAAATTAAAATGTCTATTCAACAAAAGATACCCTTTAGAAAATGAAACGGCAAGCCAGAGACAGGAAAGAAAAAAATATATGTATATTTGATCAAAATACATAAATAACTATAAATCACTAAGAAGAAAAAAAAAACCATTTCTAAAAATTGGGTGGAAATGCAACAGATACTTCACCAAAGATAAAAGAAGAGTCAATAAGCACATGAAGAAGTACACTAATCATCAGAAAGTGCAAATTAGAATCACAAAGAGTTACCCTTTCACACCCAATAAAATGCTTACAACTAAAAGGATTAAGGTTACCAAAAACTAACCAGGATGTAGAACTGAAATTCTCATACACTACCAGTGGGGATGGTCCAACCCAACTGGAAAAACTGCCAATTTCTTATGAAGTTCAATATGCATCTAGCATATAAGCCAGCAATTCCACTCACAGACACGTACCCAAAAGAAAACAGATGCCTGCGCAAAGACTGCACACAAATGTTCATGGCAGCTCTTATAACACTAGCCACAAACTGGAAATAATCCAAATTCATCAACAGATGAATAGATAAGCAAATTTCTGTATGTTCATACAACAGACACTACTCAGCAAAAAAGAATGCATACTGATATAAGCAACAACAGACAAAAACAGAGTATGTGAAGCGAAAGAATAAATGTATACAGTATGACTCCATTTAAATGCACCATAAAGACAATTGTGATTAAAGAAACCTGAAGGTGACTGTCTATGGAAGTGGGGGAGGGACTGACTAGAAGTAAGAATAAGGCAGTGATGGGGATGGACATGTTCTGTATCCTGACTAGTGGTAATTACAAAGATGTATGCATTACCCAAAATCTATTGACCAAATTCAAATTTACTGTATGAATCTCACTACATATAAATTTCACCACAGTTAAAAGAAAGCAAGAAATAGTAAAAAATAAAAACAGTAATTTCAAAAATCTCACTGACATACTAACCAGGAAGGCTAAATTTATTATGACTGGATGAGAATATGGAGAAAATGGGACTCTCATACTTTACTGGTAGAAGTGTACTGATTTTAATAACTTAAAAACTAGGGACACCTGGATGGCTTAGAGGTTAAGCGCCTGCCTTCTTCGGCCCAGGGTGTGATACCGGGGTCCTGGGATGGAGTCCCACCATCAGGTTCCCTGCATAGAGCCTGCCTCTCTGTGTCTCTCATGAATAAATAAAATCTTTAAAAATAATAATAAAAACTAGCTTTAAAGATACCAACAAATAAATGAATACCTACTTTCTTCTGCTCTAGCAATTACACTTGTAGAAATATGCCAAAAGAAATATATGCCAAAAGACATATACAATAATATTCAAAGCAGCAGTCTTTAGAATAGACAAAAATCAAAAAAATTTAAAAAAAGAATAGACAAAAATGAGAAATAATCTGAATGTCTATCAATGAGAAAATGGGGAAAAAATTATCCATATATTATCACATGAAATCAAAAGACTCCTAGAAAAAAATCAAATATTTACCACAATAAGAGGTATTATTTGATTGAATTTCCCTTTCTCTATTGGCCTAAAGTCTGCTCTTTTAATACTCTATTAACTCTCACTACCTAGGGGTTAGTTACTTCACTGAGGAGAATGGTATAAAAAGAAAAAAGAAGTAGCTACTTTATTCTGCCTCACAGTATTACAAAATCCACAAAAATTCCATTTACTTACTTATCTATTTATTTTCAACATATCATGCTTCATTATCACATTTAATTGCCAGTTATATTCTGAATGCTTTGATTCTTTTAGATATGTTCTGAGACTAACAGGCATACCTAATATTTTAAATATCAACATTAAATATTTTAAATGAATAATCAGGCTTGAGGGAGGGTAAGGACATATGTACAAGAATCAAGACTGTCCATGAATTGAAAAATGTTTAAGTTAGGTGATGTGTGTGTGAGCATTCATCATGCTATTTTCTCTATTTTTGCATATGTGTGAACTTTTCCACAATAAAAAGTTTGAAAATAAATAAAAGCTACAGTGGGAAGAAGGTTGAAAGAAAAACCTGAGGATCTTCATGTCTGAGAGGAAACAGAAATAATGCAGATATATAGAACCACAATCATTCTCTTTTCCTGTCAGGATCTTAATTTGGTACAAAGAAGGTTTGAAGAAAAGCTTTCACTTCATTATGACGAACTAAAACAAATGCTATTCAACTAATGGATGAAACTGTCACTGATAAACCACTTCCATGCTACCACAAAAGAATATCTTTTCAAGTAAGTGTCTACCCTGGAGATAACTCTTTCTCCTTTTATTCATAATTCAGATGAATTTAATTATATTAATTTACTCTCACTTCAATACAGGCACATCTGAAAAACATCACAGGTTCAGTTGCCGACCAGTGAAATAAAGCAAATATCACAATAAAGCAAGTCAAATTAATTTGTTTAGTTCCCAGTGCATATAAAAGTTCTGTTTACAGTCTATTAAAGTCTAACAAATGTGCAATAGCATTATGTCTAAAAAAACCTGCATAATTATAAAATATTTTATTATTTAAAAATGTTAACCATCATCTGAGCTTACAATGAGTGATGATGTTTTTGCTGTTGAGGGTATTGCCTCAGTGCTGGCTGCTGACTGGTCACAGTGGTAGTTGCTGAAGGCTGGGATGGGTGCAGCAGTTTCTTAAAAGAAGACAGTAGGGAAGTTTGTCACATAGCCTGATTCTTCTTTCATGAATGATTTCTTTTTTTTTTTTAAGATTTTATTTATTTATTCATGATAGAGAGAGAGAGAGGCAGAGACACAGGCAGAGGGAGAAGCAGGCTCCATGCACCGGGAGCCCGACGTGGGACTCGATCCCGGGTCTCCAGGATCGCGCCCTGGGCCAAAGGCAGGCGCCAAACCGCTGCGCCACCCAGGGATCCCTTTTTTTCATTTTTTTTTCATGAATGATTTCTACGGCATCCGATGCTAATAGCATATTGCCCACAAATGCTCTTTCAAAACTGGAGTCCGGCCTCTTAAACTCTTCCACTGCTTTATCAACTAAGTTTATGTCATATTCTGTATCTTTTGTTGGCATTTCAAGTCTTCACAGCATCTTCACCAGGAGATCTCACAAAGTCACTTTCTTTGTTCATGGATTAGAAGCAACTCCTCATCCATTCAAGTTTGATCATGAGATTGCTGCAACTCAGCCACATACATCTTCATGCTCCACTTCTGATCTAGTTCTCCTGCTATTTCCACCACGTCTGTAGTTACTTACTTCCCTCCCCTCAAAGTCAGCTATCCATCCTCAAAGTCTCCCAAACTAATGGCATCTAAAATGGTGAATCCTTTCCAGAAGGTTTTCAAATGACTTTACCCAGATCCACCAGAGAAATCACTATCTACAGGCTTATAAAAACATATTTCTTAAATACTAAGACTTGAAAATTGAAATCACTCCTTTGATCCATAGGCTAGAGAATGGATGTTGAGTTAGCAGACATGAAAACAACATTAATCTCATACAGCTCCATTGAAGCTCTTGGGTGACCAGGTGCATTGGCAATGAGCAATAACATTTTGAAAGAATCTTTTTTCCTGAACAACAGGTCTCAACAATGGGCTTTAAATATCCAGTAAACCATGTTGTAGGGATCCCTGGGTGGCGCAGCAGTTTGGCGCCTGCCTTTAGCCCAGGGCATGATCCTGGAGACCCGGGATCGAATCCCACATCGGGCTCCTGGTGCATGGAGCCTGCTTCTCCCTCTGCCTGTGTCTCTGCCTCTCTCTCTCTGTGACTATCATAAATAAATAAAAATTTAAAAAAATAAAAATAAAAATAAACCATGTTGTAAACAGATGTGCTGTTTACAGCACACAAAATGGCTTTGTTGTGCCATTTATAGAGCACAGGCAGAGGAGATTTAGCATAATTCCTAAGGGTTCTGGAATTATCTGCATGCTAAATGAGCACTGGCTTCAACTTCAAGTCACCAGCTACATTAGTCCCTAACAAGACAGTCAGCCCATCCTTTGAAGCCAGGCATTGCTCTCTCTCTCTCTAGTTATGAAAGTCCTAGATGGCATCTTCTTCCAATAAAAAAGCTGTTTCGTCTACACTCAAAATCTGTTGTGTAGTGTAACCACCCACCTTCATTAATGATCTCAACTAGATCTCCTGGATGACTTGTTGTAGCTTCTGTATCAGCATTGTTGATTCACCTTGCTCTTTCATGTTTGAGAAACAGCTTCTTGCCTTAAGCCTAATGAACCACCGCTGCTAGTGGTCAGACCTCTCTTTTGCAGCTTGCTCACCTCTCTTAGCCCTCACAGAATTGAAGAGAATTAGGGCCTTGCTCTCCATTAGGCTTTGGCTTAAAGGAATGTTGTGGCTGGTTTGATCTCTATCCAGATCACTAAAACTTTCTCCATATCAGCAAGGAGTCTGTTTGCTTTCTCATAATTCGCATGTTCACTGGAGTAGCACTTTTAATTTCCTTCAAAAACTTGGCTGTTTGGGGCAAGAGGCCTAACTTTCAGCCTCTCTCAACTTTCAACACGCCTTCCTTACTACGTTGAATCATTTATTTTTTATTTAAAGGGAGATATGTGACTCTTCCTCTCACTGGAACATTGCAGGGTTATTAACTGGTTTAATTTAAATACTGTTGTGTCTCAGGGAATAGGGAGATCAGAGGGAAAGAAATGGACAGAGAAATCGCCAGTGATTGGAACAGTCAGCACACACATATTTGTCAATTAAGTTTGTAGTCATAGATGGCTGCGGTTTGTGGAGCCCCAAGAACAATTACAATAGGAACATTCAATATCATTAACCACAGATCACCACAACAAATAATCATGAAGAAGTTGGAAATATTTCAAGAATTGCCAAAATGTGACACAGAGACACAAAGTGAGCAAATGCTGTTGGGAAAATGATACTGATAGACTTGGCTCAATGCAGGCTGGCCAAAAACTTTCAATTTGTCAAAAAATGAAGTATCTCTGAAATGCAGCAAAGTACAACAAAACAACATATGATTGTACATGCTGATTAAAAAAAAAGGGACACCTGGGTGGCTCAGTGGTTGAGCATCTGCCCGCGTCCTGGGATCAAGTCTCACATCACGCTCCCTGTGAGGAGCCTGCTTCTCCCTCTGCCTATGTCTCTGCCTCTCTCTCCGTGTCTCTTAAAAAAAAGAAATCTTAAAAAAAAAAAAAAAAAAGTGGTAGACAGGGGCACCTGGGTAACTCAGTGGGTTAAAGCATCTGTCTTCAGCTCAAGTCATGATGCCAGGGTTCTGGGATCAAGCCCTAGGCCAGGCCCCCCTGCTCAAGGGGAAGTCTGCTCCTCCCTCTCCCTTTGCCTGCTGCTCCCCCTGTTTATGCTCTCTCGTACTCTCTGTTAAACAAAATCTTAAAAAAAAAAAAAAAAAGTAGCAGACAGTTGCACTTTTGCAATGATAAAATTATGCCCCATGCCAAAACCAAAAGCATTAACTTCATGTGCCCACTACTTTCAGGGTACTTCCGGCAGTGGAAATATAACAACAAAATAGTCTCTTGTGCTCCAGAAGCTTACACTGTAGTAAAGGAAGAGACACCAGAGGCATACAACATAAATGACAGTGCTATGGGGAAAAAATGAAGCCAGTAAAGCCATCCATGCATGAGGAGGGGATGAGCTTGATAATCTTTACAGGATGGTTACAGAAGGCCTCACTGAGAAGATGACCTGTGAAAAACAGGGGCAGAAGAAAGTAAAGGACTAAGCCATGTGACTTTCTGAGGCAATACTATTTCTACTCCGTCTTTGACATAGCTGTGATCACAGATGAGCTGCTTACAGCCAGTAACCTCTCCTTCATATTTCATACCAATCACTTTTACATTTTGCACAATGATTTCTTCAATGAGTTTATTGAGCATGTAGGTACCACCATAAACAGCACTTTGCCTTGCAAATCTCTGTGGCAGCTCTCCAAGGCCACAGACTGGGTAAAGGTATAGGTTTTTGCCATACCTTGCCAGAGATTCACTGTAAAGTTTAATCCTATCAGTAGTTTCATAACATGGCTGATCTAAATAGTCATAGGTTCTGTAAAATGCCAGGGAAAGGCCAGTAAAATCTATGACATTTTGTCTCAGTCAATTATCTTGTACACCTCTTGCACTGCATTCTTCTTAGGATCTATGCCCTTGATCCTAAAGTTCTGGGATCATTTTCATTAAAGTTGGCAAACACCCCAGGAATTTTCTGAAGCAACATTTTCCAAGTACTCCCATTGAGTTAAATGCTAGTGTTTCTGTGTCAGTGGAAGAAACCTTGTAAATTTTTCTTCCCTTACAGACAAAGCTCCCTTCAGTCACTTTGAAATCCAAATAGTGAGTGACCTCTATATAAAGCAGAATCTTATCAGCTGCCCATTGGCCATGAGGAACTTAGGGATTAAGTCCATGTTCCAGTCTCTTCCTCGACAGGGACATCGATGCTGGTGGTGATCCTGGTATTTTAAATATTTTATATAATTTTTCCAGAGGTGTTATAGATATACCTTCTCTTCCATAATATTGGTTTCTATCCATGTAACTATCTGATGAAACACTGTTTCACCGACAAATAACAGTAAGTACAAAGTCTCTAGGGTCAAAGTATAATCGACATGTTTGAGAAACAAGAAAGACAGCATGCCTGGAGCAGAATAAATGAGCAGAGAAGTGAGAGATGAAGTCAGAAAGGGAGCTTGTTCTATAGGGACCAGGATTGCCACTAAGAAGACTCAGGCTTTTGCTCCAAATGAGATAGGATACCACCAAATGAGATGGGATACCACCTCTGGACCAATGTATGGTCTGACCTTTTAAAGGATCCCTTTTTAAAGAATCCCCTCTGGTTGCTGGCCTCAGAAGGACTATTAGAGGGCAAAAGCAGAAATACAAAGACCACTAGAAAGTGATCACAGAAATCCAAGGCTGACTCAGGTTTAGGCAGGATAATATTGGCATGGTGATGAAAAGCTATTGGTTTAGGGAAATCTATTAATGATAGAACCAATAGGATTCACAATAGGATGGAATGACAGATTAAGTGTGAAAGGGAAGGGCCAGGGATGACTCCAAGGTCTTTGGCCTGAGCAAATGAAAGGACAGAGCTGCCATTTAATGAGATGAGAAAGGCTGTGGGAACAGGTTTGGTGTGGGGGGCAGTGATGGGCAGCATAGAGAATTAAGAGTTGCCTTTAAGAGGTCCAAGCAGAGATGTGAGGTAAGCAGTTGGATATATGAGTCTGAAGTTTTGGGGTGAGATCTGGCTGAAAATATAAATTTGGAAGCCATGAATGGACACATGGTATTTAAAACCATGAGACTGCTGCAATTCACACACCTCAGATACGAGCTGTGTGAAAGTAATAATCCCAAAATGGGTTCTTAAACTGCATTGGCAACTTTTCCTTTCATTTCCATCACTCATATAAATTTAACTTAAGAGAGCTGGTATTATAATGCCTAATACCATTCATTATAGATACTCAGATTTTGGGGGTGAATTACAGACTTTCAGAATAATTGTGACTCCGTAAAACACAGGAGTATCTTGTGCATTTGTTAACTACACTAACCTTACCTCTTCAGAATGCAGCCAAGAACCAAAATAGGTCTTTGGGTAGAGAGAGGCAGTCATGAAATCCATACGATCAAGTCCATGAACTTCATTAACTAGTACAAGTTCCTGCAAATGTTGTTCTGACCCAAAACATGCGAACAGCAGTCTAGGACCATTCAGTTAAACAGGCAGAGAGGCCCACCAAAGCACATATTCTTATTAACAACTTAGAGTATCAATCTATAATACACGGGAAGACAATATAAATGCAGGTAAAATACATATGATAATGATGACAGGAATCTCTTCTTAGCTTCCTTTGTTCCAGGTATTATGCTGGGTATCTTTTAGTATAACTCTCTATTTCTAATCCTTACAATGATCACTGAGAGTATCACTTTCAGAGGAGGAACAGAGCCTTGAGAAGTTTAATATTTTGGTCACAGTCACATCACAACTGGAAGGGCCAGGACTAGAACCCAGTTATGCTGGAATCCAAAGCCAGTATGCTTTAAACTATACCATAAGAAAAGGTAAATTCTATATACTCTTATAAGATGCTCAGGGAATTAGCTATTACGATCATTATCTAAAACATTTAGATTCTTAAACTTGGGAATAAGTTACATGAAGAAAAATTCATACCTTGATGGGGATAAACCAGAGCAGTGAATGATGCTCTACACTCACAATTTGCAAAAATGACATTGATGCAGACTGGCTGCTACACAAAAATACAGAAACAGTATTTTCTTACTTAGCTCAAGAATGATGGACCACTTAGACAAAAATATTCTAATTAAATTTTAATTAATTTTAATTTTAATTAAACACCACAGTTTCTTAAGAACATTATTTGGAATAAAACTGAGCCAAGAAAAAAAAACACTGTTCTTTGAAATTAAATGGGCAGAGTTAAAGAAAAGATCTGAACGTCAGTCTTTTGTCTGAAAAATATCTGAAATTATTTCCAATACTCTTTGATTTTGGTTTAGAATATTAAAGTTTTTAAAATCATCACATCTTAAAACGGCAATGACAGATATAAAGAAACAAAACTGACAAATGATACAAATATCTTACATTTTAGTCATAAGATTAAACTTCTTCCCTCATCAATCTTAAACCAGATGTCAAACAAGTACTGAAATTGATTGGCTTGAATTTCATCCCTACTAATTTTCCAAATAGAGAACCCCAGTACTTTAGATATGACAAATGTCCACGAAATGTTCACCATAGGGCAATTTCATGGCAAACATGGAGAAACAAATGATAAAATCCATCCCAAATCCACAAAGAATGCTTCTCACCCCACCACACCCACTATAATGAATAATTAAACAGCCTATTCCTTTTGGGAGTAGGTGAGAAAGGGGAGAGTTTCATCATTCCATGGCCTCCCTTTAAGGTATCAAAAGGTCTATGCTGATCACCTCTCTTCAACAAACCTGTGCTTGCTTTGTGAGATTCTCTTCCTACTAGCAGGGAAGTCATTACACTTTCAATAACAGCTAGGAAAAAAATAAGCCTTGAGATGCAATTTTACTGTCTCAGGGAAAATCAAACAGCTAATAAATTCCTTTCTAGACACACAAATGGCTAACAGACACTTGAACAAATGCTCAACATCAGTAGGCACTAGGGAAATACAAATCAAAACCACAAGAAGATACCACCTCACACTGGTCAGAATGGCTGAAATTAAGAAGTCAGGAAATGACAAATGTTGGTAAGGATGCAGAGAAAGAGGAACCCTCTTACACTGTTGGTGAGAATGCAAACTGGTGCAGCCACTCTAGAAAACAGTATGGAGGTTCCTTAAAAAGTTGAAAATAGAGCTACCCTACAACCCAGCAATTGCACCATTGGGTATTTTTTTTTTTTTGCACCATTGGGTATTTACCCCAAAGATACAAATGTAATAATCCAAAAGGGCACCTGGACCCCAATGTTTATAGCAGCAATGTCCACAGTAGCCAAACTATGGAAAGAACCCAGATGCCCACTTTCAGATGCATGGATAAAGAATATAATGGAATATTACTCAGCCATTAAAAAGAATAAAATCTTGCCATTTGCCATAACATGGCTATAACTAGAGAGTACTATGCTAAGCAAAATAAGTCAGACAGAGAAAGACAAACACCATGATGTCACTCATATGTGGAATTTAACAAACAAAACTGACAAACATAGGGGAAAGAAAGGAAAACTACAATAAGATGAAAACAGAGAGGAAGGGAAACCATAAGAGACTCTTAATTATAGGAAACAAACTGAGGGTTGCTGGAGGGGAGGTTCATAGCGAAACGGGGTAACTGGGTGATGGGCATTAAAGAGGACATTTGATGGAACAAGTACTAGGTGTTATATGCAACTAATGAATCACTAAACTCTACCCCCAAAACTAATAATACACTATATGTTAACTAAATTGAATTTAAATTAAAAAAAATTTTTTTTAGGGTACCTGGGTGGCTCAGTCAGGTAAGCGTCGGCCTTCAGCTCAAGTCATGATCCTAGGGTCCTGGGATACAGCCCCACATCAGGATCCCTGCTCAGCGGGAAGCCTGTTTCTCCCTCTCCCTCCATCCCGCCCTTCTGCTCGTTCCCACTCTCTCAAATAAATAAAATCTTTAAAAATTTTTATTTTTCAAATTTCTTTCTAAAGATACGGCTCCTTCCTTTCTCATAGACTTCAAAATCTAAATGGTGAAAGACTTTAAGCAACAACTGTAATTATGAGACTCAGAGAATCTTAGAGTTTCTTAATCTAGAAAACAGCACTTTTTTATGACTGTTTAAGGAAAAGACTAACCAGGCCAATTTCTAGAATGTCGTATTAGGCAAGTTTAGAGTACTAAATGTGATCATTTCAGGACACAACCCAATGAAATAAATGTATGATTCTTTTAGAAGAAATCTCTTTACATTTTCGGAACCAAAGTAATGTACCTCCAAAATTGTTCCAACAGCTAGGAAGTTATATACTTAATGAGATGGACACCTAATAACTATATACAGTATGTCCATAATAAAAATTCCTGATTGATTTGTATGATTAAAACTAAAAATAATTCAAGATACTGTTTGGCAAAATATGCCACTTACAGCCTTTTGGGTGACCAAACTCACTTCTACCATCATGCTAATAAGTAAAGCTATATTTCTGAGCTGTATAAAGTACTAGCAATTACCTGTTTCACATGGCACACCATCTTATACATGCTGAGTAAATCAGATTAAGAATTAATGGGTTAATATATAACAGCCACAGAAACAATTATAGGTATGCATGTATACACAGGTTAGTATATACATATGTACACATGCATATGTTACCCAGCTCTGTCCACTGAGAGGGCTTAGAAGCAACGACATCTCAGTAACAGTGATCATACCTAGCTCCAGATCCTGATTCTAAATACCATTCTCCATTAAAAGGAACCAGGGCTTCTTGGAAAAATGGATGGTTCTAGGGGTAGGACAGGAAAAATAAAAGATGAAGCTGAAAGACCTCTGTAGTACCCAAAATAAGTGCTCAAATCTGCATTTTAAACCTTGTTTTTCATGATTAAGACTTTCTGTCAAGTAAAGGAAGAAAATATTATTACCATGAGATTGTACATGAGTGATTAATGAATGTTGTAGCTTCCTTTATTTTACACAAAATATGCAACCCTGCATTCTCTAAGCCCCAACAGTGTGCAGAGTAAAGAGAGGACTCATATAAAAGGCCAGAGAGTTAGGGGTTAGTCACAAAATTAAATCATACCGTGCAAAATTCAAGCTTTTTACCAGTTCATCTAATATGCGGTTATTTTTTAGGTCCGGCTCTGTGACTGTCTAGAAAGGAAAAACAACAGATGGAAAAAGGTCAGAAATCATAAAATAACTTGTCATAATCTTGTTTTGAAAATGTGTGACCCATTCTCCTGAGACTCCTCATCCCACTAAGTCTTCCAGGAAAGCCTCAAAATAAAGTTCATTTATCTCATACTTATATGGAATTTTAAAACAATGAATCAGCATCTGCTGCCTGGAAGTCTGATAAAAGCTCTACACAGCCTCTGATAAAATTGTATATGCCCTGTACCAACTAAGATAAACCCTAATATGAGCAAGAATCTTTATTCAAAATGCCATCCCAAAAATTTCTCCTGAAAAGCAGAACAGAGATGATCTTTTAAGTGACGACTGAGGGAGAGGCATTAGGTGTTCAAAGAAAATTTAAAAACAAAATTGGTGTTCAGGAATCCAACAGGAAAATGACAGATTTCGTAATTATTTGGCATGAATGGTATTCAGTTTATCTCCTTGATGATACCATCTTGGCAATGGCATGACACCAAGCTGTAAAGAGATGAAACATGGAAGCTAAACTGCATCATTTCTTATGTAGGGAAATAGTTCAGAGAAGTTTAATGACATCCTAACACCATGTAGCTCCCAGAGGAACCAAACTAGAACCCAAACCCTTCAATTAGTCCCAGAATCCTTTCTATTAGACCTCATGGTCCCTTCTTTCTTTATTTCTATTTATGTTTACTTGGCCTTTTTACCTACCTTTTCATTTACTTGAAATGCTTCAGAAATTCTAACAACAAATTTTCTACTGTTTTCCCTGAAGGCCTGATTTGGGAAAGAAGTAAGGAATAATTATGGGGGCCCCTTGGTGGCTCAGTTGGTTAAGCATCCGACTTGATTTTGGTTCAGGTCACAATCTCAGGGTTCTGAGATCAAGCCCCAGGTCAGGCTCCGTGCTCAGTGCGGAGTCTGCTTGAGTTTCTCTCCTTCTTCCTCTGCCCCTCTCCCCACTCATGCTCTCTCTCTCTCTCTTTCTTCTTTCTAAAATACATAAATAAAATCTTAAAAAAAAAAAAAAAAAAGAAGGGAACAGTAAGGCTGGGTTCAGCCCAATGACCATGATTCTTTGCCTTCCACACAAATACTTAAATACCAATCCTATGCAAATGAATAATCCTACCATCAGATTTTCTACCCAAGGTAAGAAATTAGAAAACATGAGAAGCCATAAAAACAGATCATAAGATTTAAAGAGTGCAACATCCGATCTTAAAATTAGATTCTACTTCCTAAAAGACTGATTACCAGAAATCTTTATGAAAAATTGAAAAAAGCCTAGTTCTCCATATATGTGTTTATATATGTTTTAGAGGTCCTTTTTGAAAATGTCTTTTATGTAGCTTAATTCAATAATTATACCTCTTCCTTTGGGCTTTTGTGTACACATGATACAGAAATATGTGCACCAATCAATTAGGTTTACAAGAAAAAAAAAGGAAAAACTTACCACACAACAAGTTGGACATTGTGTTTTATAGGACAAAAATTTTCTTATACAGAGAGAACAGTCTGCAAAAAGACAAATGCAACGTAATAAGTTAGTTAAGATATATTAATAATATAGGAATCTGAACAAAATCTGACTTAAGCCCTAGAATATTTCCATCATCTAAGGTATATCATTATAATCTCAAAATTCTAACACCTCTATTCTACCTATGCATACCTGCAAAAGTGATGAAACAGCATTTTACGGAGAGGAAAAGATACCAAATAATAATAATCATGAGTCCCTAGGATATCATAACTCCATAAAATATAGGAAACATACATGTAAGACCTCAGATGGATATTGTATAAAATGCCAGATATCCCTGTGCCTAACATTCTAAAATATAAATTTTGAAATAAGACATATACACGTGTTAAAAAATAATATATACCTAGGTTAGCAATTAGGGATTTCTACATCCTAATTCTATAAATGATGTCAATGATCCCATATATAACAAGCACTTTGTGGCAAGCACTTTAAGAAAAGAAAAATATATAAGGGCAGGTTCTTGACCTCAAGGAGCTAACAAAGTAGTGAGGCAATTTCAGTACTATTCAGTGTAATGAATCCTAAGGATTTAAGCAAGAAATCAGCATTAACTAAATTCTTCACACCCAAGGCAGTATAAAATGATCTCCCAAAGGGGATCAAAAAATGTGACTAAACAGAATGGTCCCTAATGGTAGCTAATTTGCTAGCAGTCCAAATTCAGCTTAGTGAAGGGTCTCATTAAAAAGGATTCAGTTTACTTAAAGAGGAGGAGGAGACAGTATGATTTGGGGTATAGATATATCCAGGAAATGAACAAGTTGTGGCAGCCTCAACAAGAGCATCCAGGAGGAAAAATGAAAGAACACATTAAAGGAGAAGATAAAACAGGCAATGGGTTTAAGTTTTGTGGGAAAGCAAAGATGAATAAAGGGGAAATTCCAGTTTATAGGTAAGGAGCTTGAAAGATCACCCCATCTCCATCTAGTAAGAAGTAAAAACACAAAAATCAATTCTAACAAGTAAACAAGTCAAAAGACTGAAAAGGGGCACCTACGTGGCTCAGTTGGTAAAGCGTCTGCCTTCAGCTCAGGTCACCATCTCAGGGTCTTAGGTTCGAGTCCTCCATCAGCTGCCTGCTGAGTCTCCCTCTGCCCTTCCCTCTGCTCATGATCTCTAATTAGTAAATTAAATCTTTACTAACTAAAATAAAAAGACTGAAAAATCAGCTCTTTCTAGCTCCATCTGAGAACTGAGGTTATGAGACAAACTGTTGCTCCCGAACTACAGAGAGACAGGATAGACACAGAGAATCAGAACTTACCAGAGCAGAAACATCCTCAGGAACCAGAGAAGGAGCCTCTGCTAGAACCAGTGTTGGGGCAGGAAAACCTGAACTGTAATTGGCAAATCGCTAGAAGTTCAGCAGGGAGGAGTCTGAGAGTTAAAAACTCCAAGGGGACAAAGCCACAGTTGGGCCCACACACACATGAATTTTAGCTCCAAGGGTTCTACCAGGGACTCAAAGTGACAATCTGTTTTTTTTTTTTTTTTAATTTTATTTACTTATGATAGTCATACAGAGAGAGAGAGAGGCAGAGACACAGGCAGAGGGAGAAGCAGGCTCCATGCACCAGGAGCCCGACGTGGGATTTGACCCTGGGTCTCGAGGATCGCGCCCTGGGCCAAAGGCAGGCGCCAAACCGCTGCGCCACCCAGGGATCCCTCAAAGTGACAATCTGAAAAATCCTCTGGTCTTTCTGCAGGGCGAGGGGGGAAAGTAATCACTTTGCAATACTCCAGAGCATTCTGTTCTTCTTGACAAAGCCTGCCCTCAAGAGAAACTATTTTACCAGACCCAAGTCTTCTGGGATATGATCAGAGCCCAGCTGACCTCGGGGAAGGGAAATAAGTGACTCAGCTATCTCTACTCATCCTATCCCACCTAAGGGGAGGAACAAACTAAGAAGCACCTGTGAGGTCCACAGTCCAGGGCACAGACTCACTAAATGATAGACGTAAATATAGAACACTGTACTTCTCCTGACATCCCACGGGCACATTACTAAAGGTCTATTTATTACAGTTCCATTTCCCTAGTACATCAGGATTGGTTATTAGGAAAAAACTACAAGGCATACTAAAAAGCAAAAGACATAGTTTGAAGAAACTGAACACATCAGAATCATAGCCAAATATGGCACAAAAGCTGGAATTAATAAACTAGGAATTTAAAACAACTGGACAAAGTTGATGACATGGAATAACATGGTCAATGTAAGAAGAGAGATGGGAATTCTAAGAAAGAATCAAAAAGAAATGCTAGAGATAAGCACTGTAACAGAATGAAGAATGCCTCTGATGGTCTCAGTAGATTAGACACAGCTGAGGGAAAAAAAACGAAAACAATTTCCTGTCTCTGCCTCTCTGTCTCTCTCAGGAATAAATAAATAAATAAATCTTAAAAAAAGAAAGAAAGAAACCTAGATCTACAATAAACAAAGGAAAAGCACCGGAGAAGGAATACAGGTAAAATAAAAACTTTTATTTTTCTTATTCTTAATTGATCTAACAGGTACGTTTCGTCAAAACAATGGCAGCAAGGTATTAGAGGTTATTTGTGTGTGTACACATACACACATATGTATATTCCTTCCTATGTGCGCTTTTGTAGAAGTGGAATAAATGACATCAATGCTACAAAGTACTGGAGGGAAGAATATTCTGCTTGGGCTGCTATAATAAAATACCATAGATTGTTCCTTAAAGAAAAGAAATGTATTTTCTCATAGTTCTGGAGGTGAGAAGTTCAATATCAAGATGCCAATGTGGTAGGTTTGTGGTGAGAACTCCCTTCCTGACTTGGTAGATGGCTGCCTGCCTACTCACAGTGTCCTCCTTTGGCAGGGGGAGAGAACAAGCTATGTGTGTCTCTTCTTTTAAGGGCGCTATTCCCTTCATCAGGGGCCCACCTTCATGGCCACAACTAAACCTAATTATCTCCCAAATACTATCATACTGGGGATTCAGGGCTTACAAATTCTGGGAGGGACACAATTCAGTCCACAGCATTCTGCAACTTGCCCCCTGAAAATCCATGCCCTTCTCTTGTGTAAATACATTCATCCTATACCACCACTCCCCAAAAGTCTTAATTCATTCCAGCACCTAAATCAGATATAACTGAGACATGAGGTATGATTCATTCTTAGGCAAAAATTCCTCCCCAGGGGGATCCCTGGGTGGCTCAGCGGTTTGGCACCTGCCTTTGGCTCAGGGCGTGATCCTGGAGTCTGGGGATCGAGTCCCACATCGGGCTTCTTGTGTGGAGCCTGGTTCTCCCTCTGCCTGTGTCTCTGCCTCTCTCTCTGTGTGTCTCTCATGAATAAATAAGATAAAATCTTTAAAAAAAACAAAATTCCTCCCCAGATTCATTCTCTTGACTATCAATGTTATTCTCTTCACAGTATACAAAAATCTCTTGGGCAATACTGTAAATCAAGATTTCCCAAACCTGGCTACTCATCCAAATCACTTGGAGAGATTACTGTTGGTTTTCATTTACTTTCCCAGGCCCTACCCTGTCATATTGATTCAATGGATTTTGGTCAGTAATTTGCATCCATAATATGTGATCCTGATTGAACAATAATTTTTTTAAATTACTGTTTTTGCTGTTAGGTTTAACTATATACAACTGTCATTTTTTGGTAAATCAAAAAAGAACAAATATTAGCAATTTCATGTGGTTTAACATAACACTGTGCACTTACTATGTGCTCTGTTTAAGTATGTTTAATATATAATGCCTTTGATCCTACAGCAACCCTGAGGCTGGTACTAATATTAGTCCTATTTTACAATAAGTAAAATGCAGCACAGAGTCCAGCCAATTTGCCCAAGATCACAACGGTAATAAGTGACAAAGGCAAGTACCAGAGCTCATGCTTTTAACATATTAATTATTTAAAATATATACAATTTGGGGATCCCTGGGTGGCTCAGAGGTTTGGCGCCTGCCTTTGGCCCAGGGCGTGATCCTGGAGACCGGGATCGAGTCCCACGTTGGGCTCCCTGCATGGAGCCTGCTTCTCCCTCTGCCTGTGTCTCTGCTTCTTTCTCTCTCTATGTCTATCATAAATAAATAAATAAATAAATCTTTAAAAAATAAATAAAATATATACAATTTGCTTATAAAATATATTTATTATATATGCCTATACAATACAAATAAATACTACTTCATTACAAGATCACATGTACCAGAGTATATATAATGGGACTACTGCCTTCTCTTCTGCATAATCTTGTATGTGTTTTGTTTTCACATATGGAGAACCAGACACAGGCACAAGAGGATCAAGCTCTTGGCTTAATTTCAGTCTACTAGTTTACTACCAAATATGTACTGGTGAACTGCAGACCAGTGTAATGTGTTCTCTAGTGAGCAACTATCACATTCCAACCAAAGTAGAACCATTGAAGAGCTCTGAACTAAGGCTTTATTTAAATCTCCTGTCAAGTCTGGTTTTCCTCCCAAAACCCAACTATGAGCTCTGCAGATAGGGTAGGGGAGAATAGAATAAAACAGTGATGTAAAGGGTAGCTTTGGGTGCCCCTAGATGGCTCCATTTGTTAAGTGTCAGACTCCTGACTTTGGATCAGGTCAAGATCTCAGGACCATAAGATTGAGCTCCACACTCACAGGGAGTCAGCCTGAGATTCTCTCCCTCTCCTTCTGCCCCTCCCACAGCTGGCATCCTCCCTCTCTCTCTAGTAAATAAAATAAATAATAAAAAAATAAAAATAAAAACATCCAAGCTTTGGGGAAGGAAGCATTTCTCATCTCAAACAGGATACAGCCAACTGCTAGCTTTCAATTATCAAGAACCTAGCACCCTAACAGTAAAAAACCAATTTCTAAAAGTTAAACCAGTTATTTTTGTGTGTGATCTTAAGGCTTGTATGAGAAAATGAACCATTTCAAAAATAGTTCTAGAGTATCCAGTTAAAAGCAGAAAATCTAGTTCCCCATTTGAAAGGAATAGGTCCTAGAAAGTTGAAAAGGCTGGCCTCTGCCTCCAGTTCTAGAGTTAAATGGCCAGCTAGCTGGTAAGAGAATAATATCCCTACTGACAACCAGCACTCCAGCATTCCCATACATGCAGTTCTGCATAACTGTATGTCCCAGCCATATGTATAGCTATCACTACTCTCCCATCTTATTTCACAGTGCTGCCTCATAAGAATATAAAAGAAGAAAAACACATTATTTGCCTAAAGGAAACTTCCACTGCCTCTTAATTTAGCAAAGGTCAATAAATGGAATACTCCATATTTCACTTAAAAATAAAGAAATTAGGGATCCCTGGGTGGCGCAGCGGTTTGGCGCCTGCCTTTGGCCCAGGGCACGATCCTGGAGACTCAGGATCGAATCCCACATCGGGCTCCCTGCGTGGAGCCTGCTTCTCCCTCTGCCTGTGTCTCTGCCTCTCTCTCCCTCTCTCTGTGTGACTATCATAAATAAATAAAAATTTATTAAAAAAAAATAATAATAAAAAATAAAGAAATTAGGGATCCCTGGGTGGCACAGCGGTTTAGCGCCTGCCTTTGGCCCAGGGCGCGATCCTGGAGACCGGGGATCGAATCCCATGTCGGGCTCCCGGTGCATGGAGCCTGCTTCTCCCTCTGCCTGTGTCTCTGCCTCTCTCTCTCTCTCTGTGTGACTATCATAAATAAATAAAAATTTAAAAAAAATTTTTAAATAAAGAAATTAAATTGCCTTTTATTAAAGCAGAAACCTCAATTAGTTTTGTACATCCAAACCCACAAAACAAAAAAGAAAAATGACTGCTGATCCATCTTTAAAATAGTGGTAATTTAACAATGGCTACAAGGCAAGGATTTCAACTAGGAGTTAATATTTTGAGCATCTTCCATTATCAAGTCAGAAACACTGGACAAGTACAATGAAAACTGACACTTGAACACATCAATCTATGAGTAAAAACATTTCTCACTCAATGGTGTTTTATAGATTGGAATAAGTCCATTCAATCTCCCAAAAAAGTACTCTTTAAAGAATGGTTTTGGATCAATTTAACTGACTTGCATTCTGCCAATATATCCCACACTCCAATAGTATAAAGTGTCCTTAATAGCAGAACTGCAGATGTAATGTTCATTAACCATATCCAAAAAAGCTAAACAGAGCAAAACAGAATAAAGTTTAAAATGATAAATCCTGAATGTTTAAGGAGCAGCAATAAATGGGTAGGATTCTGGGTCACCAATTCAAGTCAATCCAGGACAACAGTGAAACATGATAGCCAAATCTAGTTCCTATTAATCTCCGTGGACTTTTGTGTCAACAACAATACTACAGACCCAAAGCAACTTTTGGTATTGGAGGAGCCTGTGACAAGTGGTGTTTAGTAGAAAAGGCCTACCAAATCATGAGAGGTACAATATGAAAAATAAGTGCTCATAAAATAATCATCCTGAAAGTACTCCCTACTGACTTCCTCTTAAAGAATGATAACTCTAAGTGACAAAGAAACAAATAATGAAAATAAAAGTAGGGACACCTGGGTGGATCAATGGGTGGGCATCTGCCTTCAACTTGGGGCATGATCCCGGGGTTCTGGGATTGAGTCCTGCAATGGGCTTCCCACAGGGAGCTGACTTCTCTTTCTGCCTATGTCTCTGCTTCTCTCTCTCTCTCATGAATAAACAAATAAAATCTTAAAAAAAAAAAAAAAGAAGTAAAAGCTAATTTTTTCAACTAAGCAGAGTTCACCAAATTCATAAAAAGTGATCTTTCATCTACAGAAGGGATGCCCATCTCTGTCCATGAGAAAGTAATAGGGTCCAGAATTATGATCCTTCCATAAGCAACTAACATGAAATTTACCCTATTAACAAATTGTTACACGTATAGTATTGTTAACCGTATATACATTGTTAGACATAAAGCAAAAACGGACAAAAGTAAAAGGAAAACTAGACAAATCTGTAATATAGTTGGGAGATTTCAACACACCTCTCTCATTATTGATAAAATATAAAGACTACTTAAAGATCACTATCAACCAGCTCGAATATTTGACATTTATAGAATACTCCACCCAACTACAGCAGGATAGACATTCTTTTCAAGTATACATGAAACATTAACCAAGGGGAAAGAAAAAAAAGATACTAACCAAGAAATATCATATGATGGACTATAAAAATGTCTAAGAAAATTTTAAAGAAATGAAATCAGATTATGTTCTCTGACCAGAACATAACAAAATTAGACATTAGTAACAGGAAAACATCAAGAAAACTCCCAAATATTTAAAACAGACTTCTAAATGACTCATGAGTCAGAGAAATCACAAAGCATATTCAGATACATTTTAAATTGACTAAAAATGAAAATGCATATTAAAATGTGTGGGATGTCGCTATAGCAGGCCTTAGAGGAAAATTTATAGCTTCACATAGTTATATGAGAAAAGAAAGATGTAATGTGAAACAAATAAAAGTATAGATCAATGAATAGAAAAAAGACAAAATATAGAAAACAATGAACTAAATGCTGGTTCCCTAAAATGAGTAATAAAATTGATAAATTAAGGAAAAAAGAGAAAGACATTTCTAGCATATGGGATAAAATAAGACATTGCTACAGATCCTTCAACCATGAAAAGGAAAAAAGTAATAAGGAATAGTATTAAAAAATTCTGTGCCAAAAAACTCAATAGCTAAAATAAATAGATAAATTTAATGAAAGGAATACAAGGTTGTTTTAAAAATCAAAAAGCAATTCTATAATATTATAAAGTAAGATCATATGAACATCTCCATAGATGCAGAAGACACACTTGACAAAATTCAATACCCATTTATATTTAAAAAAAAAAAAAAAATCGCTCAGCTAATTAAGAAAGGAACTGCCTCACCTTGATAAATTTATGAAAATGTATTAAAAATATAGGAACACTATAGCTAACATAATATTTAAAAGACTAAATGATTTCCCCACAAAATTAGGACTAAGAAAAATGATGTCCACCCACTTCTATTTAACATTGTACTAGAAATACTAGCCTGTGTAAAACAAATACAAGGCATAGAAATTAGAAAGTAAAAGTGTCTTTATTCACAAATGACATGACTATGTATGTTAAAATTCCCAAAAAAAAAAAAAAAATTCCAAAGGCATCGACAATTTTGTTTACCAACAAAATTGGTAAAAGTGAATTTACCAAGATCACAAGATAAAAGGTCAATTAAAAATTTGTATTTCTATGTTCATGGACTGTACAATGAAAACTAAACCATACTGTTGAGAGAAATTAAAGCTATAAAATCAGAGGAATATATCATGTTCATCTGTTGAAGACTCAACATTGTTAATAAGTCATTTCTACCCAGATTGATCTCTAGATTGAGGACAAACCCAATGCACATACCAGCAGGCTTTTTTGTAGAAATTGAAAATCTGAGTCTAAAATTTATATGAAAATGTATATAAAATGCAAAGATCTAAAAGGTCCAATTTATTTTGATAAAGAAAAACAAAATGGGAGGACTTAACATGTCTGACATCAAGACTTACTACAAAGTGACAGTAATTAATACAGTGTGGTATTGGCACAAGGATAAACATAGAGAAAAACAGAAAAGAGTCCAGAAACACACATACACACACACACACACACACACAAACAAACAAACACACACACACACACACACACACACACAGAGTTATTGCCCGAGGCTATATTGACTAAGATGGGAAATACTCTTTAAAAAAAAAAAAAGATTTTATTTATTTATTCATGAGAGACACATTGAGAGAGAGAGAGGCAGAAGGAGAAGCAGGCTCCATGCAGGGAGCCTGATGTGGGACTCGATCCCAGGTCTCTAGGATCAGGCCCTGGGCTGAAGGTGGCACTAAACCACTGAGCAACCCAGGCTGCCCAAGATGGGAAATACTCTACCAGGAAATTGAAATGTACAGTATTTTTTTTTTTTAATTTATTCATGATAGTCACACACAGAGAGAGAGAGAGAGAGAGAGGCAGAGACACAGGCAGAGGGAGAAGCAGGCTCCACGCACCGGGAGCCCGACGTGGGATTCGATCCCGGGTCTCCAGGATCGTGCCCTGGGCCAAAGGCAGGCGCCAAACCGCTGCGCCACCCAGGGATCCCCCAGTATTTTAATTATAGTGGTTACATGGTTATCTTTGTCAAACCTCACTGACGCTTGCACACTTTACTATGCATTTAAAATTGATGTATTTTATTATTGTAAGTTACACCTAAATAAAGATCATTTTAACACATATTCAGAAAATCTCCAAAACTTATCTTTACTAATGTCAATCTAATGTAAAAAGGGATTAACAATTATTAAGGTCCTATAACATGCCAGACACTGAGTTCTGTACATTTAATCATCTTCTAAAGTAGAAATTATTCATCAAATGTTTACATTTGAAGAAATGTTAGCATTTGCAAATTCAACCAGCTAGTAAGTGGGAGAGTAGAGTCAAGCCTAAGTATATCTCTAATGCCCATGCCACTACCCACCACCACTCTCTTCGGTCTTTGCTATAGAAACTTTTTACCAAAGCTAACTACTTTCCATCAAAACTGTTTTTTGAGCCTCCCTTTTTGTTTGTTTGTTTGTTTTTTAACCTTCCAAGAAAAATCACTTGAAAATAGCTCCTAAACAATAACAAGTTCTCCACTATGTGTTAAATGCATCAACATACAAGGGCAAATGGGTGCCTCAGATGGTTAAGCCTCTGCCTTAGGCTCAGGTCATAATCCCAGGGTCCTGCATGCTCAGTGGGAATATGAATCTCCATCTCCATCTCCCTCTCCCTCTGCCCCTCCCCTCCTGCATGTGCTCTCTCTATATCTCTTTCTCTCTCAAATAAATAAATAAAATCTTAGAGAATAAAAAATACATAATAAACTCATAAAGCTAAGTACAAGCAAATTTCAATATAGGAGTCTTTCCAGCTTCACACAGAAAGGTAAGTGATAAAATTGTCTATAATACTCTTCAGTGGTAGATTCTCCCACTGGGATTTTTAAAATTTGAATATATTTGAATATATCTTTAAACTTTGAATATTCATGTCAAGGACTACATGATTGAACTACCTATGTGTTTTCCTGTTACAAAACAAAAACTCTGAAATTTAACATTTGCCTAAAATTTGCCTAAAAGTACCAAGCAAATAAAGAACCACGTACAGTGACCAAGATCTTTATTGCTGTAATTTTACTAAAGGCATATAAATATCCAAGAGGGGACATAAGAAAAGAATACGGGAGAAGATGGGATTTGAGATGAACACAAAAAGAAGAGATTTACAGATAGCCCAAGGACAGCTGACATCAGGAACATTCTTTGTCCTACAGACTTTCTTAACTCATGGGTCTTAACTGAGAACCACAGTAGATGATAGTTCCAGGAAAACGCACTTTTGCCATCTTTGCTTTTAATAGCAAGAATTAGTACTACCAGATCTCTGTTGGCAATATTACTCCTTCAAGTGTTCTTCACTCCCATCTCTGGCCCCAGGAATATCCCCCTGGAGAAATGAGTGTGATGATGACTAAACAGGAAACCGATGCTATCGCTTCTACCATCATCTTCAAACCCAAAAGACAGTCTTCATAATGTACAGATTATGTGTTGGAGTAGATCCTCTCACAGATCAGAAAAACTGGACCGAGAAAGCTCACGTTTGAAAGTTACCTAGAGGGTGTCTGTCACTGGGGAGAATTGTAACCAGACATGCTCACTGCTTTCACTGTTGACAATGGACTAAAATCTTGGGAGCTTGAATGATGGAGACGTTATTACAAAGAGAAGCTCAGGACAGTTGTCAATGAAGGCTTAATTTCAGTGTTCCCATATGTCTTAAGTGCACATATTTATAATTTTCACTTACCCCAGGATAAACTTAAAATTGATTCATAAAAAATTATCTTTTTCCAGACTTCCAAGAACACAGAAATTTGTGAAGAATAGTATTTTTACTTCTTAAATGCTTTTTTCTCCTCCTGATTCTACTCCTCAACATTATCTGTTAACGGAGTTTTGTGCATATCCTTTTGGGGTGTACTGGCAAATAAACTGATATGCAAGCAGTCTCCTGGACCCATACATTAGCTACAAACTTCCTATGCAGTAACATGCTTATATATAAATTATTTCTAATTTTTCTACCCAATTTGTTGAAATAGTCCTAGTAGTTCCATTTCATTGGAATTAAGGATATCCAAAATTTATATTTTGAGTCAAAAAGTAGGTTTTCCCAAAATTGTAAAGATTGTCATCAATCTTGTCACCGAGTATTTATCTATGAGACTTCTGTTTTCCAAAATCTATAAATATTAGATGTCAATGTTTTAATCTTTGACAATATAATATTACAAAGAAATGGTTTTTCTTCTCTTATTGCTCAGTTCAAACATCTTCATATGTCATTAAACCTTACTAGTCATTGTTATTTCATTTTCCTCTATGTGTGTGTGTGTTTCATTTCCCTTAGAATGTTAGTGTCCTTGTTACTGGTTTCTAAGAGAGCATTTATGAGTAAGGATGTCAACTATTTGCCATACGTTGCAAATGAAATACCACGTTTTCTCACCAACACTTTATAGTGATGTTTTACCTTTTGGTTGTACAGAAGTTGCATGTTAAAATATAATAATTTTCTGCTTTAAAAAAACAGGTATCCAAGAGGAAGGAGCCAACAGGGAAAAATAAATGTGTACTCACATTTGGTGTTAAATTAACACTATCTTATATAAAAATCACATTTTTACTAACTCACAGAGACAATGCATACTTACAGTTATGTGAACACTGAGGAATCATCATTGCAATGTTGAAATAGTCAAAGCAAATTCCACAGCGCAGCAAATCATCTATTGTCTGAAATGCAAAAATACATATATACCTATCAGAAAAACACCAAGACTGGAATGTCTACCACAGAACTCTTTTTCCATCCCCTAAAAAAAAAAAAAAACAAAACTTAATAGTACTCTTTTGTCAAATACAAACTCAGAATTAACTCCACATTAATTGTAAGGAATCTTGACAAATCAAGAAAAACCTTCTCATTTGTAACTGACACATTCAAATGTCAAGTTACTGAAAAAGCTTTCGAGAGACAGAGTTGACAATGTACAACTTCCTGTTCCACAGCATCAACCCTTTACAAAAGGGCTACTCCATTCCTGTTCCATTTCCCATGTGTTTCCAGCTCCTACTCCAAGCTTCTTCCACTTCAGACCCCATTCCCAGTCACGATTGAGTGAAAGGTACCAACAACCATTCACCACACAGATTAAGAACAAAAATCAAACAATGTTAAAGCCAAACATTAGAAAGTGTTTTGTTAAAACCCTTACTTCACAAATGAGGGAACACGCACACATACTAGGCATGAGTCAAGCCAGGACTAAATTTCCTATGTCCCTGCTGGCAGTCAGTCCAGTGCTTTCTGCACAGTATCACATGGTAAATACGATATGGTGGAGCCAACTGAGGAAGGCCTGGAAAAAGCTGGAGCCAGTGACAGCAGAAGAAGGTAAAGACGTGGTCAATCTGGGAAGTTAGACAGGTGTGTGTCAGCCTGGAATGCAATCCAAATAGGAAAGGGTCTATACTCACAATGCAAAATCTTCTAAATCATTTAAAATAAAATGTTACTCCATTCAGTAGACTACTGGAGCAGATTTTAAGAGAAAAAGAAAAAAAAAAAAGAGCGAGTTCACTCACATAATAATACAGAAAGATTGCCAAAATAAGCACAAGAAAGAAGGCATGCTGATTTTGTTAAAAAGAGAGAGCAGAATAAAAATGTATTCTATTTTTACCTTGTATACATACAAAGAAATTCCGAAAAGATACACAATGAAGTAATAAATTATAGTAATGGATCAGAAAACTGGATAAAGGACAGGTTGGGAGGGAGTTTCATATTTTTTCAGCCATGAGTGTATCACCTAAATTTTCAAAATACAAACAAAAAAGACCAATGTCACTAACAGTCTATATGATGAAATATTACGTAGCCATTAAAAAAAAAAGTTTCAAAGAATCATTAATGCCATGGGGAAAAAAAAATCAGAGAACAAATCTACAGCAATACATTACAATAAACTATCCAGTTTAATCTCCATAACAATCTTCTGAGGTCTATAGCATCTGTATCTCATTTTTACAGATGAAGCCTATAGTGCTTTTAAGTGGCTGAATCAAACCCAAGAAGTTGACTCCAAAGTGATCCCAAATTTTATTTTTTTTTTGAGCCCAAATTTTAAATGCATATACACATCACACACACACATTAAACAGAGAAAACATTAAACCATGGTAACCTCTGGATGGTGGTAGGGTGATGGGTAACTTCCATTTTCTCCTTTATCTTAATCTAAATTTTAATTTTCTACTTATATACACATACTCCATTTATAAGTTGTCAAAACCAAAATTACCTGTTACTATAAAATCAGGAAAATAAACATGAAAATGCCAAATCTTCCATTATTTTGGATGGTAAACTACCACTGACACAAAAAAGCTAGAGGACTGTGTTGAACATCAATTAAGAGCAGAGGTAGGGCTGGAAGTCAGAGTGCTTTCTTCTATATAACTATCCTTTCTGGAGGAGTGGTTCTGATACATACTGGCCAAGATCTGTGGAATGTCACACTGTATCACACGAGCTATAACATTCTTATCCAAATTTCTAGTCATGCCCTTTCAAGACCATAACATGCACTGCAGTAAATCAGAGTGGTCAAATGACTGCTCTAGGATTTTTTCAACTTAGAAGAGGGGAAGTGGAAGGGGGAAGTAGGCAATCAATGAAAAGACTTAATAATTAGTGGAAAGGTTCTTAAGTTTTTGGGGTCACAGATCCCTTTAAATATATAAATAAAAACCATGAACTCTCAGAAAAACATACAAACAAAAATTTTATAAATAATTCTGGATATGAAAGTCTTTCTATGAATCCTAGGTTAGCAACCATGGTTGTAGAATCCGATTTCTATTTCGTGTAAGAAAGAATTTCAAATAGAACTACTTCTGGGAGCAGCTAATTCCTTGTCCCTGGAAAAAGTTCAAGCAAAAACTAGATGAGAAATTGGTAGGTGTATAATAAAGGGATTAAAAAACATTGATCACTGGAACAGGATAGAGAGTCCACAAATAAATCCATACCTCTACAGTCAGTCAATCTACAGCAAGGGAAGCAAGACTACACAAAGGAGAAAGAACAGTCTTTTCAACAAATGGTGTTGGAAAAATTAAACAGCTACACGCAAAAAAAATGAAACTGGACCACTTTCTTATACCATATACAAAGTAAGTTCAAAGTGGATTAAAGACTTAAATGTGAGTCCTGAACCCATAAAACTCCTAAAAGGAACAACAGCCAGTAATCTCTTGGACATTACCTTAGCAACATATTTATAGCTATGTCTCTTCAGACAAGGGAAACAAAAGCAAACATCAACTACTGGGAAAACATCAAAATAAAAGGCTTTTATCCAGCAAAAGCAACCATGAAGAAAAAAAGGCAACCCAGGGAATGGGAGATGTTTGCAAATGATATATCCAATGAGGGGTTAATATCTAAAATAAAGAATTTACACACTCAATACCAAAGAAAGCCCCTAAATAATCCCATTTAAAAATGGGCAGAGGTCCTGAATAGACATTTTTTCAAAAAAGATATACAAATGGTCAACAGACACAGGGAGAGATGCTCAACATCACTAATCATGAGGGAAATGCAAATCAAAACTACCATAAGGGGATCCCTGGGTGGCGCAGCGGTTTGGCGCCTGCCTTTGGCCCAGGGCGTGATCCTGGAGACCCGGGATCGAATCCCATGTCGGGCTCCCGGTGCATGGAGCCTGCTTCTCCCTCTGCCTGTGTCTCTGCCTCTCTCTCTCTCTCTCTGTGTGATGACTATCATAAATAAATAAAAAATTTAAAAAAAAATTAAAAAAAAAAAAAAAACTACCATAAGACATCATCTCATGCCAGTTAGAATGGCTAGTATCAAAAAACAAGGAATAACAGGTGTTGGTGAGGATGTAAAGATAAGGGAGCCCTGCTGCACTGTTGGTAGGAACGTGTAAATTGCTGCAACCACTATGGAAAACACTATGGAGGTTCAAAAAGTTAAAAACAGAAATATTACATGATCCAGTAATTCCACTACAAAGTATTTACCCAAAGAAAATGAAAACACCAATTTGAAAAGACATATGCAATATGTTTATTGCAGCATTATTTACAATAGCCAAGATAGGGAAGCAACCAATGTCAGTGGTTGCATAGAGAAGATGTGGTACATATATATATACAATGTAATATTACTCAGCCATAAAAAAGAATAAGATCTTGCCATTTGTGACAACACGGATGGACCTAGAGGGTATTATGTATGCCAAGTGAGTAAGTCTGACAGAAAGGCAAATACCATACCATTTCACTTTTATGTGGAATCTAAAAAACAAAACAAACAAAAAAGCCAGACTCTTAAATACAGAGAACTTGTGGTTGCTAGGAAGGTGAGAGGTGGGCAAAACAAAGAGTATTAATAAGTACAAACGGTAAAAATAAAATACAGAGCTATTAGAAAAATAGAAAACACTAGCAGGGGCTGGCTTTCCACCATGATTCTAATATGGGCTCAATCAACTCCATCTCTGCACACTCTTGGGTGCTGAACCCTATATTCAATGCTGTGGTGAGACATCAAATCCTGCCTCTAAGTACATGGAATCTGCCTCTAAAGAACACTGTGGAAGTCGTGGTAAAATAAGCTTAAATCTACAAACCAAGAAGCTTTACAAGCCGCAGAGCTTTGACTTCCTTTATCCAATTCAATCTTCCAAATAACAAATAAAAATGGGGGAAAGAAATACTTACTGCATGTTAAGTACTAATGATAATAATAGAGGGGCAGCCCAGGTGGCCCAGGGGTTTAGCCCTGCTTCAGCCCAGGGCGTGATCCTGGAGACCCGGGATCAAGTCCCACATCTGGCTCCCTGCATGGAGCCTGCTTCTCGCTCTGCTGTGTCTCTGCCCCTCTCTCTCTCATGAATAAATAAAATCTTTTTTAAAAAATGATAATAATAAAGACATATTAACTGAATGCTTACTACCTTCCAGATACTTAGAACCTTCAACCAATTAGATAATCTCTGAGCATGTTCTATGTGTCAGGCACTGGTAAGCATAGTGAATAATAAGCCAGACAAGATCCCTATCTACACACATCAACTCATTTAACCAATCCCATAAACTATTTCTCTTTGTCTCCACTTTATAGTTGAGGAAATTCTGGCTCAGAGAGGTTAAGTAACCCACTCAAGATCACACAGTTAAATAAGAGTCAGCGGCTAGATTTAAACCAAGACCACTGGATCTCAAATCTATGTGCTCCTCCACCGTACTTTTTTTTTTTTTTTTTTTTTTAAAGACACTATCTATGGGATCCCTGGGTGGTGCAGGGCTTTGGTGCCTGCCTTTGGCCCAGGGCACGATCTTGGAGACCTGGGATTGAGTCCCACGTCGGGCTCCCTGCATGGAGCCTGCTTCTCCCTCTGCCTGTGTCTCTGCCTCTCTCTCTCTCTCTCTCTCTCTCTCTCTCTGTGTGTGACAATCATGAATAAATAAACAAAATCTTAAAAAAAAAAAAAAGACTATTTACTCATGAGAGAGAGAGAGGCAGAGACACAGGCAGAGGGAGAAGCAGGCTCCATGCCGGGAGCCCGATGTGAAACTCGATCCTGGGACTCCAGGATCAGGCCCTGGGTCAAAGGCAGGCGCTGAACCGCTGAGCCACCGAGGCGTCCCTCCTCCACGGTACCTTGACCCCAAGGTCACAACTCCAAAACGACATGTTTCCTAGATGCTTCCACAACGTCAGCTTTTCACCACGGGGCCATCTCAAGTCCTCAAGCACTGTGGATGACCCTGGTGATGGCAAGAAGAAACGCCTTATTCTTCTACTAACCTTCCCCAAATCCCTTCACTTACTCCTCAAAGTCAGTCTTCAGCGTCAGTGGGACAGGTACCGTAATCCCCAAATCTACAAAAATGAGGAACAGAACCAGAAAGTGACCTTGCACACAAACAGAAATACACAATTACGGAGCACGAGGGGGGAAAAAAAGCAAGCGACCGATGCTTAAGCTCGCACGGCCCAGCGTGTGTGTTTGCTGCTGCCGCAGCGCAGCAGGAACCCAGGGCTCACGGCCACTGTAACCGGGCCTGGGATGCCTTGGCCAAAAACAAACCAATGTCACTGAAGGGAAAGGATGGAATGAGATGAAAGGCTGGAGCAGAGCCTGAGCCCTGGTCTCCTCGTTTCAGAGGGAGGCGCACGAGTGTCAGGCGTTGGGGCACGTCCGGGAGGCGCCAGGGCAAGCCAGCGCTAGGGGATGGGAGACGAGGCAGCAGGCAGAGCAGGTGCGCCCCCGTCAGCCACCGCCGCTGTCACTGCGGGGGGGGGAGGGGGGGGGGGCGTTCCCCTCGAGGTCATTGCTACTCTCGTGGCTGAACGGCTCGGCGCCGGTGCCCCCCACAAGGGACCGAGGCCGGACCCCGCCACTTCGCAGCAACAGGAAACCGAGGCCCAAACCACCGGGTCGCTGAGCGGCAACCGGCCCAGCTCGCGGCGCCCGTCTCCTCCTCTTGCCCTCTCAAGGCGGGGCTGGCCTCCGGCGGACACCCCGGTGCACCCAACCTCCCCCCGAGCACTCACCTTCATGACCGCCAGGCCTGGAGGCCACCGAGACTCGACTAGGGAGTCCATGGTCTGCCCTGAGGAAGCTGGGGGGCTCGGCACCCACTGGCCTCCCGCGCTCCGCCGCTACTCGAAATTCCCCGCGCTACGCATGACAGCATCAGCCAGCGACGCGCCTGAGGCGAGCGCGGAGCCTGCTGGAAGTTGTAGTACGTGGGCGGAGCGCAGCCAAAGACGCTCTCACTGCGCACGCGCGGAGCTTCCCTTGGCCTCTCCGAGCCTTTAAGCGGTTAAAAAGCACACATCGAGCTTCCCTAAGGTGGCTCAGCGGTTTGGCCCCCCTGCCTTCGTTCCGGGGTGTGATCCTGGAGACCCGGCCTCGAGTCCCACGTCAGGCTCCCTGCACGGAGCCTGCTTCTCTCTCTGTCTCTCATGAATAAATAAAATCTTAAAAAAAAGCGAAAAAAATAAATAAAAAATAATAATAAAAAAATAAAGCGCACATCAGGTTTTGCACACGAGTAGAGTCACAAATAAGGGCCTCTGGACTTTGAATAGTTCTTTCTTTTCTCAAGATAAAATTTTAATTTATTTTACTTTTCTGCAGGGATAAACCACCTTAACTCTGGCATGTTGCCTTTCAGATATTTCCTGTGCAGATATACAAATAATTGCTCCCCCCCCCATATCATTACATTAAATACATAGCTTTGTCAACTTGAGTTTTCTATTTATTTAACTATACATCTTAAGACCTCTCCATATTAATGATGTACATATTTACCTCATTCTTTTCAATAGCCACGTAGTCTATAACATAGATGTATCATAATTTATTAACCTGGTCCCATACTGTAGGACATTTAGGTTATTTCCAGTTTTCCATTATTGCAAAGAGTTGCAATGAACACACTATATGAACCTTGGCGCGTTTGGGCCAAGATATCTGGGGGATGATTTCCTATCAATGGAATTACCGGCTCAATTTGTGAATTTGTGTACTCTTTTAAAATTATGATAACTAGCACTAAATGATTTTTCAAAAAGGCTGATTTATACTAATACATTTATACATTTATACTCTCACCAACCAGTGTAAGAATGCCTGTTACCAAAAAAAAAAAGAAAAAAAAATGCCCATTATGCAAATGTGAAGCTGACCAGCACACCACCCAGTCTGTGTATTTGACTCAGCACTCACCCACTGCCTTATGAGGGTCTCCATTGCATCAGGTCTCATAGCCAGTAAGTTTAGTTACATTGCTCAAGGGAGACCCCTGCTACTTGCCACTGGTACCCCACATGGTCCAGGCATTCATTCATTCAACAAATACTTTTTTTTTTTAAAGCACTTACCATTGTTCAAGCACTTGAGCTACCCTCTGAAACAGGCAGAGGTAAAGTTGTTGCCATAATACAGATAAAGACGCTGAGGCTCAGAGAGGTTAAGGCTTCACTTCTTTGAACTGTCTTCACAAGAAACTCTGGCACCCAATTGATTTTTCCCAACCTATGCCCAAATATTCATTGAACAATAATAATATTAACAGCATTTGGACAAAAAGGACTTTTAATACTTATTGCAATAATAACTGACATTCATTACGTGCTTGCATGTAAAGCATTGTTGCAGTGTTTTTAGATAATTTGACTTATTTCAGACTCGCTCCAACCAAATTAAGAAAGAGAACTAAAAAGATAACTCGTTTAGGGTATTCTGCTGGTAGGTGGAAGAGGAAGGATTTGAATTCAGGCAGTCTGGCTTAAAAGTCCATATTAACCACTACAGAAGAGTCTCACTAAAAAAACAAACAAGGGCAGCCCTGGTGGCGCAGTGGTTTGGCGCCGCCTGCAGCCTGGGGTGTGATCCTGGTAGACCTGGGATCGAGTCCCACATCAGGCTCCCTGCATGGAGCCTGCTTCTCCCTCTGCCCGTGTCTCTGCCTCTCTCTCTGTGTCTATGAATAAATAAACAAAACCTTTTAAAAAATAAAAAAATAAAACAAAGAAACAAGGGAGATCCCTGGGTGGCTCAGTGGTTGAGCATCTGCCTTTGGCCCAGGGCGTCGTGATCCTGGAGTCCCGGGATCGAGTCCTACGTCGGGCTCCGGGCATGGAGCCTGCTTCTCCCTCTGCCTGTGTCTCTGCCTCTCTCTCTCTCTCTCTCTCTATCATGAATAAATAAATAAAATATTAAAGTAAGAATAAAAAAAACAAACAATAACAACAACAAAAAACAAAACCCCCACACCTCATCATGAGAATTATTCCCATTTTATAGATGAGGCAACTGAGTCTCAGAGAAGCAGAGGGACTCATTCATGATCACAGTTTGTCAGTGGCAAAGTCCAGCCTGGAATCTGGTTTTTTTAATCCCAAACCATAAAGGATCATCCTCCGACACTTTACTGAGGAATAATTGGGCAGACAAGACCAAGGGCTAGAGGTTTGAGGCTCTCAGGATGCCTTCCTTTGTGGGGCTCCAACAGGTTGGTGGGGCGTGGCCGAGAGGAGTGGAGCATGGAAGGCTGCAAAGGGTTTGTATCAATCAGAAAAGGGCATACAAATGAACTCCTCCAGTCCTTGATGGTATTGCCCAGGAAGCAGGTAGTGGGGTGGGGGACCCGCGCTTGGAGAGACTAAGACCAGGTCCCATGCCTGATTGCACTAGTCATCTTTCCTTTTTAGTACTTATAGGTTCAAGATGACAAAGACTGAGAAAGTGAGAGAAAAAGAAGAGGGAGAAAAGAAAAAGAATAAGGACGGGCGGGGGGGTTGGGGAGAGAAAGAAATGCATTCTTCCCAGTGAGTCAACCATGAAGACAGACTTGGGATAGCCATCACTTGTGGGTCCTGGGCTCCAGATCCATCTCTCCGTCTCTGGAGAGCCCCCGGGGCAGCGCCCAGTGCCATCCATCTTCGAGTTCCTGCCACCAGCTGCTCAGCGAGACTGAAGGAGTGAATGACCAGAATCAGCCCACATCCCCGTGAATCTTTCCCTCACAGGCTGAACCATGTACACCTCCTGCCCTCTTCGGCAGCACCTCAAGCCCACTTCTGGGCCCAGGGAGGAAAGTCCAAGCAACAGCACAAGGAGGTTCTGAAAGCAGCTTTGACTTCAGGACAAGGCATCTGTCTTGCCCTCCCCACGGTATTTATCTGCCCCCTTGGAGCCAATCTGCCCTAACAAGCTGCTGTTTTCATGGACATTCTCCTTCTGTTAGATCAATAAAGAGACTTTACTTCTTATTCGGGAGTGAAACAAAACGTTCCATATCAAAAAGCCGGCTGCTCAGTAGAATCTCTCTTTGCACTTAGCCCAAAGTGAAGGTCTGGGGTACGGCCACCAGAGAAAATATAGGATGCCCTGTAAATTTCAATTTCAGATAAACACCAAACAATTTTTAATACAAATATATCCCAAATATTGTACACGACATATTTATACTTTAAAAAAGATTCACTGGAGGAGACAGGGGGTCCTGGCTGGCTCAGTCTGTAGAGCATGGGACTCTTGATCTCGGGGTTATGAGTTCAAGCCCCACATTGGGCAGAGATTACTTAAAAATAAAATAAAATCTTTAAACAAAAAAGATCCACTGTTTATCTGAAATATAAATTTAACTGAACATCTTATAGTTTTATTTGCCAAACCTGACAACCTTAATCAGGGAAATATCCTCCCTGGGGGGAATGGGGGGCAGCCTGGCTGCTCCCTGAGGCTTCCCAAGGCCCCGCTGGGTTCCTCTGCAGTGTCTCTCTTCATCACATTCCTCTCTGTTCCCCATGCTCTTCCCCTGAGGACCCGTCTGTGCTCTGGTCATGGGAGGGAGGACACTGAAGGAGCTCAGGACTTAGCCCTTCTTTCCCCTTTTCCTCCCTTCTTCCCCTCCCCCATTGAGCCGCTACTTACCTGTGCCAGGTGCTGGAACACAGAGGTGAACAAGAGAGCCCTGGTCCCTGCTCCCAAGGAGCTGACACCCTGGGGGAAAGACGGGGCCCAGACAGAAAAAAAAAATGTAAGAAAATGAATAGAGAACTTAATAAAATGGTAAGTGATAGGCAAGCAAAAAAGGATGATGTAACAAAGAGTAGGGAGCACTATAAACTGGATGATGTGGGAAGTCCTCTCTGAGAGGGTAACGTTGGTGCCAGGACCCAACTAATACGACAGAGGCAGCTGTGCAGAGACCCAGGGTGGCAGTGGTCAGGGGGAGGTAAAAGTGCTGTGAGCTCCATGATTACTATGGACTCCACCCTGCCTTGCTCTCACCACCTGTGCTCCCCACGCCCTGCCCACCTTGGGGCCCCAGCCCCAGGAGCCAGTGGGGCATAGATTACATTGACAGACTGTGTCCATCACCTGCTCCACTTGCCTCTGAGAACACTACATCTGGGAGCCTCTCCCTGAGACTGTTACCAGCCTGTCATCACAGCCTCTTCTTAGGAGGTGTCCCAAGCCTTCCTCTGGGTGCTTTGAACGAATGTTTACTGAGAACTTACTATAGGCCCAGGCAGAGGTAACAAGCAGTAACCTAGACTAAGACTGTCTGCCCAAATCACGAAATAAACATGAGAAGAGCTTCGAGATCAGAGAGGAAGAACTCAGGATCCTCTTGGTTACAAGTGTTGAGTTAGAAAGCCAACTCACAATGGCCTAATCAAAAAAGAGAATGTATTAGTTTATGTAACTGGAAAGTCCAAGAGTAGGCATTCAGGTGTGGCCTGATCCAGGTGATATCAGAGTAGTCTCTTTTCTTTCCTCTCAGTCTCTTTCTTGATGCCTTAGATCTGCCTTCTTCAGTGTTGGCTGAATGTGCAAGCAGCCTCCCCTGCTGCAGGGGCAAACACAGCCTCCAGAAGCTCCACGACTATACTCCTCTAGCATAGCTGTCGGAGCAGGAAAAAAGATGCCATTCCCAATAGTCTCCAGCTAAAGTACCAGGTTGAATCACATTGGCTAGAATTGGGTCACATGCCCATCCTTCGGCCAATCATTGGGCCTCAGACTGTCTAGATGGGAGTTTGGGAGTAGGGGTGGATACCCCAGATGAACGTTTAAGTGCTGTGTACAGTAAAAGAGGGAATGGCTGCCTGTAAACATGCAGATGGCAAAAATGGTTGTAAATTCTTTCCCCTCCCTGTGGCCACACCTCTTTATGATATGACTCCTTCCATCAGGACGTGGAGCTGTTTTTCCCACCTTGAAGCTGGGCTTGGCCCTGTGACCTGCTTTGGCCAATGACATTAACAAAGGTGAAACAAGCGGAGGCTGGAGCTTGCGCTCTCTCTTGCTTCTCTTGGAAACCTTACCCCTGCCACGTGAACAAACCCTAATGATTCCCTGGACAGCAAGATAGGTGGCCAAGTCCTCTTTGTCATCCTTGCTGACACCGAGCCATCTACAAGACATGGGAGTGAGGCCATCCTAGACCATCCAGCCCCAGCCAAATCACCTGCCATCCCAGGGATCAGCTCAGCCAGCCCTGACCAGAGAAATGCCCAATACACCCACAGGCTCATGGTAAACAATAAATGTTCATTATCTTAAGCCACTAAGTTTAGGAGTGGCTTGTTATACAGCAGCAATGGCTAATTGCTACACTGAGCAAAAATCACAGTGCCCCTTCGCAGGAATCCTGCCTGGAGTCTGGCTTGGGAGCCCCCAGACACAGAACTGCACAAGCCCTAGTCTTATTGGTGCCTCCTCTTCCCCATTGCAGTGTTTGCTCTCTGATCCAAAAATTTATCTCCCCTCTACTTCTGATCTCTAGCCAGACTTTATGGGCCCCAGGGGCATGACAGCCCTTCTTGTGAACAACAACTCATACTCAACTCTTTTCTCTATAGGCTTCAGCCTTTCCTCCTTTCAAGTAGGAAGCCATCTACCCAAGGAACAAATCGAAGGATGTGTAGCTGAGTCCTGTGCCTCCACCATCTATCATAATATCCGGATACACATCCCCCACTCAAGCTTCAATTCTTTGGTTCTTGAAGGCTGTTTAGATTTCCAGAGCTCCCTGGGAGAGTTGAATGTTTCTCTGGGGGTGTTAAAGCAGGTTGTACCTCAAAGACGCTTTATGGCAATTACTTAGTCTCCCAACAGGGCCATCCCTACCCTTGCACAGCTATAAATGTAGAAAGGGCCCCCACAAGCACTCACAGGATGGAGCACCAAATGAGTGTCAGGACTCTGGGGCTCAGGGACACAGGGAGTGAGTAGGGCAAAGGGAACAGAGCAAGGGACCAATGAAAGGAGACAGTGTGGAAATCACCAAAGCCAGAATTCTTACCAACCAATATGGCCTTTAGTGTCTAAGGGACAGGACTGAGAGTCACACAGACCCCAATTTGTGTCCACACCCTTCCACTTACCATGAGCCACTTATCTTTCAGAGCCTCAGTTTCCTTTTCTGTAAGGTAAGAATAAGACTGCCTACCTCTGAGGGTTGCCTTAATGATTACATTTTTTAAATGTTGGGAAGCACCTAGCAGGCATCTGACAAGGAGTAACTGGCTATGGCAATAGGAGTTAACAGTCACAATTATTACTATCATTGTCACTAATACACATTGTTAACCAGAGGGCATAGAGGTTAAGAGCACTAGCTCTAAAAAAAGAGAAAGAAGAAAGAGAGAGAGAGAAAGAAAGAAAGAAAAAAAGAAAAGAAAAGAAAAAAGAAAGAAAAGAAAAAAGAAAGAAAAGAAAAGAAAAGAAAAGAAAAGAAAAGAAAAGAAAAGAAAAGAAAAAGAGAAAAGAAAAGAAAAAAGAAAAAGCACTAGCTCTGAGGTCAGGCTGTCTGGGTTCCAATCAACTCCACTGCTTGCTAACACATGGACTGTTGTCTCTAAGCACTGTTTCCATGGAAAGGAATCTGGGCACCCTGAAGACATGGCTGATTTGAGGTCTGGGGCAGAAGAGGTACAAGATGAGCTTGGAGCATCTTATAGTGCCCCAAGTAAGGAAGCTGTCAAAAATTAATAGAACTGGGGATCCCTGGGTGGCGCAGCGGTTTAGTGCCTGCCTTTGGCCCAGGGCATGATCCTGGAGACCCGGGATCGAATCCCACGTTGGGCTCCCGGTGCATGGAGCCTGCTTCTCCCTCTGCCTCTCTCTCTCTCTCTCTCTCTTTGTGACTATCATAAATAAATTTTAAAAAACTAAAAAAAAACAAAAAACAAAAACAAAAACTAATAGAACTGGATATTTATCAGGTTCCAAATGATCAGACCAAAATTTACTTGCTGCTCATAGGAAAAGCTCAGCTTTTCAATGGAAGGATGAAGGTGAATCCCCTTGAACTTACTGGGCAATCTTATCATCTGTACAAGTGAGTACCACACAGCACACACTTCCAGATGTGATGCAATTTGAAGCACACATCATCTAGGGAGCATTCGTGCCAAGAATGGTGAACCTGAATATAATCAAATATTTGGATCCAACTTCTAGTTTGTAACACATACATGGTCGACAGCAACCAGGAAATTGACAACTTGAGACAGCAACCAGACAAATCCAGACCATGGAGCATTCTACAAGACAATGAATCAGAGTTGTTCAATGGGTCATGAGCCAAAGTCACTGTTCTAGAATAAAAAAGACTTCATAGACATAACCCTTGTTTGGACGCTGATTTGAACCAAGTAACATTTCAAAGAAATTCTTGGGCATGATCAATGAATTTTGACTATGAATTAGGTATTACACTAGATTTAGAAGTTATTATTAATTTTATTAGGTTGACAATGGGATTGTCATCATGTAGGAAAATGTCATTTTTAGAGATACATGCTGATGCAGTTCACAGTAAAGTGCCACAAGGTCGGTGATTCATTTGACATTTTAAAAAGATAAAGCAAATTCAGAAAAAAAGCAAATAATTGTTAAACCAAGGATAGACATAATGGGCTAATTAACACTCTTCCCTGTATTCTGCGTGTTTGAAGTTTTTCACACTAAAAATTGGAGACCATTGATCCTACCTGCCATTTTACAAATGGCCACATGGGGACAGTAGAGTACTGAGCTGGATGTGCACCCAAGCTTCGCCTTAGAAATGCAGAATCATCAGCCCATTTATTCTTTATTCATTTACTTCATCATCCTTGCATCTAATCCACCTTTAGTGAACGCCAACTTACTAAAGGACCCTGAGTTGGACCTACAGGGGATAAAGAGTCAAATCCACCCCCCTCCTGCAGGCCCTTGTGTATCTGGGAGCCTGGACGGGGCATCTCCAGGAGCTTCTGTCTTGGGGGACAGGGTCCCATGTTAACACGGGTGTCTTTATGTTTGATGTCACTGGAATGGAGGCCTTGGCTGGGCATGTTGGAAACAAATTAATATGGAGGTCAGGGGAGCTATCACTTTCGTGGTGTCATTTGACCTCTTCTACATTCAGGTTTACACACTTTCCAACTATATGATCTTGGGAAATTTCCTTTACCTTTCGGAACTCCTGGGGCTAATCATAGATCATACCTTATAGCTTTTCCGTTGGATAAGACTGAGAGTCTATATAAGTTGCTTAGAACTGTGCCTGGCACCTAGTAGGTGTTCAACGTGAACATACTTATGTATCTCCCCGCTCCCCTGTGGAGCCTGGGATGGAAGCAGGCAGTCAGCTTGTCTGATTTACATGAAGGCCCTGGCATCTGCTGGGGGAAATGATGACTGTGGCCTTGAGACTAGGGCACAGAAATTAAGCCTCTCCATAAAGCAAGATCATAATTAGAGGTTTAGAGCAGCTACTTCTCTTGAGGGTTTTTCTCTGTACTCAGCACCATCGCCTGCATCCTGTGTGTCATAACTTACTTCTCTCGACAAGCCTACAGGGCGAGTACTGCTATGGTCTCTACTTTTAGGGTGAGGAAACTGAGTGATGGAGCTAGTAAAAAACTCTTCTGAGGTTTCTCAGCTGGTAAGGAGGAGAGGCCAGGATTTAAACCCAGGCAGTCTGGCCATAACCTGAGTCCTATTCATATCTACAGTACGCTTCTTTGGCAATGGGCGCTGCAGAAAGACAAAGCATTTTGCGAGAGAGAGGGTGTATCATCCTGCCATTGACAGGAGTCTCGGCACCTGCCGAAGGGAAGGGTGGCAAGGAATGACCAAGATCATGCTCTGAACGCATTTCCCAAGAGCACCCCCTGGACCATGGGGTTCTTGATTGGCTCCTGGGGTTTGCTTGCCTGGCATCATTTTTCTGATAGTAGAATCCATCTCTTCCTTTTGGAGAACCACTCTCTTACCTTATTCTCAATCGGTGGTCAGGTGAGGTTGATGACATCAACCACGAGCTCAAAAATAGGCAAGTGACTAGACCTGGTCAATGACAACAAGGTCTGCCCTCCATTTGGGGATTGGTTAAGGGTAAGCTTGTGACTCAAGCTAGACCAATCAGAGAAAATTCTGCAACTTTCACTCATCTACTGGAAAAGAGAATATACTCTTTTTTCTGCTGGTATAGCTGAATGCTACGATGTACACTTGGAATTGCTTTGGGTCATCCTTGTCATCACTTGGAAAGAGTCAGCCTTGAAGGAAAGCAGAGCTGAGAGGTAGAGAGACAGAAGTTTGTTGACATTGTTGGAGCACCTGGATCCAGTCCTGCCTGAATCTTAATTTTCTTTACATTCAGATGAGGGGCAAAAATTATTCCTTTACATTTATGCTAGCTGAGTTGGGGTTTTGAGTCCTAACTTAATGCATTCCTCAACAGCATGACATAAAGGAGACAGGGCTATTTATCAGGGCATCAGAGATCTAGAAGCACTGGAATAGGTTCAGTTTAAAGAATGGGCATGGGAAAATAAAAAATAAAAAAGGCTGTGCACGTGAAGAAGGAAATCATATTCTACACATGACAGGACTCTGTAAGTTGCCTATAAAGTAGGTCTGCAGGTCTACTCCATGCCTGGACCAATGATCTCCATGTTGAGAAGAATTCAGATAAACCCCTTGAGAGGTTTGATGGGTAGTATGTGGATGAAGACAGGGAGCAAAGCTGGAAGTCCAGAAACAAAATTGGGTGGCGGTGCTCAAGGCCCATAAATAACAACGATTGCCCTCCTCCTCCTCCTTCATCAGACTTCAGGTGAAGAGAAACAGGTTCATTATGACCTGGGCCCCCACAATACCTGGATCCCCAATCATCACCCAACTCCCCTTTGTTAAAAAGCAGCTGTGATCTAGAAGCCAGAGATTCATTTTTTAACATCAACAGGTTCAAGTAATGCCCCTATTAAAACTTTCCAAAGTTTCTTATTGCTCTTAGAACAAAATTCTCAAAAGGACTCTGCATATACCCTCCTCCCCACCAGCTCATTTTCTCATCTCTCACCTTACAGCCCCACACTCACCTTCTCCATTCCCCTGTGCCAGGCTCCTCACCTCAGGGAATCTGTCCATGATGTTTGCCCACCTGGCCCCCCCTCCAAGCCCACCCTCACCCCTGCACACAGTGCAGGGCTCGGGCTTCTGTTTCCAGTTTGAACTTCATCTCCTCAAAGGGGCTGTTCCAACCTCCCAGAATATGGCAGCACCCAGTATCCTCCCTCCCCACACCCTTAGTATTTCCCATTCATTTTTGTCTGACCGTGAACTCCAAAGGGATCTTGGTCCGCTTCACTTACAGCTATATCCTCAGTACCCAGCTCCATGCCTGGCACACAGTAGGTGCTCAAGAACAATCTGTCAAATGAGTGAATGACAGCCAAAGATTTGATTTTGTTTAATTACCACAGCCTCCTCACTCAGAAATGGCACTTGCCCCCAGTTGTGCATGAGTATTCATTTCATGCATAAATATTCATTGAGCACTTGCTAGGTCCTAGGCATCACACCACCTCCTGGAGATAGTGTAGACAAATAGACAAAACCCTAGATTTTTTAACATTTCAAACATGCTAGTTTGGGGGAGAGAGATAATACATAGGTAAACAAAATAAATTGCAATGATGATAGGTGCAATGAGGAAACTAAAACAAATTAGCCTTGGGCACCTGGATGGCTCATTGTCCCACTCTTGGTTTCAGCTCAAGTCATGATCTTGGGTCGTGAGATCGAGCCCCAGCATCAGGATCTGTGCTCAGCAGGGAGTCTGCTTGAGATTCTCTCTCTCTCCCTCTCCCTCTTCCCCCTCTCATGTGCACACACACACTCTCTCTCTAAAATAAATAAATAAATATTTTAAAAAGTAAAACAAACAAGCCTTATGGTGACTAGGTAGTCAGAGGAGGCCCCTGGGAGGCAATGACATTTGAATAGAAACTGTACAGGAGAGGCGGCAGCAAGAAGAGGCTGGAAGGAGCATTGCAGGCCGGGGGCTAAGGGCCCAGAGGTATGTGGCTCTCGCGGCAGGTCCAAGGGGAGGAGAGCTCAGGTGGAGAATGACAGAGGAAGAGGGGTCAGGGTGGGCCAGATGGGCAGGGGCCAGTCCCCCGGAGCTTTGCGGCATTTGGAGTGGAGATTCCAGGCCCTCTGGAGTGGCTGAGGAGGTGGCAGGTGAGCAGGATGGGATTTGCCTGGTGCTGGTTCTGTAAGGCGCCCCTCTCTCATTATTTGTTTCTGGAATCTCAGGCTGGACTTGCTGAGGTGGCCCAAATGGCCTGGGAAGTTTCTCCTCCTCTCTGCCTCTCCCTAGCATCGCTTCCTTAGACACAATCCCCACTCACTGCCAGGAGAGCCGCCACCTCTGTGGCTAGTGGTCTCTTTTTGATGCATCCCCTCCCTGCTCCTCCCTAACATCCCTGCTCTGCTAAAGTCCCTTGCACAGCCTCCCAGGGGTGGGGCCCCTGCAGCTGCAGGGACTAGATGCCAGCAGGGTCACTGCTAGGCCTCCAGGGCTGGGGAGAGGGGATAGGTGCCTGTTAGGAGGGTTTTCCTTCCTATCCACACACCCTCTTTCTCTAGAGAATTGTCCAACCTGAGATGTTCATTCATGCAGAGGACCATGGTCACAGCCTGAGGCAAGATGGCCCAGAAGCCTGAATCCATCCTGTCTTCTTCTGAGGTAGTCTGAGCAACAGCCAGCAGCTGCACACCACCCATCCCACCACATCTGCCCTGGTGCCAGGCACAAGGGCGCCCCCAGGTGAGGTATCTTGGGTCAAACACACTGGGACCTGCAAAGCTCAGTTACATGCAGTTCTCTGTTCCAAGTCATGTCCAGCGTCTGGTCTGGTCCTCCAGTCTGGGAAGGAATAGAAAGACCTGGCTGGAGCATGAGACTAAGGTCTGACCTCCTAGCAGCACATGACAGTAAATTACTTACCCTCTTTGTGCTATTTCCTCATGAGTAAACTGGGAATAACGATAGAACCTACTTTATAGGGTGGTCGAGAGGGTGAATGATTAATTTATATGGGGGAAGGGCTTAGGAGAATGCCTGGAACATAGTAAGTGCTCCAAACATGTTGGCTGTTACCATGCTTTCCTCTCCTTCCTATTGATTGCAAGAAACAGAAACCTACTCAAGTTACACCAAGTAAAGGTGTTGAGTGTAAAGTCTTCCAGTGAAGAAGAGGCATAGGGTAGTTACCAAATGGTTTGACTCTCAAAGGCTATGGTTGCTTCCATTGTCTCACCAGCTCCACCGGCTTTCTCATGTTCACAGAGTCTCCTCCCTCATGACTTCAGCCTCTATATGGTCCATAAGGGCCTCCTTGCCAATCTCCTCAGCATTGTGGCCATTCACCTACTTCTCCTCCTACCAAGAGGTTATTTTCTTACTTGCAGGTCAAACTTCCTTTAAAAAGGCCATTTATTGACCCAGCTTACCAAGGGCCAAGGCTGCTAAACAACTCACCATCAACTGCATTTGGCTCAACTGCCATTCTTCCAATCAATTGGGCCCAAGAGATGAGGTGACATGACACTACACATGGCCATTGAAGCCACAAGGGTGACAGGATGTTCCCTGTAAACAGCAGGGTGGGCATGGCAGGGGATGGTTGCCATTTCCCATGTGTGCTTCTATAGCCTCCTACCAAGACACCAAGTGAGCCCTCAGATCTAGAAGTCAAGATCAGTGTCCCCACCCCCCTTATTTTATAGATAAGAAAACTGAGGCCCAACCCGAGGAATGGGCTTGTTCCAAATCTGGTAGCCAGCAAATGGCAGGATCCTAGTTCAAGATTTTTCCTTAAAGCTCATTTAGTTCAACCACTCATCAGATGCTCTGTCACACACTCTCCCTTCTCAGATAGTGAGGGATAGAGCAAAACCTCTTCAATGAGTGAAGAGCCCAGGGACTAATGCTGCAGCATTTGCAGTGTGCTTGACCGAGCATGGTGTACTTGACCTGAGCCCTAACTCTCCAGACTTCAGACCACCCTGAAAGTAGTCTCTCACTAGTCCCACATTCCTGAGGACACAGAGGCTCTGGGAGGTTCATTGCTTGCCAAGGTCAACCTGCTGATACAAGTCATGGCTAGGGGCCACACTCAAGTCTGTCTGAACTCAGGGCCTTTGCACCTGCACCCATGCCCAAAAGCTCACCAAGACACTAGTCAATGTAAAATGTGGGAGTGTGGTATGGTGGAGGGACAGCTAGATCCCAGAGAACATGGGCCCAGGACCAAGAAGACAGAGGTGTCTTCCCTCCCTCAATGTGATCCTGGAACTTTGGGCAAGTCCTGGCTCCTCTCTGTCCCCCAGCTTCTCCATCCGGAAAGTGAACATCTCACCTACTATATATATTTTTTAAAGATTTTATTTATTTATTCATGAAACATATATAGAGAGAGAGGCAGAGACACAAGCAGAGGGAGAAGCAGGCTCCACGCAGGGAGCCCGATGTGGGACTCGATCCCGGGACTCCAGGATCGCGCCCTGGGCCGAAGGCAGGCGCTAAACCGCTGAGCCACCCAGGGATCCCCATCTCACCTACTATAAATCCATATGTTCTTTGGGGAGTTGGTTTAAAAAAAAATACGAGAAAATAAATATGGCATTCATGCAAAGAATCCATAATAATCCCTCTTCTCAATATTAGAGTTTAAAATAAATTGGTAAGTAACAGAGTTAATGGGTTTCCAGGAGAAGCTGGCATAAACTTTAATCTTAACGTGGTTGTCAGGGCAACGAGGCCTCCCTTCGTCCAGGGTTTTGGAGACCACATAATCCTGCCTGGCCTGAAAGGGCTGAGCCAGTAGGTGGTTCCTACATTCCGTCTGGCAGGCAGGGTGGCAGAGGGGTTTGGGCTCTGGCACTGGAGCTGTTACGGAATCCTGGGCCTAAAGCTCCTGCACATCAATCACCTCATATGCAAAATAGGGATGCGAAAATAATCCACCCCTGTAGGTTGTTTTAAGGGTTCAACGTGAAAGATGGGAAGTACTTTGTACTGTGTTTATAGGAAGAACATAGAACATGCATTCTATGAATACTAGCTTTATTATTAGGTGATCTGTAGTCCTTGCGTAAGTGCAAAGCTTCAGTATATTTGCAGGGCATTTTTCTAGGGTATCGGTTAGCTCTTGTTGCATAACTAATCACTCTAAAAAGTATTCACCAAAAACAACCTCCATTTATCATTTCTCTTGGGTCTCTAGGCTAAGGACAGGCCCTAGGATCTCCTTTGGGCAGCTACTCTTTACGAACACAGGGTTTGCGTGGAGTCTACACCACCCTGGGAACCAGGCGTTGCTTAGGCCCATTGTTCTAACCTATCCCTCAGGCTGCGCTCCTGGAGCAAACCTGCAGCTCGGCTCTGGCCAGTGTGAGGCAAACCTAGGACCTGCATTGTATGGACGCTGAGGAGGTGCAGACAAAGGGAGCGTCTGCAGCCCCCAGGCAGGCGGTCACGAGATAGCAGACAGCCTCTGTGAGCACAAGAACGTGCCGAGCTGAGTAGAGCCAACCTGAGGGACGCAGAGAACCACGGCCTGGAGGCAACACTCATATTCTCTCATCCTCTTGTATCTGAAGCCAGTCCCAGCCAGAGTTTCCAGTTATGTGAGCCAATAAATTCTCTTTTCGTAAAGGCCATTTGGATCGAATAGTTTGTCACTTGCAAACAAAGAGTCCTACACAGATAAGCCCAGAAGTGGACAGTCCAGCAATGGATGGCTCTGTGGCTAGCAAAGCAGACAAGCGGTTATAATGTGCCCTTTCTTTATGCCTCTGCGGCACAAAGACACTGTCCTGTTAATCATTGTCATAATGAGTCAAAGTTGATTTCAGAAATCTGAAGCGATCATTTTGTGCAATGAGACTGTGAGCAGCTTGAGGGTAGGAACTGGGTCTTATCCATCCGTTTCCCCAGAAGCTACCCTGGGGTACAGTGCACACAAAGGTGCTTCCCACATTCTTGTTGAAGGAATGAGAGAGGCCTCTGATTTGAGGTTCTCAAGTGAGCATGGCTGCTAGGAGCAAGTGGACAGGGGATGGGCTGCATACCAGACTGAGCCTGTCAGGAGGTTTCACAGTACTGGGGCCTGAAATGAGCAAGAGGCCAGCACTGAGTGCTGAGAGCTTAGGGTGAGAGTAAGGGATTCCCCGAGGCTGGCAGGGGACCTCATTCTCTTCTGCAAGGAAGCCCCTGCATGAAGATCCACCCAGAGTTCATCAGAAAGGAAAGGCCCAGAGTCTTGGACTGCAACAGGCCACGAGCTGCCTTCATCGTGGGATCCTACTGCGGGTGCCGGTGTAATGGGCATGCTCAATGACATGGTTTTGGAGTCAGGTTGGGCTCCTTCACTTCCCAGCCCAACCTTGGGTGGGCCACCTAACCTCCTAGAGCCTCAATTTCCCCACTTGCAGAATGGGATTTGAGAAGGGTACTTACCTTCAGTAACTGTTTTGAGAATTTGATGAGAAAATGAAATGTAAAGGGCTTTAATCTAGTGCCTGGGACAGAAAGAAGTGATCAGTACACATTTCACATACACACACCCCAACATAGGTTAAAAAAAAAAAGAAAAAAAATCCAAGGGGCAGCATCACATGTGTGAAGACACAAATGCTGAAATGTTGCAGATGCCTTCACGTGGAACTCGGTATCCTGCGGCCTCTGGTAATCTGTCTTAAACTTTTGAAGGCACTATCGCAGATGCCAGCTCCTTCTCCCACCTGCCCTTGCTTTCACATTTCCAGTTTCTGCCTTCCCAGAGGGCATCCCACAATTATCTTTTTTTTTTTTTTTTTAAGATTTATTTGAGAGAGCAGAGAGAGAGAGAGAGCACACGAATGGGACAGAAGCAGGGAGGAGAGGGAGAAGCAGGCTCCTCCCTGAGCAGAGAGCCCGATGTGGGACTCGATCCTAGGACCCCGGGATCACGACCTGAGCCTAAGGGAGATGCTCAACCACCGAGCCACGCAGGCGCCCCCACAGTTACCTTTTTCCATTCGCTGGACAGTTGAAGCAGTCCTCCTCGGAACCTTGGCCTTCACCCTGTTGGATGTGAGCTAAAGGATATTCAGGGGCGGTTCCTGGAGGTAGCACACAGCCAGTGTGGACTGGCCAGTAGAAACACCCCTCTGGGCCCTTCCCGGCCCCCCCCTCGGGCCCCCTCACCCTTCCAAAAAGCCACAGGATCACGTTTGAGAAAAGTTAAGCTGTTTTATTTCACAGGATAGCTCCACGTCAAACCAGCAGGCACCATCAGAATACGCAACAGAGGATCCAATCAGACACTCTATAGGACGGGCGTTTGGTTGTAAGGGAGAGAAACGATATCCGGAAGAGGGCGACACTTATCATCACGTGGGGACAGGCAACCAGCAATTTCCTAGGGTTGTTTCGGTTTGTTTTTTCCTGACACAGTTTGGGGAGGAAGGAAACCAAAGGAAACTAAATTGACCAGCCACTCTGAAGCAATCAGAACCAAACCTATTGCCAAACCGTGTAAACAGTCACACTGCCGGGAACTAGAGTCTGAGCAGAAACTCTAGCCAGAATCCCCTTCCGTCTAAGGAAGGCAAAGTGCACTCTGGTTGCTCTGGTTCAAGGAACAGCTTTGTTATTTGCCTGGGACAGTTCGCACAGAGAGGAGGTGTCGGCAAAGGGGCAGCGGTGGCCGTTCGGCCCGTCCCAGAGGGTGGGACAGCGGGACGCTGGCGGGTCGACCTCAGAGCAGCCAGGAGGAGTCGGACACGACGGCAAAGTCCCTTCTCTCGGCTCCCCCGGGCAGCTTCGGGGATGTGGGGAATTCTCTCCATGGCTGCTCCGAAGACAGGAGGCCCCAGAGAACCGGGGAAGTTGACATGAAACGTCAGCATTAGCTCTGCATAGCAGAAAATCGGCTAAGCAACACCTCGCTCCCCCCTTCCTGCCCTGTCCTCCCCGCCCGCCCGTCCTCCCGAGCCCAACAGGGCCCCCTGCCCCGCCAGGGTTGTGAGCCGGCCGGTCTCTTCTTTCTGGGATTCTCAGGAGAATGAGGCATTTGCTCTAGTGTGGAACCATCTGGATGTGTGAAAAGTTAGGAATAGAAAGACTGAGAGGAAGAACCATCACATTAGTCCTGTGATTTTCCATCAGCCGCGTCCGTGTGCTGAGCGCCAAGTAGCCACCAGGCCACGGGAAGTCCTCTGCGTTCGTGCCTCCTGAATGAGAAAGAAATGTACCCAGCAAGGCACTCCGAGGGACGCCAGCGGGGAAGCAAGGCCCACGGAAAGGCCCTTCCCAGCGTGGGCTCCCCTTTGTGTACCACAAACCAGTTCTGAAGTGTTTATAAGGCAGATCTCTGAACTGCTGGTTCCAGCCGGAAGCCAAACGATGGCTCCATTTCCCTGGGTCTCTTCCCACTCGGATTTCTTCGTTGAATAGAAACCTTTCGTCCCTTGGGAATCCACTTCTCTCCTGCCCCTTGGCCTGGTGACCTCAGAGAAAAGACTCCCAAGTCTAATTCCCAAGCTTACAATTCCCTCCAGTTGCGCGCTCTGTCCGGGGTTCAAAAGGCGCTTCAAGGTGAGAAATCGTTAGCACTGAAAACAAGGAAAGGCAAGAATTTTTCATAGAATCCCACAGCTCAGAGCAGCTCTTTTAAGAGGAAAGGGGAGTAGAGGGAGAGAGGGGAGAGCGGGGTAGGAAGCACGGCTTGTTCTCAATTTTAGCGGAGAAAGGTCTTTAGCGGCGGCTGGGCCCCAAGGCCCAGGAAACTAGACCAGGAATGAATTGTCTTTGGTCAGTTTTAAATGAACATCTTGCTGGTTCATTCCTAAAATAGACTAAACATCGGTTACACATAAAGACAAAAGGCTTGACCTCAGGGTAAGTCGAAGGTTAAGAAAAGAAATCATTCTGTGAAGGAAAAAAAAAATGCCCGTTATCAACGAACTGATCAGTACAGCTCTCAGTAATGGCGATGAACAAGTAGGTAAACACCACTGCCCCTTGTACAATTGGTTATATTGAGGACTACTAACTAGGTTACTACATTTCCCCCACACTCACTGTACAGTTAGGTTTCTGGTATTTGTTTTTTTACATTGATCTATCTACTAGGTGCAAAGATTTGGTGAGTGGCATTGGCTATAATTTAATTGTAGCCTTTTTAAAAATTACAGTTTCACATTTTAACAGTTACTTTCCAGCATTTAAGCAAATACAGCAATATATAGTGTACTAACACAGGCAGGAGTCAGGAAGAGAATGCCAATGCTCAGTGACCGTGGATGGGACGGGGTGCGCGTGGAGGGTGGCAGAGACATGCAGAGTGCCAGATGAGGAAGGGGGCGGGGGCAGAGGGAGGGTGCAGGGAAGTATTTTTCCATTTGGTTCTGCGTCAAGGGTCAGATCTGGGCCTGGATGAGTGGGGTGTGAGCTTCCCTAAATGTGAACTCATCAGCCGTTTCCCAATGGAAAAATAGGTGCTGAAAGAAAACAGCTAAGGCTCTGCCTTCAGGTAATTTGGTTAAGGGCAGATCCATTTGCAGTAAGGAAAAAAATGCAGTCAATTCATAGGAAAAACCCACATGGTCTGACTGGTGCTGTAGATATCAGGCAACAGATTGGTCAACTCAGATTTTCGCTTTTCCTCTGGTATTCATGGCAGAGGGAGGATGTGACATTTTGCACAGGAGGCTACTGCATTTAAGGTCTGGGAGTATCTCTGGGGTGGAAATGAGGAGCCTGTGTCCTGGCTGGACAGCACAGCGTCCTTGCAGGAAAGCGCCTGACATGGCCCTCGCTGTCAGCCACCCATTAAACCTGGGGCACGTCTCGGGACATCCCAAGGCCTTGCCATCTCTCCTAAGCTGTAAAACGGCGATTATCATCATCTGCTCAAAGACAGAGGGGCTCCTAGCTGGTTCTGAGGCTCTTTCGTTTCCGGGAGCTAAGACAGAACAGTTGGTTTTAGGCTAAACAAGGAAGGTCAAGTTTGTCACTGACCTCTCTCTGGCATTCTTTTCGTGCCCTTTCTTGACTTTTCCACAGAGTGCGCTCACTGCCAATCCTTCCGACCACACAGAATGGGTCACCACTCCCACGCGCCCAGGTGGTGGTGACTTAATGGGCCCCTCCCCCTGGGGTGTATTTACCTTTTTATGACCCGGGGCGAGAGGGCACAACTTAATCCAGTGGGGCGAAATGGTCATGACACCATTCCAAGCGTCAGCAGGTGATAGATCTGTAGGGCTGTGCTTCAGGGCGCTTATGAAACTGGCAGGAAAACTGCACCACCCCATTCTCAAATGCCGTTAGGAGGCTTCGAAAGGACGGTCCTGGATGGGTTTTGATCTAAAAGACTTACCTTACTAATGATAATAAAAATAGCAAACGTGTTGGCACAGTGCTTTCCAGCTTACAGAGCTTGGTCACATTTTACTTTTATTACTTTTATCTGATGGAGCTGAACACTGGGGCTCAATGAGGTGGAGTGACAGGTCCCAGGTCCCACAGCTCTATGGGGTGGGTGGGGGGCTGGGACTCAAACACAGGACTTTTGACTCCAAACTACAGTCACGGAGATAGACTCAGAGGCCTCGGGAGAAAGAGAGAAAGCTTGAGAACGATAAGAAGGAGACCCTTGGCTTGGCCTGAGGGGGTGAATAAAAGCGGTCCCCTTAGGATCTGATTTCGCCTGTGTTCCATTAGCCAGAAACAGCCTATCTCTGGAAAATGAAAAGATCAAAAGAGGAAGTAAAATGGAACCAGAGGCCTTTTCCCAGCAGAGAGGCAGAAGTCTAGCTCCTAATTCTTAAAAGTCACTCACCTCAGTTCTATCACCGTATTTTCAATTCCATTAAATGCTCTGGAGGTGCTGGGGGGAGAGCAGGGGAGCAGGTTTGGGAAGGGAAGGGATGGAGAGAGGGAAGCCATTTCACCTGCATAACCTCACCCAGAGTGTTTTCTGGGACGGGAAGCGCTAACGGGTGGCCCCTCTCTGGGCCCTGCTGTGAGGCTCCTGTGCTTCATGCAGGAGAGCACCGGCCAAAGTGGGTCACAGACCGATCTTAAATTAAAATGATATGAAAGCCTCCTTGCCTGTTTAGTTCTGGATCTGACACCGTATAATTAGTAGAAAGAAGAAGAGAAAAAATTAAATATTTTGAAAATGGCATAAGTTAAACCTCTATAGTTACCACAGGTTTATTCCTACAGCGTGTCTAGGTTTTGAAGTGTTCCACACCACTGTTTGTGTTTTTCCTTTTTCCCAACCCCACAGAACGCTGTGCTACGATGGGGCTTAGCTTCTCACTATCCCCTGTTTGTACGTACAAACACAAGGATGTTGTGGTCAGGGGCCATCTCGCCAACATCCTCCCGTGCCTTCGGGGGGGTACAGTTGGCCCTCGGCCTCCGGGTGGAAAGGCAGGGTCTCTGGGGTGGACGAGGGAGAGGGGTTCTGTGAAGGGTTCCCCACCTCTAGGAGCAGCCTGCTTGGGGTACCGCCTGCCCCACCCTTCCGTTAGGGGCAGACTGTTGTGGAAGGCCACGACTTCTGGAGACAGTGGGAGACGATTTTTTGTGTGTTTTTCTGCAGGTTAGTGGTGTATTGCTTCGTTCGCAGTCACGGAGGCTTCTAAATTCTCCCAGAAAGGTCCCTGCAAGTCCCACCAAGTAACTCAGCGGGAGGTGTTTGGTGGCATGGGTCTGAGGTAAATCTAAGTTTCATAAAAAGAAAAAGGAGATCCTATATACATTTAGTTGTGTGTCCAGCTCTAGTATATGTATATAGATGCATAAATATATATATATACACACACCTACAGACACATACGTACGCGCATGTGTGTATATATGCACACATATATGCACACACATATTCATGTATGTAGACAGAACGCCGAGAGAATCCTTTTCCAGTGACCGTGTGCGGGGAAGCCATATAACGTTTTGCCCCAACCTCAGGAGAGGCTCCAGTCGGGCCTCCTGCTCCTGCACCTGCGCCCCCGGGGGCCCGCGGACACACGGCGGCCTGTGGGGTTCCGGCGGCTGCACGCCAGCTGCGGCGGGCGCCCAGGCCTCGGCTCTGCACAGCCGCGCTCCCGGGCGACCTGGGCCCCGCCCCGCCCGGCCAGGGGCACTGGGGGGCCGCGGAAGTCACGGAGGCCACCCTCGGCCAGGGCGGTGCCGCCGGGGCCCGGGGGTCACATGGTGCCCGACTTGTCCGCTGAGCTGTTGGGGAACATCTTCTCGGTGGGCGTGACGGCCGGGCTGCCCACGCCCGAGCTGCTGCTGCTGCTGGAGCGATGCTGCACCACGGGCCGCACGGGCCGCATGGGGGGCGGGCGCAGCTGGGCGCCGGCCAGGCGGGCGGACAGCGCGGGCTTGAAGGTGGTCATCATCTCGGTGGACGAGCTGCTGCTGCGCCGCATGGCAGCGTCGGGGTCGCGGATGACGATGGTGTGCAGGGGGCTGGCGGGCTCGGAGCTGATGGGGCCTGGCGGGTTCTTCAGGGGCTCCAGGGTGTCCAGCACCACGTCTGGCGCCTGCTTGACTGTGTTCTGTCTCTCGAGTTCCCGCAACTCGTGCAGAGCCGTGCTCATGGTCTTCTCGATGTCCTGGGGGCGGAAAGAGCTCTGGTCAGCACAGAGGCCGGGCGCCCCAGGGTCCAGCCCTTGCTCGGCTGCTGATGGGCCTGTGGGCTTCCTGGGGAGGTACTGCCACACACGAGCTCAGGGCTGGGGCGGAGATGAACTCTCCAGGGTGTCCTATGTCCCACTATGCATGTGGGCATCACCTGCACACTTGCCTGCCCAGGGGGCCGACTGCAAGGAGGGCAGGTTCCACTACTGGTTCTGGCTCTGCAACTTTCTTGCTGTGTGACTTTGGGCAAGTTACCTCACCTCTTTGAGCCTCAGAATCCTCATCTGTGAATCTAGACCATTATAACGCAACCTCAGGGGGTTTGACAAGTGTGTTAAATGATACAGTCCCCGCGAAGAGGTTGGCATGGCCCCTGATACATAGTAAGCACTCACAAATAACAATGGTAATAATAGAGCACCCATCCAAGCCCTTTCCTTTTGTAAGTCATTTAATCCTCACACTTTATGAGGTAGGAACCACCATTATGCTCATTTCACACGTAAGAAGATGGAAGCTCAGCCTGGTTAAAGTAACTTGCCCAAGATCACCCAGCTAGTTAGTAACATAGCCCAAGTCTCAACCTAGATAGTGTGTCTCCAGAACCCAAGCCCCTAACCATTATGGTTGCTTTTAAAATATATTTGTTTAAGTAACCTCTACACTCCATGTGGAGCTCGAACTCCTGACCCCGAGACCAAGAGCCGCACGCTCTTCCGACTGAGCCAGGAAGGCACCCCACCATTATCGTCATTAAAAAAAAAAAAAAATTCTTGCCCATAAGAACATTCCTTGGAGGTTACATATCAGAATGTCCACAATATTCACCCCAGAATAACCAGACTGTCACTTTCTCCTCCGTATAATCAGAAAAGTTTGTTTTTCAAAAACGTCAATTTTAAAGAGCAGCAAAACCTCTCATCTGCCTATGTAATTCCTGGAGATTTAGAGCTCATCAATATGAGAGCACTTTGAATGACAGGGAGGGCTGTTAAGGCTTGGCCAGGGCCCCCGCCAGGGCCTCCGGGAGCAGGGCAGGGTCCCCTGTCAGCCTGGGTGGGGCTCATCGGTCCACATTCCCAGGGCTTCTGTTCCTCCTTGAGCCAGAAGGGGGCGCTGCAGCTAGAAGTCAGCTTGGGAGGCTTGGGCTAGGGCAAAGGACCGGGATTTTTTAGTGAAAAGACCCCTTTTGCTGGCTGTGTAGTGTTGGACAAGTCTCGGGCCCTCTGCACCAGGCTCTGCTTCTCTGTTGAAAGCCCCTACATTTACTGTGAAGATGGGATGAGGTGATGGATGTGATGGAGCTTTACAAACTGCCGGGCAGTGTTCACACTCCCTTTAGCCTGAGTCCTTGGCTCACACCGGCGTGGCAGGGATGCCTCCACACCCGATGGGGCACAGGGGGCCGCACAGGCTGAGCACAATATCCCACAACAGGGGAGACTGCTTAAAACCGCTGCTGGTAGGCGTGGTGCACAACCCTCCGTGACCGCGATGACATCTGTTTTTCTGCCGTGAGGTGAACCCGGAAAAATTTCAAGTCTGGTCACACTGATGAAGCTGGGGCCTGGAGAGGTCCTGCCAGCCCGTTTCCGCAGCCCTGTCCTCTTTCACCCTGTCTCCTCCTCCTCAGCCCACGGGCGGCCGCCTGCCCACCCTGAGGCCCCCCAGCAGGCTCCCGGCTGGCACAGGCAGGGTCCCAGCCTATCCCTTTTGCTTTGTTAAGAGACTATGGGTGTCTGGTCTATGGCTAATAGTAGCTTTTATGCTTCTTGACATTTTATCCCTTGCCCTGAACACTAGCTACTTTAAGAAGGGGATTTTTGTGCCTCTATGCAAAGGATTAGCTGTGGGGGACCTTCTATGTGAGGGGAGAGATGGCAATCCTCTCCCCATCTTTGCTATAACCCACCCGATAGTGATAACGCTGGCTTTGCACATCCCACACCACTTAAATGAAGCCCTCCCCCGCCCCATGGACTTCGCTGCTCTCCCTGCAGCGCTCCAGTGTGCACTGAAAGGTAAAGCTTTAAAAAATAAATGTAACGATGACGCCTCTACCACCATCCCCACTGCCACTCTATCCTGGCAGAATGTGAGCCAGAGAGACAGAAAGCTCAGAGAAAGACCAGCTGAGTAGTTTAGGCGTGAGCCTTGCATTAGTCTGAGAGGTGATGCAGCAATCTGCAGAGCGGGGCCGCACAACGGCGCTTGGGGAAGACGGACAGCAGGCGGGGGGAGGGGGGGGGCCAGGCTCTGGGTCCATTTCAGGTCATCCTTGCACTGTCAGTGCCTAGCTCTGTGACTGGCACACAACAGTGGCTCAATCAATATTCGTCAATAAAGGAATGAACGAATGAACAGATGAATGAATGGATGAAGTAATGAATGAATAACTCAACTGTGCCATCTCGTGGAGACACCTGCCATTACCACATCCCTCTCATCCGGCCTGCCCCCAGGTAGGAATATCCCCCATCCAGCCCTGGAGACTGGAGGTCTTTAACAGAATCCCTAGCCAGCACCCATTCAGCTTCTGCTCCCATTGGGGAGGCCAGCAGGGGGACAGGAAGCCAGCTTGCTGTCTGTCTTGTGTTCTAGCTTAACCTTGAGCCTGGCGTGAAGGGCCAAGTGGCTCCCTGGTCAAGAGGCTCCCACCCGGCCGCCCCTCCGGGTCCTCAGCTGGCCCAGCCTGCCTTCCCACCCGCCCTTACTTCTGCCAAGGCCTCAGCCTCCAGGGACTTGTGATCTCCCAGGCTGCTGTGCCTGGTGGAGCCGCATGTCGACCTCATCGAGTGCCCTTCCGAGAGAGCCTTCTTGTCAGGGTAGTTGATGCTGCCGGCACTCCCAAATGTCGCCATCCTCCGCTTCTCAGGGCTCTCGATCCTCCCCCGGGTGAGAGGGATTTTGTGGGGGCTGCTGGGGCAGGCGGCGGCCCGGGGTGGCGTGTCTATGCTGGGACCCAGGCCCCGGGGTGGGCTGTGGGTGTCGCCCCCGCTTCGGCGCCTGGGGATGGCCGCTCCATCGGATCGTAACCGCACTCTGTAAAGGAGCCAGGGGGCAGGGGCATGGGGCAGAGGTCAACCCTGGCAGGTCTCAGAATGGGTCAGCTAACCCCCAGGCCACACACTACACACTAGTCTGGGGAGCAGGTATAGTAAAGCCTCATTCAGCCAAACTCAAGTGCACAATGAAAGCTCTGGCTGAGCGTGCAACTCAGTGGCAAGGGGCAGGTGTAATGTGCACACGAAGGAACCGGAAGCATTCTGCTTTCCAAACTGCAGACGGTGATGCTACTAATTACACAATGAATCTTGTCTATGTGTCAAGTCAAGGCCAGGAGAATTTCAACCTGGGAACGCTTTGGGGATGGTTAGTTGGGCTCATGATATGTTCTTAAGTGGTTCAGACATTTCCATGATTCTGAAGGGCTTCTTAATTGGTCTGAAGCATTGAGGCTTGACTGTACCAAAAAGTCACCAGCTCCCTGCAAGCACAGGAGGGGGTCCCTGGGAATTGAACACAGTCCAGTGTTCTCACCCACCCCCAATCTCCCCAGCAAAGGGCTATTTCTCTGAGGCTTTTTCAGATCTTGGAAAATTAGTCATTCTGGAGTAAAAAACTGCTTCAATCAATGTGCCTTTCATGCATTTGGCCACCTTTTACTCTTTAGGGAGGCTCTGGTAGAGTCAAAGAGGGACCAGAGTGTCTCTCAGGAGGGCTGGCTTTGTCACAGACTTTCCTGTGTCCTCTTTCAGACCCATTTTATTAATCTGGTAAATGGGCATAATATTCCTTGCCCATCTTCCAGGGAGGTCTGGCGGGTGTGAAAGCACTCTGGAGGTAAAAGGCTCCACCCGCAGGCAATTTTGCTACATCCTATGGAGGTCAACAGAGATTTGAAGGCACTGGTGGGTGGAGGGGAGGCTGGCAGTGGCAAGGGGGTAGGAAGGAGGGACAGTGTTGGAATGGGCCATGACTGAAGGACCCAGTTCAATGTGGTCAGCAGCACTTCAGACCCCAGAGCCACCAGCCAAGCTAAGCACCGCCTGTGGGTACCCCAACAGGACCAAAGCATAGGGTTGGAGAGGAGGAAATATTGAGAAAGAGAAGAACCAGAATAAAGTAGGGGAGGGAGGGGAAGAGGGAGAGGAAGAGAGAGGCAGGAGAAGATATGGCCCTCCTAGAATTCAAGGAACCATGGCTTTGTCTTCTACCTACCCCAGACTTCCACTTTGCCCCCCAATTCCATTACCTATCACAGTGCCTGAGCCTTTTGCTGAAGTGAACAGAATACACTGAAAGGAGGCACAGAGACTTCTGCCAAAGTAAATTCATAAACGTATGTTCCTGTTTCAACTATATCTCTGGTTCTATCTGCAAGTACCCATACGAGGGAGCTGATCCCAAGACCTCTCCACCAAGAAAAAAAAAAAAAAAGAAGAAGAATATGACATTGTGAGAATCTGATTTAAAAAGCAGTGAGAAACTATCAGCCTCTCTATTCTTCACTTTTTCATATTTGATATATTTTTTTAACAACCACATTCTTTGGACTAAACAGGCATGTAGAGAATGACAAGTGTAGTAGCTCTTTGCCTGGCAGAAAGGTCAGGTGACGCAGTGCAGCCCACACATGGAAGAGGGAAGAAATTGGCAAATGTGCTCCCATCAAATGAGTGGGTGGAGTCGAGTGTCAATTTCCTCCACCACATGGAGTGGGTGTGAGTTTTCTGTTTGTGTAGTGCACTTCAGGGGGAGTATGTGAACCTTAAAAATTTAAATATAACAACTCAGGTCTTCAACAGAAAATAGGGAGGAGGTGCAAGAACTGGAGAGAGGTAGGAAAAATACTTGCCAATTTATAACTCTCTCTTCCTCCCCATTTATTATTACTATTTTATGTAAAGGGCATTGATTTGCTAATATATGTCTTGTCTCCTCCTTCTCCAAACCCCAACTCCAAGCTGGACCCTTGTAAGCCTGGCATTCTTGGGCCAGTTCCAGCCAGACCCCCCAGTGTGCCCAACAGCACATCCCAGAGGGAACAAAGGGCCACAACAGCCTCCTTTCTCCCCTCTGCCCTCTTGCCTCTCCCAAATCAGACAGAGACGGGTATGGCTCTAGTAGGAAAAAATGAATCCGCATTTCCTACCGGCCCATCACCCCCCCAAAGCCGTAATCCGAGATGTGCTCCGTGGGTGACTGGAGGTCGTTTTTGGAGGAGGCCTTGTCATCCAGCAGCGGCCCACTGCTGGCCTCGCTGTCGGCCTTCTGGCTCAGGCTGTCCGAGAAGGCATCATCCCTGGGGAGAAGGACAGATGTGAATCGGGAGTGCTTTGCTCCAGAGAACCCCGGATATGTAGGGCTCCTGGAGACCTGTTTGAAGGGGGGCATCCACACACACTTTATGGTTAACTTATGCCCATCCTCTGGATGAGCCACTTCCCACTCTAGGCCTTAGCATCACACACATGCCCATTGGCTTGCTCTCTCCTAACTTACTTTCTCTGGCAGGAGACCACTTGCCCTCTGCCCCAGACCTACCTTCTCTTCCCCCTTCCTCTAGATTTTTCTCTCCCAGGCTGCTGCAGGCTAGGACAACCTAAATGCTGGAGGGAATGCTAGAGTGATGGGCAGAGGAGCCCACAAGCTGAGCACTGAGAGCTGAGTCTCCATGTGGAGCCCTGAGAAGCCATTTAAGGCTAAGCAAGGGAGGAAGAAGAGTGCCTCTATCCCTCAGCTCTTGACCTAGGGCTTTGGATAACTGTGAGGTGGCTCCCTTGGTGGGGTACCCTGCTGGCCTCCTCCCAGCACACTGGGGACAGCAGAGGGCTGCCAAGGGTCCTCCACTGGCACTTCTCTTGTCTGCCTGGCTTTGGACTTTGCTGTGGTTTCACACCATTCCCTCTGTCATCAAGGCTTATGCCTCTGCCCCTTTCCTTGAGGTCCAGCGTAGTGGCTGCTTCCTCCATAAGTCAGTTCTACCAGAGACTGACTCAGAGGGAGTGTCTGTTGTACGAACCTTCAATGGCTTTTAAAGAAGAGAAGATGTAAACTTTCTGGGCCTCCAAGTATGGCTAGATACTTGGGATGTGGGCCTTTCTTTAAAAAAAATAAAATAAAATAATAACAGTATCCTGGAAATAAGAGGATGGCTATTTCTGTGCATCCTCTGAGAGAGCCACTTGGGAGATAAAGAATGGTGGGCAGTAAAGGGGGCAGTATTGGCCACTGATTATAGGGAAGACCTAAGAAGGTAGAGGAATATGGCAAGATCTACTGGATGCTGAGAATCAGGGCAGGTGATGAATGCCCTAGAGGCTGTCAGGTGGGTCAGGATGGTCAACCAAAGGCACCAAACACTGTCTCTGTATACTCTAAAGGATGAGCAATTTGCTTATTTGTTTAGTGGATCACCATTTAAGGGGAAGTGAGATATAACCATTCTTAAAAAAGACCAAGTGCGTCATTCCAGTGAGAGCAAATGGTTGGCATACAGCCCAGCACTCCCATTCCTGTGCTCATTCAAGACATCACTAATCAACCACGACATTCTTCAAAGAAGGTCTTGATTCCCACTCACATGTCCTGTACAACTATGTACTGATGAGGGATGAGTCCGTCCACGCCGTTGTGACGGCCCTCCCACCAGTCCTCTGAGGCGCGATGGTACAGTAGCAGCGAGGCTCCTTTCTTGAAGGACAGCTCACGCGGGGACCGCCCCACATAGTCAAACTTGGCGATGGCTTCGATCTGTTCCACTTCTAGAAGGAAAGCATGGGAAAGAGCATCTGTGGAGTGAGTAGGAAGGCAGCCAGGAGGCTCGCTCAGATGGCCTTGGCTTCCGTGGCGCAGCACAGACAGCAAGCTGGTGGGAAGAGCATGGGCTGGGGCTCAGGACACCAAGTTCTAGCTCAGACCCACTCTCCATGCTGTGGCCTTGGGCAGGACGTCTAACTACTGACACACCATATCCTTATTTTCAACTCCCCCTCTGGTTTTCCGCTTTCTAATAATTAAAATATTATCTTAAGAAACTCCTCTATCTTCTACCTCAAGACAAGTGCCATTTCCATTTGTTCACAAACCCTTTCCTTTTTTGTCCACTTATGAAACTTTTAGAGGTTCTTATCTTTTGGGTGGATGTGGACTCCCATCCATGCAAAGATGCTGTACACAATTTTTAAGGGTTCCCAGAACTCTTCAAAGCTCATTGTTATGGATTGAATTGTGTTCCCCTCCCCCCAAATCCATATGCTAATGCCCTGACCTCCAGTTTGATAGTATTTGGAGACCGGTATTTAGGAAGTAATTGAGGTTAAATTGAGTAATTAAGGTAGGACCCTAATCTGACTGGACTGGTATCTCTCCATGAAGAGAAGAGATGCCAGCTGTCTGTCTGTCTGTCTCTCTCTCTCTCTCTGAATGTACACAGAGGAAAGGTCGTGTGAGGACATAGAGAGAAGACAGCTTTCTATAAGCTGGGAGGAGATGCTTCACCTGAAACCAGCCTTGACAGCACATTTGTCTTGGGCTTCTTGCCTCCAGAGCTGTGAGGAAATAAATTTCTGTTGTATTAGCCACCCAGTTCTGTTCTGGTAGCCTGAGCTGAATAACACATTCATGCATGGACTTAATTTGGGGGGAGAAAGAATTCCTTCCAGGACCACAGCTCAAGCTCATCTCTTTGCACACACATATTGACCAATCAAACCTTCTTCACTGGTTAGTGGCAAGTCTTGACTGGATTAAGCAGTGAGGATCCACTCTTGTCCCTGAGGCACTCCTACCACCCAGCTCCATCACCTCTTGTCTGTGTGACCTGAGGCAGGTTACATAACCTCTGTATACCTCAGTTGATATGGGAGGATTAAAAGATAATGTGTGTAAGAAGACCTACAGATGGCCAACAGATACATGAAAAGGTGCTCAACATCTCTAATCCTCAGGGAGATACAAATCAAAACCACAATGAGGTATCACATTACACCTGTCAGAACAGCTCCTGTCAAAACCATCCTCCCCAAACCAAAAAACAAAAAAAAAAAAACCCAACAAGAAAAAACAAAATATAATGAGTATAGATATAGGAAAGAGGGAACCCTGGTACCCTGTTGGTGGGAATGTAAATTGGTACAGCCACTGTGGAACGCAGTATGGAGGTTGCTCAAAACATTAAAAATAGAAACACCATATGATCCAGCAATTCCACTTCTGGGTATTTATCCACAGGAAACAAAAACACCAACTTGAAAAAACAGATGGATACATGGATGAAGAAAATGCAGTATATAGATACACTGGAATATTATTCAGCCATAAAAGAGAAGGAAAATCTTCTATTTGAAACAACATGGATGAACCCTGAGGGCATTATGCTAACTGAGATAAATCAGAGAAAGACAAATACCATATGATCTTATTTATATGTAGAATTTAAAAGCAAAAACAAACCAAACTCTCAGAAACAGAGAACAGATTGGTGGTTCTGCCTCTGGTGGTACCAGAGGCAGTGGTAAGGAGTGGGCAAACTGGGTGAACCTTTATAACTTTTGTAACTTCCGTTTATAAAATAAAGTCCTGGGGATGTAATTTAGAGCATGATGACTATAGCTAATAATACTGCATTGCACTGAAAGTTTGCTAAAAGAGTAGATCTTAAAAGTTTTCATCACAAGAAAAGAAAAATTTGTAACTATGTATGGTGACTACATACAGTCTTCCATGTATGGATGGATGTTACCTAGACACACTGTGGTGATCATTTTGCAATACACGTATTGAATCGTTAAGTTGTCTACCTGAAACTAATATAATGTTATACGTCACTTATATCCTTTTTTAAAAGATTTTATCTATTTATTCATGAGAGACATAGAGAGAGAGGCAGAGACATAGGCAGAGGGAGAAGCAAGCTCCCTGTAGGGATCCTGATGTGGGACTCGATCTCAGGACCCAGGGATCACACCCTGAGCCGAAGGCGGACAGACGCTCAACCACTGAGCTACCCAGGTGTGCCTGGCAATTATATCTTAATTTAAAAAGTAAGAAATATACTAGATTTTAATAGATTTTTATTTATTATTTTTTTAATTAATTAATTAATTAATTAATGAGTCATAGAGAGAGAGAGAGAGAGAGAGAGAGAGAGGCAGAGACATAGGCAGAGGGAGAAGCAGGCTCCATGCACCGGGAGCCTGACGTGGGATTCGATCCCGGGTCTCCAGGATCACGCCCTGGGCCAAAGGGAGGCGCTAAACCGCTGCGCCACCCAGGGATCCCTTAATAGATTTTTAAAGGCCATGATGTATGAAAGTCCTCAGCATAGTACAGACACGTGAGGTGTTCAGTTGGTAGTAGCTCTTATGATGATGATTATAATTACTAGTGGCTTTACCCTATGGGGTAGGTCCAGACAAGAAATCTAAGCTACAGAGAGTTTATGTGGTTTTCCCAAAGCCCTATAGCTAGTGAAGTTTGGGAAAAGACTTTTTGGGGAACAGGGGAGCAATGCCTAGGATTTACTTAATCTGTGTTATAGCTGTACCCTAAGAGATGCTCACACTTGGTAGAAAACTGGCTGTATGTGAATATTAATTTATTTATACTTTAAAGCAAGCACAAAGATGTATAATGCTATAAAAATCATATATATTTATGTATATATTTACATAGATAAAGTAACAAATATGTTGAATTCTAATAGAACAAAAGTGTAACGAAATTGACCCCTGTCCTCTCTAGCCTGCAGATACCTTCCTTATGCTGACTCTCTATTGCTCCATTCCTCCTTATGGATCATCTCGTATCTGTCTATCCAGCCACCTACTTGCACCTAAAGGAGTTAAGGCCAGAAAACCTGGCTTTGCTACTTTTTAGCTGTGTGACCTTGAAGAACTTATTTCTCCTTCCTAAGCCTCAGTGTCCTCTTCTGTAAAATGGGAAGGCTACTAATAGGATCCAGCTTATAAGGATGTTGAGAGGATTAAATCAGTTACTGTATATGAAGTGCTTGCAACAGTGCCTGGCATGTAGTTAGCTCTATATGAAAGTTGTTATCAGAACTGATACACTTCTAAGGACTTTCTAAGCATGGAAACACAAAGAGCAGAAGGAGGAACCCCCTTTGTTCATCTCCCCCATTAATCCCCACCACACCCCTGTGTACATTAGGGTTTCCCCCTCCTGTAAGCAGTAGCTCAAGAAGACCGTCCCGGTGCTCCTGTGAGATGCGGCAGCTTGCAGATGCATCTAGTCCTCAGTGCCTGGGACAGCCTTCTACAGGGTGTGGGCCTCAGGCAGTGAGGCCAGCCTTCCCCAGCTGGCTCCCTGACAAATGTGTTTAAATGTTATTCTGACACGGTTGATGCAAGATGACAGCACAGCTACATGGGTCACATTAACTCAGATCATGATTCAGAGTTACCTTCTCAGCAAAATGGGGAGATCTCTGTCATCTCTGCTGCCTCTTTGGATCCTACACCAGCTGTTGGCTATAGCATTGCTTGAACACCTGTCTGCTGGCCTAGCTACAGAGACAAAAAGGTTGGAGGGTTTGCAAGATAGGAGCTTAACCCGGAGGACTGTGTGCTCTCAGGGTTTCACCCCAGGGTGTCCTTTGAGCTTGGTTCCCCTCACTGATGGAGAAGCTGACCTGAGCAGAGGTTTGCTCCTGCCAGGAGGAGCTGTCTGGGTGTCTAGTTCCTGCCTTCCACATCTCTAGAGCCTCCAGCAGTCACTGTGGATGGCCTGGAATTAGGAGTGGGGGGAACAAGGAGGAATGGGAAATGTAAGGGAGAGAAAAGAAGAAAAGAGGAGGAGGGAGCAGAACTGAGCTGCAGGCCGAGAGAGGGCATGTGTGTTTGCAGATGCGGTTATGTAAGCGTGTGTGGTAGAAAGAGTAATCATAGCCACTATTTATTAGGAAGTCTCTTATTTGGGTTTATCATACCTGAAGTAGAAAATGTGATTCTCCTCCTTATTACTCTCCCACACACCCCTCCCCAAACTTACTTAATTCTCTCATCTTCCCCCATCTTGGGAAATAAAACCGTCTGCCCGCTTGCTCAGGCCAAAGTGTAGCTCTTGAGCACCACATGCCTAAGCTATCAGCAAATTCTCTGAAGCATCCCCTGAATTAGACCTGTCTCAGCACCTCCAGTGCCACTGCCCTGGTCCAGACTGCCACTGTCCTTCTACCAGGCATCCCTGCTTTCATTTGTGCTTGGCAGAGCCATGTCTCCCCATGGCAGTCAGAGGAATCTTTTAAAATCATAATCGGATCATGAAACTCTTTTGTTGAAATCCCTCTGAAGGCTTCCTGCTATGCTTGCAGCCAATCCCAGATGTCTTCTCACGGCTGCTGAGGCCCCTTCGTGCTCTGGGCCTGGAGGCCTCTGCAGCTTCGCTCCCTACCTTTCTCCCTCACTCATTACCTCCCTCATGGCCTCACGAGCCTTCGTCATCTTCTTCTTCTTCTTCTTCCTCTTCTTTTTTTTAAGATTTTATGTATTTATTCATGAGAGACACAGAGGGAAGCAGAGACATTGGCAGAGAGAGAAGCAGGCTCCCCAGAGGGAGCCCGATGCAGGACTTGATCCTAGGACCCCAGGATCATGACCTGAGCCAAAGGCAGATGCTCAACCACTGAGCCACCCAGGCACCCCTCACAAGCCTTCTTAATGTTACTCCTCCAACACTGGATTCTGACATTTTTCAAACACCAAGTAAAGTGAAAGTAAACGTGTATAGACCTGCCACCTAAATTCTACAGTTAACATTTTAGTGTATTAGCTTTATCACATATGTATCCATCTTCTATCTTATTTTTTAGTGAATTTTAAAGTGAGTTGCAGACATCGGTACACTTTACCTCTGAACACTATAACATAAATATTCATAGAGCCTTCTTGATGCTTTTAAAAATTCCAAGCCTTTTCTTGCTGTAGGACCTTTGCTCTTATTATCACCTCTCCCTGGGATACTGTTCTCCCAGATATTTGCATTCATTCACATTCAATAAATATTTATTGACCCTTGTGTGCCATTTCCTCATTTTATTCCAGGTCTGCACTCAAATGTCTTTGCTTTAGCAAGGTGAAAGGAGTTGGCTACCCTCAACTATAAAAATACTGTCAAATCACTCTACATTTTCCCTTGCTTTATTCGTCTTCACAGCACTTAGCACAACCTGAACTTGTGTGTGTGTGCACATGTAGTTTGAAAATTTGTTTATTGTTGATCTTTCCTACTAAAATGTGAGGCCCATTAGGACAGGGGTTTTTGTTTTATAACATGCTATTTTCCCACTTCTAGAACAGTCTCTGGGATGAGATGGCTCTCCATATCACTTGCATGAACAAATTAAGCTTTTATTATGCATTAAATGTTCTACTTACATTATCACATTTAATCGTCACAATAATATGTGCAGTGTTATCCTCATTTTACAGAGGAGGAAACTGAGGCTGAGTTGAAATGATGTGTCATGCATGGATCAGAAGACTTAATAACACTGTTAAGATGGCAAGACTTTCAAACTGATCTACATGTTCACTGCAATCCCTATTGGAATGCCAGCTGACTTCGCTGTGGAAATTGACAAGCTGACTCTAAAATTTATATGGAATTGCAAAGAACTACCCCCCCCCCAAAAAAAAACCCTTGAAAAAAGAAGAACTAAATTAGAGGACTCACACTTCCTGATTTCAAAACTTACTACAAAGCAACAGTAATCAGGATAGTGTGGTGCTGGCACAAGGACAGACATATACAGTTCAGGTGAATAGAACTGAAAGTCCAGAGATAACCCCCTACATCTATGGTCAACTGATTTTTTATGAGGGAGCCAAGATCATTCAATGGGGGAAAAAATTATCTTGCAACTAATGGTGATGGGACAACTGCATAGTCACACACAAAGAAAGAACAGAATTGAACCCTTACACCATAAACAAAAACTAACTCAAAAGGAATTACCTAAACATAGACCTAAAACTTAAAACTCTGGGAAAAAAACATGGGGTAAATATTCATGATTTTGGATTTGCTGAAGCTTTCTCAAATGTAACACCAAAAACATGAGCAACAAAAAGAAAAAATGGATGAATTGGTTATCATCAAAGTTAGAAAACTTCTGTGCTTCAAAGGACATCATCAAGAAAGTGAAAAAGCCCACAGAACATGTTTGCAAATCATATATCTGATAAGGAACTTATATCTAGAATATATAAAGAGTGCTTACAACTCAATAATAAAAAAAACCCCACAAATAGCCAGATTTTAAAATGGGCAAAGGATCTGAAGAGACATTTTTCCAAGGAAGATATGCAAATGATAAATAAGCATATGAAAAGATGCTCAGCATCATTAGTCATAAGAGAAATTCAAATGAAAGCCTCAGTGAGATACCACTTCACACACATTAGGATGGATAGAATCGAAAGGTCAAATGGTAACAAGTGTTGACAAAAATCACATACTGCTGGTGGTAATATGAAATGGAAAAGTCACTTTGGAAACCACTCTGGCACATTCCTTAAATGATTAAACACAGAGCTACTGTATGACCCAGCAGTCCTACTCCTAGGTATATAAGAAAAAATTAAAAAATAAAACAAAAATATATGTCTGTACAAAAGTCGTACACAAATGTTTATAACAGCATTATTCATCAAGCCAAAAAAGTGGAAACAACCCAAATGTCCATCAACTGACAAAAATGTGACAATGGGATATTATTCAGCCATAAAAAGGCATAATTTCCAGATACCTGCAACAATAGGATGATCATGGAAAACATCATGCTGAGTGAAGGAAGCCAGATACTAAGGTCATATATTGCATGATTCCATTGAAATGTCCAAAACAGATAAATTCATAGAGACAGAAAGTAGATTAGTGGTTGCTTCGGGCTGGGAAGAAATGTAGAGGGGTCAGGAAGATAAGGAATGACAGCTAAGGGCATGGAGTTTCTTTGTGTGGTGATAAAAACTAACTGTGGTCATGGATGCACATATCTATGAATACATTAAAGCCACTGAGGGGTGCCTGGCTGTTCAGGCAGGAAGCCTGCAACTCTTGATCTCAAGGCCATGGGTTCGAGCCTCATGTTGGGTGTAGAGATTATCTAAAAATAAATAAATAAATAAAATCTTAAAGCAATCGGATTTTATATTCTAAAGGGATGAACTGCATAGTACGTGAATTATATCCCAATAGACTGGTTAAAATAAAAGAGGAAGGGAGAGGCCTTCTTAGGTTCTGGGTCTAAGCCACGTGACCCGGGCCAGTTTTCTACCTCTGCACTAGGGGTTAGGAGCAGTAGCCAAGTAAGCAGTGAAGGGGCCATGCTGTTCTCACTTTTCCTTGTTCTTTATCTCTTACAGGAATGGTGGCCATGATTTAGGGAGAAGTGAGGGTTTGAGTGTGAACTGGTGGTTTATGCCAAGGGAATCTCGGCTACTACTTACAACATGGATAAATCTCTAAACATTGTGCTGAATGAAAGAAGTCGCAACCAACAGACACTCTTCTGTACAATTCCATTTATATGAAGTTCTAGAATAGGCAATCTAGAGTTCATCTGTGATGAAAAAAATAAATCAGGTCACTGGTTGCTTCTTGGGCTTTTGGAGTACAGAGGAACTGACTGGAAAAGTACAGGAAGGAACTTTCTAGGGTGTTGGACATGTTCTATAGGTTGGTCAGAGTTTGAGTTTACACAAGTTTTTTTGTTTATAAAAACTCAGGGAATGATAGACTTAAGACTTATACCTTTCAGTGTATGCAATTTTACTCCAACCAAAGAACCATAAACAATATTGACTCCTGTTGCATGTAATGTTGCATGTTGCTGTGTTTAGAGGGAGACCACACTGATGACAGCCATGTACTTTGAAATGTATTAAGATAGATTGATAGATGGATAGATTCACAAATATAACAAAATGTTAACAATTGTAGAAACTAGGTAGGTTTCTACAATTTGGTAGGTTTATACCTGTGCACTATACAATTTCCATCCACTTTTCTGCGTGCTTGACATTTTTTTTATTAAAGGAAATATCATGAACTGCAAGTAAATAGAAATCTTATCCTGATTTCTAGTAGATACCTAGAACAATCTGATGAAAACTCTGTACCTCTTCTCAAAGGCATCCATTCCAACGGAAACAAGATGTTGCTCACATCTTGTGAGCATGGACCTCCTAAAGCCTATTTGTGGACCACTGATATGGCCAAAGAGTTAATGACCTCATGGCTGTCCAGATGTAGATGAGGGGAAAGGAGTGAAAAGCAATTGGGAGAATTTTGGGAAAATACAGGGGGAGAATGGTGGTGTAATTACAATTGGAAACTGACACATTGTAACTATATGATCATGTTTCTGTTACTGATTTTAGTAGTTTCTTTATCAGGCAGCCTCATTCCTCATTTAGCATCCAATTAATAAAGTTGCTATTGACAAGCTGCCTCAATGTTTTCACTTGGCTTAGTTCTAACAATCAAGGGTTCTTAGCCTAACCATAGCTTCTTTATAAATCTTAGAGACCAAAAAGCAAGGACAAATGGATTTTCCAGATGTCTACCCAGGATGTGCTAATAGACTCAAGACAGGGCAGCAGGCATCAGTTAGGTACAGAATATGTTGAGAACGGAAGGGCCAAAAAATAAGTTTTTCCTCCAGTTTGGTTGGTCGCTTATTGGGTGAACCATCTATCACAAAGACATGGGGTCGTGGTTTTCTGGGTGACTTGACCTTCAAAGTCTGCTGGGCTCCATTCATAAGGCTGTTTTCAAGAGAAACAGAAACACTGATGATCCCCCAAATGAAATGTCTTAGAGGAAAGTAGATAGAGGTTTAGGCTGCCAATGAGCAGTGAGATCTATAAAAGTCCCTGGACTCAGTTTCTTGATCAGAATTAGGAGGGATTTATACTGGACAGAGTATATTGCTTCCTACCCACCTGGTTGTCCCAGACACTGTGCTCAGCTCCTTCATGTAGGTTACCTCATTCTACCCTAGGCCACAATTCTCTTGGTGTTGTCATTTCCATTTTACAGATAAGGAAACTGAGGTATGAAGTTGTATTTAGGAAATGTAATTAATTTTCCTGATTCAGCAGCCACCACCAATACACAGGAAGCAAGGAGAACCGTGAAGGAGCATGAAACTGGCTCTCCTGAAGGGGGCTGTTGCCCTTCTGATCTTTCTGTCTTTGTCATTTTCAGAAACCAGCAACCTGACAAAGAACTATCGAGAAGAAGGGACCGTCCTGGAAGCAGACAAGAAGCTCTGACTTAGCCTGTTCCGGGGATATTGTATGCCTCTACTCTGAGAGGAGGGAGGCAGCATTTTGTGAGGGCTTCTCCTTGTTTCAGGGTGAAGCCTGCCGGGGGTGCCCTGTGGCTGCTTCCTTGTGCACCCAGCAAGGTCTGTTCTGTCTGTCCCTCCTCCTGAGTCCTGGTGCCCACAGCAGCCTTCCACCTCCCAGGCTATGTGTGGGATGACGGGCAGCGACCTCAGCCCCCAAGAAGGTGGGCTGCGAGGGTCCTCAGTGGGCGCCTGACCCAGCCTCCTGCAAACACATTTGCCTCCCCCAGTGGTAGTACTAACAGATCTTAATGCTGAAAAATCAGTCTGTCTTATTGGACAGGAGTTGTTGTCCCCCCGATAGGAGAAGAGAGACTGAGAACAAGATCTAGAGCAAGAGGGAGCTCCACACACATACACACACACAGAGAAATCAAGCAAGCAACAGATAGAACAAGAAGGGAAAAGGAGAAAAGCTGGACATGGTAGGGCAAGGGACAGAAGAGAAGACAAGAGAAAACCAAATCGATGGGGATCCCTGGGTGGCTCAGCGGTTTTGCGCCTGCCTTCTGCCCACGGCGTGATCCTGGAGACTCGGGATCGAGTCCCACATCAGGCTCCCTGCAATGGAGCCTGCTTCTCCCTCTGCCTGTGTCTCTGTCTCTCCTCTCTCTCTCTCTCTCTGTGTGTCTCTCATGAATAAATAAATAAAATCTTAAAAAAAAAAAAAGAAAAGGAAAGGAAACCAGACCGCCACAAACAAGCAGAACATGACAGGCTTCACATCTCCAAACAAAGGCTCTGCAGGACGTCTTCCTCAGCTCAGGACGAGCTGAGCCTCTGAGGATTCTGCAGAATTGAACATTACCACTAGATACGCCCTTCCCAACCTGGGACTCAGGCCAGACCCATGGGCTCCCTCTTGGGCCACAGCGATTGGTTCTCGGCAGGGTGTGTGGGTCAAGGCAGTCCAGTGAGACTCTTAAAACCCCAGGAGCTTTCTTAAAACCATGATGAAAAGGGAGTTCTTTTCCACTGGGACTTTGGACAAAAGGACAAGAAAAGCCTGGAACTGCCAAAGCCACCACACAGGGATATCCTACCTGAGTATGAAGCCAAACAGAGGGAAGCAGAACAGGAAGATGGAGACAAATTCCTAATAAGGAATTTATTTATTAACTAGGCTCCTGGATTCAGCCATGCCTGAAGCTATGCCTGCCCTGGGATTTTTCAGGTATCTGATCTGAGGCCTTTAATGCTTAAGTCAGTTTGAGTTGGAGTATCTGTCATTAGCAAGTACAAACCCACCAATTGGTGGAACCATCTCTTTCACCAGCTCCCAGAAATCATACCTGAGCACTACATACCAAGTCTCCTGACAAAAATGGTGGTCAACAGGGCCTGGACTCTCCCAGAGGGAAACACAGAAGCCCATAAAACAACTGCTAAATAATGAAAATTGTCCAAAGTAAAACTATCACAGGAAGAAAGGAGGGTTGGTTATATGTGGTCTCCACAGGACTGCGGTATAACTATTCATGGGTCCCAAGCACTTTTGCTTGCATGGGACTCTGTCCACTAAAAAAAAGTTAATTTTTTTTTTTATACCTTAACTGGCATAAAGAAGAGTATAATACAGGCTGGATCATACTTCTTTTTCCTCACTATTTTAAAAGAAACTAAAACATTTTCATGGGTTCTTAGAAGGACCATGGACCCTGGGCACTGTGCCTATTCCATCTAATGGATTCACTGGCTCTGGGCCCATATTATTCAGATTGCTTGTCTACATGGTCCAGGTTTCCTAGAGATGAACCCAACTCTCTTCTTGTCTAGAAAGGGAGGAAGGGTCCCTATGAGTCTCTCAAAGCCCAGTCCCCCTTTCCCTCTTTCCCACCAGCACTTCACTGAATCCTCACTGCCTGGCTTCATCTTTGGGGCACTCAAGCACAGGGGACACTTTCTGTGCATCATGGAGAGCTGCTCCTAATGTTTCGGGTAACGAGACTGGGAGCTCCTCAATGGCCCATGTGTTTTTCATCAAAGTGCCCCAAGTCTTAGCACAGGCTGGATGCAGAACAGGGGAAGAACAGGGAACAAAGTGTGCTTCCTACTTAGCAAACTCTTGTCACTTAGGATTTGCACTCAGGCCAGGCAGGACATGGAAAGGGAAGAGACAGGGGGGTAGGAGTGTGGTGAATGGAAGCACACAGTCTCCAAGGTCTTTCTGGGCCCTCATCTATTCTGAAGGGCAATGTGCCGATTTGTAAAGCTAGAGGGGGCTGGGGGGTTTTGTGGACCAGATCAGAGGTTGTATAGGCATGAGTCAGCGTGAGAGGCCCCAGAACCCCCCCTCACTCACCTTCATCACTGGTGTGAGGCTCTGTACCATTGTCGTGGTCAACTTCATCAATAGTCCCTGGCTCACTATGTGGACTGTCACTGCAAGGAAACACGGGAAGGACACTTGTTGGGCTTTGCACCCTCACACTGTCCTCAGCTTCTCTTAAGTGCCAGCCCAGCCCACCTCTGTGCTTGACCCAGGTCAGGCCCAGGCCTGCACTGTCCTGCCTTATCCATCTGACCATCCATGGACCCTCCTAATAGAAAACCGCTATCCTGAATAACCTCCCCCAGCTTTCCCTAGCCCTGAAATCCGCTGTGCTGCCAATTCCTACGAGTTCCATAAGACCCAGAGGGCAGTGTAAAACCCTGGCATTTATCCTTAGAAGGACCACAGGCCAAAACAGGAAGGAATTTTGGAAGTACTGTGAGTCATTCGTCTAACCTGGTTCCATGTCTTACACAGGATGTGACACGCCCAGCAAGGTGGGAGTGAAGCTCACAAGGGGCAGGGTTCTCAGGGCTGCCTCATGATGCTGTATGCAAAAGCCCGGGCCAGTCCAGGTGGTACCAGCAGAAGGCATGGAAGGAAGTAGAGTGAATCCAGGCCTGTCAAATTTGTTACTAATACACTGAGATAAGTTCACCAGCCACTAACCCTTCTCTACATTATAAGCTTCTTGAGGCTTCTAGTCAGTTTTCTAACTGAGCCATTGATGGAGTCCTAATATATACCAGGCACTTTGCTAGGTAGGAGGGACATGCTGATGGGTAAGTGGGCACAGACTCTGCTCTCATGGGCCAGGAAATAAAACTGCTGCAAGTTGAAATGTGTTATATAGGAGCAAATGAGCAGAGACAAGAACAGCAGAGGGGACCTGCTCAGGGAAGGCTTCTTGGAGGAGGTACCGTTTGCAATGGCATTTGAGAAAATATGAATTTCATTATGAAAAATTTTCCATTGCCTCCTGGATAAGGTCCAGACTCTGTACAATGGCTTAAGACCTTTCATAACATAGCTCCTGCTGGCCTGCGTAGTCTCCTCCCTCACCATTCCCTTGGCGAATGCAACCCTCTAGTCATACAGAACCACTTTCCATTTTACTGGATGTTCCAAGTCCAGAACATTCTTTGCCCACTCCTCTTCTGGCTGACTCCAGTTCATCCTACAGGCCTCAGGTAAGTCATTATCTCCTCCAGGAAGCCCTTTCTGACTTCACTACATTGGCTCAGGGAGCCCCCCTTCTGAAACTGCCTATTCCCTTCTCCAACAGAGCTCCCTGCATCAGAGATTAATCTTGTTTGGGTTACACTCCTGCCCTGCTGCCCAGGGCCTGGCCTAGGACAGACACTCAGCAACCATCTGTCCATTTGTTGAATGAATGAATGTTGTCCACTACGGTAAGACCCTCAGCCGAAGCCCTCATTTTGGCTTCAAAAATACCTCCAATGTAATTAATAGCTTTCCTTTCTCATGGGACATAAACGGGCTTAAGAAAAGTGTGGTTATTGTATACTGTTCTTTGGTAAGTACAACTGCTCTTGAGGACCCTTCCTAGAACACTAATTATATATATTGCAGCCAGGAAAGAGAACTGGTGATGGTTGCAAATGCTGCGTGAAAAGCTTCTCTTTGTCCAGAGAGTATACTTGCTGGCTGCGTAATGTTTCTGTTACAGAACAGGAGCAGACTTGCTCCTGGTGCCACAAACAAGGTTACAGAGCTGTGATGACAAGACAGCAGGGTGTGACATTTCCATGGCGGATGGGGTGGAAAACAGAGGGGATGGAATGTCTCCCTTCTTTGAAGTGATTCAGGAGTCCAGGAATGCTTTGATAATCAAAAGATGAAATCCCCTATAGGCACCTAGCTGAAAGCAGTATGGGGAATACCTAAACACACGGCCCTGTGTTGTCCTGGATTGGGAATAAAGAATGAACAGGAACCCTTTGGCTGGTCTTTGTCAGTTGCTGTTCTGAATTCACATTTGAAACAATTTCCATCTTTACTACATTTTAAGGTCTTAGTCTGGGGAAAGCAGTCAGCCCTTAGATTAGGTTCTAAAATTTTTCTTTCAAGACCCCGTGTAGCACCAGGTACACCAACGTGCCGAACTACCAATTGCTGACCTGGCGTGAAGCTGTCAAAGAACATGAACTCACTTTGTCAGGCTTGAGGTGGTGATTATTATCCACTCCCCTGCTGCCTGAGATGGGTTTGTGACTCACCTGGCTAATGACAGCTTGACATCTCCTCATCAGTGTGATTTGTTGACCAGACCTGAGCCTCGGCAAGGGGATATAATTCTTGGATTTGTGTTGGGACACTTGGGAAGAAGCAGCCCTTTTTCTACTGGGGCTGCTGAGAGAATGTACTCTAAATCTGGAGTTACCAGATGCCTTCCTGAAGCCAGCAAGGGGGAGACTGCTTGAGACTGAAGCTAAAACAGAAGAAAGCAGAGCCAAGGGCTAGGGATTGCAGGACCAAGTCCTGATGATAATATTTGAACTCCTGGATCCAGCTATACCTGAAGCCATGATCCTAGACTTTTGAGTTATGTAAAGTAAAACAATAACTTCCCACTTAGCTCAACCAGTTTGACTTGTATTTCTGTTCCTTATAAACCAAAAGAGAGTCTTGGCTGATGCAACTATCTCTCCTATAAGGCTGCAGCAAAGCTCAAATGAGAAAAATGCATATGGGAATACAGACTATGAAGCAGTAAGAAAATCGGAGGGTTTCTTACTGTTCCTGTTCAACAGCAACAACAACAACAGCGATGATGATAATAATAATATTAAGAATGGAATCTTACCAATATTCTTCCCCTCCAGCCATGCATTTTTCATACACAGGTCCCTCTAGCTCCCGGGGGCTGGGGAAGATGGCTTCATGATGGATGATGATGGTTTTGATAACTTCGTTGACGTGTGCCTGGCAGGACACAGGGTCCTGCCCATCAGGGATGTGCATGAGGGTGGGCCCGAAGCAGATGGCCAGGTTGTAGGGATCCATCATGTTCTCGTCGCTATACTGCGAGAGGCTACAAGAAAGGAGGTACTCACAAGTCACCTGGAAGAGGTGAATCTTCCCCCCTGTGAGTTCTTTCGTTTGAGGGCTCTACGCAACTCCAGGAGGGCTCCATGTTCTGTTTTAGGAACAGCTGCATCTGCAAAAGCCTCAGGACACCCCCTCCCAAAGGAGGCCGGCACTGAGGCAAAGGGGGCCCCCCACCCAGCCAACTTGGCCCAGCAACTCACTGGTTGAGGAAAGCAAAGAGGTATCTCATGACCACGATGACCACCCGGGGAAGGGTGATGAGGATTTGCTGGATCTGGTGTACCCTCTCAGCTGGGTTCTCCAGTTCTGTAATACAAAGGGGCTTCTCAGGGCGTCTTTCATCCTCAGAGAGCCAGGTAGCCAACATCTGCTCCTAGATCAGTCCATATGGTTCAGGAGCAGCCAGTTCTCTCGGTTCTGGGGATTGATCTGTGACCCTGGGCTGGCCACTCAGAGCAAGCATGTGAGTCAACACATTCTCTTTGATGGATGAAGCCAGTATAAGTCGAGTTTCTGTCACCTGAGGCCTATGAGTCCTGATGAATAGAGGCACGGACCATGCTTTGTTAACCTCTTTACGAGCACCAGCTACACCACAGGCACAGCACATAGTAGGTGGGAAACCAGTGTTGAATAAATAACCAACTCTAAGAGCTATATATTGGCCAACGAGCTTGGCATCTTCAGGTCAGTCCTCGACAGAGAGACACTGGTATTTTTGTCAGTCAGGTGAGGGGTGGGAGCAGCAAATGGGCTTGGTGGAGAAGCGCTTTGCCTTGTGGGGAGGGAAAGCTGGCGCGAAGGCTCAGCTGCCGGAGTTCTCGTGCGTCTTCAGGGCTGTACACACGCCTATGTCAGTTTCTTTAGCAGAAAACATGTTTTTCTCACACAGCCCCTCCCTCCAGCCTCCACATTTTTCTTTTTTCTAAAGATTTTATTTATTTATGATAGACATAGAGAGAGAGGGAGAGAGAGGCAGAGACACAGGCAGAGGGAGAAGCAGGCTCCATGCAGGGAGCCCGACGTGGGACTCGATCCGGGGATTCCAGGATCACGCCCTTGGCCGAAGGCAGCGCTAAACCGCTGGGCCACCCGGGCTGCCCCAGCCTCCACATTCTGTCAGCATGTTCCTTCTAAAACACAATCTCTCCTCTGTGTCCCAGGCCTTTCACAGCAGGGCTTCAACCAACCTAGCCTGCCTCACCTCCGCTGCTGCCCCTCACTCCCCAAGTATCCGAAGATGACACAGAGCCAGGCTTCTCCAATGGAGTGGCAGTGATCCTCTGGGCATTTACAAAACCACCGGGCACTCTTTGGGGGTTGTCACAGTGACTAGAGGGTACCCTTGTCATTTGGGATCCAGGGGTCAAGGTGCCAAGTGTCCTGAATGCATGGGACCCACAATAAGGCTTGCTCTACCCTAAATGCCAATAGCACCCCACCAAGGAACTCTGTGCCAGGCTGCTTTATCCACCATCTCCCTCCCACAGCAGGCCTTCCTGCCCCCGGGCCTTTGCACACACTGGTGATTTCTCTACTCTGCCCAGCACACTCTAGCCTATCTTCAAGTCTGGCACTGAGGCACCTTGCCCAAGCCTCCCCACAGAGCTAAAGGTTCTTAGACCTGTCTTGATTCTGTCACCCTTTCTACAGGCTGCTCGTGTCCTCAGCTTTAGTCATCAGCACCCTAGTACCACCTCCACTTAAATACATTTTTTCTTAAATATATTTATTCACAAAGGAAGTTTTACCTCACTCCGTAAATGAGAAAGCAGGATCACTTACTATAATTAGGAGCTGACATAAAAATAGATATAATGAAAGCAAAACAATGTTACTAAATTATAGGTAGGCGATATTCTGTATAAAAGTTTCTGAGACTGAGACCCCATTTCTCTGTTTAGAAGGGAAACTGACCTCTGAAATTTTCTCCCTCATGTAATCACAGGGTTTGAGAGGGAACTGAGAAGGGATTTATTTTTTTTTCCCAAGTGTGATCCAAGGTATGCAATGTTATGAGCTTATACCAGAGGTCAACAATCCAGGTCCACTCAGGGCTCTGCTCAGGAACTAGACTAATGGAGCATCTGGAAACATTGGCTGAGCCTGTGACATGGGCTCAGATAGGGTTGGGCCTTTGTGGCCTGGAATTTCTGAGGGTGCTTTGGAGCTTGAAGTGGATCTGGAGAGATGAGCAGGAAGTAGTGTGGAGGGCAGCAGGGTAGAGAAAAGGTCTGTTATACAAGGCAGGCAAGAGGCTTGAAGCCTCCCACCCACTGGAGCACTTTCCAGGCTGCAAATCCCTCTCAGATCATTGTGAGAAGCATCCCTAGTAATACTGGGTGTGTGGCAATTTTCTGTAAATCAGTTTACTCTAAAATACTAAGATTCTCATATTGTAACATTAAGAGTTTATTTCTAAAAATTTCTCAAATGTTGCCTTGGATTTGGGTATCTTACAGTCAAGGTGCCTTTACTTCAGCCTGCACTGGGCTCCTGCCTTCATCCACAGAAATACCTGTCAAGGAGAACTCGGATGGCTCGTGACATTAGAAGATGCCCACAGTCAACTAATTTTCACCATTTTACTTGTCTATCATGTTGTTGACCTGACTCCCAAATCCTCTATGGCTCCCTATTACCTAAGGAGAAAAGTTCCAAATCCTTGCACTTCTCCCCTCTTGCTCTGTTACCCTTTCAGCCTCTTGCACCATGCACTGTCTGGGACACCCATTAGTGTAGTCCTCAAATTCTTCCCAGGATGCTCTGTGTCCACTCTTGGAAGGCTCTGCTCATATCACTCTCTCAGCTACAATCTGCAAAGCCAAGTTTCTGTCTGCCTCTTCTCTTCTGAGCTCATTCCATACCCAGGGCTGTACATGCCATTGTCCAATATAAACCATCTTGTTATCTCTACAACTAGGTTTTAAATTCTATGAGAACAAGGGTCATACCGCTTCTTTCATACCATCCCTCCCATGTGCCTAACACAGTGATGAGCCCACAGTACAGCTTCAATAAAGGTATGTCACACAACTCATCATTCTACCAGTCCACCTAGGGAATACTTACTAATAGTAGATATCAAATCTTGAAACCTTTCCTTAGGAAAGAGTGGGTTTTCCAGTCCTCGGAAATACAGTTTTAAAACACCAGCAACTGAATTGATATCTCGCTCATTTTGATCATCCACAAGGGGGTCTTCGCCTGAGAGGAAACAGGAGATGATATTTCAGCTTGGTAAGGAGGCAGGAAAATGTGCAATTATCAGGAAGGATGGCCTGGTCCAGGCTGAACCAGAGAAGCAGCAGACGGGACAGCCTCCTCTTTTTTTTTTTTTTTTTTAAAGATTTTATTTATTTATTCATGAGACACACACACACACACACAGAGAGAGAGAGAGAGAGGGAGAGAGGCAGAGACACAGGCAGAGGGAGAAGCAGGCTCCATGCAGGGAGCCCAATGTGGGACTTGATCCCGGGTCCCCAGGATCATGTCCTAGGCTGAAGGTAGCACCAAACCGCTAAACCACCAGGGCTGCCCCGGGACAGCCTCCTTGATAGAACAAGTTTAGAGTTCTCCCTGTAACTGATTTTAAAAATGTTCAAATCAATGGAAATATTGTGAAAATAAAATACTGAACACCCATCACCCTTCACTCATGCTCATTAACTTACACTCACCTTGCCATATTTGCCTTCTCTCTTTACTCATATTTATTATTGCTCAATGATTTGAGAGTACTTTGTAGACACCACGACATATCACTGCTAAATACTTCGACACATCTCTTGTGCGCATATTCTCCTACATAGCTACAGAACATCTTTACACTAAGAAAATTAACAATAGTTCCAAAACGCCATCTCATATACAGCCTACATTCAAACATTCCCAATTGTCCTGTCTTTCAGAGAATTTTTTCAAAGGCTAAGCTCTAGTCAACAGGCACAAATTTCATTTGGTTGTTACGTTTCCTTAGTCTTTTGAGGACCCAACATTTTTTTATTGTTAGTTTTTTTTTATAATGTCTCTTCTGAGGAGTCTAGGCCAGTTGTCTTATGGGATGCTTCCCACTATGGATTTTTTTGTTTCCTCATGATTAGATTTTTAAAAAGATTTTATTCATTTATTTGACAGAGAGAGAGCACAAGCAAGGGGAGCAGCAGTCAGAGGGAGAGGGAGAAGCAGGGTCCCCGCTGAGCAAGGAGCCCAATGTGACGCTCCATCCCAGGACTCTGGCTAGATCATGACCTGAGCTGAAGGCAGATGCTTAACTGACTGAGCCACCGAGGCACCCCTCTCATGATTAGATTTAAGTTAAACATTTTTGGCAAGAATAGTACATGGGTGATGTTATGAACACCTTATTGTATCCAAAGACACATAATGTCAGCCTGTCTTGAGACTGGTGATGCTAAGTTTGATCAATGGATTAAGGGGGTGAACTCCAGATCTCTGCATTATAAAGGTTTATTTTCTCCTTTGTAATAATAAGTGTAAAAAATATTTTTGAAAAGAACTAAATGATCTAAGTGCATGCCATCGTACTCATGTTTCACCCAATGCTTTTAACATCCAATGACGATCTTAACCTAAATCAATTATTATCCTGGGTTGCAAAATGATATTTTTCTAGCTCTTTCATTCTACATTTATTAGCTGGCATTCTTCCGTAAAGAGGAGGTTTCTGCATGCCCCCTTACTTTTTCTATTATTATCATTGTTGTTGTTATTTAGCATCTTTATGGAATTGCTTTTGTAGTTTTTACTTTAGTGTGTCATAATCCATCACCATCACTACTCTTTGGGATACTCAGATTATCCCTAATTTTTCCAGGGACAAATGTCCTTTATATGTGACTTCCACTGAGCACTTCCTTGCTTTCTGGCACAAAAGATGTTCATGGATCACCTTGTACTTCCCTTGACCCAGATCTGAAATCAAACATTTCTCCAAGAAGCTCTGTTTGCTTTTTGTAGACAATGGTATTTAGAAAGCAAGATCTAAGTTCTAGATGTGCTCAGTGGTATAAAAATGCTATGAAGAGTTTGTTGGAACACCTGGGTGGCTCAGTGGTTGAGCGTCTGTCTTTGGCTCAGGGCGTGATCCCGGGGTCCCGGGATCGAGTCCCACATTGGGCTCTCCGCAGGGAGCCTGCCTCTCCCTCTGCCTGTGTCTCTGCCTCTGTCTCTGTGTCTCTTATCAATATATAAATAAAATCTTTAAAAAAAAGCTTCTAAGACTTTAGTGGATAGGAAAATACATATTTTTTTTCATAAGTTCACAGTTATTTCCAATTCATATTTAAAATTCAAGATTTTCTTTACCTTCATTTATTTTATATTGGTATTTCACTTTTCTTAGTGAAAATCTTGGTTCTGAATTCCATTAATAATGGATTTCTGTATCTGCCTTATCCTATAATATATATAAACATAGTTTTAAATTTTTAATAATAATATCACCACTAACAATAAACCTAATACATAAAATTTAAGGTTTCTTTGCAGGGCTTTTGTTTTTGTTTTGTGGGGATAGGGGTTAGTCCTCAGAATGTATCCCACTAAAGATGTATGGTCAAAAGATAGAAAGTACATTAGTGGTTGCCTAAGGTGGGGGCCTGGGGTATAGGGAGTAACTACAAATGGATACAAGGTTTCTTTTGGGAGATGATGAAAAATTTCTCAAATTGGATTATGGTGATGATTGGACAATTCTGTAAATATACTATAAACGGCTGAATTTACACTTTAAAAATGGGTGAGCTTTATGGTATCTACCTCAATAAAGCTGTTAAAAATGTATGACCAGCGGCACCTGGGTGGCTCAGTAGATTAAGCGTCTGCCTTCAGCTCAGGGCATGATCCCACATTGGGCTCCCTGCTCTGCGGGGAGTCTGCTCCTTCTCTGCCCCCTGTTCATGCTCTCTTCTGCTATTTTTCTCTCTTTCAAATAATAAAGTCTTTTAAAAAGTATGACCAGAGCACATGTTCAAAAGTTACTCTGTGTGATGATGAATTTGATACACATCTTGTTTCTAATTATATTCAATTTTAGGGATTGATTTTTTCCTAGAAATTCTTTTTTAAAAAAATTGTAGTTTTGAAAATACAAAGCATTTACATTGTCCAAAAGTAAAAACCAGATAAAAAGTTACATGCAGCCAAGCCCTACTCTTATCCTTCTCTCCTCCATGCCTTACATGTAACCATTTTCATCAGTTTCTGGTTTGCCCTGGTTTTTTTTTCCCATCAAAATAAGCAAATACATGTATGAGAATTTTTTATCCCCCTTCATTTTTAACACAAAATATAAGTAGTATACGATACTGCTACATACACTGGTTTCTTTGCTTCATAATAAATATGAGAAATCCCTCCGTATCATAGAGATCTTCCTTGTTCTTCCTTTAAAAAAAAAATGGCTGCGAAGTACTTTATTTCATGATTGATCACAATTTAGTCAACCAATCTCCTATAGACATTTGACTTCTTTTCAATCTTTTGCTACTATAAACTTTGCCACAACAAATAACCTTGGGCATGTTTTTTTTTTGTTTGTTTGTTTGTTTGTTTTGTTTGTTTGTTTGTTTTTTGTGGAGGTGCTTTTCTGGTCAGGTCCTAGAAGTGGGATTGTGGGTCAAAGGGTATAGACATATGTAGTTTCACCAGACAGAGCCAAGTTCTCCCCCACTAGGTCTGTACCATTTTATATTCCTACTGGCAACAGAGGCTTCTTTTCCACAGTCCTGCCCATGGAATGCTGTCAATCTTTCTTTCTTTCTTTCTTTTTTTTCCAATTGGCCAGAGGAAAATGATATTTCAGGAGAGCATCACTTTTCAATTTCATCATGAGTTGCTCAGCGAGATCACCCCCAGCTTCCACTGGAGGAGGTGAAAGGAAGCACAGAACAATCCAACCCCTCCCTGGAGGTGCTGACAGATGTCTGCACCATGGGCTTTCCCTCCTTCTCCAGAACAGCCCACAGACTGTTCTAAGACTGGCAAGCAGTGAAGAGCAGAGCTAGAAATCCATACTTGGATCTCTTTACTCCACCTCCGTAGGAAAAGAATGCATGTCACTGCCAGGGCCTCTGCCAGCCCCAACATACTTTAACATTAATTAGGGAGCCCCTCCTTTCCTGAGCCAGGTCTTGTGGCTTCAGAGCATGAACTGGAGTTCAGTTCCCACCTGCCCTCTTCGGCTGAGCCCCGCTGTGTTGTGCTCAGCCTGAATGACTACATGGCGGCCTGACCCTGATGTTCCATAGGTCCACCTCTCAGATATCCCCACAGGAGAACAGGAGAATTCCTTGTGGGGAAGGAGGGGAAAAAAAACATAAAAAATCATTGCCTATACTGATATAGCACTTCTCAAGTGAGAAGCACATTCGCACACACAATCTCTCTTAATCCTCACAAGAGCCCTGCATGGCGCCCAGGAAGGCATGGTTCCAACGCCACCATTCTCTCTCGCAAGAAAGCTGAGGCCCAACAAGCAAAACAACTTGCCCACATTCACATAGTCAAAACAGACACCAACAGCTCCCAGGTCTTATAATGCCAGGGAGACGTTTTTCCTTTTACCAATGTCTGTCTGTCTGCTTACATGCCTCTCTCCTTCCCTCCTTACCTCCTTCTACCTTCAGAGCAGAATCCCAATCTTTCCCTTGTCTTTTTCAAGAAAAATGATTCTCTGAATGCTCAACACATAAAAAGCTGTCTTAGTTGAATTGGGAGGAGAGGTCCACATCTCTGTCCTAAGGCCCCTCTCTGTTCCTGTAGCAGCCCTTGAGTCCTCTCCGAAGGACCAGAGAAGCTCAAAGACTCTAGACTAGAATTAGCTATTTCCCTATTATTACCATATATTACCTGTGGGGTCTCATGATTCAAAAGCACATAGATTTTTTTTTCCTCCATAGTGCATATTAGCTCCCCTCACCAAGCATGACCAACATATGGACTTTACATACACACCCATATACTACATATGTGCACACCACACACACACACACACACACACACACACACACACACACACACAGATTTGCTCTTGCTTTTCCTCCCGGAAAGCACTCGTTCCATAAAAGGAACCACCCAAATATTCCAAATATTCTCTCTTCCTAGCCTAGGCCTTTGGCTCTCTGCAAGGCAAGTCCATTTTGGCTCCAGGAATAATTGGAATTCCAGAGCTCAGGAGGAGCAAGATAGTTTATAGGAATGATGTCTTCCTCCAGGAAGAGAACTGCAGCTAAAATTCTAGGCAAGTCTGAGAGAATGTTGTGTTCATACTTGGCTAGCTAATGTCCTGGGGAGGAGCGGGGAGGATTGTTACCCAACAGCCCTGCCTACAGTGCACTCTTGGCCAGGTCACCAGGGCACTGCCAAGGACTCTATGGCAGGGCTGCATCCAGGGCAGAGTGTGAACACAGTGTGTGCTGTGTGCTTTGAGGCTCTAAGGAAACCTGGTGCCAGACTGGGTGCATGGCAGGAAGCTTGCAGGTGGTCTCTCACACGAGGACTATTCTCTGTGAACACTGGTCCTCCCAAGCCATTCCAAGACCCCTCAAGATGACAACCCCCAGCTCTAGAATGTGTCAAACCCTATATGCCATGACTTCAGCCTCAAATCCAAACCCTATCCTGACCTGTACAGGGTGAAAGGGCCATTGACTCTCCTTCCAGCCTCTCCTCCACATAGGAGGAGACCCCTGGCAGCTCTCTCATTGTTACCTACAAAGGGGACAGTGGGGAAAAACAGTTTTCCCAGGAAAACTGGCCTGAGGGACAACAGCAAAGCATGGCTCTATTTCTGCCTTTTTGTGATATTTCACCTTCGTTTTTCTAGAAATGTCTCAAAACTTGCGTGATGAGTTTAAGGCTTACTGACAGCAAAAAATCGTATCATTATCATCACCATCTCAACTAAAACCCTGGTTGACTTGTGTCAGAAGTAAAAGAAAGTGGGTTTAGGAATAAGCCGAGAATGAATTCCTACATGTTGCAATTTTTCAGAACCTTAAAGAAAACAGATCTATGTTCCTTTCAACAGCCTTATACAAGGAATGTAGGCAAGAACTTCACTCAAGAGAGAAAGAAGGGGGCCAATGAAGAAAAAGACCAAAATCTCTTTGAACAAATGGCAAAGGACAGGCAGGCACCCTGCAGGGATTGAGGGATTTACTTTTTTTTTTTCTCTAAGATTTTATTTATTTATTCCTGAAAGACACAAAGAGAGAGGCAGAGACATAGGCAGAAGGAGAAGCAGGCTCCCTGCAGAGAGCCCGATGCAGGGCTTGATCCCAAAACCCCCGGGTAAATGGTCTGAGCTGAAGGCAGACGCTCAACCACTGAGCCACCCAGGTGCCCCAAGGGACTTACATTTTAACAGATAAAGGGAAGAAAGGAAAAATGCATGATGTGCTAGTTTAGAAAGAAAATTCAGTCCCAAGTTAGAGCGTGTAGGAGAGAAGAATGGGCTAGAAGAGAAATGCTGAGCTTCCCCAGGCTTGGTCATCTGGTTGGCGGGGATGCAGAGAAATGCAGCAGGAAAGGGGGTGCACGGGAAGCAGGAAGCTACCAGTTGCAGGAGAGGTGGGAGGTGACCCTGAGGGTCAGCTGAGTAAGGAGCCAAACCTAGAGCAGTTGGTTGGTGAACATCAAGAAGCAGAAAAGAGTACATGGGAAATCTGGGCACAAGCCAGGAATGGATTTTTCTAAAAGAGACATACCAGGAACAATTTTTTTTTTTTAAGAATAAGCCATAGTTCACCATAGGCTCAGGTGGAGTAGAAAGACAAGCCTGCCTCAAGAATGAGATTCATTCTGGAATGATGGAGAGAGAGAGAGGAGCCAATGGCATACTTGGGGCAAAGAAAAAGCAGAAAACATTTTTTGCAGCTGAGATTTGGGTCAGGTGATCCCTGCTGCACAGGGCTCTGCCGGAGGGGACCTGAGGCCTGTTGGGAACAGGTACCCAAGCAAGTGGCAGAGGTGTTGACCTTACAAAGCACGATCAAGAAGGAAAGAAAGCAGTGCTCTTGGGGCGGAGATAGGGCTGGACTGCCTGGTATAAGAAAGTTACTTACAGAATACAGTGAAATGGAAATTTGAGGTGGGGGCAGCCGCCAGGCTAGAGGCACTGTGTAGTGAGCTTACCCAAGAGATTTAAAGAATTCTGTATAAGGAGATGGCCCAAGAGGATAGAACCAGCAAAGATTTCAGACCATGGTTCTGTTCATTTACAATGAACACAGGGCAGCAGGTGTGCTAAGGAGTTGGGGGAAATGAACAAAACTTTGGATTGGGCTATGCAGGGTTGTCAAGAGAAGCTCAGGGAATGATGTATGACACTTGCATCAGGGAGGTTGATGGAAGATACCTCATGCTTTCTGGCCTCCTACACATGCTGTTTCCTTAGTCTGGAATGACCTTTCCCTAGTTTTTCTGGCTCATACTTTTTAAGCCTCAGCTTGGGCATTTCCTTCTCCAGGAAGACTTCTCTGGCTTTACTACTCCTCCCTACCCCATCCAAGCGGGCCAGAGGTTCCCACACCACCCAGTACTTACTCTGTTTTTGTTTCTTTGGTTTTTAAAAGATTTTATTTATTTATTCATGAGAGACACACACACAGAGACAGAGGCAGAGGGAGAAGCAGGCTCCATGCAGGGAGTCCGATGTGGGACTCAATTCCACGACCGTGGGTTCATGACCCAAGCCAAAGACAGACACTCAACGGCTGAGCCAGCCAGAAGTCCCCCCCAGTACTTACTCTGTTGTCTGCTAAACTGGCTCCCTACTAGTCATGGCTGTCTTCTATTCCCCTTGCATTTCTAGGCCCTAGTCCATTACCCAGCGCAGTGTAGGGCTCAGTGAAGCCTGCTCATTGTGAGGACAAGAAATGCACAAGTAAGAGTTTGGAACAGGGAAGTTCTGGGGCTCTCTGGTTCTAAGTGCCCAAAATCCTAGAGCAAACTCCAAAACAGAAGCTCCACAGGACATTAGGAGGCCACCAGGCACCACAACCAGCCAAATCCTGCTCTTTTTTTTTTTTTTTTAATTTTTTAAAAATTTTTATTTATTTATGATAGTCACAGAGAGAGACAGAGAGAGAGAGAGAGGCAGAGACATAGGCAGAGGGAGAAGCAGGCTCCATGCACCGGGAGCCCGATGTAGGATTCGATCCCGGGTCTCCAGGATCGCGCCCTGGGCCAAAAGCAGGCACTAAACTGCTGCGCCACCCAGGGATCCCCCCAAATCCTGCTCTTTAAACCCGGTTCAAAGCCAGAGTGCCAAGGGCTATGGAGGTCTGTGGCATTGACTGCTTGGGGCTGACAGAGTTGGTTCTTCCACTCTAGAGCTAGACCTTGGATGGAATCAAGGAAAATAGTGAAGGGGTGACTTTCCTCAGGAGACTGCCACTCCAGAGGAAGCCGGGTAATAGGGAGGGAGAATTTCAGGGCTGGAACAGGGGGAGAGACCTGCTCAGAGCACAGGAAGCAGGGACAAACCAAATACCTTCCAAGACTGTTAGGAAGATCACATAGAAGGAGGGGTAAGAATGTGCTTTGTAAATTGGGATATGATATACTACAGGGAAATGGGTTTAGATTGGAGTCCTCAGACTATTTTTCTTTTTCTTTTTCTTTTCTTTTTTTTTTTTCTGCCAAAATACTGCATTAAAAAAACAATAAGAATTAGGATATTCTAAAAGCCGCCCAGTGTGATCTGTATTCTTCCAACTTTTCTAAAACACAGCAGCATTTATAGACTCACATTGTAATTTCAAGTGCTTTACTCAGCCCTCTTTCCCAGAAACTACTATACGTCACTAGACAGAGTTGCCCATGTGTGCTAGTAAATGCTTAACAGCTAACTCTTTAGATGGAAAAAGGCAAAGAAAAGATGTTGGCATCTGCCAATTTCTGTGGTGTAAATACTCCTGCCTTGGCTGATTTCAAGCTATCAAGGGGCAGGCACTGAATCCAGTTGGAAAAAGATGTGGATACAAGCCAGCTCCATCACGCCGCTGGCTCTAAGACACACGTCAACATCCATCCTGGCTTCCTATGGACACAAGCTGGAGATGGTGACTCTGCACCTACCTCTCTCAAAGGAATTTTTTATGTCATTGACTTCGACCTGAGATCCTGGCACTCGGAAGATCCCTTGCTGTTGGAGTCCTAAAAGAAACAAACAAAGAGAAAATGCCATAATGCCTGGAGCTCATCTGACCACTGGGCACATCGATGACCCTCCCCACTGCCTGTCTCTTTCTCCCACCACTCTTTACAGGAGTCATTCCCAATAAAGATCTCCTGGCAGAAGCCCAAAAGTAGCCTTTGCAATGAATTTCAGCTAGCCCCAATACTCTGAGACATCCTGCTTTATGTGTCTGTGACTTCTTGTTGGGGTTTGAAGGAAAAGGCCATGAGAGGTTTATATCAACATGGAACCAGTGAATAACTTCCAATTTGGCCAAGATGCATTTTGCCTACCAAGTTCACCAGGTACACTGGCACCAAGTAGCTTGGCCTGAGTTTACAAATGCCATTTCAGTCTAACAGCCATAGAGTTTTTGAGCAAGAATGATCAATACCATACACTCAACCATTCCCACCCCCTACCTATACAGATATTTTCTTCCTTTCAGGAAAGCTTGAGTCTAGAGCTTGTGGGTCAAGGGGCTTGGGGACATTAAATTATTAAGGAAAAGAAATCTTTGTGTGTCTGTGTGTGTGTGCTTCTACAAAGCCATAATAAGGAGGAGACCCTGACACCTGACATAACAGTAACAACACAGGATTGGAACCTACAGGACTGAACAGTAACCTATAGAATTAAAGGAATTAAAGGGGCTATCCCATCTTGAATGGGAATTCATGGGCATGAGGTGACTGTGATCTTTTCTCTCGCATTCAGTTTTTCTATATAAAACAACTCTCCAAAAATATAGAATAAAAATAAAATAAAATAACTCTCACATTATAATTTAGAAAAGTGTTTACTTCTAAACGGCTTTATTCCTAGTTTGGTTTGTACATAGTATGTGCTTTAAAAAAGCTTTTTTATGTCTTTCCCTAAGCAATATTGAATCTTTACCACCTGTGTCTTTTATCCCATCCTCCTAGCTCATTCCCATCAAGTCATACTTCCCTTCCTTCCCATATTAGACCTTTACACTTGCCGTGTTAACGGCTGGCTTCTTCTACTCAAATGTCACCCCCACAAAGCTGTCTTTCCTTACCGCCTTAGCCAAAACAGCCCTACTACTCTCCAGCCATTCTCTATCCCCTTTTCATTCAGTTTCTTGGCATTATCACTACCTGAAATTTTATTATTTCTCTGTTTAATTTCCTGGCCTTTCTAATTGGTAACGTAAGCTGCCTAGGGCCTGTACCTTACCTGTCTTATTCATGCTTATACTCCCATTGTCAGAACAGTGCCTGCTATGCACTCTGAAAATACATTTTTGGAGGAGTGAATGAATGAATGAATAGATGGAAGCACAAAGGAAGTTCTGGGATACCAAGGTTAGCAAATCTCAGACACTCTTATTTCCTTAATGGAACTTGGTAGAGTCAGTGAACTGACTGATTGCCCAGCTACATTCAGTATGCAAAACACAGACCTCTAAGGTCAGGCTGGGAGACACGAAGAAACTGAAATGGTTCTCCTATCCAGGCCCTCCCTGATCCTTGTTTTTTTCAGTTTCTGGGTCTTCTCACCACCACCTTCATCCCCAGACATACAAGGCTCAAAAGAGCACTCAGCATAGCAGCTGTGCCAAGAAGTGTTTTCTCTCTAGGAAGCAGGGGAGTAACAGGAAATCTTCCAAGATGAATTAAAATCTCATTTCCTATGAGAACAGCCCAGCACCTGTTCTGGAGAAAGCTGAAAACACTGCCCCAAGATTGAGCTTACCATATAAATTGATGTACCGGATGCAGCTCTCGACTACAAGCGGTATAGCTTGTCCTGAATCCTTAAGGAAAAAAAAAAAATGTGAGTTGTACTGGGCTTGGCAACCAACACAGGAAAAAAGACATTGCAAACACAGATAATAAACTCAAGCCAGAATATTAGTACCATCAGATTAGTAGGAAAATAAGCAAGGAACTGCTAATCTTAAAGTCTCCACAAACAGTTAAAATAGAAAACCTTATTATGTGCAGAAAAAGGCATAGCTACGATAATTTTCAAGAAATGCTCTGTCTTCTTACTTAGCTAGGAAGAAATCAGGGCTCAGAAGGGCACATCTGGGAGGGGGAGGGAAGCCACTGCCCAGGGAGGGGCTGGCGTTGGCTCCTGAAGAACGCTCTGCCTTCCTCTCCACTCTGCCCCCGCTCAACCCTATCCTCTCAGTGCTCAAGGATAAAAAGGCAGGATCAAGGCCTCCTTCTAGCACTGCAGTACCTGATGCTTGAAATAAGAACACACTATGGGAAGCAAGGATGGCCCCAAGGGTCCTTTTGAGCTCTGAGAAAGGGGGCCGAGTCTTCTCATGGGGTTACAACCTAAACATCCAGGCAGATACTTTGTTTAACAATAAATGTGTTACAAGGGAAAGTACTAGGAACAGCTAATGTGAGCCACTGACCATTGAATGGCCAACTTAGTCAAAATTGCTGAATAAGATGCAATTCTAAACATACACATGGGGGAGGGGCAGGGGATGAGTGTATTTTCAATTACATTTTCCTAGATGGGCCTGTGGCCATTAAGAGTTGGGCAAGGGCTAGTTTTCTCTTGGATTCCGTGACTGGTTGACCTATTCTTCCGGGTCACTTAAAGAGCCCAAAATCTTTCTTAAACTTTCTTTAAAAGGGGCCAAATTAAATTACTAACCTCCTCAGGCGAGGAAACAGCAAGGCACACGTAGTATGTTCTTGCAAAAGGACAGAAAAAAAAAAACAAACCCACGAATTTCGGTGCCTTTGCAGTTCCTCCACACCCCACCTGTGAGCTCTCTCCTTGGTTAATGACAGTCAGGGGGAGAGGAGGATACAATGGACCCTGAGGCGACACACGAGGTGGGTCCTGTTCTAGAAGTCAGTACTACAGACAGGTTCCATCCAGCTGAATGGGACTAACGGCCCTTTCTAGTAAATACCTGGTTCCTGGTTCGAGCATTTCTTCTTCCTCTGATAACAAAAAATAAACAGGCAGCAGAGCAGGAGAAAAAGAAAAGATTACGCAGGAGTAAGATCAGTTAGAGTAAGCAGATCCTTCAGAGTCCGTGAACGCGGAAATGCAATGGCAGCCAGCAACGGTCCTGGGGGGACTGCCAACCAGCCTGCTGGTGGGGAGGGCCACCCCCGCCCTCAGGGCCACCTAAGAGTCTGCACCCTGCCCCTGGCCAGCCTGCTGGTGGGCCTGCCATGGATACTGGGTGGCAAAGGGGCCTCTATCAATCCTTGTCGAGCACAGGGATGGTGTGTACTGAGCACCTTCCTGATCCCACCTTTAGCTTCTCCTTGACACAGGGGCTGTTCATTCACCAAGGGGCAGGGGCCTACCTAAGACCCCCTAAGGTTAGCACAGCTATCCACAAGAAGGAGGGACACACACCTTCAGGCATCTACTGTGACACTGTCCCTGGAAGTCAATTCAGGAAACCTCACTCTTAGTACGAAGCCGATTTCACCAAGATTGTGTCTATTGGGTGCCCTCTGGATACAATCTGACAGGAATCTCCCTGCTTCCAAATTCAAACAGCTTCCCATGCTTTCCTACCAAACACCCTGGGTAGCTTTTCCTGGGTCTCCATTGGCTCTGCTCTCCTTCTTACTCTCAGTGAGAACACCTCAGGGAACCCCAAAGCTGAGAAAGGCCTGGGAGGAGGGAGGACAGTAGAGCCAAAACGCTTTTAGGATCTTGCAGGTAGAACTGGAGCCTTTACTTTCACGAAAGCCAATGAAGCTACCCATTTTCAGGGGAGCACTGTGTGTTCTTTCTCCCACATGTGCAGCAGGTCAGGCTCTGGGGTGGGAGCTACATATCATCCAGGCTCCTTGAGAGGCTGACCTGAGAAAGTGGAGGGTGTGTACCTTCTGGCTGGTGTCATCTGTCCAGTCCCCATCATCTCCACAACTGGAATTAATATGTTGGCTAAACCTACCTGAATCCTAGAACTGAGCAGAGTCTATCAGATGAGACTCTATGAGCAATCTCCTAAAAGCTAGTGACCACAGTAATGGCCAGCATTTCCATAGTACTTACTCTATGCCAGGAGCACTCTAGAAACATGGCACATATTAGCTCATTTGATCTCGTCACACACTCATAAGGAAGGTAATCAATATTCTCATCTTACAGAAACACGGTGGGGAATTCTCACTCCCAAAATTTATGATAACATTTAAATGGACTTTAAAATTTAAAAGAAAAATTGAGTTTTCTTCTGAGAAGGAAAAAAAAATCAAGGATTCTGAAAAAGGCCAATTCCAAGGATTCTAGAAATCCATCAACGTATCCGTCATTCTTAATTTGGGGATGTTCTCCTGGCCCACTAAACGCTCATAATCACAGAGTTCCAGCAACGTCATTTTACTGAAAAGCCGTTCACAGGTTTGACATTTCAAAGCTGGGCATTCTCCTTTCATGCAGAGTCTTCAAGAGAAAATTAAATTCCATTCCCAAACATTGAAGGATTGAATATATTATATGACTGCCTTTCCATTGTCTCTGGAAGCTAACCATCCCTGAGGGTGAGACCCTGCTACACGCGAGTTACACTCTTCTCGTGGAAGAGTTTGTTGAACTGCCCTGATGGTATGTGGTAAAAGTGCAGTGTGACCATAAAGAAATGCACTTGTGTTTAACAGATACACCATTTTTCTTTGATTTTTTTAGTCAAATAAGTGTTTATCCTTTCAACTAGTCCCTTGAGGGGACCAAGTGTGCACTTACTCTAACCACATGACCCGTGCCAAGCGGCTTTTGAGAGCCAGTCAGCCAGCACCCCCGTAGCATATGCCTCTGGCCATTCTGTCCCTTCAGTGGTGTTGCAAAGCTGAAGTGAATGACATTTTTCCTTCCAATGGCCAGGATGTCCATTCTAATATGAGGTTTTGGCACCACTGACCAGGGCCACGCATCAGGCTCTAAGGAAGACTGACCAAGGGCACCAATGATGATATATTTAGAATAAGAATGTGGCTTCCCAAGTGACTACCTCCTCCAAGGGGCAAACATGGTTGAAGCTGTGATGTGTTTATCAAGGGCGATAAAGTCAGACTTTCTGACAGTCACACATTCTATGTAGGAGCTTTCTAATAAAAGACTGTTTCATTAAACAGAACACCTAATTCTCAAGTCCCGTTGGGTAAGAGTCAGTTCCTTCCAAGTGCCCTGACGGATCATCTGTCTCCAAAGAGCTGAGCAAATTCAGGAAGGCATGCCTGTCTCTGAGCCTTCATTCACTGTGTTTCTCCTTTCAGGGACTCCTGTCTTGCTCCTTCCCCTCCACTCTGTTCCCATCCTTCCCTCAAAGCCTCACCAGCAGCCTCCTGTGCTCTGGGGCTCCTGGCTCTTCTTGCTCTGAGTACTCACTGCACCTGCTTCCATGCGGAGTTCACAGAGTGCTTGTCCTGGATAGCCTATTCTTTCAGTTTTCTGTGCTGAAAACCTCCTAAGCATAAGCTACACTCCTTGGGAGCAAGGAGAATAGCCAATGTGCACCTCAGTCCCCTCTCAGCTACGGAGAGTGGCTTTTCCCAGGACAAGGGGGAATGAGAAGAAGCCTTGGTGGCGACAGAAGGGGAAGAAAAGGAAAGAAGGACTCTTGACTCAGTTGTATCTTCCCATGACCTATTGGATGGCAAATTGCTCCCTGGGGGTCCCCTCCAAACAGTACCTCTTTCCTGATGCACCCAGTGGTACCCCTCCTTCTGGGATCCTCTGTGCCTCACTCCTCTGAGGTGGCCTAAAGCAGCTCTTGCTGGTGCCCACCCCTGGATGGTCCTGACTGGTGCCCTACTGTTCCACCACCCCCTGCCCCTCCTGTCCCTTCCCCAGACCTCAGCCCGCAGGCAGAGACAGCTGTGCAGCCCCAGCTGCTGGCCCTGCCCACAGTCCCATGCATGCCCTCTGCCCTCCCTCACCCCCATCCTGCAATTCCTGTGAACAGTGTGTCAGGACAGAGGAGCGAGTGTCTGGGAGGGGCAGCCTCCACGACTCCAAAATCACCAGTAAAGTCCAAGAGCATTTACTTTCCTCCTGACTGACACCAGTTATCTTTTCTGCAGAAAGTGTCTTCACTGGAAAATGGAGGGCTCTCAAATAACTGGCAGAGACCTTCCCCCCTGCTCCCCCTGACTCGTGTTCCTCAAGCATCTCCCCCACTTGTCACCTTTTGCAACTCTATGGCCAGCTTCAGTTGCCTTGAGTCGTTCATTCTATCTGGGATGCCTCGATCCTGTGCCCTTAGCATCCAGGAGACAAGAGAAACTTCCTGGGCTGAAACACTTTCATTTTTAGTTTAGGATGTACAGGGTTAATCTGGAATTCTTAAGGGACCACCTCTGCTCTTCTCTTTCCTCTCAAAATGCTTAACAAGAAGCAAAATAAGGTAGGAGAGTTTTCTCTCAAAAAATTTTATGTGTTTCCTTTGCCGGTATATTCTCAACCAAAAAATACTGGTATAAAAACACACTGCTACCCAAGAGATTTTCTTTGTGTTGCTTCCAACCAATCTCTTGGGAGGTGTGGGTGTGAAGCGAGGTAAGGTGGTTTCTCTAAGTGTCCCTGGGCCTAGCTAGGACCACAGTCACTGAAGCAGGAGAGACTGGCTGGTGGGGACCACTGCGCTGGCATCTCAATCCCACCTGGACTCCTTGGGCTGCATTGTGATCTTATCCCTCCCCTGGGGCTGAGGATCACGGGAAAGCACTTAGGATCAACTGGTCAGAGACAAAAGCAGCTCTGCCTTTCAGAAGCCCTCACTTAAAGCTAAGAGCAGGCTGCAGTAAGGAACTAGCTTGCCCCAGGGCCTGGCCCAGGGCACAACTGAAAAGTCCGGTTGGTTCTGGGCAGGGCTGTTGGCCGAGGGGAGGAGGTGGAGAAAGGCTGCCATTACATTGGGTGCATTCGCGGACTCCGTGGCTCCCCAGCAAGTACCTTAATAAACGCTTCCATACAGCCGTTAAATAGTTTATGGCTACACACTGAGAGAGGCCTAGGTCTCCTCATTTTCTGTGGTTTAGGGGGAAGACAGGGGGGCCTAGGGAAAACGGAACAAAAGAAATCAAGAAAGCAACCAACGCAAACATACAACTGGGAAAGACGCTCTTAAAACCCATGACTGGAGGAGAACACAAAATGCAAATGGAAACCCCTGAGCCCCCAGCACATTGGTGTCCAATGCTCCATCTGAAGGCCTTTGGATGTTTACAGGGATCTTAATTTACCCACAGTGTCAGGCAGGAGCAACGCTCGTGTAACACAAATGCATTCTAGATCACAAGAGGGAAATAGTATGTATCCAGGAAACCATTGCAACTCCAATCAGAGGCTGTCATCCCGCAAAGCTGACCAGATGGAGGAGGAACCAGGGGAGAGAGGTGTAATCTGCAGCCTGAGAAAGCAAGAGACTTTCAATGATGATTGGAAGGGTTAATTTTCATTCCTTGGCTTAAATTCATCACCAAGTCTCAACTCCCAATGTACCGTGGTACTGATCTTTCTAATGCCTCTCGGCATTTCTAATGCACTTGACTAATCTTTATTTCATTGATCTAAGAGCCAGGCAATTATTATTCTCATTTTAGAGATGAAGAAATTGATTCCTGGAGGGAGGTTACAGCTTTTTTGGGGTCCCCAGGTGACCTGGGGTGATGATTATATCCTGTGCTTTAGTCAAGTACACTTTTGATTAAGGCACTTTCAAATCTATCATTACACTTAATGTTAGCTCACCCCGTATGGACACCCCCATTTTACAGAGGCAGACGCTGAGGCCTAAAGAGGGGAGCTGGCAGTGTCAGGCCCCAAACTCAGGCCTCATTGGCTCCAATGCCAAGATTTTTCCCACCAGACCAGTCATGGAGCCTGAGGCCACTTGTTCACTTCCAGCCAAGGACTCATTCCATCCCATTAACCCTTGCCAGTGGAGGACCTGTTGGGTCAGGTTGAAAGTGTCTTGCTTTACTTGAGGATCTCCATTCCCTGGGCTCCACTCTTGGCTCCAGGGAGGGGAAACCATAACACAGTTCATCAGGAACAGTCAAACAGCCACAAACACTGGACCAGTTTCGAGTTGCTCACCATGCATATACCTGTGTTGGCTTATTTGCTCATCTTTCGCCACCCAAGTTGGCCTGACTCAATGCTGCCAGCCTTCCAGGGCAAAGGGCTTTCTGAGGTTAGGAGGAGGCCCCTAACTGGGAGAGGCAGTTCATTTTCAAATGGCTTGGTTCACAATTTGGGGAGCAACAAGTGGGGACCCAGCCTGGCACAGATAATGTCCACACGTGACGAGCAAAGACCTGGTCCCCCAAGTCTTGACTGATTTCTGTGAATGGGCAAGAAATCTCATGGATTGTGGAGCCAATTAAGGTGAAAGAGATTCATGCTGCCTCTGCTCACTGGCTTTGTTGTGTGTCTTCTTCAGAGGCCCAGCCATCTAGGGAAATATCATCAGCTTCTCCTACATGTTTGAGTATTGAGCAAATGCTGCTAGCTCCAGGACATGCATGGGCAAAGACACAGCTGAATCCAAATATCATGCCACCCAAACATTGGAACCAAAATAACAGCACAGACCAAAATTTTAAAAAGAAACAACAGGCAAGACCATTTCGAGCCCATCTCGGATCTATGTCAATTTGGTTAGCTAAGTCCTTTGTCATTTCTTTGTCATCGGTTACCGATATTTTGAGGATGTGGGTATGTAGGGGTTGTACTTCTTACAGTGGATCTGCTTTTGAGTTTCCAAATGCCAAGAGAGAGTGTGAAGAAAAGAAAAAGATGTGACACAAGGCCACAGGTTTTAAGTCTTAGGATTAGGAATAAGTTGAGGACAGCAACTGTGCCGTCTTGTCTCCCTCAGGTTTAGGGTTTCTATTTGTGAACATTCTCAGATGGTTGCCTTATCTCACACTACATGATACCCTCACAATGACCCTGTGAGGTAGGCGAGACTTATTAAGTCTACTTTAAACATAAGGCAAATGAGCCCATGAGAGATTAAGAAACTTTCCAAGAGTCACACCATAACATGTAATTGCAGCTGAGAGCTGAATTCAGCTCTTCCTCCTTAAGATTCTGGTGTGAATGTGAAATTGGGAAGTTGATTTTATCACAGAACATCCAGCAGTTGCTTTAAGTTACCTGTTAAACTCCCCTGGCCAGCAAAAGTAGAGATTCTTAACGCAGGTGTTGGACACCCAATATAAAAAAAAAAACCTAGGGTGCCCAGCTGGAGGGTTTCTTAAAACAAGTCTTCAGGAATTTTTTTTCTTTAAGTTTACAAAATGGAATGAAGAGGGAAAAGGATACTTTTCCCATTTCTCCTGTCCAATCCAGAAAGCAAAGACTATTCAAATCACACTGGGATTTCTTTCCTTGTGTGGTGTTCTGGGTACTGACTGGAAATCTCTGACAAGGAAACGTAGCTATCCCAACTTTGCAGACATCACATCGATTTTGACTTACTGAGGTGCTGGGTGGGGCACAAAGCGGGGAGCAGGGGGGCAGCTCAGCCAAGGAAAGTGGGGCAGCCTAAGCCTTCCATCTCTTCTGCTGCTCAGTTGCAGAGCAAAAAGGAAAGAAAGAGAGAGGCAGGGAAAACAGGAACAGAGAAAGCCACAGAGAGGAAGAGAGAGAAACCAGAGACCAATGTCCCCTTTCTGCCTTTCAATCAAGATGAAAATTAACATACATTGGCAACATAGGAATTGGCCTCAAAGTTATTCTGTGATCAAAAGGACAGTGACGAAAATATTCCCTAGATAACCCGAAAGAGGTGGGTGTTAACATCCAAAATGGTGGCAATGTTGTAGTTCATTGGCAGTTGGGCCCTTGGAAGCTGTGCATGGGTATCTGTCAGGTGCATCTGTCTAGACAAGAAATCTCATGTGCTTTCACCACTAATCCTGACCACAGGGACAAGCTACCCTGGGTTAGGGAAGCCAGTCTGGAGTTAGAATAATCACAATCAAAGCTTATGTTTGCATCTTACTGTGCCATTTATCACATACTTTTCAAGTGCATTATTGCATCTGGTCCACCTAGCTACAGGGTTATGAATTGGGATTATTCTAAGATCAGGTTCTTAAATGTGAGGAAAAAAATGTAATGTGTTGCAGCCCACGTGCAAAAAGCAGTCTGTCTACACAAGGCCAGCAGCAAACTTGGCTGAAGGGACCTGCTCAAAGGATCATCCAAATGACGCTAACCTTGGGCAGGAAACCATGGAAGACACAGAGAGCCATAGCATAGAAACATCTCACTCGGGGCCTTTAGGATTAAATTAAAAACCACTTCAAGTTGGCAGAGCATTGCAGTCAAGTTTTAAATAATTTTTGGAAGTAAGGGGAAGCTTTTAGTTTACTAACAAAGTTGCCTCTGACCTTGGCCAAGGGCCAGAGTATAGATGGCTGGGTTTGCAGTTTAGTGTAGCATATCTAAGTGGGAGGTCTGTAGTTGCAGCTTGCATTTCCCAGGCCCTAGGTCAAAGAGGGTGTGGAAGACTAAATCTCAGAAGGCTTTATTTAAAAATTTAAAAAATAAAAACAACCCTAAACTTTTCTCTGAGGTAGACCTTGGGACCTGGCCAAGGGTTCGATTACAGATCTCTCCTGCAATCTGCTGGAACCATCTTCCTTTGCATGAGTTCTAGGAATTAAGAGGAAGTGAGGGATGGCTCAATTCATCCCCCATCTGTTTTCCTATTTGCAGACTTTGGTGTAAAATGTGGCTTCTGTTGTTTGGGGACTATGACAACATTCTTTTGCCAGGAAAACTAAATAAGTTAATGAGTTTGTTTCTGAAAGGTTCTTAGAAAGTGACCCTGCACATCTGCTGACCCTTGTGCTGGAAGGTCCTTGCCTGGCATTGTGAATCATCCTGATATTCCCAGACTGCCAGGGCCCAGAAGAACAGCTGTACAGCTAAGCTTCTGGAAAGCCCTCTGTCTCCCCCATCCTGGGCCTGGCAAAGTGAAAACCTCGGAGCTTTCCAAGCCTCTTCCCAGCCAGCTCTCTTCCAGATGAGCAGGAGGGAGTTGAGGGTTCATCTTTTCCCTTGCCAAGTTTAACCACTTTCCAGGATTCTGGGCCACTGGCTCAATTTGTGTTGGGCAGTGGGATAACTATTTGCTGGGAACTCGAAAGGAAAGAGATGGACCCTAAGGAACAACCAGGGCAGCAATAGGACTGCATATGGATCTAAACACTCTGAAAGAAGAGGAAAGGTCCAGTTGTTCAAAGTCAACCCCTCAGCTACCAGCTGCTGAGTGGAAAGTATTCACTGGCTCTGGTCTGCTCAGGGAAAAGCGGAAAGGGTAAGGTTTGAGCAAGCTGGAGAGAAAGCAGAAGTTGCCCATTTGTTATTTTCTTAGCAAGGGACTCCCCCATCAGTCCATCCAAGTGCCCAGGAGGTCTGAAGCCAGGGTGCGGGCAGTACGGGTATCTGTGCACGCTTACGTGGCTGTGCGCATGCATACGCCCAGTTGTGTGCCATAATGAGCCAAATCCAAAGCCTTGGCAAATGAGGACCCCAGGCTGGGCCGTCTGCCTAGGCTGGGCAGTTTGCTCAGCAGCCATAGAACAGATGGGGAGACAGGTCAACGGCTACCCCACAGCCTCTGGCCTCTACTGGTTGTCCTCGGCCACTCCACAGTATCTATTACTGTCCCACCAGAGGGAAGGCGCCAACAGAACCAGACCCCGCTTTCCCACAGCGGCTGAGAAAGGCGCCCTCCCCATCACTGGCCTGTAGGGGACGTGGCTTCACCGGCACGAGGCTAGGACAAGCAGAACAGCCAGCTTTCTCTCTCAGCACAGCCACACCATCCCCCTGGAGACACTGGGGAAGAGCTATCCCACTCTAAAAACAGCCCAGCTTCTCTGAGCTCCCACCCTCCCGCCTTCCCACCTCTCTGGCACCCCCGGCCCCCTCCCATACCCCACCCTCAGGCAGCAGGTGCAAAAAAACAAGATCCCCAACTCTTACCTGGTTGTGCCACATTCTGCTCTCTCCCCTGGAAAGAAAAGTACACATTGATGTTTAATCGTTTGTTGTTGTTGTTGCTGATTTTAACCAGCAAACATTCCTCTTTTTCTAAAGACAAGAAACAACTGAACTTGATTATTTGCAAAATGGGAGATCTAATTATGCCTAAGTAATGGTCTGCTGGAAAGAACTGAGTCTTATTAAATCCCCAGGGCCTCCTATCTGTAAGGCTATGTTCACATAAATTTCATTTTGTATTGTTCACATACATTTTTTTTTCAGTGATTTTTCTAACTGCAGCCTGCTGGCCACTTGCATTAGAATCTTCTGGGAACCTTATTAAAAATGCAGATTTGGGGGCTTTCCCATGGGCCTCCTGAATCAGAACCTCTGAGCTAAGAAGACAGGAATCTGCATTTTAACAAGTCCTCCAGGTGATCCCTTTTTTTTTTTTTTTTTTTTTTTTTCCCAGGTGATCCCTTTTGTGCATGCCAAAGCTCAAGAACCCACTCGCTGCTTTCCATCAACAAAGGTTGGTTAGAGTGTCCCTCATATGTGTGGCCCTGAAGAGCAGCAGCCATAAGACACCTCTTGCTGTTCCGAAACCAGTCACACCCCTGCCCCCACACCCCTCCTGCCTTCATTCCCACTTGAAGATCTTCCTGCTTCCTTCACTGGAAAAGAAAATCAGTAAGACAGATCTTGGCATGCCTCCATAAGACGCACTCACCGACATGTGCCTGCCTGTCCACCCTCTACCTCTTCTCCTCTCCAGTATTCTGGAGAAGCGTCCCGATTCTGTCAAGACCCAGCTCTCGTTGTGCTCTGGGTCCCAGCCCCTCTGCTGTTCTCCGGGGCTCTGTTTCTGCAGGTGCCCCGCCCCCTTCCCTGGATATCACCAATCTCTTTTCTTCTGGATCCATTTCCAACAGCATATAAACATGTTCTAGAATCACCAATCTCTTTTCTTCTGGATCATTTCCATCAGCATATAAACATGTTTATATGTTCAAACCTAGCTTTGAAGCCTCCCCTGGGCCCCCCTTCTCCCTCTAACTCCATCCCTTTTTCTCTCCTTTACAGCAAAGCCTGCTGAAGGAGCTGTCTGGGAGGCATTGTTGCTTCTCTTGTTCACCACACTGAGGTTGGCTTCTGGCCTCACCATCCACAGAGCCTGCCTGTTCCGTGGGGCCGAGTCCACGGTCTTCTCTGCCCTTCCCTGATTTCTCGGCACCATCACCTCAGCAAATCGCTCTCTTCCTCTTACAAAGCTTTCTCCTTGATTTTCACAACCCTGCATGTGCCCAGTGTCCCTCCTGCCTTCCAGGCTGTTCCTCGGTTTCTCTTGCTGTCTCCTCACCTCCCCAGGCTCTGACCTCCAAAGGAGGGGATGCCCTCGGAGGTGTACCTGAACAGATCTCTTCCTACAGACCCTCTCTGGGTAACCTAAGTGCTTACCAAGGACTCCCTAAATCTTATCCCCAGATCTTCTATTTCCCTGGAACCCCAGACTACTGGCCACTGCCTTCGTTTTAACAGCTCTATCAAAGCATAATTTACACAGCATAAAATTCACCCATTTGAAATGTATGATTCAGTTATTTAGTAAATATTCAAAGTTATGCAACCATCACCACAATTCAATTTTAGAACATTTCCTTCACACAAAAAAAGATCCTTTCTGCCAATTCACAGCCACTCCTTCTTCCCATCCCCAGTCTATGGTAACTGCTAATCTACTCTCTATGTCTATGGATTTGTTGATTCTGGATATTTTTATAAAAATGGAATCATGTGGGGTGCCTGGGTGGCTCAGTCAGTTAAGCGTCTGCCTTCGGCTCAGAGTCCTGGGATCGAGCCCCACATTGGGCTCCCTGCTTGGCGGGGAGCCTGTTTCTCCTCTCTCTCTGCCTGCTGCTCCCCCTGCTTGTGCTGTCTCTCTGTCAGATAAGTAAATAAAATATTTTTAAAAAATTGAATCATGCAATCCACAGTCTTTTGCATTTGGCTGATTTCATTTAGCATATGCTTTTGAGGTTTATCCATACAGCACGATTCAGTACTTCATTCCTGTTATGGTGCAGCAGAGACTCTCTAGGCCAGAGCTGTCCAATAGAAATATAATGTAAGCCACAATTTCTAGCAGCCACATTACAAAAATCGAAGAGAAATAAGTGAGATTAATTTTAATAACATATTGTATTTAACTTAATACATGAAAATGTCATTTCAACATGTATCAATATAAAAACTCATAAAATATTTTTTTGTATTAACTCTTTGAAATCTGGTATTCATTTTACACATCCTAATTCAGACTAGCCACGTTTCAAGTGTTGGATAGTGGCCGCATACTGGAGAGCTCGACTCTAGAGTCCCATCCAGCATTCACATGAAAGGACTTTTTAGAAGAGAGAACTGAGCATTTATGTTCTCTACAGACAACAAGACTGAATGAGAACAGGGACAGAAATGAGGGGAAGAAGAGAGGAACAGAGGTCTGAAAATAGAACCTGAAGGGAATCAACACACAATCCTGACCAATGCCACAAGCAGTTACAAGAGTGACTGCAATTAGTTGAAATGAAGCCAAAGACCAAAGCAGGAAAGGAGAAAAGTTAGGCAAAATGGAAATATCTCTTCTGCTTACTGTGATTATGTGTCTGGAGCCTCAGTCAAATTCCCACCAGATGTCAAGTGACAGTTTCACATAGACCTAAGACCTCGAGTTGCAGCTAATGCAACCCATCAAAGAGGTCAGCCAATGGCCTGTACTATCAAGCACACCATTTCCTATAGTTAGCTACAGTTAGCTGTAACTCTGACTCCAAAGGGAACCTGTGAGGTGTTTCCTGTTCCACCCTCTCTTGGTTCCAAAATCACACACCCCTCTACGTGCTCGCCATGGTCCAGCCACACTGCCCTCCTTTTACTTCTGACTTGCTGTGTTCCTTCCCAGCTTCACACACACTGTTCCCTCTGCCCTGACACTCTTTCCTTCATCCTTCCATCTCTGCTTGAATGTCACTCCCCTCTAAGGCCTTCCTGCTTACCCAACCTAAAGCAAGTCTCCCCTCCTGCGTCCCATCCCCACCCCCATATACACAGTTGTCCTCTATCTCCATTCATGACACTTACCACGGTTATAATTCTTTATTTAGTAGTTTGTTTACTGTTTGGGGTCTGCCTTCCTCATAAGGGCAGGAGCCTTGTCTGTCTTATGTTCACTGTACCCCCAGTCCTGGCTGAGCAAAGCACCTATGCTTTTGGATAATGAATGGACAGATAAGGGCAGGAAGGGAATAAGTGGGGAGGGATGAATCTAAGCATTCAAGTTCTGCAGCAGAATGTCAGAAATGCTCAAGGCAGACTTGTCCCTAGCACAGAATTGAACATATTCCCCTTCAGCTTTAAACTCATATTCTAGCTCTCAAGAACCACATGATCAACATCTTTTGGAATCTGTTTTCTCAACTTGTAGCAAATATCGGAAATCAAAAATTTTCTACCCTTCACCTTCTGAGATCTGTTGGGATTTTTAAAAACATATTTTATAGTTAGTGGCTCAGTCGTTTTCAGAAGGGTCAGATTGTCTGGTCCTGGTGGACACTGGCTCCATAATGTGCTATTAAATCTTGGTCTGAAAAGGTTATGTCCCATCCCTTTTATAGACGATGCACTATGCATTCTTGAAGAGCTATAGTAAACTGAAAAGCCACTCGTATATTGGTTATAAACCCTGGAGCTTACAGACTACCCAGAGCAGTAAAAAGGTCAGAGATCTAAGATTCAGACATAATGATAAACTAAGAATCCTCTGGCCAATAAAACAGCATAGCAACAGCCAAGGGGGATATAGGGGTGTGTTCTTGTTTCCAAGATGTGGCAGTGACACTTACAACAAGGAATGCTGATTCACAGGGCACCTAGAAGCTTTTTGACTTGTGTGTCTGGGATCAACCATGTTAAAAAAATTTGCTTCTAAGTGAGTGCAACTCAAAAGACCTTGTGTTTCCACTAACTCGTGGCTTCTCTGAACTATGCTGTCAAAACAGTCCTTGAGAGAAATGGATTACATGATACATTTCATTTTTTTTAAAGGCTTGTATAAGATGAGCACGGGTGTTATGCTATATGTTGGCAAACTGAATTTAAATATTTTTTAAAAGAAATATATTTTTAAAATAAAATAAAAAATGATAAAAAAAATAAAAAGACTTGTAACTTCTCAAAGTATTCTGCTTGGCCATGGATTTCTTACCTGTTTCCAAAATTTCCAGAGTGTCCCTCCCAATACAAAATAGCCCTCTGAGGACATAAAAAGTCTACTGGTGCAGGTGTAACCCTCCCCCAGCCCACTCCCAGAAGAGCTTACTACTGAATGGAAGAGTCAGTGTGTGGAGGTAGAGGTGAATCTTCGATTGACAGTCAGCAGAGTGAAGGAGCAGAGATTCAGTCTGCCCAATTTTTTCATGCCCCCGTTGTCCAATGGGCAAGAATCTGACCAATGTAAGTCAATGCACATCCCTCCCTTTCACACAGTGAAGGAAGAGTATCCACATCGACCCTTATCAGGCAGCAAGGATACAGAAGAAACTCCAGATTTGGTCTCAGCTGCAGTTCTTTTCAGTAATTTGGTAATTTATTAACTTTAGAAATAACAGTGTACCTGTGTTCATTACTTATGACGAATACACCCTACTCAGTGATGTCAATAACAGGAAATACTGGATGTAGAGTAGAACTAACTGTACTATCCTTGCAAATTTCCCATAAATCTAAGTCTATTTTATTTATTTATTTTTAAATATTAATTAATTAATTTATGAGAGTGAGAAAGAGAGAGTACAGGGGCGGTGCAGCAGGGTGAGGGGTGGTGTGGAGAGAAAGAGACAGAATCCCAAGCAGACTCCATGCTGAGTGCAGATCCCAACGTGGGGCTTGATCTCATGATCCCGAGAGCGTGACCTGAGCTGAAACTAAGAGTTGGATGTTCAATCAACTGAGCCACCCAGGTGCTCCTAAAACAAAGTCTTATCTTTTAAATAAAAACCCAAAATCTCTTCAGCATCGACCAGTCTAACAAGACCCATCCCAGTATTCCAAAGAAGCACAATGGCTTTTTTCCATGGCTGGCTTACTAGAGAACAGGACTCTGGAGATTCTTCTCAATGGCTCTTCCTTAGCAGCCCTTATACCTCAGAAATTGCATTTTCCTGCGGTTTTTCATTGCTATTTGGCCTAAAACTCAGAAGGAGGACTGGTAAATCATATCTCAGAGCAAGGTGGAGCTGAAGGCTAAAGAAACTTGGAAGACCAAATTGGTCAGGAGTTATGCCAATCCAAACTAATTTTTATTATTTCATTAAGGCTATTCAGGCAAGGGCAGTAATAAAAGGTTGCATCAGATAGCATGCATGGGTGAGCTGAGGAGAAGCACTTTCTAATCTGGGATCTTAGTTTTTAAACAAATATCTGGCTTTCTAAATCCAGGGCACCCGATTTTGAAAATATAAGTTAACTACCAACTCATATGGACCTGCCTTTTGGTGCATGGCTCTGAGAAACATCCCCCAGTCCGCCCTGGGGCCAGGGGCCATAAAACCAATCCTCCACTTCAGTGCTAGTTGTGGAAGCTGCCCCTGTCACCGTATCTGAGCTCCTCTCTAGGACTTTCTGGCTCTTCCCTTCCCCTCCATTCTCCTTGCTTTGGTGGCTTCTTTGCTGCCCTACTCCTTCGCAGCCCTGCTCACCTGGCCCAGTGTGGAAATGTCAGGATGGGCAAAATGGAGAGGGCTGTCAGGGAAAATGAAGAAAAAAAAAAAGCCCATTGCAACTCACTCCTCCCCATTCTTACCCCCAGTCAATGAGTTTTGACAAATGTATATACCTCCATACAACCAGTACCCAAATCAGGCTACAGGACATTTTCATCACTCCCAGAAGTTCCCCAGCTAGAAGTCACAGAACTAATCTATGTTGATAGAAAGAAGTCACATCAGTGACTGCCTGGGGTCGGGGGGGTGAGGGATTAACCTCAAAGGGTTACAAAATAGCTTTGGGGGTGACAGAAATGTTCTATATCCTGATCTGGGTTGTATATGTTTGTCAAAACTGATTTCTATGCAAAATGGGTAGATTTTACTGTATGTAAGTTATATGTCCATAGAGCCAATTGAAAAAAATTCTACTGATACTAGTTTTAAAACCCTGGTTATTTCTCCAAGTCCTAGTTATTGATCTTTCTTGAAATGGGCCCAGGGTAATCCCTTCCTCTCCTGGATCATACCCTCAGAGTCTGCAGTGTTCACCTGGTCATTTAACCAGGTGTGTGACTTAATGTCATTTAACAAATGTCATTTGTTTTTTTTACGAATTCATGAACTGTTTCCATACAAGATTATAGGAGCCTTGAGGCTGTGAAACTATAACTTCTGTTTCCTCTAAAGCATAGGGCTCACAAAGGCCAAGCATCGCAGATCCTAGCTACCCACTTGATTGGTGCCAACTGGACAGTGTCAGAGAAGACTCGGTGGCCAGAGCAGAGCCACTAGAATGCGCACCCATCTGGAGAAGAGAGTGACTCAGTAGGGGGACAAGGACATGTTGTGGGTGGCAAGCCTCCACTGGCCAATGAGCGCCAGCCCCATGCCCCGCTCTGATTCTCATCTGTCACATTCCTCCTTCTCTGAAAAACTCGGTTGATCTCAAGCTGTCATCTTGAGATCTACTAGTATCATCACCTTGGAAATTCCCTCCATCTCTCTCATGTTGGGGTCCCCTATTTCCCAGACCCCATGCTGTTTTTCCTTTAGGTAGAGCACATTGTTCAGCCAACAGCCCTCTCCAACAGAATATAAGAATATATCTGGATGTGGAGCTCCAAGTAGCGCCGAGCAACTTCAGAAACCCCAGGTCAGTTCCTCTCCGCATACCTGAGCCGCACACCAGTTTCTAGGTCCACCAGGATTTGCTGCAGACCATCCCTGACTTGGAGCCTAGTGCATGTCCTGATGACCTTTCCATTCAGTGACTGTTAACTGAGTCCCTACTGTGAGCCAGGCACTGTTCTAGGCACTGGAGATAAAGTGGTGAACAAAGTAAACAAGAAAATTTATTGAAGATTGAAGATATGATACTGTTGGGGTGGAGGTGTGACCAAAGGTAATAAGCAAATGAACAAATAATAAAAAGGATGGTGATGAGTGAGATGAAGAAAATCAAACGGAGAGAGTTTTGGGACAGAGGTGGTGATTTCTTAAGGTTGGGGGGCAAGAAGAGTCTCACTGAGGAAGTGACATCTAAAGGATAAGGAGCCACCCACAGTGAGATCTGGGGTAATGACATTCCAGTCAGAGAGAACAGCAGATGCAAAGGCCCAGGGGCAGGAACAAGCTCAATGAGTTTTGAACGGCAGAAAGCTTAGTATGGCTGGAGCAATGATTAATGAGGTCAGAGAAACAGGCAGAGGTCAAATGATGTAAGGCTTCATGTACCAAATCCCAGAGCACTGGGATTTTATTTCAATCGGCTCTGGAGGCCTTTGGGTAATTTTAAATCTACTCCCCACAACTCTCAAGGATCAAACTTTTGCTTACATATATGGATTTTTATTTTTTGGACCTAGACTCCTGGCCAGGCACTCCACTAGTATTCCTGGCAAACAATATCTGCTGATGAGCATCAGTGCAAACCTCTGTGCTCCTGGATTCCCACTCCCTTCCCACTGGGGACCCTTTTCATCACTTTGCCTTGGACCCTCCCCGAAAACCCAAACTAATACTTCTGGTTGCCTCGTGTTTTCTGCAGCCAGACTACACCCCTTTCGGCATCTATACCAGCCTGCCCCATCCTGCCAGCTGACTCTGGTACCAGGCCTCATTCTGCCACATGCCCCATGTTAAAGGCTGAAATGTCTTAAAGGACCGCAACAAAACAAGCACCCCTCCTCACAGCCTCCACCGCCCAACCAACTCACCTTCACCCAGGGTCTGCTTGAGTAAGTCATGCTTGGCCTGTAGCTTAGTGATGAGGTTACTGCCGTTCACATATTCTTTAAATTTCTGTAAGACACAAAGCACAGGGGCATTACAGACAGTAGGGCCAAGTCACACGGTCTCTGCCTCTGGGACCAACCTCTGTGCTGGGGAGGTCAAAGGGAGATCACGTCACCCTCCAGGACTCCAGCATGGGGAGAAGAGAGGCCTCCGACCTGCTCCTCTGCTCTTCTCCATAAGCCCCCAGCTCTGCCAAGCATGGTTCTCCGGCCTATGAATTTCAGGCCACTTTGCGGAATATAATGAAAGCTCATGGGGAATGTGAGCAGTGAAAGGTGCTTTTGTCAGGTGAGGACTGTGGGGGTCCCTAGCAGATGGCTTCGTTAGTCATCAGGCTCCACTGTGCTTCTGGGCCACAGGCAATAAAAATAGGAATCATCTCTGGGGGCACCCAGCAGAGGCAAGAGTGCTTTATCAGATGTGTCACAGAGGAGCCTCCTATCGAGCCTTTCTTTTCATCTGGCCCCACTCTGAAGGAGGAAAGGCTATGCAGGTCCCTAAAGACATTCCTATTAAAATAACCTGAACTGCATTGGGGGATACAATTTTCTTCTTTTTATAGATGACACAGGTGAGGCTAGCATAGGGAACTGATTTGCCCAGGGGCCCTGGGACCTGAAGGTTGCCTCTAGTTCAGGGACCTTGTCAAGCACAATGCACTTCAGAGTGGTACATGGGGACAGGACCCACCAGAACAGAAACTCATCCACCTGTGCCCAAATTCAGCGGGATCTCAACCACACCTACACACAAGTACCAGCTTTCCTTGCCCACACCGTATCACCCAAACACAGGCCCAGAGCCCCCTCAACTGGGGCGTGTTTTGCTAGACTGTGAGCCACTATTGGTGGGGTCCACAGCCAATTTGTTTTGGGCTCCCCGGTGCTTATAGCTGTGCCTGGCATATATAGCCAGTGCTGAGAAAGTGTGCCGAAGCCCTGACCTTGTAGGGGCTGACACAGAAGAGAGGACAGCTAATAAAGAAAGGGAAATACACAATTAGTCAGCTGCTGGTGAATGCTAGGAATAAAGATAAGGCAGGAATGGGGGCCTATGAACCAGGGCAGCCCTCACTGCAAAGTTGCCCTGGGAATGTAGGCCTGAAGAAGCAGAGGAAAGGGCCATGTGGGTACACATGGGTACATGGGGGAAGGAACATTCTCAGCAGATGCAACAGCAATTGCAAATGCCCTGAAAATGAAGGCACAGGATGGTATGATTGCCCCATAGTTGCCAGCTAGTTTCTCACAAAGAAATCCAGTTTATTGCCCAAGCCAGAATGCTCAGAAAGGGGTGCAGAGGAGCAAACAAGTGAACCATAGAGGCTTGAGACAGCCCAGTATGACCTGTAAAGGAACATCTGGAAAATCACCATTGTCGCACTGAAGACAGTTGTAGGGTAAAGGCCCATAGGATGGGGGCTGACATGTGAACAGATCAGATTGGGATCATCCCACCCTGGCCCCAACTTGATAGGTTTCTGGAATAGCAGGGCTGGCAGGAGGTGGTGTGTCCTCTCTCCTCAGCCATAATCCTTCTTGGGTCCTAGGACCTAGTCTTATTAATAAGTACTCCTTCTTGCACCTGCAGAACACTTGGCAGTTTTCAGGCTTATACCTTTGGTCCTCATCACAATTCTGGATAGCAAAAGTTGGGGGGGGGGGCGTTGTCATTCCCATTCTAGTCAGAAGGAGACAGAAGCTCAGAGCTGTGGCTACTTGGTATACACCTTGAGCAGATTACTCCCTGCCCTCCTCAGGGTAAAATGACAGTAGACTCAGCTTTCTCCAAGTGTGGTGCGGCCTCCAACCTGGCTGGGGAGAGGGTCAAAATGCAGATTCCTCCTCAAGAATACTGGCAGTCACTAATTTCATACCTGAAGAAGATACCAGACCGATTCAGATAATTTCCAGGGCCCACCTCTGGGTGGGTGGTATGCTGGGAATCTATGTTTTTAACAAGCTTACTACATGATTCGAATGCATACTTCAGTGTGATAACTGCTCTTCTCTAGGCTCTCTGTGGATGCTTCCAACACCCTCTGCTCTTATCACATGTTTAAAAATTCACCATAAGAAGCACAGCTGAGGTATAAGCAGGTATTTTCCCCATCATGCCCTGCTGCTCCTGATAGTTGAAGCTCTAACCCAAACAAATAATTCACATCTCGGTGGGTTATTTACTGGTTAGTGGAAGTTATACCCCAGGGTTCTGCCTACTTTTTCCAAGCTTCATCCAGGCTTCAAATATGACCCACCATGGAAAGAATGCCATCAAATTGTATTGATGTTTGCATTAAAAGGAATATTATGTCCTTTAAAATGCCTAAAACAGGGGACCCCTGGGTGGCTCAGCGGTTTGGCGCCTGCCTTTGGCCCAGGCGCAGTCCTGGAGTCCCAGGATCGAGTCCCACATCGGGCTCCTGGCATGGAGCCTGCTTCTCTCTCTGCCTGTGTCTCTTCCTCTCTATGTGTATCATGAATGAATAAATGAATGAATGAATGAATAAATAAATGAGTAAATAAATATATAAATAAATCTTTAAAATAAAATAAAATGCCTAAAACAATGTCACAACATCAAGTTATGAGATGTACTAGCCAACCAGGTTGCTAGATTAAATATTAAAATTAAAATATAACATCCATGACCCTTAATCATCAACATTGGTGAATTCTGTCTTTTAATTTCCAGCAGGATAGACCCCCTTCTCTGCTTCTACCACCCAGATTTCTTTGTTTCTGCTGCCAACATGAATTAAAGTGAATTAATATTCATTAATATTCATATGCGCTCCTTAATCTCTGTAACACATAAAATTTTCTTTGTAAACACAGTAGGTCTTGAGTGGAAGTGGAGAACCCCAGAAATTGGCACAGGCTCATTCACTAAGACTAGTTTTATTATCTTTCTTGAAAACAACAAAGTCAAACAGTGATGACCAAGGAAATGCTATACATGTTTTCAACAAGGGATTGAACAAGGCCTATCACAAGTTGGAGCCGGATGTCAGAACTGGGTGGGTCTGTGACTAAATGACCACAATCTAAAAGTTCTGATCAGCGGATCAATTTCAGCCATGGCATGTTTTAAATAGCTCTATGTTTGGCCTTGGCTCTGGCATACCCCCTAGTTTTTTTTTTTATTGACAAACTTGAAGGTGTGAAAGCCACACTCACTGAACCTGCAGACAACATAAGGTTTAGGTCTGAAGAGACAGCACATATGTTGAACAACTGGAACAAGACCTTGACAGTCTGGAGCCACAAACTAAATCCTTCAAGAGGATTTAGTTGGTAATTGGTAATTGGTAATTGGTAACAAACATAAGACCTACCCAAGGCATCACCTTTAGGAGGAAGGTAACCTGGTTTAATGACAGTATGTAGGGAATAAAGATTTAACTGATAGCAACTTTAAATATAGATACATATGTGTGTGTGTGTACTAAATATGTAATTTTAGTTAAAAAAGAATATTATGAAAAATTACACGCCAACAAACTGAATAAGCTAGAATAGTTTGAGAAGAATAGGCATTAACTCTTCTTTAAAAGTTTGGTAAAATTCACCTGTGAAGTCATCTGCCCCTGGACTTTTGTTCATTGGGAGTTAATACCTATTCTTCTTAAACCATTCCAAAAAGTGGAAGAGGAAGAAAAGCTTCTAGATTCATTCTATGAGGCCAACATTGCCTTGATACCAAAATCAGATAAAGATACTACAAAAAGAGGGATCCCTGGGTGACTCAGCGGTTTAACGCCTGCCGTAGGTCCAGGGTGTGATTCTGGAGACCCTGGATCTAGTCTCACATCGGGCTCTCAGCATGGAGAGCCTTTGTCTCTGCCTGTGTCTCTGCGTCTCTCATGAATAAATAAATAGTTTTTTTTTTTTTAAAGATACTACAAAAAGAGAGAACTACAGGCTAATATCTCTGATGAACATAGATGCAAAAATTCTCAACAAAATATTAGCAAACCAAATCCAATCACACATTAAAAAAATCATTCACCACAATCAAGTGGGATTTATTCCTGGGATGCAAGGGTGGTTCAATATTCACAAATCAGTCAACACAATACATCAACAGAGAAAGGATAAAAGCTATGGATGAAGAAAAAGCATTTGACAAAGTACAACATCCAATCATGATTAAAACCCTTGTCAAACTAGGTTTAGAGGGAATATACCTCAATATATTGAAGGCTATATATGAAAAACCCACAGTTAATATCATACTCAATGGTGAAAAACAGAGTTTTTCCCATAAGATCAGGAACACGACAAGGATGTCCACTTTCACCACTTATATTCAACATAGTACTGGAAGTCCTAACCACAGCAATCAGACAACAAAAAGAAATAAAGGCATCCAAATTGGTAAGGAAAAAGTAAAACTTTCACTATTTGCAGATGACATGATACTATACATAGAAAACCCTAAAGCCTCTACCAAAAAACTATTAGAACTGAGAAATTAAATCATAAAGGTTACAGGATACAAAATCAATATACAGAAATCTATTGCATTCCTATACATTAATAGTGAAGTAGTAGAGAAATTAAAAACACAACCTCATTTATAATTGCACCAAAAATAAAATATATAGGAGTAAATTTAACCAAGGAAGTGAAAGACCTATACTCTGAAAGCTACAAAACGCTGATTAAAGAAACTGAATACAAAGGTAAAGATATTCCATGCTCTTAGATTGGAAGAATTAATATTGCTAAAATTCCATACTAATCAAAGCAATCTACATATTTAGTGCAATCCCTACCAAAATACCAACAATATTTTTCACAGAACTAAGACAAATAATCCTAAAATTTGTATGGAATCACAAAAGGTCTCAAATAGCCAAAGTAATCTGGAAAAAAAAAGAACAAAACTGAAGCTATCATAACCCCATATTTCAAGATATACTACAAAGCTGTAGTAATCAAAATTGCATGGTCCTGGTACCAAAACAGAATACAGATCAATGGAACAGAATAGAGAGCCCAGAAATAAACCCATAATTATATGGTCAATTAATCTACAATAAAGAAGACAATATGCAATGGGGAAAAGACAGTCTCTACAACAAATGGTGCTGAGAAAACTGGACAGCTACATGCAAAAGAATGAAACTGGATCACTTTCTTCACCATACACAAAAAATAAACTCAAAATGGATTAAGGACCTAGATGTAGACTTGAAACCATAAAAATCCTAGAAGAGAGATGGGCAGTAATATCTCTAACATCAGCTGTAGCAACATTTTTCTTGGTGTGTCTCCTGAGACAAGGGAAACAAAACAAAAATAAACTATTGAGACTACATCAAAATGAAAAGCTTTCTTCACAGCAAAGGAAACACCAACAAAATGTAAAAGGCAACCTAGTGAATGGGAAAGGATATTTGCAAATGACATATTTGAGAAAAGGTCACTATCCAAAATATATAAAGAACTTCAACTCAAGATAAAAAAAAATAATAATCCATTTAAAAAACAAGCAGAAGACATGAGCAGTCATTTCTCCAAAGAATGCATCCAGATGGCCAACAGACACATGAAAAGATGCTCACCATCACTCATCTTCAGGGAAATGCAAATCAAAATCACAATGAGATATTACCTCATACCTCACAGAACAGTTAGAATAAAAAACATAAGAAACAACTAGTGTTGGCAAAGATGTGGAGAAAAACCCTCTTGCACTCTTGGTGGGAATGCAAACCAATGCAGTCACTGTGGTAGACAGTGACTCAAAAAAATTAAAAATAGCATTACCACATGATCCAGTAATTCCACTACTGATTATTTAGCCAAAAAAAAAAAAAAAAAACAAAAACACTAATTTGAAAAGACATATACACTCCTATTTTATTGCAGCATTATTTACAACAGCCAAATTATGGAAGCAGCCCAATGCCCACTGATAGATGGATGGATAAAGAAGGCGTGGTATGTATACACGCACACACCTGCACATGCGCGCACAAACACAGTGGAATATTACTCAGCCATAAAAAAGAATGAAATCTTGCCATTTGCAACAGCATGGATAGATCTAAAGGGTATAATGCTAAGTGAAATAAATCAGTCAGAGAAAGACAAGTACCGTACGATTTCATTCATATGTGGAATTTAAGAAACAAAACAAAGGAACAAAGAAAAGAGACAACCCAAAAGCTAGACTCTTGAGTACAAACAGATGGTTACCAGAGGGGAGGCAGCATGGGGGAATGAATGAAACAGATAAAGGGGATTAAGAGTCCACTTAGCATGATGAGCACTGAGTAATGTATAGAATTGTTGAATCACTATCTTGTACACCTGAAACGAATATAATGCTGTATGTTAACTATACTGGAATTAAAATTTTTAAAATAAAAATAAAAACAAATCAAAAAGAATATGATCTCAGGACATATGAAAAGCATTAGGGAGGAAGGAGTTGGAAGTTTAGTTCTATTCTGTGCTGGTTAGACTGCTGTTGACTTTAGAACAGGCATCAACAAGAGGAATATGTTCGGGAAAGAGCCTAGGATGCTGAGGCCACTCAAAATGAAAGCTTATGAGGCAGGATTTACAAAATCAGGTATATTTAGCCTGGAGACATCAAAACCCAGTTCCCTACCAGCAAGCCAAAGACTGTTTTGTGGCATTAATCTCTCTGGGTTGCCTCAGAGAACAGGATCAAGATCAATGACCAGAGATCCTAGTGAAACAGATTTTTGAAGATAATAGAGAGGAGGGAAAACATTATAATATCTACAGCCAGTCACAGGCCAAAACAAAAGGGCTATTTGGAGATGGAGGGAACTTTTCATCCTGGGGCTATTCAAGCAGAGACTGGATGACTTCTTGGGAGGGATATGACTGAATGAGATCAAGCATCAGATCTGAGGTCCCTTACAACTCCCAAATTCTATGTATACTAAACCCATGTTGAACTAAAGCCCCAATGCCCTTTATTCTTGTTCTTCCCCGCACCAACTGAATAGAAAGGAAGTGATCTGGGATTTTCCATGAAGGGCTTACAACTCACCAGTAATTTGCATAGACTACCCAGGACATGGTTTCCAAAGCCCACACCCCAAATTAAAACACCTCAACACGACAACCATACACTTAACTTTATGGCTGTTACCTAAGGGCTTGCCCATAGGTTCCATTCACCATTTTCTTCACATGTTACTGAACACAACTCTCTGGTTTTTTTCCTATGTTAGTTGCAATAACCATCAATCCAGAATCAATGCTGATGCTCCCCACTGGTCATTCATTTTTTTGCATTTTACAAAGCCAAGCCAGGCAATTTACCTAATTTGAGAAGCATGTCGGGAAAATTTTAGCTCTAATTGACTCACATGGTTTTGCTGGCTTCCACTAGCTTGGGCTGCTCCCCAAAAGTCACTGCCAGCAGGTCAGCAGTGGGTTCTGGGTTCAAGAGGTCACTTACTGTAAAATAAAACATTTCTGTTTCCTGCTGGTTGGCTCTCCTTTTGGCGATGTTGATTTTGCTCATATAGGTCTCAGAGGCAGCTGACTTCACAGACTCTGTAGATCGACTGTGTTGGAAGGCGTCAGAGACATCGAAGTCCTCCACAGTCAGCATGTCCTGTAAGGTCTGCATGGTGGCATCCAGGGTTTTTCTAACCTGGAGAAACAGCATGTCAATAAAAACCCTTCAGCCTCAGAACACCTCTGACACCTCAAGTCCTTTTCCCCCACTTTATTTCTTCTATGTAAAGCCTCTGAAAGGTGGGCAGGATAATGATGATCATTCTCATTACACTAATGTGGGAAGTGAGGCCAGTGAGCTGGCTGGGGTGAGAATCCGTGTTGCCCAATATAAAGTCATTTTATTGAATTGCTTCTGCTGAAGAGAACCTTGGAGAATGTTGTGACAAACAAGGAACCTGGGTTTCTAGGTTTGTTTCTCTTTTCGTGATCATATAGCCCCAAACTAGCCCCTTCAGTGGGAGGCAGGTCTCTTGAAGAAGGATAACATTAGAAATAGCTCTCAATGCTCATCCAGAGGGAAGAGGGGACAAAATCTTGGTAGGATGAGGGGCCATCCTCAGTGGACAGACTTTCTGGCCATCTGCTCCTGACTTATCGAAAGGCTGACTGAGAAAAGAGAACTTGAGGAAGACATATGCTGAACCAGTCCTCCAGGACTCCAACTTCTCTCCTGAAGTCAAGTGGGACCCAGGGAAGGCTACATAGGCAGAGTGCAGGAGCCCTGACCTCACAACATCCCTTCACTGACTTGTGCCCTATACTGTGATGGAGGATCACTCCAAAAACAGGGGAGAGGGCAGCCTGGGTGGCTCAGCGGTTTAGCGCTGCCTTCGGCCCAGGGCGTGACCCCGGGGTCCCGGGATTGAGTCCCACGTCGGGCTCCCTGCATGGAGCCTGCTTCTCGCTCTGCCTGTGTCTCTGACTCTCTCTCTACCTGTGTCTTTCATGAATAAATAAATAAAATATTAAAAAAAAACAGGGGAGAAATTGCCTCTATATTTGTTGTTAAATTATTGTCACTTGAAGTCTTTCTTGTTACTCAGATCTCAACTCAAATATCACCTCCTGGTGACATCAGAGGCCTCTGACTACTCTTCCTTAGAGCACATCATCATTTGATATTTTGCATACTCATTCATTTGTTAGTTGCTTTGCTTTCATGTCTTATCTATTTTTCCTCACTAGAACATAATCTCCATGAGAGGAGGTACTAGGGTGTCTTGTTCACTCATTTTACTCTGCATCTAGCACAGTATTTACAGCATAATAGGTGCTTGAATAAATAAATACTTGAATAAATATTGGTTGAATGAATATTTGTTGAATGTATAAATGAACAGTTTTTTTCTAAGACAGCCTAACAGAAGTTCAGGTTCAAAATTAAGCATTTCCAGGATGCCTGGGTGGCTCAGTGGTTGAGTGTCTGCCTTTGGCTCAGGGCGTGATCCCAGGGTCCGGGGTCAAGTCCTGCATCGGGCTCCCTGTGAGGAGCCTGCTTCTCCTTCTGCCTATGTTTCTGCCTCTCTCCATGTGTCTCTCGTGAATAAATAAAAAATTTTTTTTAAATAATTCATTCTTTAAAAAAAAATTTAAGCATTTCCATAGCTATAAACGGCCCATACAGAGGAACATTTGCCTCATTCTCTCTGGGGCCCTAATTTCCAATTTAGACCCCATCAACATTGTTGCACATAGACTGTTTGATGTAAACAACTGAAGAAGCTTCGGGGGAAGATGTAGGACACAAACACTTTTTTCAGCTCCTCTCTCTCCTCAGGTGTGCAAAATAAATACATAATTCATTTCTGTATAATCTCCCCCCAGGGACAGCTTTGATTCATTATTATCCTGAGTGACAATCTGTCTTATGTCTCTCCTAGTTCTGTCCTTTGTGGAGACACAGAGCAAACCAGCCCTCTCTGCCCAGGACAGTGCTCTTGAGATATGAAGATGGGGACCATGACTCCCCATCTCCAGCTATGACTGCACTCCTCAGTTAAACCTCAGATAAACCTGCCCAAGATTTTAGGTAACATTCCCCACATCCTGGTGTCCTTTGTCCAGGAGCCTTCGGTTGATTGACCTCTTCCCCGCATGGAGGTATCCAGGCTGGAATAGGATGTTTCCCATTTGGCTTCCTCAGTCCACATCAAAATAAAACCACCACAGTTGGTGCTTCCATTTGCATACTCCCAGTGGTGATCCTGTCACCGCTTTATGGGAGGCGTAAAGGCGGTAGGTAGTTCCTCGGAGCTCAGAATCCATGACACATTCAGTGTGCCCTGGGTTATTTCACTGTGTATTTTAAAATACCTATAACTCTCTTTGATGATAAAAAGTAACATAAACTTAATGCAGATAATAGAGAAAAGCATAAGAAGAAAACAAATCACCTGTAATTCCTCTACCCAGCTATAACCACAATTAACATTTCAAAGTATTTCCTTCCAGGCTTTTTTCTCGTGAATAAACACAGATACACACTGTGAAATAGAACTCTGCTCTAGTTTACCATACTTAAGAGAATACTGAACAGAGTTCTATTTCTCGTTTGTTTTTCTTTAACATCTTATGAGCATCCCCCACCCAAGCCACTGAAGATTCTTGGTGTGCCCAGTTTTAATGGTCATGTAATAATCCATCTTTAACAAAAAATTATTTACTTTAGAGAAAGAGGCAGAGAGGGTGAGAGTGGGGGAGGGGCAGATTAAGAGGGAGAAAGAGCATCTTCAGCAGGCTTCACGCCCAGCATGGGGCCCAATGCAGGGTCCCACCTCACGACCCATGAGATCATGACCTGAGCTGAAAGCAGCAGTCAGATGCTTAACCCACTGAGCCACCCAGGCACCCCCAGTCATGTAATATTCCATTTTACAGATGAACACTAATTTCTTAAGTGTTCCACAGCCAGAGTTCCAGCACCAGCGGGGCCTTCATAAGGAAATTTGTTGTGGGGCAGAGGGACCCACTCACCTCCTCATTCTCTATCTTGAGAGTGGCCAGTCTGGACTGCAGCTGGTGGTACCGCATGAGCAATTCCGTCTGGACAGGTTGCTGTGCACTGACCTGGCACACCTGCAAAAGGACAGCCAGTGCCTGTGGTTGCCCAGTGCTCTCATCACCTGTGCAAGCCGGGACCAGGGGCCATCACTAATGTCCCTATCAGCAGTCGGGGAAACAGGCTTGCACCCGGCAACACCAGATGGGAACTGGGGGTCTTTCTATGCCAAAGGCAAGATGTGGCCTCTCAGTCATGGTCTAGATTTGTGCAGCCCTTGAGGGTTTACTAAGAGCTTTCAGGTGAGCTCATTAAGTGAGACTAGTTAATTTCAAGGCAGGGGTTTGTGGTAAGAAAGCAACTGCCTAACAGAAGCCAATGAAAGGAACAGTGAATGGAAACAATCACTGGAGGGCTCCAATTCCCGGGCAGGAGGTGCCTCAGGGAGGCAGGAGCACTCTCATGGGGTGCACGGGGGAAGGGGAGAAGGAAATACTATTCTCCTGACACCTACTCCACCCAGGGCTCTGCTACTACCCCATGGGCTGGGCTGCCCTGCGTGAGTCAGGTAAGATCCTAAGGGACAGTAGGG